>NC_138229.1:35332184-36034684 GCF_964197995.2 Scardinius erythrophthalmus
TTTGCTATTTTGAGGCAACTGAAACCAATTGACCAACAAAAATAAGAATTAGCCCATGATTCATTCACCCTGAAGCCATCCTAGGTGTATATGACATTCTTCTTTCAGACGAATACAATCGGAGTTATATTAAAAAATGTCCTGGCTCTTCCAAGCTTGATAATGGCAGTGGATTGCAACCAACAGATTGAAGCTCAAAAAAGTGCATCCATCTACAGTATCATAAACGAACTCCAAACAGCTCCTGTGGGTTAATAAAGGCCTTCTGAAGTAAAGCAATGAGTTTGTGTAAGAAAAATATTCATATTTAACACGTTACAAAGAAAAATTCTAGCTTCCGGCCAAACACAGTCTACTGTAACACGCCTAAAGCGAAACTTGCAACGTCAGAAGTAGCATAGTGCAACATGGCGTAGCGTAAATATCAGCAGTACGTCGCATTACTCGCATAAGTTGCGCATTACACTTAAAGGGATAGTTCATCCAAAAATTATTATTTTTTTACTCACCTTGAAGCCATCCTAGGTGTATATGACATTCTTTCAGATGAATACAATTGGAGTTGTATTAAAAAATGTCCTGGCTCCTCCAAGCTTTATAATGGGAGTCAATGGATGTATTTTTTTTAAGTTCATCAAAGCGCATCCATCCCTGATAAAAGTGCTCGAAACGGCTCTGGCGGGATAATAAAGGCCTTTTGAAGTCAAGTGATGCGTTCGTGTATACACGAACTTGACACACAATGTAATGACGAACGCAGTTGCCCAGTCCTGTTTGTTTGAACTGCGAGAGGTGTCAAAGCTCATGCTACTCCTACATCCTACGTCATACATCATCAAGTGTTACTCTTTTGGCGTAAGTCGACTTGTACGGCCGTCTGCCGGAACATAGTTATTTTAGTCGATAAAGTTTTAAAATGGATATTTTTCTAACGAACGCATCGCTTGACTTCAATAGGCCTTTATTGACCCGCCAGAGCCGTTTCGAGCACTTTTATGATGGATAGATGCACTTTTATCATGGATGGATGTGCTTTGATGGACTTCCAAAAAAATATACCCATTGACTCCCATTATAAATCTTGGAAGAGCCAGGATATTTTTTTATATAACTCCGATTGTATTCGTCTAAAAGAAGAATGTCATATATACCTAGGATGGCTTCAGGGTGAGTAAATCATGGGCTAATTTTCATTTTTGGCTGAACTATACCTTTAAGTTAGATCCGTATGTTCACTTTGGCCGGAAGCTAGTTATTTTACTTCATAAAGTTTTAAATATGAATATTTTTCTTACACAAACTCATCGGTTTGCTTCAGAAGGCCTTATTAAGTCCCCGGAGCCGTTTGGAGTTTATTTATGTCGGATGGATGCACTTTTTTGTGCTTCAATCTTTGGTTGCAATCCACTGCCAATTCATTCATTCATTTATGTAGCAGGAACTCTAAAGTAGTTCTTATTTGTCTGGACTGATAGTATCACATTTAAGCCACAGTCACACTTTAAGCTCCTTTTACTTCCATTCAAGCTTGCCAGGACATTTATTAATATAACTCTGATTGTATTCGTCTGAAAGAATTAAATCATATACACCGAGGATGGCTTGAGGGTGAGTAAATTATGGGGTAATTTTCATTTTAAAGTGAACTACTCCTATAAGAGAATAGGGACAACTCTTTTAGACCATGCGCTAGGCGCACCGACCATTTTTCCCATCATTAAACTAGTAAAAGTAGATTCGGACATGCTCTAAGTGCACTTGCGCCGTGCGCTTTAGACCATGTGCTTAGATTGTTAAAATAGGGCCCTAGATCTAGATTTATGCAGCTCTCTGCTAAGGAGTTGATTGTTTAAATCAGCTGTGTAACAAAGAGAGACAAAATGTGCATTACGGGACTGAGAGTTGAGAAACACTGGCATATAGTATGTACAAATGTACACATTTTGGATCTGGTCTCACTAATCAAACAGCTCATCAGGGATCTTAAGACAGAATTTGCATACTGTTGATGGGTTGCTAGTTGCTTGAGGGCCCAAGTGAAAATATGCAAATCTCTATGGTTTTGTTTAGATTTTTTTTTAATCATTCACCAAGGTTCAGAGTTTGTGCAAATCCCTAACCCTATGAATGAACAATAATAATAATAATGATGATGCTAAGACCACTAATAATCACAGAAATATTAGCAACCAAATTACTAGCAATGAACCCCACATACAGTATACTTTTACAGTTATGGTTGCTCGGTACATTTCAGCAAATGTTGCATGTTTTAGACATGGTGTAGGCAGCATGTGATGGGGCAGTCCCTCTTTTGTCAGTTTATTTTAGAGCATGCAAGCATAAAACACACTTGCTGGGTCTGCCGCATAGCTGGCTTAAATCTAACCAGCATTCTGCGGTTTGTGACAAGGAGAGCTGAGAGTTACTTTCATAACACATTTAAGGGACAAGACTGTCAGCTAATGACCATATTGGTCACACCAATTGACAGCATTGGCAGAGCAGTAGCTCATTATGTGTAATTTCTGGGTTCCTTTTACACATTCACTGAGAGGCAAAGGAATAAATGGATTTACAAAACTCACGGACACAGGTTTTAAAACACATATGTTATTACAGTGAAGATTATAGCTTTAAATCTGCCACTTTTGTCTTCTAATATAGGTGCTGTCTATTATTAACTACAACCTAGGGGTTGACCAGTAAACATACATCAACAGAGCTTCAGATGTTGACATTAATAACAGCACTGGAGGTTTCTAGAAACATTCTGCTCTGATCATTTTGATACAGTTTTGCTGAGGAAAGCCATGTCAAGACACCAGGTTTTTGGCACTAGATACTGACTCTTGTCATGCAGCTACATTTCCAAATGTTCATGCAATATATCCTGAGCTTGAAAAAGAGCTGCCTCATAAGGAAATCATGACACATAAAAAACCCCAGATGTTTATTCAGTTGCTCAAAGGTGACTTCATGCAAAAATATAAGGGGGTCCACTTGTGTTTTTATTCAGTTCAAACCTTCAGGCTTGTTGTGAGATCTGGTTGACAAAATGGGTGACTTCTGGGGGAAACAAAAAATTACTTCAGCTACTTTTCCCATGAATTCTTTAAGCAAATGTGCTGGGTGCTCAGCAATGACCACAAAGTTCTTGATCGCTTCATGAATGAGCTTTAACACTATATAGTCACATACCATCTGGCGATGTTACCTTAACATTTTAACGAGTAGACTTAAATGCTGATTTTGAGGTCAATGCCAAAATGCTGTCTTTATTTGTCATCTCTTGAAAAAAGCATAGGTTCGGGTTGTTTGAATAATTTGCTGTCAAGAAACCGAAACTGCATAATCCAATTAGGACATTAGACACACTTGTGGCTTGACTGTGATCCTGTAATATTCTGGCTCACTCCCTCAACATTCCAACATACTAAAGTTCTCTGGGAATGGCAAAAAGGAATGTTCAATTCCCAAGCAAAGTGTATATTTCCATTATACCTACATCCTGGTTCCGCTTAAAATACTTGCAATTTCTTCTACAAGTTTTAGATACAACTCAGTAGTGACTGCAGACTGCAAGTTAATAAGCTAACAAGTGCAATGAAGCTGAAGAGAAGTTGACAAAAAAAAAGAAAAAAAAAATGATGAAAATTGTTATGAGTGCCAAACATACATAGTCTGCAGGTTTCATTCCAAGTACTAAAGGGAAATTCTGAAGACATAACACAGATTTAAACAGGTGGCTGCAAATGTTTGTGAGACATTTCTCTCGGGAGCCCTGACAAGCCATGAGTTCAGCATGTTTAAATGAACACAAACACAATCTTTGTGAACTGAAGCTAAGTGTAACGAATCTGTTTACTGCAGCAATTTGACATCTATTGACAAGTTATGGAACAGAAACTAGGCAAGCAAAGACTTGCAAACGCATATTAACAACACCCACATCCATTGCTTATTTTATAATGACATGTTTATCCCTCTCCGACACAGCCAAATTTAACGATACAAGTAAACTTTGTTAATTAGTAGGCTAAATTTTACGACCTAAAAAATATCAAATGTATGCATTTGATATAAACTTCACACACTCACAAGTGACCAAGTTGTTTTATTATTATCAAATATCAAAGACACAACAATTGGCTGTTTCTAAGGGAAGAACCAGAATTTATTTATTTATTTATTTATTTATTTATTTTTTTTTTTTATTTTTTTTTATTTTTTTCAAAATTACAAAACCTTTAAAGTGTTATATTCTGGCCTAAAGCGATATGAAATTACTACTTCTTTTTTTTTTTTAAAGGTTCAGTCATGTACTAAGGTTTTCAGAGTCCCAACTCAAAATTGACAATGTACCCTTCAGTCGTTTAAAAAAGGATTAAGAATTCATTATCAGCCAATCACATACAGACCAGAGACATGTAAGGCTGTAAGATTCAACAGAGAACAAACTGACAGATCTCACAGAAACAAAACAGTAATTTCATGTTGGGCCTCTGAGAAGTCTTTGAGACAAGCCTCTATCTGAAACACAAAAGCTACTATGGAACTGGAGAGCTGCCAGAGACACTGAGCTCCTCTAATCCCTGGGCTACTGGTGATGGCTTACAGCCCAGTATTTTTAGCCTTTTACCCAGAGTGCTGGAGGGCAAGCCTGGATGTGTGAGAATGGAGAGCAGTCAAGTATTCAGCTTTTGAAAGATGAAGTCACCTCAGCTATGTGTGAGCTTTTATTTGGGCTCTTTTTCCAAAACTGTATAGATTTGACAGACAGCCTTACTGCTCAGATTGTCTGCAGTGTCAACAGAGACAAGCAATAAATCTTACATTGAAGTTTTATCCCTGGAAATACCTTATCATTTGACTTCTTCAAGGAATAGATCACCTAAAAATTAAACTTGTCATGTCATTATTTACCCAACCTCATGTAATTCCAAAACCATGTCCTGTTGTTTCCATAGAACACAAAATATTGATTTTTTGAAGAATATTCTTACATCTTCTCACAGTTCTTTTCCATTCAGTTCATTGTCACAATAAGATGTTATTCCTGGTCCCCTCTGCTCCAGCTCTGAAATCTATATAACATATATTTACATATTAATAATTATACAATATAATTATATTGTTTCAATAGCACATATCAAATAAGGAATAAATTATATTTTTACAGACTTTAATACAGCTTATCCGCATTAGACGTGTCAATATACTGTAATACGATATATTGCGATAATGAACATGCACGGTATTGTTATCATGGGCACTTCAAAATATTGTGATAATTATTGTATTACGAACTATTCAGATTTTTAGAATGCATTTTGAGAAAACTTTTCCATCAACCAGTTAAAATGCACAACACTGCTGTATGCTGTGTCAAAGAGTCATCCACACTCTGATGTAAACTACACCAACACGGATGAGAAGCATGGTGGAACGAGTGAAGGAGTCGCGCTGAACAAAAATGCGCATTTACTCTCTGACAGCAGATGGCGCTACTGAATAGCAGAAATGCAGATTTTACCTTAGTAACTCCCATAAACAAAGCAGCGCTACTTTCTGTTTCTGAACAGTATTAAATGTTTTAAATGGCCAAACAGATTTTTGTATTCAGTCGTGTTCATCACAGCACCAAATACTTGCATGCATGAATTGTGACAAACTCAGTCAGGTTTTTTTCTTATGAGATTTTCCAATGCATTCTCATCCTAGGGCGTCATATACTGACGCTTTTGACATTTCGTCTACATCGAACGCACATGGCACCCTTTAGCGTCAATATGACACGCACAGAGCTTTGTTCGGTAATGGGTAGGTTTAGGTCTGGGGTAGGGTTAGGGTTAGACCACTAGGAGGCGCCTTCTGGCCCATATCTATCTGCGTCTCATATTGACGCTAAAGGGTGCCATGTGCGTTCAATGTCGACAAAATGTCAAAAGCGTCAGTATATGACGCCTTGGGATGAGAACGGGCTGGATTTTCAGGAGTCCACTTGAGTAGACAGTATGCGTTTTTGGTTTTAACTGAAGAGATCACACTCCCTCCGGTCTACCCAGAGTACGTCAATTTACCCTCATTAGCTGATAATTATGATTATGTTCAAAATGGACACATTTCTACTGTAGCTCTCCTCTCTGAGAAAACCTCTGACTGAAATCTACATTGATCTATTGATGTTTTCAGACTGTGTAAAAAAACTAGTGATCCGGTGTTTTCAATCTCATCTGAAATGAGCAGTGTTGGGAGTAACGCATTACAAGCCAATAACTGACAGATCTGAAGCGCTTCAGCCAATAACAGACAGATCTGAGGCGCTTCAGCCAATAACAGACAGATCTGAAGAGCTTCAGCCAATAAATGACAGGTCTGACTCGGTTGCAAAACCAATCAAAACTTCCAGTTCGGCTGGGGGGTGGGGCGTTCAATCCGTGCCGCGGTGACATTCAATCACTGGTGCTTGCGTTTTGAATCAGTATCGCTATTCACAAACGTTTCAATGTTTTAGTGAATGCAAGTGAACTATGCTCATATTCTGATTTTAAATTTTAATTATGGCAACTCCTGAAATGGGTCATCCCATTGATAATACCAGAGCACTGAGCAGTTGAAGTAAATAGAAAACTCGGCTCATAACAAGGATGCAGTTATAGCAAGGATAAAGCAGGAACAATGTACAGTGAGGAAAATAAGTATTTGAACACCCTGCTATTTTGCAAGTTCTCCCACTTAGAAATCATGGAGGGGTCTGAAATTGTCATCGTAGGTGCATGTCCACTGTGAGAGACATAATCTAAAAAAAAAATCCAGAAATCACAATGTATGATTTTTTAACTATTTATTTGTATGATACAGCTGCAAATAAGTATTTGAACACCTGAGAAAATCAATGTTAATATTTGGTACAGTAGCCTTTGTTTGCAATTACAGAGGTCAAACGTTTCCTGTAGTTTTTCACCAGGTTTGCACACACTGCAGGAGGGATTTTGGCCCACTCCTCCACACAGATCTTCTCTAGATCAGTCAGGTCTCTGGGCTGTCGCTGAGAAACACGGAGTTTGAGCTCCCTCCAAAGATTTTCTACTGGGTTTAGGTCCCGAGACTGGCTAGGCCACGCCAGAACCTTGATATGCTTCTTAAAGAGCCACTCCTTGGTTATCCTGGCTGTGTGCTTCGGGTCATTGTCATGTTGGAAGACCCAGCCTCGACCCATCTTCAATGCTCTAACTGAGGGAAGGAGGTTGTTCCCCAAAATCTCGCAATACATGGCCCCGGTCATCCTCTCCTTAATACAGTGCAGTCGCCCTGTCCCATGTGCAGAAAAACACCCCCAAAGCATGATGCTACCACCCCCATGCTTCACAGTAGGGATGGTGTTCTTGGGATGGTACTCATCATTCTTCTTCCTCCAAACACGTTTAGTGGAATTATGACCAAAAAGTTCTATTTTGGTATCATCTGACCACATGACTTTCTCCCATGACTCCTCTGGATCATCCAAATGGTCATTGGCAAACTTAAGACGGGCCTTGACATGTGCTGGTTTAAGCAGGGGAACCTTCCGTGCCATGCATGATTTCAAACCATGACGTCTTAGTGTATTACCAACAGTAACCTTGGAAACCGTGGTCCCAGCTCTTTTCAGGTCATTGACCAGCTCCTACCGTGTAGTTCTGGGCTGATTTCTCACCTTTCTTAGGATCTTTGAGACCCCACGAGGTGAGATCTTGCATGGAGCCCCAGTCCGAGGGAGATTGACAGTCATGTTTAGCTTCTTCCATTTTCTAATGATTGCTCCAACAGTGGACCTTTTTTCACCAAGCTGCTTGGCAATTTCCCCGTAGCCCTTTCCAGCCTTGTGGAGGTGTACAATTTTGTCTCTAGTGTCTTTGGACAGCTCTTTGGTCTTGGCCATGTTAGTAGTTGGATTCTTACTGATTTTATGGGGTGGACAGGTGTCTTTATGCAGCTAACAACCTCAAACAGGTGCATCTAATTTAGGATAATAAATGGAGTGGAGGTGGACATTTTAACCCTCTGAGGTCGACAAACGCGACTGCTGGAAATGCTGGATTTTCTCCACATTGTAGCACTATAAACTTAAATTACTCAGTCATTTATAGTCATACAGAAAAAAGAAATATAAAAAAAGAATCTGTGATATTTCTCCTTTTGTATGTGTCCACTTACAATCAAACCAAAACATTGTGCTTTTGTAAAATAAAGAAAATAAACAGGGTGTGCGTTCTGCCTCTCCGTCGCGGTGAACTTTTTTTTCTTGAGCACGTCTATAAACTGAAACAAAACTCAGCGAATACTTGTCACACATTTATGAGCCATATACCTTTATAAACATTTAAGTGTGTACTTTTAAATGATCGGATTCAAAACGAAAACAAATATTCTCTGTTTAAGTAATTTGTATAAAACCAACAAGATGTCCAGCTTCTCAAACGCTTCCTCATTACAGTTAATTTGGCCAGGCCCACTCGCGCAAAAGATATTCACATGCAAATCTCCACATGGAACGCGGACTCGCTCATTACCTCAACAACAAAACACTTCACTTCACTTTTCGTCAAGTTTGAAAGACGTGCCTGAGCTTACATTGGATTTAGGCTACCTCAGAAGAAGAAGAACGCGATTTGAAGACAAGAAAGATGTAAGGTAAGAAATTCTTACATATTAGTTTGTTATTGTTGCATAAATGTCACGTTGCAGTTGAACTGTTGCTAGATATATGGGGAATATTATAATATTTAGACCCGTGTTTACTGTTACTGTGTTTGTGGATATCTGCTTAAACGTAGATATGTATATGGTAACCATAATGTTTTATATTTGAGCGCGATCGCGTTTGAATGTATTTTGATAGTGATCGCGTTTGAATGTATCATATTTTTGATAGCGATCGCGTTTAAATGTTTAATATTTTGCTGCGTGATCGCGTTTGAATGTACTGTATCATATTTTGGATGAAAGCAAAACGCACCAAACGGCTTCATGTTTTTATTATTATCTCATTTCATATCATCATAACGGATGGAAACATTTGAAGTAACATGATAATCAATATATTTTTCTCTAGCTTAGTTGTTACTGAAATCTTTTGGAAGATTTATACTGCTATAGGTTATTTATTGTTATTATTATTTTATCCGGCACTGCGCATATACCTTATGCCTACAAGGCACAACAAACCTGGTGTTCATTATATTATATATTGTTGGAAACATTTGTGTGTGTGTGTGTGTGTGTGTGTATTCTGTGAATTTTAAAAAGCAATTTTAACCAGAAAAATCTAATATTTATTTCCAAAATTGTGCAGGCCTTTCTCTTGATATCAGTATGTTCACTTTTTTTTTTTCAGGGCCCAGATGCCTTGCTGACTTCAACATTCACACGAGTCTCTGTACGTGAACACGGTAAAGTGAAAATCTTGGAAATGAAAGGTATGTACAATGTTTTTAGGAATGGCACAAAGGTGTATCTTTGGATTATGTTGTGTTGTAAATAAATCCAAACAATTTAAAAGCCATTCTTTTTTAAATCTCCTCATTTACAGTATTGTGCAAGGTTGCTCAGAATGAAAGGGCCTGATAGCTCCTAATAGGGCCGTTAGGGGAGGTTCTTTGTCTTTCTCAGGTGAGAAAAGCTTACATATTAATGAGCTCCTGCATAGAGCTTTCTGACACAAAACACGTCGGAAAATTTTTTAAATCAATATATTGTCTTATCTGAATGAGCAGTCAGGGTGATTTTCACATAGTTTTGCAGCAAATATTCTAGGCTACGTCATACAATTTTCAAAAGTCTTGTGAAGAAATAACCAGTATGGGTTTCATGACCTTATTTCAGTGAGAATTTTTTTTTGTATTTTCACAAACCACGCATAAATGTCATTATCTCAAAATTACAAACTTTTACATACATGCTGCTGATATATTATTGTAGCAGAGTTTGTGCTGAATACAGTGTAATTAGACTTTAGCCATGAAAATGTCACAAGTAACAGAAATAACCAGAAATGTCAGAGCATGTCAGAACACCTCCAGGGCCCAAAAACAGCTCAGACCTCAGAGGGTTAAAGGCAGACTAACAGGTCTTTGAGGGTCAGAATTCTAGCTGATAGACAGGTGTTACAATACTTATTTGCAGCTGTATCATACAAATAAATAGTTAAAAAATCATATATTGTGATTTCTGGATTTTTTTTTAGATTATGTCTCTCACAGTGGACATGCACCTACGATGACAATTTCAGACCCCTCCATGATTTCCAAGTGGGAGAACTTGCAAAATAGCAGGGTGTTCAAATACTTATTTTCCTCACTGTAAGTGTCTAAAATTCATGCACACAGTTCAGTTGAATGGCAAAGCGTGCCCTCTTTAACAATACAGTTAAACTAAATGTACAAATTAAGCTGACTGTGTACGAAGCTGAAATAACTTCAACTTTAGACTTTAGCAACAACAGTGAAATAAGATGCATGATTTGTCTGTCAATCAAATGCACGTAAAAGTATAAGTTAGTTTGTTACTATAGCAACAGTGGGCTCCCAGCACATTTTCGGTAGAATGAAAAAAAAGAGCATTTAATTTAACATGTCAATCTGAGTAAAGTAATGCATTAAAAGTAATGTACATTGCGTAATCACATTGCTTATTTGATGTAACTGCAAATTACATTCTATTGTCAAGTCACCTTCATTTATACAGTGCTTTTAACAATATAGATTGTTTCAAAGCAACTTTACAGTGATAATAGGAAATTACAGTAACAGAAATTGTTTTGGCTTTACAGCAGCTCTAGAATAAAGTTATTGTCTAGCTAAAGTTAGTTTTGATTGATTGATTAACTTCCGTTGCAAAGATCACTAACTTAAAGTTACTAACTTACCTAACACAACACCGTTCTAACAGAAAACACTTAACTCAAGGTGCAAGCCTTGAAATGTTTAGAAAAAAAGGTTATCTCTGCGCAAAACTCAAAAATGCAAACCCGCGAAAACGCAGATGTCGCGCAAATGCGCATTACGTGTCCAGTCCAAAGGTATGCACGTTTGAATATATATGTGCACAGGCGTGTAGTCCTTCTTTACAAACCAACCTTCAACAAACTACTTGTCTGGCCTTAAATATAATTATTTATCGCTTCCGCATAGCCACGTGAACCGGAATTAACCTGACAACGTTTTATCTGTACAAAGGTAAAGGGAGAGGCCTTCACAGGGGAGAGACTAGACACTTCAGGACTGCATTGTCGTCGTGTCCAGGCGCAGGTCCTTCATCAGATCTGGATACGGCCTGCATCCGGCGGACTGCGGTAAACCTCAGGATAAACAGAGACTAATATTCTTAGACGTAGACGCCATTCTTCTCATGATGTAACGAGTACATCAGGATTTATGGGAAGTGTTCCCGGTTCCGGCTGACCTAATCTATGCAGCCTAACATTGAATTATAGAAGTTTATAATGTGTTATGTGTATGCTAGGTCAAAGAGTGTTTTTAGTCTAGCTTTGAACTGACAGAGTGTGTCTGCTTCCCGGACAATGTTAGGAAGACTCTTCCAAAGTTTTGGTGCTAAATAGGAGAAGGATCTACCACCAGCAGTAAATTTTGATATTCTATATATAATCAACTGGCCGGAATTTTGAGATTGCAATAGACGTGAAGGACTCTAATGCGTTAAGAGCTCACCCAAGTACTGCGGAGCTAAACCATTTAGTGCTTTGTAAGTAATCAGCAATATTTTAAAATATATACGATGTTTAACACGGAGCCAATGCACTGTTGACAGACCTGGGCTAATATGGTCATACTTCCTGGTTCTGGTAAGAACTCTAGCGGCTGTGTTTTGGACCAGCTGTAGTTTATTTATTAAGCGTGCAGGGCAACCACCCATAATAGCAATACAATAATCTAGCCTTGAGGTCATGAACGCATGAACTAATCGTTCCGCATTTGTCATTAAGAAGATATGACGTAATTTAGATTACAGTTTTACAGATACTAGACACGTGACTTTCAAATGAAAGATTGGTATCAACACATGTATTGCCATCATCATAATGTTTTATTGCATCATTTAACTTTTGAAATGTTATTTCACTATACAATCCTATATTTGGAGCATACACATTAACAAAAAGGAATTTAACACTTTTAATTTCTGCTACATCCAATAAAACTCAACCTTTTTCTATCTCTCTCATTGTCACAATTTTTAAATCCAAAGATTTCGAGAAGAGAATTGCAACACCCATACTAAAATTTGTTCCCTGACTTAATTTACTCTCTCCTTCCCACCATCTATACCACTCTCTTCAGTATTACTATCAGAATGTTTCTTGTAAAAAAATAATAATTTTTTAACACATTCAGAAATCATTGCTCTTTTAAATCTCTTCCCCCATTGATGTTTAAGTATCCTACTCTTACAACCGCCATAAAAAAAGTTCCAAAAGAGGGAAAAGAAAGCCAGAAAGTAAAGAAGAAATAGAGACACCCTTAGTGAATTACACATTTCAATATCCTTTTCTTTGGGGTCAATGAAACTCAAACAAAATGTTCCTTCTAGATTTAAATGTTAGATTTAGATATCAATTGTTCTCAAAAGAAGTAAGAAAGACAATAGAAAAGTCCAAAAACATTCCCCTTCACTGTGACACCTTTCCCACTACAAACCGGAAGGAAGATAAGAGAGAGAGAGATTTGTAATTTGTGACAGATTTGAACACAGAGCAGGAAAAATTAAGTTAAGTAACCTTTATTTATATAGCGATTGTCACAATACAAATTGTTTCAAATCAGCTTTACAGCGGATTTTCGCGGATCCGTGTGAACTGGAATAATTTTTGATAACGATGTCATCTGTAAAACGTTTCCGTACCCTTAGTTCATTTATCGATACAGCAGCTCTGGGGAAAACAGTGATGCCATCGTCCAGCTCAGTTAAGTTCTCATACAATGTTGTCAAAGCAGGCAGATCAAAAATATTAAGAATAATAAGTTCCCCCAACTAAGCAAACCAGATGAGATAGTGGCAAGGAACCCAGACTCCATCAGGTGACAAAATGGAGAAACAAAACCTTGGGAGAAACCAGGCTCATTCGGACGGCCAATTCTCCTCTGGACAACGAACGAACAGTGTATGATCACACAAGGAAGAGGAAACAAACAATGGCTGTGTAGCTATCAGATTAATCATAGATGCACCAGTAGGAGGAAGACAGATGCTTTTGTACTAGAACAGCCTAGTGCCAATATGGTAAATGTATGAGAACAAAAGGGAAGAGTAAATGATAAGGTCACTTGTTCTAAACCGGAAATGCTCAGTACTTGTTCTGGAGATCCACATTCCCACAGAATTTTCAACCCGTCTATCATTTTCATGTGAACTCAAAATGCTTGACTAACTAATGAAAGTCTGATTGAAAGTTTAAAGTGCTGGGTCTCTCCAAATATATACATATATGAATGTGAACTCTCATCTGCAATATAAGTTTAACTTCACTCACATCACATGTGAAACTTACATCAGACTTTGCGACAACCAGTTAAATTCACTTGGGACAACCAATCATATTTTCGTTAATACTTTTTGAGAACTGCTTACTCCAAGCAAAACCAAATATAATGTTTATATCTTAACAAGATGGCATGAAATCCATTTTGTAAATGCTTGTTATAGATCTTATTGTAAACTATTTATCCATGTCTATGTTCTGTTTGGGGAGGAATCAAAACATCAAAACTTGATCTTCCACTGAAAACTACAGACTTACTGTACATTTGAACACCCAGGAGTGTGCCCAAGAAAATGTGCCACTGAAATATCTGCTACACAAAATAAACACAATAGCTATATTGTGTTTATTTTGTGTAGCAGATATTTCAGTAAAATTAAAAATTTGGAGAATAATTTATACCATTGTAATATAGACCCTTTTTCAGTTAGTAAACGTTTCTTGTGGGCGGAGCTTAGGTGGAGGCAGAACGATTCCTCTGGCCGCTTCACTAACGCTAGTTAGCAAGTTTTGTTAGCTTGTTTTTTAACAATGACTGGAGAAAATCCAATTTTATCTTAATGTGTAAGGTCACTCACTGTCCAGGACCATGATTGTTATTTGCAAAAGTTCATTTTAACGGACGGAACCAGATTGGCTGACCCGTACACGCTCACTCAATGGATGGACGATCTAACAGGATTAACGTTAATGCTACCTCCGGTTAAGTGACCTGACATTTACACCTACCAGATAGAGAAACCGAGCATAAAGAGAAACTGAGGGCATATAAATCTTTAGATGCCTGTAACTATTTTCTGAATGGTTGTGTACACGACTTGTGTGGTCCAATCCGAAGTTCTGCCTAGCCAGCGCCAAGGCCAGAACGCTACCATGTAAAGAGTGACATTACAGTGCAATTTTAAAGATGTGAATATTTTCTACAAATAAAAATTCACATATACAGCAAATTAATTTTTAACTTTATGTATTTGATCATTTTTTCTTACCAGGTTCTTCAGAAAGTCTAGTCACAATCAATCACAACAATGTATACAATCATAGAGGATTTACAAATAATCACAATAGTTTAGAAATCATTATGCGATAAAATTGTCGTTGATTATTGCACCCAACAACACAACAAGGTGAAATTTTAAGCTCCTTATGTAGCCGAATCTGTGCTGGTTTGTATTGGCTGCCTACAGTTTTCCCTTTGTTTTGCCTCCAGCTAACGCCGTGAAATAACTGTGACATAGGCGCAAAAAGGGCCCATCATATCGCCCAGTCCTAAAAACACGCTCTATAGCTCCCTATATATTAAGACATTATAGACTTAACATTGTGACTTCTATGTTAATTGTGAAAAGCGCTATAAAAATACATTTGAATTGACGTATACTATCAGTCCCAGACCATTTATAGTTTTTATTACAGGTGTTCATGTACAGATTCTATCTTTATGGGTGTATGATTTTTTCACCACTTGGCGTTTTCCATCATGCTTTCTTCACAAGAGTCTTCGCTGAAGTCCTGTCACTTAGCACTCTGGGGCTTGTTTGCCCCTTTTTTTATTACTGTCTGTTCAGCATTTTTGTGGAGCTTAGTTCTGATTTTGCGATGAAGTGATTATGAATGAAAAAATGTCAATAAGATGATTAATGGATGAGCACCAATAGATTTCAAAGATTAATGTGAGACACATTGGAAAGCCACAACAAATGTTCACATTTCATTTGATTATAATTAAAAAGCTAATTATGCCCTTGCCTGTGAATCTGAGGATTAACTCTGTCAAATACTAAAGCTACTGCACATAGACCTCTCATGACTGTAGTGGTTCTCACCTGTAGCACCAAATTCACAAGTTTGCCTGCACATCCAGACTTAATAGTAAATGGAATATTAACTATTATTTTGAATGAGTAATTACTTTACGGCTGCTAAAAAAGTACATTCTACAAAGAATGACTGTGTGTAGTATGAATGTAATCTGGATGTACAGTACTACATTCGCCATCTTGTCATTATCATGTGATCTGCCAGCATCAGTTACGTTGCTTCACTGCCATTCATAAATCCTCTCCTGTGGCCTCATGGGATAGTAAAATGTTCATTGTATGCACACTTCAGAATCTCACCAGAAGAAGTAGGTCATCAAGGTACTTTATGCTTACTCTTTTATGAGTACTGTGAATTTGGACATACTTCTTTTGTCACATACTGTTTTTTGCCTACTATATAGTAGGGAAGTATGCGATTTCGGATGCAGCCCTAATGTTGTGGTCACACGTCACTTAAAAGAAGTGTGAGAGTGTCAGATTAACTTGTAGAGCCTCCTATTAGTTTATCATCAAGGAAGACACCAGTATAATAAAGGAATTTTATTAACAAAAAGATTGAAAAAAAAGTAACTAACACAGCTACTAAATGAATACCTATGGATAAAGAAATAAAGTGATGGGTGACTGAATTGGATGTTACTTTGGAAAAGTTATGTTATCTTAAGATAAAATGCTTGTTTATCCAAGATTAACCAGGTAAACTGTCTAAATTTAACAAATAAACTCAATGATTATTTGATATTAACAAACATCAGCTATACAACATCTTATGCAAATTAAAAAATAATACACTGACAACACAAACTAATGCCAAGGTCTCAGGGAAGAGGTTTGAGAAAGTGATATTTACGTTCCACGTGGTGATGAGTCTGATGCGGGCAATGTCTAGAGCCTTGAACACAAAGTACTGGGGAATGCTGAACTCCTGGAGCACAGAGAAGGTCTGGAACACACAGATGAAGGTACCTTGGAAGTGAATGTTTTAAAGTTGGTGCAGAAGGTCCTGGCAATCTGGAATATGCAGATGGAGGAGCTTTGAAGAGAAAGTTTGCTTGTGGTTATTGCTGTTGTTGTTTTTCTAAAGCTCAGATCCTTTTAATCCTTCATGAGCAGGAGGTATTTTCAAACTGGTGCCTTTCTGATCCAACAATGTGATTGGCTGGGGTCAGAGCTAAGTAAACACAGTATGGCCCCACTCTTAAAGTTCACAGTTTGAACAGTGTCTTTAAGATTTTACCAATGTGTATTTAATTTCAAAACCACATCCAGATTAATCTAGGCATTGTGCTAAACTCATATAGAGTCCAAATATGATTCTCAAATGTTGAAATTTCACTTATGTGTGTATGTATACCGTAATGAGTTATAAGTAATGAGTTTATATACACTGTTGTCACAAACAGCACTCATTAAGTGTATACAGTTCCATGAATGTATGTAAAGAGGATATGTTTCTTTTTTGTCCAGTTTGTGTAATGCAAGAATGTATATGAAAATCTATATTTTTTGTGGCTGTCCTGTATCTCAGCCACATGGCAAGGCAAGAGTTAAAACCTGATCACACTGAATTGAAACCTTTCCACATCATTGTGTGGAAATGGAGTTCAAACTTTGCCATCCTCTCTGCCTGCTGTCCACAACATGACAAATGAGTGACATTCCATTCACAAGATCAAGATCATGACCTTTCTGTTAAATTTGCATGTACCGGATAACATTAAAAACCTGATGTTGTTCGTAGTATGGAAGAGAGATTATAGAAAAGAAATGTGAAGAGATACAGTATAACTAATCACACTCAAAATCTTGACACTTTGAAATATGGAGTTCTAAACAAAAGTTCGGGAGGAGCTTGTTTTTCAGCTGCTTAACTCACTCCCATGTAAAGCATCCCTTCAAATCTTAAAAGTGTGTATTTAAAAAATAAAAACTACTTGGTGATAATATAATAGTAATAAAATAAAAGACTACTTAAAGGTTGTATTAGCGATTTCTGGACCAAACATAAATGATCACATTCATCTAATCTTTCCTAACGATCCGCTAGCTGCCCGCCCCATAAGCAGGCCGTCAAAATGTTCTCCAACTTCGCGTGCAGCCGTGCACGAGCGCAAAACCTCACAACACCCACCGCCTGTTGGTGATTTGTTGGAACACTATTTATTTTGGTTTTGAGTGGTTGGTGAAACCAATTGTTTTTGTGTGCAGATCTCAGAGCCTAGACTGCGTACAGAGATGCGGTCTTTTGACGGCCTGCTTATGGGGCGGGCAGCTAGCGGATCGTTAGGAAAGATTAGATGAATGTGATCATTTATGTTTGGGCCTGAAATTGCTGATACATCTTAAAGAGAGTACACATCCATGACTTTGTTTCTTAATTTAAGTAAACTGTTAAAAAGTGTTCTTTATAATAGGGTAATTTACAAATAAAGCTTCTAAAAGGTGTTTTTTAAAAATCTTTTCAAAACTGATGTAATGCATATTTTTGAGACATGAAGAACTATTTGTTTAAGCTAGTTTCAGTTGGTAAATAACATTTCAAAGTGTTTAAATTATTTTGTTGAATGTTTTTATGGCAGGTGGTACAACTAATAGTATGAAGTTGTACCACCTGACATGGAAAGTGTACCTGTCACCATGTTCAGTTAGTTTGCTTACATGGACTTCTAGTGTGTTTTCATTCATGACATGTGTTTCTATGTCTTTGTTTCCCGCCTCTCATTTGGTTCCCATGGTCACTGACTCAGAAAAACTATTTTTTTATTTTGTCTGTACTTTTATCTGCCTGTTTTATATGTAGCATAGGATTATAAAGATATAATTTCTGAATTTGTGAAGACTGAATGTCTATAATCATCAATATGCATCATTCTTTAAAAATAAACATAAACATGGACACATTATAGCCGGCAAAATTATAAAGATACTTTGAGAAAGTAACTTTTAATCATAAAAATAGACATCCTTTGTATTGCCGCCAAAAGTTTCTCATCGAAAGCAATGGGTTATTGGTACATCAGTAAAAACGTTCACATGACAACGATATGCTTAAAACGGAGAAGTTTTTCCTTTGAGTTTTCCGCGTACAGATGCCGCCATTGTCAAAACTATCCCCATTCACACAGATCCACGAAAACAAGAAAAAAATGCTGTATTCTGCTGCCAGGCCATTAGATGGCAATGAAACACAGTAGATTGAACACGTAATATGCATGTGCATTCGCGTTTTTGTTGTTTACACAGAGACTAGAACCTAGACTAAAGCTGCGGTCACACTTTGAGCACACAAAATTTCTGCAATGGTAACAAAATGATGTCACATGCTGCAGCGTCTTTTAAAAAAAAAAATTTCAGTATATATACACTCTACTGTAACTCTGCAATCCTGTATATTTAAAGTTTGTATTCTTTTCTGTGAGCTAAATATTCACGGTGTGTTGTATCAATCTTCTATTGGTCACAAGGTTTCACATGATACGAATTCCCAGGTCAGAGTTCACCAAATTTGAACTTTGGAATGCAGCAAACTTCGAAACTTCTTCGCTTCAGCTTGCATTTTTTTGTCTACCACATTTGCACGTGTATGAATGGAAGTCAATGGAACGAAAACTGTAGTGTGACCACCCCTTAAGCGAACTTGCTTTCAACACGTTTGGGCTTGCTGGTTGTGTGGTCTCCTGGCTGGCAAGTCAGGGTCCCCAATTACTTCAAATGCATGCCAATCATTCCCCCCAGCTGTTGACCCCAAACAAAGCCTTTTCTCAGACACCCCCCCCCCCCAGCTGTCTACCACAGTAACCCAAAACAAAGACAGATGTGAGGAAAAGTATGAGTTACTCGCACAAGCCAAACAAAAACCTTCGAGGAGTCCATTCGTGTTTCTATCTTGGCTTGAAATGCACTTCTTCAATTCTCTGGACAAAAACATGGCAATCTTAGCCAAATCTCAACAGATGGGTCTGCAAGATGGATTTAACATTAGTCCACAATGATTGTTCAGATTGTTCAGAGTGTTTCAAGATGCTTCAATGACATTTCACACATCACAGTCATTGTTACAAATATTGAAGAGATACCAAGCAAATCTTTCCATACTATAAAAATGCTCAATATCTGCTCAGTGTCAGCAAAATGAACCTGTGGCCTCCAACCCTGACCCTGTCTGATTGTATTTTGTTGTCAGAACACCTCCTCCAGGGGTAGAAGGGGCCCATGAAGCACTTCCTCCACTAGAGAAAGAACACTTCCTCATCCAGGGGCAGAAAAACCCCTCCTCCTATACTTCATGGGTAGAAGAATCCAGAGAGCTGGATGAATTTCAGGCTGCAGTGCTGAAGTCTCATCTAGAGTCTGGCTGGCCTGACCTAGCAGGAAAGCAATAGTGGTAGATCCAGCCAAGCAGCAGTGGCAGCCAGTTGTGCATTGTGTCGCCCCCACATGTGTGGCAGCCAAAAAATTCTAATGACTCCCTTCATAATGATCATGCTAAAGCTAATGTTTACCTGTGGGGTGCGGTTAGCGTGGCAGGTTACAGATTACTGCTGATTAGTGTTTGACAGGTGGATACATCGAAAAGACTTGCTGGATGTGTTTGTTTATGAATTTTTTAATTCGTGACAGCTGTGAAGTAGTAGTATACAGGTGTTGTAAACCATGTTAGGAGAACGGTAACTGATTAAACTTAAACAGAACTGTTTACTATATGACAACATTTACTTAATAGTAAATTGGTGTAATGGTAATAGTAAATTAGTGTACACATTAGTGTAATGGTTTAATCAATTACATGTCTTACAAAACACCTGACTGAGACCTGGTGCCAGATCACTCATGACTTTATTTTTCTCTAAAATTATTAACACAAATTTGACAAAAAAGCATTGTAGACATTCCAAGTCCCAAGAATACATTCTTCTTTTTTTTCTTCAAGCAATGCCAGTAAACATACAGCAGCTGTTCTATATGATGACACATCTTCATGAACACAATTTTTCACCCCTAAATTTATCCAACCAATGTTAACCAAATAACATGAAGATGATGGGTCATGATGGGAACAGTTGAGTAACACACACAGAATGACCTTTAGAGTCACTGTGGGCTGTAGCTACCTAATGAGACTTGTTCTCTTGTTCCCAACACCAGTCAACTGGCAAAACAACTGAGAGGTTGAGAAATATAAGGTTGTAAATTTGTCTGTTCTAGTCACTTAAGAACACACCAAAATCTACAGGGAAACTGCAGATAAGTAGAAACACAGGATGGCTAAAAATCAATTGGACACGGATAGACATTTGAGATTGTTTGAACATTTTGCAAAGAAAAGCACATGTTTTCCATGTGCTAGTGGGGCCAGATGGATGAGGATGAGATGATTATTTACTCGGCACTAATATTTTGTTTGGCAAGGTCACATGAGAATGTACTTAAAATCATTAACAGAGTTGCCAGTCTACTACAGCTGTAACCAGGTGTAATATCCAAAGGAAAAGTTAATGGACAATACCAAGCACATACCAAAGGAAAATTATTTCTCAGAGGATTTTTCAGTTATGTTTTAATCAAGTATCAACTTTGTCATTGATGTTTCTCTAAAACTTTGTTTGAAATACACAAATTAATTGAGGTGCACAAGAATAGCTGGATTTTTACATTTTCTGAAGAAAATGCACATGGTGTTTGTTTTAGTTCAAAGCTCAGAGGTTGCCAGGTGCTCTGGCTGGTTTCTGGTAGTTGCTCACTATCTGCAGTCAAAAGAGCCCACCCCCATGTTTCAATGAAATTCTAGTCTATTAGAAAGGTCCATCTGTGGCCTGAGACGTTGGGATAGGCTCCAGCATCCCCACAACCAGGACAAAGTGGATTGGAGAATGGATGGACCCAAGTTTGAGGAATATTAATAGTGATGCTTTCCTTTGGCAAGCACTAGTAATATAATTGTGGACAACATTGCTGAGATGATTTGGTCTTGGACGAATTTGATGAGAAATTACTTGACTCAAATTGAATTCACTGACATTTATATACCGGAAAATACGGTAACTACAAATTTAGGCATAGTTTTTCACATTGTTGTGAACTGTTTTATATGGAGACTAACTTGAGAAGCAGTTCAGACTCCACAAGTAATCTCACTTGTGTCTATGAGAAACAATATTTCCAAGCCACAATTTCTTTGAAAATAACTATAAATGTAGGGGTAGTAGAGTAGGACACACACAGTAAGTTGGTGCATACAGTAGCGTGCGTGTGGTAAGCATTAGTAAGAGGTTTAATCGCGGGGCTCGACACAGGTCAGCTGCTCAGCGATGGTGACTGTGTGACTGGCACAGCATGGGTGCGCCACAGAGCTCCACATGACTACCTATCGACCTCACACCATGGCACTGAGAACACCAGCACCCAGTGACAGGTACGAGAGCTGCTCCACTCTCTCATTTGGGCTTCCACTAAAAGCCTTTTCTAAAAGCATGCAAACATAGACCTTAATGATGTGTTTGTCCTGACCATAAAGGCATAAAAATGGACTTGAGAAGATAGGAATTCTAACATGCTTTGACTGTGGGGGTCAGTAACATAGCATTTATGGTTTTATTGTAAGCGGCATGACAATATAATGACACAGCATCCATGACACTGATTCTATGGGTACACTTATACATTGATCATCTTCATTTCAAATAGAAGACCAAAATGCCTTTTACAAAACCAATTAATCTTAAAATACCACCTAAATTAGTTACAGTTATTTATATTTGCTGCTGACATAAATTATATAGCTTTTCCTACATATTAGAGACTCTTGTGAAGTATTACATCTACAAGTACTGCAGCTTGTTCCTAGAGGAACCAAAGACCAAAATGCATTTATTTATATTTATCTTTCCTTTTTCACAACTGATGCCTATAAAGGAACCAGTTGTATTGCTTAAATGTTTTGTTACCGAAACTATAATTAAAATAATATGGGTCCAAGCACAAATGGCTTGTGTAGATGATACAGTTATACAATGTCCATGTCTCTTTTCAAATAAAATAAAGTCTATAAGTATCTCTTTATGGAAGCATTATGCTATGTACTATATTAAAATAGACAAATAATACTGAGCATGTTTACATGCACACCAGTACGCTGATAACTCACAAAAATCAGCTTATTGAAATAACCTGTTGTCTGGGTTTACATGGAAACCAATAAACCTACAATGCAAGTTAACCATGTTTACAAGACTTTATTAATAAACCCTGTTGTTTCCCAGTAGGGATGTCAAAACTAAATAATTTGCGTATCTGACTCCCGAGTGTTTCATTGTGTTGGTTGTGATGGTAAATAAAGCATTAAAAAGCGAAGAAGACTGCAACATGTCAGCGGGAAATTTACGGCTAATTTATTATCCTCTCATGCAGTTACAGATGCAGCATTTTGACCGTACCACTTCTTCTGCTGCTGCACGAGATGAGAACACTTATCATTTTTTGGATCAAGAAAGAGTCTGAGTTTGCGATATATTTCCTCCTCTCTTACTGAAAAACCCTCACTGTCTGGATGCGCTTAAATGCATTTTTGTCACATATCACACATGTCCACTTCAATAAGCAACAGAAATCAGCTTAAGGGGCAAACATCTAGCTGTGACAGTCGGTTTCTGCTTAAGCCATTGATGACCTTACTCCGATAAAGGAAAACGGGTTAGCGCGTTTGAAACCGACACTATGCTCCGACAGAACAACATAAATTAGCTGGTTTTAGAAAAAAACCTGCGCTTCTACCTCCACCTGGAGCCTGTTATTTGTTTTGAAAAAATCCACCGCTTCCGGTTTTTCTAGTCCAATCATCGCAGAGCTGTGTAAGATCTGACTGTCAATCACAGTTCGTGCACACGCCACAGATCCTCCCTCCCCTCTCGCGCACGTTACAATATCACATGCATGCGCCTGAAGTTTGCAGGTGTGTTGGATTGTACGAAGCGTGATGGCGGAGAGTAAATCTACTAACAAGCTTCCAATTCCTCGGTTAACAACCAGAGCTAGGAGGTCCAACACAACCAAGGAAAAGAAAATGATGCTTCGATGCTGAAGAGACGGGTGCGTTCACAGAAAATCTGGTGCACACGCACTGACGAGCACGAACTCGATGGGAGGGTGCTTGGTGGTAGTGGGGGAGGGGCATGAGAGTTGTAAACATTAAAAATTTTGGCTAAGTCCCCTCAATCTGCCAGACTTGCCGACTGCAGCTTTAAGCTTTAAATTGGGTTAAGAACGTGCATGTAAACGCACTCACTACGTTTGCATGTGCACCAATAATGCGATCAGTGTACGGTCTTAATCGCAGTAAGATATGTACAAGACACAATAAGAACTCTTTACTCCAGTTTACATGTAATTTCTATTATTTTGATTATTCGCTAATAAGTATGGTTATACCACACTCAGATTTGCATACAGTATGCATGTTACCGGCTATTGATTTTATCTACTCGCATCAAATTCAAAATAATCTTTTTATGGACGTATTGGATATTAGCCAAATTATTACTGTGCAGCGAGTTGTGTTGACAGAGTTTAGCGATTTGAAGAACAGATGCTTCAGAATAATATCACAGAGTTCATTCATGAAGTTGTGTGAACAACACACGACATGTAGAACGTCCGTGTAGAACGACGACAACGCAGCCTTGAAGTGTCAACTAGTCTCTCCCCTGTGAAGGCTTCCTTCCCTTCCCTTTACCTCTGTACAGATAAAACGTTGTCAAAATGATTCTGGTTCGCATGGATACGCGGAAGTGACAAATCTGTATTATGATTTCCTGTTAGAATGGTGTCGTGTAAGCGCCCCCTAAGTTAATAACTAATTATCTTTGCAACAGCAGTGAATCAATCAAAACTAACTTTAGCTGGACAATAACTTTATTCTAGAGCTGCTGTAAAGCCAAAACAATCTCTGCTGCTTTAATTTCCTATTATCACATTTGGAATGGGTGCATCACTAGACTTGTAGTAAGTTAATGAAAACAATATAATCAGTATACTGAAAATTGTATTTATAATAATTTTATCCATGGCAAAAAAAAAACAGAGATATACACATTTTGTTCAAAAGAATTTTGATTCTAGCCAGTATATTTGCGGAGATACAAGCAGCAACGTAAAAGTACTTATTATAGCGCCACCTATGGTCAGATCGAGGTGTGTGTACACCTTAGAGGTGGGGTGTATTTGAGACCATCCTGCCAAATTAGGTGTTTCTCGGATGAATGGTTTTGGCTGGCCAGAGCTTTATACAGCAGAAAAAGAATAAGTTTGGCACCTCCGTGTATATATAGCTGCAAGCAGCATGAGGCCGAAAGGCATGATGAGGATCATTCAAATCGGGATGCTGCACTGAATTGAAAGAGTTGAATTGAAACTCTGCAGGTAGCTACAGTACATCTCCAGGAACAGGATTTGGCACCTCTGCACTAAGTCTGGGCATACACTGTGCAATTTTCGTCCGATTTTGAGCCGAATTCTGACTCATGCGACTCTTTTTTGAGCCGGGCCGATTTTCAGTTTTGTTGTGCGTCATTTGCCGTGCAGTGTACAGGGGGAAACAAGAGGCGATAAACCTCTCCCACCCAGTAATCGGATGGTCAGATGAACAGTTGAAGCAGAGCTACAAACTGATTGACCTAAACTCAAGTGTTTTTTCCCTCACTGCGCCTGCATGAAAATAGAAGTTTAAGCATTTCATCTTTAATGCAGCAATAAAGAAAACGAAAAGAGGGAGATCTTTAAGTTCTGAAGCGCACATCGATGGATACTTTTCTATCCCAGCCTTCACACAAGGCCACGGGAGAGGATACGTCATCGAACATGAACGAGAACAGCGATGCGGGTGTTTTCAAATGTGAGTATTAGAAACCAAAAACATGGTTCCTTGTATTACAATCGCATTTGTTGAACTACCATGGAGTAAACTGTTGAATTGTTGAAGGTGTTAAGACGGTAGACAGTATATTTGTGATTTTGCTGTTAAAACACTTTTATTATGTATAGCTAACAGCGGAGCTGTTGTGGATTTACATAGACATTTAGTAAGTGTCTTGAAGATGTATATGGTTTAACATCTGACAGGAAAATCTTCGATAAGTATTGAAATAGACAACATGACAACATGAAATAGACACCTGAGTGATGTATGTTTTCAACACTGCTTACATTAGATGAATGTAAGTAATGTAAAAAAAAAATCTACATAAAGTAGCTAAATAAAATAAATGTAGTATTGAGCTCATAAATCACAAAGGTAACGTGAATCTTGTTTGAATGAGTGAGTATACAACAGAAATGAATAAAAATCTATTTAAATCTAAAGTTGTAGTTTATTTTAATTATTGTAATTTCAATTATTGTAATTATTTGTGATTTCTGTGCATTTGCTGCAGAGCTTTTGTAGTGGAGCAGAAAAAAAGAGAAAACCTGAAACAGTAAGATCATTTTGTTACTTCTAATACAGAAGTCAACTGATAATGTGCTTTTGTTTAATGTTTGTGCATTTTTGTAGGATCTGAACTGTCCACAGACTGATGTGAGCACTGAGGATGGGGAGCCCACAGCAGCATCCTAGAAATGGTATAGTGCCATGGACGAGACCCTCAATCACTCCACCTGTCCTTATTGCCTCATCTGGCCCGGATGTTGTGGTCTCTTCATCCTCAGTGAGCCCAGAGCTAGCGAGAGCTTCTAGAAAAAGACCAAAAGATTTTGGTCAAGTTTGTTCTGCTGGTTTCTGTTCATACAATGGAGCCTGACTTTCAGAAGCTTCAAAAGCATCATCAAAATTGTCATGAAGCTTCTGGAACTCAGGCTCTATTGACTAATATTGTATGAACAGAAACCAGCAGGACACACTTGACCAAAATCAACTTTGTGTTCTTAAAAAGATAAAAGATTGAACAACGCAACAAGGCGAGTAAATAATGACTGAATTTATATGTTTGGGTGAACTAAACCTTTAAGTCCCCCAAATAGAAATTGTATGAAATGTATGTATGCATTTATATGATAGTAGTACCTTGAAAAAATAAACTTTAAGAAATAATCAGCTTTATTGAGCATTTGTGTGAATTACAAAAATCACATTTACATTAATGCATTTGGCAGATGCTTTTATCCAAAGCGACTTACAGTGCACTTATTACAGGGAATATCCCACTGGGGCAACCAGGAGTAAAGTACCTTGCTCAAGGACACACTGGTGGTGGCGGCTGTGGAGACCGAACCAGAAACCTTCTGCTAATCAGTTCAGTGGTTTAGCCCACTACTACACCACAAAAGTGATAAAGCTACAACAAAAATTAGCATGTAATTGTAAAAATATGAAATAAAATATGGCAAGAAACAGAATGCTGACATGAATTTTAAAACTTTTAAATGTTTTACAGGTAGAGCAGGCACACAAATGTCTGGAGCAGACACAGCGGCAGCCAGATTGTCCCGCACATGTTCTTCCACTCTTGCTTCAAGGTTGTGGGGTTCAGGGGGGCCATCATCATGGTCTTCATCATCCTCTGGCTCAACGTTGTCCCCATTGAGAAGAGTGGGATTGTGAAGCACAGCGCAGCACACAACAACCTCAGGCACAAAGGCATGGCTCACCAGTGGAGCACCAGTGTGTTTTCAGTATGCTCTACTATGCTTTGTGCACAGGAGTGCTTGCTGTTGAAACAAGCCTGCACATGGTTCTATGGGCAGCCATAGACTCAACTGCAATAATGAGTAAAGACATTTTTAAATTATATTAGGCAAAATGGCTAAAAAAAATAAAAAACTAATCACAAATACAATCACTATTATGATACTAATTGCTTATCACTTTTGACCAATAGGTGGCGCTATTTTCAAATTGATGTTGTGTGGCCAGTGTGAGGTGAGTGTGTGAACGAACAGCCAAACCGCATAGAATAAGCTGCGGTTTTGAAAATAGCCATGTTCTTGTGGACAGTGCCTCAGTTTGGCATCATGCCAACAATTTTGTTGATGCATTATTCAAGAATGGTCCATCAAAAAGTTTCAAATAACTTTAAGACATGGTCTGAAGATGATATGAGCCAACGTTGGTGAAAATCAGAACAACTGACAAGGAGGAGTTTGAAAAGTACAGTAGGTTTTCAAAGTAATTCAAAATGGCAGACAGCAATTTCAACCAAATGTGACGTAATTGGTATCATTGTTCTCAGTATGACCCAATGGATCAATCAACACTAGTTTCATTTAACTAGACCAAAGTAATTGAAAGCTATTAGCATTTTTTCAATTTCATTATAATTTTACCACAAAGTGGCGCTGTCTCAACTTTTTCACTACCTTCAAGGCGTGGTGCCAATGGCACACACCAAGTTTTGTAATGATACACTAATGCTTTCATAAAATACAGCATTTTACGACAAAATTAAAAATGGCCGACACCCACAATTTAGTATCATTTGACTTGGCATGCTGTGCCAAATCTAAAGAGACCAATTTTGAAGTTGTGAAAAAAAGGCATTTTTCATATCTCCTGAACACTAGCAGGTATCCTTAGGTAATCCTCAGGTAACCTCATGTTCATTTTGGCATGCTTTTCATCGAATTTTTTCACGCGTTATTTAAGAATGGTTTGACTAATCAACTTGAATTCCATAACTTTTTGTTGGCATGTTCTAAAGATTACCTGTGAAATTATCTGTATATTTTGTGAAAGTCAGAGCCATGGTCTAGGAGGAGTTTGAAAATGTAGTTTTTTCAGAAAATGCAAAATGGCGGAAAAAAATTCATAACGTCATAGGGTGCAATCATCTTGATCCAAGGAATCAGCAAAAAAAATTATAATTTTGTTTGAAGCCCTTACGGGTCAGTATTAACCTAACATTAGGTTTTAACATAAACATTAGTGCAAATTTGGACAGTTGGTGGTGCTTGAGGGATTAAGGTAGAGTCCAAATTTGCTGTGTTTATTGTTCAGACTCCACTATCTGTGTGCCAAATTTCACAACTTTTTACCATATGGTTCTATGGGCTGCCATATACGGTGGCCCAGTAAAGCACAACACAATTTAAAAAGCAAACATAAGTTCACAACATAACAGAATCAAGCCAAAACACAACAGAAATTCTCCAGACCACTGGAGGGCTCTCAGAGCGCGGTAAAGTTAGTTTTCCTTACCACTGTTCTATAGAGTTAGCAGTCTAACAAAGATATCAATACCACGCTTAGTTTAAACCGTATCCATTGTATATCGACATGAAATATTAATCCATGTTTGTTTTATTTATATAGCACATTTATAAAAACAGCAAACACAGCTGACCAAAGAGTTGAACAAAACAAAGAAACACAGGGCAAACCACACATTCTTGACAGAAGCTCACAGTGAATTGAAAGCCAATGGAAAAAAATAGGTTTTAAGAGATGATTTAAAAACAGTTAAAGCCTGTGCTGATTGATAAACGCCAGAAGGCTGTTCCACAGCCTAGGGCCGCCAATAGCAAAGGCTCTATCTCCTCTACGCTTTAATCGCTATCTAGGGACAGAGAGAAGTCTCTTATCACCAGACCTCAGATTTTGTATGGGATTGTATAGATAGAGTAGCTCAGACAAATAGCTCGTTGATAGATTATTTAAAGATTTTAAAAACAAACTCAATTCTAAAATGCACAGGTAACCAATGCAGCGATCTCAAAATTGGAGTAACTTCATATTTACGTTGTCCTTTGAGGAATTTTGCAGCGGCATTTTGCATAACGTCATTTTAATTAATACAAATTATACGTTTTAACCACTTGGTGGAATTAGGAGACGTTCCCTTAGGCATCATTCGTCGTGGTAGCACATCAAAGCATTCTCAGGTATAAATAGTCAGCTATAATGCACGTAAGTGATTTTGAATTATTATTTCATGGCGATTTACAATGGTTACATACTGTTAATCTTGATGTTCATATCTTTGTAAGACTGCCGACTCTATAAAACAGTGGCAAGGAAAGCTAACTTTACCGCGCTCCAAGAACCCCCTAGTGGTCGGGAGCATTTCCGTTTTGTGTTGTGGATTGATTCCATAGTGTTGTGGCTTGTTTTCATTGTGTTGTGAACTTATGTTTGCTTTTTATATTTCATTGTGTTGTGCACTACTGGGCCACCATAGCCATAGACTTCAAGAGTGGAATAATAATAAGAAGAACACTAAAAGACCTCCGGTGCTTGGCAAATAAAATTAAGAAAATCAGTACAAATCAGTGGGTATTACACGCAATAAAGTGTGTATCATATGCACCAGAAAACTTTGTGTCATATGCAAGTAAAAACTAATTTTAACATATACAGTCGTGCTCAGAATTAATCATACCCCTGGTAAATATGATCAAAAATGGCTGTAAAAAATAAATCTGCATCGTTTATCCTTTTGATCTTTCTTTAAAAAAAATTGGCAAAAATCTAACCTTTCATTGAAGTAAAAGAATTGAAAGTGGGGGGGAAATTACATTATGAAATAAATGTTTTTCTCCAAAACATGTTGGCCACAATTATTCATACCCCTAGAATTTTTTATGAATAAAATATCTCTGAAGTATATTCCCATTAATATTTACCATTTTTAGCACACCAGGGTGACTAGGAACATGAAATTGTCTAGCTATGACTTCTTGTTTCACAGGAGTTTAAATATGAGGAAACACAAATGCCAAATTCCCTGAATCATCCATCACAATGAATAAAACCACAGAATATAGTTCTGATGTGCAGCAAAAGATTGTTGAGCATCACAAAATAGAGAGTGGCTGTAAGAAAATAGCTAAAGAATTGAAAATCCCCATTTTGACCATCAGGGCAATAATTAAGAAGTTATAATCAACTAAAGATGTTACGAATCTGCCAGGAAGAGGATGTGAGTCTATATTGTCTTAATGGACGGTGAGGATGAAAGTTTGAGTGGCAAATGACTCTTCAATAATCACAGATGGAGAATTGCAGAGATTAGATGAGTCTTGGGGTCAGAAAGCCTATAAAAAAATAAAAAAATAAAACAACCCCTACATCCCCACATGTTGTTTGGGAGGTTTTCAAGAAAAATCCTCCTCGCTCATCCAAAAACAAACTCCAGCATATTCAGTTGTCAGACACGACTGGAACTTCAAATGGCACAGGGTTCTGTGGTCAGATGAAAAAAAAAAAAAAAAGCTTTTTGGCAGCAAACACGCTAGATGGGTTTGGTGCACACAAGGATAAAAATTACCCCATGTGTACAGTTTAATATACCATTGGATCTTATATGTTGTGGGCCTATTTTTCTGCTGGAGGTCCTGGACTTCTTATTCAGATACATGGCATTGTGGATTCTATCAAATATCAACAGATAAAAAATCAAAACCTGACGCCTTCTGCTAGAAATCTTATACTGGGCCGTGGTTGGATCCAAAACAAACATCAAAATCAACACAAAAATGTATTAGGGAGCACAAAATGAAGCTTCTACCATGACCGTCCTAGTTCCCTGAACTGATGAGTGGAGTGAACTGAAGAGAAGAAGCACCAACATGGATCTGGGAATCTGAAGGATCTGGAGAGATTCTGTATGGAGGAATGGTCTCTGATCTCTTGTCAGTTGTTCCCCAAACTCATCAGGCATTATAGGAGAAGACTCAGAGCAGTTATCTTGGCAAAAGGAGATTGCAAAAAGGAATTTAATAAAAGGGTATGAATAATTGTGGCCAACGTGTTTTGGAGAAAAATATTTATTTTATAATGTGATTTCCCCCCCACTTTCAATTCTTTTACTTAAATGAAAGGTTAGGATTTTGCCAATTTTTTGAATGAAAGATCAAAAGGATAAAGGGTGCAGATTTATTTTTTACAGCCATTTTTGATCATATTTACCAGGGGTATGATTAATTCTGAGCATGACTGTAAATTGCACACAATGTGTGCTATAGAAACACATTTCATGAGATCAGGCTGGTATACTGGTTGGGTAACATGCTTTTCTCTTTTACCAGGGTGACGCACACACACAGGGGAGCAGGTAAGATGAAGGAACACAGCCAGTGTTGCCAATAGCGTTGCCACCCGTCCCGGTTTTCCAGGGATTGTTCTCTTTTTTGAGCGACAGTCCCGGAAAATTTATATTCTTTCCCGGCACACGAATTGTCCCGTTTTTTTTTTAGAATTTCCTGGTTTCAAATTAAACCGTTTCCTTCTACTGTTACTGCAGAGCTGCCACACGCAATTGACACTTTTCACACGCTCTCACGTCACACATCCATTTTCTCACGCACAGAAAAATCGCGAAGCAAAGAGGACACGGAGACCGACAGACTAGACAGAGCAGGTTACTTATGATATAAAAAAAAATCTCAGCTCTCAGATTCTGTCAATTTTATTACGAAATTCAAACAATAAACACCGTTTTGGCGTTTGTAAATGTGACGTGAAAGATCCCTAGCGCACGTGAACCGATCATCTCTACTAGCTAATAGTAAATAAACACGAATGAACAAAGTTAAAAGAAACAGTACAACTTACCAAAATGTATCATCATACATAATATCGATCAATCAGTGTTTTTCAACCGCGGAAAGGGTCAATAAAACAGCTGGAGAACAATTGTCACATAACATTTACCTCAGGAAAGCCATTTGATGACCATAATATAGGCTATAGCACGCTAGAAAAAAAGAGCTATAGAGAGTATTTTGCTAAACATGTGTAGGCTACTATATTGCATATTTATTATATTTGTTCTTATCATTAAATAAAGTTGTTATTATAATAAAAAACGCATTATATTTAATTTGAGTTATTTTTAACCTTAAATAATATTACCAGCTGATAGGGCTCTCTGTATGTTTACAGCATTAGGTGAGATTTTTTTCTTGAGAAAAATTAATGCCTATCTTGTGTACCTAATATTTATCCAAATTAGTCAATTAAATCAAATCACAAGAATTGAACTGAATTGAAATCCTGAAATTTGTTTCAAGCAATAATAAAAAACGTAGCTTACCAGAAATTGTACCATATAAACATTGTAACATGTTGTCACTAAACCTAATACAATTCAGTTTAGTTACTAAAATGTTTTGACAATCACAATACACTTATTGTGATGCAAGATTATTTTTTTTTACAGTTAAAAATTTCAGTTAAATATGAAGGAAAAACAGCGCTGGAAAATCATGCAAAAACAACCCCCCTAAAAAAGTCTAGGATCTGTTGTTGTATCTGTTTGTTTTGTTTATTCATGCTATACATCAAGCAGTGCAGCTCTAATGGACTAAATGAAAAAGCAATGCAACTTAAATTAAAAAAACTCCTAGTTTGATGCAAGCACAATGAAACAGCAAAAGCATGAACTCCATCAAGGTACATTCTGGGTTTGACTTGCCTACTGTTTTGAGAGCAACACCCAGTCCATGCAATAAATGTGCATGTATGGTTCATAGCTCAGGGTTTTTACAGTCATCTTATGGTTTTTTTAGTCATCTAATCTTGGCTGTAGTCACTGATCATTTTGGCCCACAGTCCACCCAAAGCCCTCTGTGGAGGAAAACAGTCTGTGGTTGGAGACGGAAAACCCATGACATGGTAGTGCCACTAATTAACGTCATTTCATCAATCCGTGACCACCAAAAGCTATTCAGATTCCATATTGGCTTTCCGGTTTTGCCTGTCTGTGCTGCTGTCTGTGATGCCCATCACAGCATTTCCAACAACAGCCTACATATCTACAAAGCACACAGCTGATGGTAGGAACGGACCCGCCCTCTCTTAAAAAATTGAGGCAGACCTCCAAGCTGTGGTTGGATCCATGCTACCAGAATATTGAGCCGTTTGGATGCAAGTGAGCCAAACACATTTAGAGACATTCCCCAGAGCAATAATACCATATAATCAAGGCAGGGTTGGGATGACTCCTGCGGGAGAAGCCATTCTCAAAGCTTGTCAAGAAAGCCATTGAGGAAAAACAAACCGGTAGAAATTAAGAGACACGGATTTTCTGTTTTTCAAGTGGTTACTTGAAATGTCATGAAAGCCAAAGAAATGTTGGTAATCTTAAGTGTGTTTATAGTACAAAAGTTACACTATGTTAAGCTGTCCAGCAATGATACACACTTTGGTGGGTTGTTGTGCTTTTACATTATGTGTCTGTTAAGTGAAATGTTAACAATGGCATTTTAATTTTGATTCAGTAAATTGTCTGTGCGTGTATGCAGCCTCTGAAGGAAGTGGTCACGTGAAGATCTTCAGTTGCAGACACTGCTATTCTCTGGCACTGAAAGGCGATCCACCACAGCACAGGCAGCAGCTCTCATCAACATTCCCAAGCACAAGTCTAGTCAAGAGATTAAATCTGAAGCCTTATGCAGCAAACTGCTTCTGTATAGGGGCTTTCCTGTGAGCTGTGGCCAAAAAATGCCATTGCAAACAGATCAAACTGACCACAACTACCTTTGAATAAAACTGCTGCTCTGTTTACCTTCTCCCTGTATACTCTTCACACAGCTCTTGGTGCTCATATCTGTTTTACCGCTCATTTCCCACTGTGCTAAGGTTTTATAAAGGAGCAGATGATGACTGAAGAGCCGAGCACTTTTATAGTAGTGACTGTACCCCCTGGTGGAAACATCAGGCACTGCAAGTACTGCTACACCTATTGATGAGCAGGTTCTGACAAATCATGACTCATTAATTAGTTAAACCAAATCAGGATAAATTAATTACATGACGAGTGATGCATATCTAGAAATGTAAGAGGCCAGAGGCTGAGTGCTAGAAGCACAGTATTTCCTATAGAAAGACTGTAGAAGCCTTGGGCCTGTTCTGACCTTGTTCTGTCTGGGTTTTGGGGGACGGAACAACACCAAATTATTGAGCCCTCATTACAGGGTTATAATGTACATACACATGCATGTTGTTGCAGCCAACATCTTTAATGCAGGGCTTTGGAACATGTACAGTAAGTAACAAACTTGCAGCCGCATTTAAAGCAAAAAAAAAAAAAATCATCTACTAGAAAAGTGTCTGAAAATCTAACCTTATCAACTTATAAAGATATTCAATTGAATTGTTTCTTGCTAATAGGTCTAAGTAAATTTCACCAGTCTTTTTTTAAGGCTTGTTTACACCTGGTATTAAGATGCGTTTTGGTCAATCGGATCACAAGTAGACGAGGCAGACATATGACCGTTTACACCTGGTGTTTTAATCCATCTCTTTTGTCCACTTTCAACCACTTTTGTCCTGATTTCTTCAAGGGGAGGGTCTATGGGCGGGCAAATGTAGCCTATGTTTTTTTTTTCAGATCTTTTTCGATCTAACAGACAAAACAAGCGTTTTCGACCACCTCTGGAAGCTCAAAATGTTTTAGACCCTGTTAACACCTGTATTTAGCGCCGCCCACTTGTGATCCGATAGACCAACACGCATCTTAATTCCAGGTGTAAACAGCACCTTAAATGACAAAAAAACAGACAAACACAAAAAACAATTCATTCGTCATAATAAATCCAATAAAAAATCATATGCATCCGTTTTTGGCTCTACATATTTAAAAATTGTAGACCCTTTGTACATCGTGATTACACCTCGGTTTATACTTGGAATCAGAATTTAGGTGGGAATAACCAGCATCTCACACAAAAGTCGTAAATATCTTCCCTCAGTTCGATTCAGGTTCACATTTGGGACAGCAGTTCCCCACATGTACCCCAGTCTGGCTTCCACAGGAGATCTGCATAAACTTGTCAAAGCCAGGCACAAAAGAATCTCATCCCATGGATATTCAGGGCTTATTTTCCTTATGTTTTCCCAGCATGTAACCTCTTTCCCTTTCTTTCTTCAGGATGTTTGAGGTGAGCTCTAAACCGAGACAAAAAGTGTGCAGCCCTAGTATTGCCTTGTTTCTCAGGAACATTCAATGTTCTATCACTACTTTGTCCCCAACTATCCAAACCTGGTCTCCCTGGGATTTTTGTTAAACGAGATACAGCAGAAACAAACATTGGGCACCTGCCGCAACAGGCTAGATGGGACGGGTGGTAAAAAACTAAGTCTTTGCATTCTTGTGGCCAGGATGACAATTTCAGCAGCGGCTCAACTAGGCAAGGAATCCCACCCAACCCTCAGAGACGCAGACCGAGGTCAAACAGAGACTGTGTTTAGATTTCACATATGCTCCACCGCACTGGGGAAATTGGGTATGCAACATTGACCCTCTACTTAAGTAAATCAGTGCCAAGAAGATGCGGCATGTGCTTCATGGAAGGTATTTATTTGCACTTTAGTAGAAGCAAGTGTGACAACATGTCAAAATATAATGATTTCATGCTGGCTCTGGCACGAATGGCAAGGTTGAAAAGACTTAAGTTTGTTTATTGACTGTATCTCACTGACTGTGGAGTTCTTAGCTATCTGGAAAATGACACCCATATCACCATTCAAAAATGAACACTCATTGAGTGAGATAAGAAAGAACACCCATAATGCCATAGCGAAATATATCACTAATGAGTTTCCTATAGTTTGTTTTCATGACCTGATAACATGGAAGTACAAGCAATTTCCATTAAAGTAGACAAAGTACTGAAACTGGCAAAGTGTGAATACTTTTAAACAATGGCTATTTAGCCTCACATAAGCATGACAAATTGAATGCTAAAAATATCAAGGCATTTATTAGACGAAGCCTCTTGACACTGCATATCTGCTCATTATCAGACATTGTAGTTTATCTTTTTCCATTTAACGTGCCAAAAAACAAGGGGAAATATTCTTAAGAGCCTAATTGCAATTGGTAACAATCTTTCAGATCAAATAATGGAGACTATAAATCTTTATATGAAGTACTATCCCACCCATGCTAACACAGGCCAGCATTTATTAAATTTATTGACTTCCTAAGAGGGGGTAGAATAGGCTTAGACCCAATCTACAACCACTGCAGCCCAACAAACCGGTTTACTGCTTCATAATGTTCAATGGGGCCTGAGGGAGCCACTCCCGCCCTGGCCCTTGATTTGCCCTAACAATATCCTCTCCTTAGCACACCTTTTTACATATAATCTTCCATCACTCTTCACCATGGAGCCAAGAGAAATAATGATACAATGTCTTGAACTGTTGAGAAGTTGTTGAATGTGAAAACCTAGTACATCACTACAGTTCCAGCCAGACTGGGTTAAAACACCAGGACAATATTAAACGCCCACCTGTCCTTGGAGTATGTCCATACATTTTGGATTATGTTTACACCAGCATTATAATAGCCTACATTTTGTGTCCTTATAAGAATTTAATACTAGTCAACCTCGCTACTTTTCCCCTACAAACCTGGTTTAAAACTTGTTAATGCAAGTGACAATGGCTCACAGACGATGATTAAAAGTTAAACACATGTTTCTCGAAACATGAAGTTCTGGTGTGACCGCTAAAGGCGCGTAATGGAAGAATATCAATAAGCAGAAATGAACGCGTCATTGAGGAATACATTCCAAAGGCGTTCCCACTGTATCACAATTACCTCAATTAAAATTATGCTAGGGGAATGTTTATAGGGGGAACTGGGGAAACTGTAAATTCAACACACATTCTTGAACTTGCGCTAATTAAACTTAGTGAGGGAGTAAAATGAGTGCCAAAACGAGTGTTTATGCTGGATGAAGAAATATTATCTGCGATCTTAACAGACGTTTTGGCCACCAGGTTAGAGATCTTCGTAGCTTTATTGTTAACAGCTGTGTAGAACTCGTGTCTAGTTTCATTCCTCTACAAGCATCTTTGAAAAAAAGACGAACCTGACCGGCTTGTACCTGCCCGTCACTGAATTAGCCTAAGAAATGTATAAAATGTCCCGATATGCAGTATTTAATACATTTGTAAATAAGGGCATATTTAATGAATTTATAAATAAGTTATTAACTGGAGACTTCATGCAAACATTACGTTGTTATGAGAACAATACTCACACTAAATCGCAACTCCACAGGTTGTTACGGAGAGAAGTTTACATAACTTTTCCCCTAGATTGCGCTGTCTTTTTTGTTTATGATCTTTGATTTATCATTTCACGTCTGTCTTTCGTCTATTCATTAAAAAACCTGAAGCTTGAAAAAACATTTAAAGCTTCTGCCTACCCGAAGTAAGCTGTGCTCGGTCCAGGCAAGCTGATCAGATGCACTATAATGGTAAATGATAACCATCCAAGGAGAAGATGTCCATCCAGCATTTTGTAGCAGCTCTGGGGCAGCTCATTTCGTTCGTCCTAAGTTGCTGTGTAAAATCCTTTCTTGTGAGAACGGCACTTCTTATACACTCCGAGGATTTATGCGCCCCTCCCATTCACTTAGAACAGGAGAGAGAGAGAGAGAGAGAGAGAGAGAGAGAGAGAGAGAGAGAGAGAGAGAGAGAGATTTTGAAAGTAAGTCTGGCTGGCTTAATTATTTACGTTTGCTTTTTGTAAGCATGGGCAGTAATAATCGTGCTAAAATGGAATAAATTTACCAGTTTTAGTTTTAGATTATACATAATCTCTATACTGGCTTTTTAATATCAGACAAAAGCTCCTGAGCTGATGAAAGATATTGAGCATACTCAACCAGCATATTAATATTTTCCCTATTATTCATGTTTCATTTGGTTATTGCTTGCCCAGTATAGAGTCAAAAATCTACTCATGTCCACAGAAACCGACATGACATTTCTTTAATTAACTATTTATTTAATTAATTTCTGAGGGGACATACTGGCTGGCACAAGTTCAGTGGCAGTGAGCAATTACAGGTACATTCTTTTTCTATTAGATAGATTTTGCAATTACTAGATGAAAAGCAAAATAAGTCATTGGGAGTCATAAATCTTGATGAGAGATTTGGTCTGGCAAGAGCAGAGGAGAGAAGGTTCTTGTTTGAATGTTTTTTAATGATGAGCAATGAAGGCATCATGCACCACACTCGTAAAAAGCTCAGATAATCTGTTCTGCATTGAAGTAGCTGTCAAATGAATACTTCAGATGTAAAAAAAAAAAAAAAAAAAAAGTGTTATTTTTATTTTAAATGAGCATTTTATCAGGCTCTTTTGTTTAGATTCAATAAGTTTACTTTAATGGCAATGCAATGTTTATTGAAAATGTTATTGAAATGCATTTTAGTCAAATAAAAAACAAAAACTGCTCATTTAAAAGAAAAAACATGTCAGACGGTTTTTGCATCTGAAGTCTTCAATTATTGATACACAAAGAATGACGTGTCATTAAACATTAATAAAACCAGTTAGCACTGACGTCAAAGATGAAACACAAATCTTGGCATCATAATCCACCACTTCCACATCTTTTGTTTTGGCAGCGAAATGTTAGTAAGATAGGGATCTGTTGGGCTGGTTCCAGCTCACTCTTGGGTACACCTGGAAGGAGCTCTTGACATGCTTGACATGACAGCTCTTGAATGCTGCAACAAAATGGACCTTTTCAATCACAAGGATCACAGTAGCAACAACAGGTGGGCTACTGGACCTTTTGCCAAGTTTCTGTTTGCTAAACTGCCTGTTCTGCTGGATCACGACACAGGTTTTAAAAAAAAACAAGGGTGAAATGGCATTATTAAGGATCTACCTAGCAACCACGAGGCAATGACATCTGCTTTATTGACACCAGATGATGGAGCATTCAACCTCACAAATTAAAAGACTGGATTTAACTAATTGGCAAAGACAAGATTCCATAATTCATTTAAGCATGGGTCCCTTAAAATCAATATTAATGCAGGTTTTATTTTATTTTTTTACTTTCTTAGTATATTATTTGGTGTATGTTTTTTCAAATAAAAAAAGTTTGCCTTCTTGCTCCGCTACCATCATAAATCCCTCTTATTTATCAACCTCTTCCCTCCAACTACTTGTAATATGGGTTTTCCCAATCCCATCAATTCCACACAAAAGAGCCACCTACCCTAACCTACTGTATTAACACTTACCCCAATCTCAGGCGCAGGCCTGGACAGTGGACTGTGAACAGACCATCCCACAATCTTCCGAATGAAAGCAATTTAAAGGGAAAGACTGAAAGAGATCCACGCCGAATGCATCATCAAGCAAGTTTTAAACAAGTCTGTATCGTTAAATCATTTCAAGGAGTCCAAACCTCCTTATGCTATGCGTTAAATTAAGAACTATCGAGCCAGGAGTAGGATCTAGAATAGTTAATCATGGCTTTCTGAAACACAGATTAAGTACAGATTACTAACACCTGGATTATGAAATCCTGAACTAAAATAAACAAGATTAATTTAAAACCAACTGTGCTAATCTGAATTAGCACGACGAGGTTGCCTATAAAATGGAACGAACCAAGTAAAACTAAAAATTGTATGGAACCGAGAAGCAAACTCAAGGAAAACAATGACAGCAGAAAAAAGTCTGCAATCAAAAAAAAAAAAATACTGAGCAAGAGAAAACTAAAGATCAGATCAGATTCAACTTTATTGTCATTGCACAAGTACAACCTGTACAACGAAATGCAGTTTTACATCTAACCAGTCAATCATTAAAGTGCTTTTATATAGCAATGCTTAAAAAATACATAAAAATACAGAATGCAGTATGATTATTTAAAAATGCATTTTGCAAATGTAATGTATAGAGTTCTGTAAAAATTCAGACGGTCCATAGGCCATATAAATAGAGATTTCATATAGTGCATAATAATAATTGAGATGTATTGGGAAAGTGCATAGTGATCAGAGGTAGTTAGACAGTCCAACAACCAGAGTGCAAAATAAATAAAGGAGAGAAATGGCGGAGCAGCACAGGGACAGGGGCTAGTGTTGGGGCTTGATGTTGAGCAGCGTTATGGTGTAGGGAAAAAAGCTGTTTCTGAGCCTGCTGGTGCGACTTCTAAGGCTCCTGTAACGTCTCCCAGACGGGAGGATGGAGAACAGTCCTAGACTGGGGTGTGTGTGGTCCTTAATGATATTGTGAGCACGTCGCAAACACCGTGAGTGATGTAAATCAGTAATGGCTGGTAGTGATGTGCCAATGATTTTTTGTGCAGTTTTCACCACTCGCTGTAGTGCTTTCCTGTCTGCCATTGTACAGTTCCCATACCACACCGTGATGCAGTTAATGAGAATGCTCTAAACTGTGCAGCGATAGAAGTTACGGAGTATCTGAGGGGACAGTTCAGCTTTTTTCAGTTTCCTGAGGAAGAAGAGGCGTTGTTGGGCTTTCTTGATCATAATGGAGGTATTGAGTGACCAGGAGAGGTCTTGTGAAATATGGATACCCAGGAGCTTGAAGCTAGTGACCCGCTCTACTTCAGCCCCATTGATGTAAATGGGTGTGTGGAGCTTCTCATAACTAAAGTTAAGCAAATAGCAAATAAAAACTGCATACACCACTTGTGGAATCTACATGGTGAAGAAAAAAAATATGAGAGAATTTTCTCGCAAATGCTTTGCTTTCCCCCAAATTTTGAAACTCTCAGAGTAGGATTCGAACCAGGGTCTCCAGTATGGAAGACGGGCACACTAAGGACGCTAGTCTCTAGCATCAGTCACTTCTGCAATTCTTGAGGCCAGGGAAGTGAAGTTTACAAACACAGCTCTTACTAGCTTGCCTCAGTTACGTACATATATACATACATACATACACACACACACACACACACACACACACACACACACACACACACACACACACACACACATTCCTCCAGGAAATCAGTTTATTAAACTCTGAACTAAACCAATTCTAGGACTATTTAAAACCATGACAGAGAAAGCAGATTTCTGTTAATCTGGTTTAAAAGACTATAGTGTAAGTGTAAAAAAAAAAAAAAAGACAGCTGAAGAAGATGATTGACAGGCCATTTGCACTGATGTGCATGTTGCCTTCCAGGGTTTTATGGTTAGGTGTGTTGGACAAATTCGCTCCTACAAACAGTGCATCCATGCATGTTCATTGATTTGTACTTGTGTTTTTCTAGATCAGACATGCTCAAACAAGCATCTGTAAATGATCAGAATGGCTGCAGTTTTGAGCATGTACACAGTGATTAACCAGTCATTTTCATTTTGAGCCACCACTTAAAGGGTCATTTCACCCGTGGAGACATGAATGTGTATTGAAAGTGGGTCATTTATGTAGAAGAAATGTGAAATTATTTTTGAATTTGGAGCTTTCTAGACTGAGAAAAGCCAGAAAATGTATTTTTGGCTTATGTGGATGAAAGACAACAACTCCCAGAATGCACTTGCTTCGCTGCCCTACAAGGCCACTCCCAAGCCACGCCTACCGGTAAGACAGCGCAGTTGAAAACAAAAACATCAAGGCAAGGCTAGGCTACGAGTGAGTCTCCGTGACGAGTTTGCCCAAAATGTCCGGGATTCGGCTTTTGCGTTCTACAGTCGCCATTCATCATGTTTACTGTGGCGAGCAGGACGAGGCTGAGGGGCGCGGGAGAACGGTGCGAGGCCGGTGGCGTGATTACTGACGACCGACACCTGTGAGGCACTGTTCTCGTATCTCGCACGGAGGAGCAGGTATTTTCTTAGCTATGTAAAACACACATCAACCGATCACGCCACCGGCCTCGCGTCTTTCAACCGATCACGCCACCGGCCTCGCGTCTTTCAACCGATCACGCCACCGGCCTCGCGTCTTTCTCCCGCGGCGCTAGCCTCGTCCTGCTCCCTGTATTACTGTGATTACTGATGAGCGCGCCTGTGAGATGCACCGGTCTCATGGGCTATCTCTCACGGAGGTGCGGGTATTTTCTTAGCAATGTTAAAACGCAAATCAACCTATCACTTGTTTAGCATTCATGTAAACATTACATTCAGATTCACCAATCGGGGTGAATTCAGTTAGATTGAAACAAAAGGTGAGCATGTAAACAATGGATGGCGACCGCAGAAAGCAAAAGCTGAATCCCGGACATTTTTGTCGATCTCGACGGCCGGTGTAGCAGTCGATTCTGTTCCCTATCGGAATTCCTGTTCCCCCTGAACTAGCCGTGTCTGCTGACAGCGCATGCGTCAAAGCCTTAATAAACCTTAATAAATCAAAGCCTTAATAAACATTACATTGAAATCTGTAATAATGTTTTAAATTTGAAAAGAAATAATCTGGATTGAATTGACAGATGGGGGAAAATTCGCTTCTAATAAAAAAAAACAAAAAAAAACAAAACAATAAAAAACGCTTAAATTTCGGGAAAAAATACAATCCTTTTTTAACCTTTTGGCTTCCCGTACATCCAGTTGTGCTTCTTGCTCGTATTCAGTTCTGATGGTACGCATGGTAACTCGACAACTACGCATGATTTGTAGTATGATTTGCGTAAAGGGAACAGGAATTCCGATAGGGAACAGAATCGACTGCTACACCGGACATGTCCGGGAAATAGAGTATGGTAACCCCTACTACTCAGCTTTCTACGTCCCTGTTTTCTGCAGGTTTCTGCCGTTGAAATCAAACGCACTCGCACTGATCTGTGATAGGTCTGTTAGCGCATTAGGTCCAACCCCCTATGGGCGGGTTTGAAAGGGTGGATCTAGTGCTTGTAGTCTTAACAGAAATCCCCCCCTCTTACACTTCCTCCTACAATGACGCAAAATGACGATTTTTGCGTCATTGTAGGAGGAAGTGTAAAGAGGTAAATACAGATTTCTCTCGTCTCGGGGGAAAATGAAAAAATGTTGCATGACCATTCAATAGTATGACTGGGTTTCTAACAATGCAAAGCTTAATGCAAATGGGTGAAGTGTCCCTTTAAAATTATTTATGTTTCTGTGCTTCCATGTGTCACATACAGGCAAACACAAGAAACATTTCTTATAGCAACCCTTTAATTAACTGTTTTGTGGTTTAACTGTTTTGTGGTTTAAAAAAGAATACTATTTTCATGTCCATTTAAAGCATGATGCTATATACGCTTACAGATATGTTTTACATTTAATTCATTTGGCAGATGCTGATATCCAAAGTGCCTTACATTGCTTATATTCAATGTATTTCACATTTTTAAGCTTTGATTGGTCACACTTTATATTAGGTGTCTATAACTACTGTGATAAGTACAATATACGTATTGTGTTCATATTATATTGCAAAACACTTTTGCTGCTAGTGCGGTGGGATAAGGGCACAGTTAGGCACAGGTTTGGTGGTATGGTTAGGTTTAAGGTGTAAGGAAAGGGTCAATAGCGTAATTATAGATGTACAGTAATCACAGAAATGTATTACATCTGTGTAATACATTTAAATATGTATTAAATACAATGTAAAAACATTTACTATGTTCACAATACAGTAAGTACATTGTGTCAAATGATTCATTTAAATGTTAGTACATAGTTAAATACAATTAATATAAAGTGGGACCCTTTGATTTAACTGAATTTGTGAGGAAAAACACCAATTAACCCATGCGATGTATTGCAAAGAAACCAACACCTCAGCATGACTAATCCTTCATTTTATAATGATGTAGTATAAGAATCTGTTTACTTACAACATGTACACTCACTTACACTTACAGTGTGAAGTTCAATCCAATGGCCTCCCTCTCTCTGCATATACAACAGAATGAATCAGCGCTATCTTCCTGCCATCTTACTTTAACATATCCAACCCTTGTGAATACCAGCAATAAGTAAAGAAATTACAGTTAGTCTGGGAACTGGGTTGTGGGGTTCTTCTCATAAAATGTATTCCTTTACTCTCTGTGTGTATTTAAATTCCATCTATCACGTACTGCTTGGAGAAACAGGGGTGGGGATCCAAATGCATCTTTATTTGAGGGTAATCCAAAATACAGGTAAGGGTCAGAACCACGGGTTAAACAATCCAAACAATCAGAGGGAAGAAAACAGAAGGTAAACAGTAAAATCCAAGAAACCAAGCACGGAATTCAAAACTATAAACATGGAAAACTAAAGACAGCATGCTCAGAATTGCAGTGTAGCACTAGACAAGACTTTGCTTTCAAGACAAGACTTTCAGAGACTGAACAAACCAGGCTTATACTGTATATGGTGAGTAAACAAGGTAATGAAAAGTACCTGAACGCAATCACACATGATGAATCCAGGCAAAGGATTATGGGAAATGCAGTTCTTGATAGAATGACTATGGTCCAGGGAGGAGTGCCCTCTAGTGGATATCAATTGCTCTCCGGCTGGTGATCATGACACCATCCATTTAACATTAACGCATCAAGTCAGACTACCCCGCCAACCTTTTCGGGGCCCTGTGGTATTTTCTGGATTTTTTGGCATCATTAGTGGTTTGGGATGTGGAGGCTGACACTGCATCTGTGGAGCGGGGCTGTCTCAGATCTCGCACCTCAGACAACTACAGAGACACCCTCTAGTGTTTATTTTCTTTGAATCATCTGAGGGCACCATCACACCCTAACATAAACGAGAGGCTTTAAACCACACATTTAACGTCAATGTGAAATCGAATCCTTATTTACTCTCTCATCTTCAGAAAGTGGGTCTTTTTGCTCTTATTGTGAGGGATTTATTGGTGCATGAGTATCCAAAGGAAAAAAGTTTGTCTCTGTAATCTTTAATCAAAATATAACAACTTGATCTGGCACTAAAATGACTTTCTTTTTTGGCTGATGTCACCAAGCTCTCTTGTTTTTCAACTCCTCCACCTCCAACCCCCCTGTCACACAGAGACCACTTTTTATGATCAATTCCAGATGGATAAATTCAAGTTTCGCCCTACATGTTTTTTCCTTATTGCATATCCTGTTTCACTTTGAAACACGTCACATTACAGAAGTGAAATGGTTGGTTGTTTCAGTGGTCCAACATGTCAACTTCTGGTTGGTCAGGAAACAGCAATTCTGTTTGATGCCCCTAGTGGCTAAGAAATTCACATTTAAAGTCATCAACAGAATTCACAACCTATTTTACTTTCATTGTATGCATTTATTAGAAATACACACATGTACCACTGTGGTTATGGGTCAATATTACACTTTAATTAGTATATAATAATTTTGCATTATAACAGTGATGCTTAAATCGACTTGTATTTAAAACAATAGATTTTAGTTTTTAGTTTTATTTAAAATAGTTTGAATTTCATCATTGTCTTATCTGAAATAGCCAAAAAAAAAAAAAATGCAAATTGTATCGTGAAATTGATTGTATCATAGAAAGTGAGTGTACCATAATAGAGCCAAGTGAATTGGAGAGGAACATTTGAAAAATTAGAGACTGGTGATAAAAGCCAAAAGGAAAAGTCATTAGAGGTGGAGCAAGTTATTACATTTTGCTCAAAGACTATGAATATATTGTCAGGAAATACCCTCTATAGGCAGATGGCAGTGAATCCACACTGTAAAAAATTATTGTGACTTTAACGGTAAAAGACTGTAAAAATGCTACAGTGAAAAACAGTTAATTGGTTAACAAAGTTTCCGTACTGTATATGGTGATTAACTATAATAGATCTAACCTCACATTTAATGTAATTTTACAATAAAATTGACCGTTTTTGGAAGTAAAAAAGATCACGTCATTTATTAATGTTAATGTTTATTGTGTTTTTTTAAATTTCATGCATGTTACCATGATGGTGTTTAGTGTTTGTGTGAATGACACTGTGCACCATCTATAAATTAGTATCGATCTTCTCAGTTTGTGGAAAAAGCTGCTAGTGATGAATTGATTCATCATGTGACTCTTCACAACTATGTTTGGTGGTTGTCAGTGTATTACAAAGGTACAAAACAGATATTAGTACTTCAATAGGTTGATAAATTAACATTATATCAGTTAAGGAAATAAGAAATTTACTATGAATTTAAAGGTGCTGTAGATGATTCTCTGCAGAATTTTTTTTTCTTTGTTATGCTGGTTGAAAGTCTCCTCATTTCCTGATAGCAAACACTCTAATAAGTGGTCTAAATGTATTTTTATAAATATATGTCCTCTGTGGAAGGCGTAGGACCACAAAATGTTCGTTCAATTGTTGCGTTCAGTCCAAACGGTCCTATAGCATGTCTTCCTTGTCGGTCAATGTGTGTTTGCATACCACTGCGCAGACTGTTCACGCAGACATAAGTCATCAGCGTGTTCACGCTGTGCAGACAGAGCGACAATGGCAGGCAAGCAAGCAGCAACAACCTAACTGTCCTTCTGAACCGACTACAAGTGGCACTGGCAAAGGAACTACGACCTATATATCTTCATCGGAGCCAAGCAGACTCTCATCGTGGAAACCCTGTCATGCGAGAAATATTATTACACACGGACAGGTTTTGCTAGCTAAACAAACCGAAAACTTGCTGCATCTAATTCTGTTTTTTTAAAGAATTTGTTTACGTTTGGTATTGTTGTGTTACTGTAACACTGTAAAGTTTTCTCACCGGTGAATGACACGTGATATTGGTATTGCAGTAACGTTGTCTCCGGTCTTCTTGGCTGTGCGAGACCAAGGCCTCATGCTTTCAGGAGGAAAGGCTTTGGACAGTGATTTGCAGGGAGGGTGGGATGTACGCTTTTACTGCTATCAGGTTAAAGTTAGCATTTTCCCAAGATGTCCATAGAGCACCTTTAATTTAAATCTGTAAAACATAAAATGTTGCTACGGTATTTTTTACAGTCAATTTCTGGCAACCACAGCTGCTGTTTTTTTGTTTTTTTTTACTGTAAAGTAAAAAAATATTTACAGTGCAGACAATACTTTATTGTAGGCAAAAGCAAAACGGCAAACACATGGTGAACAGGCGAGTAGTAATGCAATGTCTTGAATATGGAGAACGGTGATATTAACAGTCTCTTTCTCTAACAGGTTAGATGGATGATGACGGGAAGAGCAGAGAACACATCTCAGCGGATGACTGGCGAAACAGCTCAGTACTGAAGGTAGATATCCACAGAACAAACGGAGAGACACCAGGAGAAGACACAAAGAATAGTTTCAGAGAAATCATCACAGCAGTCGCTGGGGATCAGGAGAGAGAAGGTATGAGAGTCTTTCCTTGTTCAAGGCCAGACAAATGCTGAGGCTAATGCCGAGTTCAGACTGCATGATTTTAGCCCCGATTTTGGCTCGCCGACAGGTTTTGAGAAATCGCTGACAAATGCCCGAAATCACAGGCAAATCGGTGCTCGTTCACGCGAGTGACAATCACGCAGTGTGAATGAGCAAAGACGCGATCTGAGAGAATCACCGACGAGTCGCCGACGCCCGTGAGATATTTGGCATGCTAAATATCTGGACCTGTCGGCGATTCAAAATCCTGCTGTGTGAAAGTGTTCTGACTGAAAACTACATCGGCGATGACCAACAGCCAATGAGAGAGCCAGATACAGAGCAGCGGGGAGTTCGGGGAGGAGTTATAGACCACAATATTAGTATTTTAATAGATATATTTACAATTATATCAAACAGAAACAAAGCATAAACATTTGCTTGACCAGCAGCAACAGCAGCACATTGCAAAATTATTTATTTACCCCAAACTCTCTTTGCAGAACACACAGTCCTTGCTCCCCTTGTCTTCCCAGCCATTTCCTCATGCATAATGTTTTTCTTTTTCCCCTTTTCGCTGCAAATCAGTGCACAGGTAATTTGGATCGCAAGCTTCTTGCAGGCTATCATTTTTAATAACAATTTAAAACTCGCGCGAGAACTGCGGTCTTACGCACGCAGGATTTTGCGTTACTTCCTTATCACTTCTCGCGTGTGTTTGGTTGCGAAACGTAGTTTGCGGACCAGACAGAAGTTGTCGGCGATTCTTCCTCATGAAAGTCATGCAGTGTGAAACCTCCTGTCGGCGATGCATCGTGCAGTGTGAACACACCAGCAACTGAATGTTACCCTGGATAGTCATGCAGTGTGAAAAGAACAGTTACCCGACTACTTTGAAAATCGTGCAGTCTGAACTCGGCATAAGGTGCTTTTATGAGGAGCTGATGAGGTGAGTAATTGGTGGCAGGTGCGGTTGATGGCGTGTGTGCAGGGGGGAGCCAAGAGGGATTCTGGGAAATGTAGTGCTGGAGACTGGGCTGGTCACTGGAGATTGTGAGATATATTGGTGGTTACACTTTATTTTAGGGTGTACTTGTTACAATGTCCTTGTACATCAGTACTGAGGAATATTAATAAATATTACATGAAAAATAATACATGTACCTACTATAGGATGAGGGCAGGATTTGGTTTTGGTTTAGGGTCAGTTGCATGTAAATATGCATAATTTATAGTTATTACTAGCAACTACATGTGACATGCAACAAGGACACTGAGAAATAAAGTGTTACCAATATTTTCTTTAGAATAATGCGAACCTATAACTATATATTAGTGAAGCAAATGGGCTCAATATGATTTAATATAGACTTTAAGGGCTGTTTGTGAGAGAATTTGCCATTTTTCAAATACAAATCTGTCCTGTAGAATTATTTAATGATTCCTACGACAATACCAATGCTACTCTCAAATATATATTTCCTATATGCTTTATACATCATAGCTAGCATAATGTATGTCCAGGGAAACGGTTGGTGAAAGACAACAGGCTTGTAAAGAGAATGTAAAGAATTCTTTAAGCATCATTTGCTCAACTGATAGAGCAGGTCCAGAGGAGCCCCCTTTCAAGGTGTCTGAGGAATGTGTAAGCAGAATAGGGCTTGCATAGAAACCGCACACTCTTTGTACAGTGTGCTTTAGTGGACTTTATTGGATAAAAGCATTAGTACATTACTGAGTTGATCAACTAAGTGTATCTATCATGACGGGAAGACCCAGTCTGTTAGTGTTTTAAATATTAGTTAGCTACTGTTAATTTGCATTTCTTCTCTACTTATTGTGAAATTCTTCTGATAATATGTAATGACATGTCAGAGCATGTCCATCTCCTTAAGGCTTTCCCTGTAGACTACATGTCCTCACAATACTCACCGTTTTTTTAAGTTCAACATCATAATGGAAAAGATTCCTGGGCCTGAGATTCAATTGCTGGCGACCCTGAGGGAAACACAATATCATAGCAATCAACCCCAAAATCACAAAAAAGTAGCTTATTGCTTGTAGTGTAAAAGCGTTAAAAGCAACGAACAAATTGAAGGAAAGTTTATTAGGTGTCAGTGTAAATCTATCTGAAAATATGTGCAATAGTGTGCAATGAGTGAAGAATTGAGCAGTTTTGAGTGAACATACTCAACCAAGGTTTTTTGGGTTTGCCTACTTTGTTCTGCAGTTAACCTTATAGAACATGAGTCATGGAGCTTTGTCTTGGTCTGTCAAGCCTGATAGCTGATGAAAGCTTTCTAAGGTCATCAAATAAGGCACTACCTTTAGCACAAAATCCCTTTCCTTCCCCTCACTGTCTCTTCAGACTCTGGGACTGACAAAGTGACAATAGTGTACAAGCATTTCCAGGGAAGAGCCCAGTTTTCAAAGGCCGGTGTCAGATAAGTAGGTCAACAAAGGGAGGAATGAAGTGTCCACCCGACTGATTTCAGCTCTGTAATGATTGGATGGAATATAGTTGACGCAGAAGGACATGGCTGTAAATGATGCTGATGTAGAAGAGTAACTATTAAACATTCAGATGCCGTGTTTCATCTTCTGTTTCAAAATGTGGAGGCAATGAATAAACAACGATAAATATTTGCTGCAAGATTTAGACTTAAAGGGACAATATGTAGCTTTTTAGGTATTTTATTATCTAAAATCAATATTTTTATTCATAAATATGCCCTCAATGGTGTACAAATACCTATGCCAAAGATCAGACTAATCCTCGTAAACGAAGAATTTATTATCTTTATATACATGGGACGGGTAGGTCCAGAGCCATAGAGAGAAAGAGTTGCGACACTCTTTGATGTCGCCGCTATGGCTGTCACGTGGTTCATGTAAGCCCCAATAGTTCTAAAACATACGCTGGCTGTCATGTTCTTCTATGGGACAGACAGCAGCGATTGCATTATTGAACGGTAAATATAAAATAAAACACACACCCAAGTACTTTTTCAGCTGTTATTGCATTATTGCATTTTGTTAATGTCAGTTTTGCATTTGGAGAGAAGTTTTAGGCTATATTTTTGGAGGGAAAAGCTTAGTGTTCATGCTCGAATGGGTAGTAGCACTGGCTTTAGCGGCTCTAACTTAACTTTTCCATATCATTCATCTGATGATGGACGTCTCATGATATTTATTTTAGCACAACTGGGCTGTATTAGGCTATTGATTCCCGTGATTTTGCTTATAAATTTTGATTCAGCCATTAGCCTACCTTCGTGATCACGCAAAGAGGTCTGCCGTGGCGGTCCGTTCAGAGTTCGCTTAAATATTTTTTATTAAACAATGACAGACAACAAAAATGTGTGCTTGTGTGGGTGTGTGTGAACAAGAAAAACGCAGGGGCAGGTGATCCACAGGACTGGTGATCCCATAACAATCCTAGAGGTCCAGCATTGTTCTCACAAGCCGCTTCACTCAAGACAATAAAACATAATGAAAAGTTAGTATATCCAAAAAAATAAAATAAAATAAAAGTTGCTATAAAGGTGGTAGTGATTCATTACCGAACTCTTACTGTCACAGCTGACGAAGTCACACTAGCTAGCAGGCTTGAAAATTGGTTGAAACAACCAACATAAAATATAAATAATTACGCTGTGCATATACAAATGAAGACCAGTATAAGCATCGCAAAGGGCCTCTGATACAACATAGACAGTTGACAAATCAAAAGAGGTCGATATTTCAGCAACTTAACTCTAGAACAACTCGACGCGCAGCAATGTAAGTGAATGGTGTCCAACACCAAAATGACAGTGTTTAGAACTATTCCGATCTTCAAATCCCGGAAGTAGGCGGTTAAAAGCGCCGCCATTATTTACAACGGAGGTCTATGGGAGTGTCGCAACTCTTTCTCTCTATGGCTCTGGGTAGGTCCACGGAGGCTTCCATGTAGTTCCGCCATCTTGAAAAACTATAATAGCAGAGAGGGACAAAAAGTACTAGGCCAACGCGTTTCCACAACGCGTTTCGTTCAGAGCCAGCGTCACGTGACTGAAGTCAACAGAAGCGGAGGAGCAGAGCAGAGAGAGGCGCTTGAAACTGCCGCGGCAAGTTTAAAAGGATGCACTGTACGGTTATTTATACACCGTTCATTCATACATACATATGAGTCACAGGATAAGGAGTCCTCGTCGTCGAAAAAGTCCAATATAGACCGTAAAAGGAAACGTGACCGGAGATTACAAAAACAAGGGTTAATGTCGGGATAGCTAATGCAGGAGAAAGCTTTCAAAAGAGATGCTGAAGTTGCCTGCTTTCTTCTCGTCAGGTAAGTCAATGTTATGGTCTTAAATACAAGCTTCTTTTTCATTGCTTTGTTGTGAACTTTATTATATAGACAGTAGAACATTTATAGTTATATCTATTTATCTGTTCTATTCATAGTAAGTTAAACAGGCTCTTTGATGATTAGCAGCTAACGTTATTGAGTAAAGTAACGTTAGAGAAGGCACGGATGATGATGATAACAATGCACGTTCTTCAAAAATATAACGAATAAAGGCGGCATTACTACTAACTACCATAGTTAATGTTTTTCACAGTCAGTAATTTATACTGTAACATTCTTTTTTTCGTTGATTCAAGTTTCAGTTTGTTTTAAATAACAAATCTGTTCACCGAAGAAAAACTCGAAGTGCTATTATAAGACATCCTGTCATAGCTTTTTGGTACATAACGGCAACCGTAGATGCAACGTGCATTTGAAAAAGTGAGGCGCTGGAGAGCATTATTCGTTTGAATGCAAAATACAATTTCACCACTAGATGGGAGAAATTCCTACTTACAGTCCCTTTAAAAATGGAGCGAATCTTGTGGTAATGTACACAAAGCCTTATTTGGAAAGTCACAGATAATGACGTGAAGATGTATAGCAAATCCAAATGAATAATAGAAAAGGTGTTAGTTAGATGCAGTCACGCCTTGTTCTTGCTGGATAACAGGTGAGCAGCGAGCAAGGTGACAGCACAAGATTTTAGACAAACAATTACTATAGCACAACTGACCATACGACAGATAAATAGTCAATCAAATTTCTGTGCTGAGTTTTCCTTGTTGCTATCAGCCATTTTGTCATTCTGACACATACAAACCTCCTTTTTGGGCAATTTAATTTAACTATGGTAAAATGTGTTGTTATGGCACATGCAATTTGAATACTAGGTCCAGAGGCTATTTGACTCGTATGCGCTATTCTGGGTCTTTTTGACCCCAAATGAAGTTAGCTGAAATTATTTATTTTTTTTAAAAGGTACCTTCATCTAAATGGTATGAGACTTGATGTTCTGGTTGACACTTGCTATCTCTACAAACAAAACAATTTCTTGGAATGATATCTGGTCTGGTTGTATGATAGCGTGAAAAAAAAAGTCCCTCTCAGGATGTTCGCGGTCTCTCGAGCCCCCACAATGAAATGAAATATGGGGAAATCTATACTTTTTTTTTATATTTGCCAAATAAAAAAATAAAAAAATAAATGAGCCACAACACTAAACACAAATACACAGAAGTGAAGTGGCAACCCTATAGTTCAACATCCTGAGTGTATATTAACCCTCTGGGGTCTGGGCAGTTTTTGGGGCCCTTGAGATGTTCTGACATGCCCTGACATTTGTGCTTTTTTCAGTTGCTTATAAACATATTAATGGCAAAGGTGTAAATTCACTCTATAAAGCACAAACAGGGCTACAATAATATGTGAGCCACGTGTATGTACATGTTTTCATTTTTGAGAGAATAATGTTTATGCATGGATATTGAAAAGACTAAAAACTAAAATTTCTGAAATAAGGCCACAAAACACATAGTAAATATGTGTCAATAAGACTTTTGACTAATGGATGTCCTCGCCTAGAATTTTTTCTTCAAAATTATGTGAAAATATTCTTGCTTTATCGTTCACATAAAACCATACATTGATTTAAATTGATGTAAAACAGGTTTTGCTTGGAAAGCCAATATGGGAGGGGGAGGAGTAGTTTACACCTTAGATTACAATGTCCCACCCACTCTGCATAATGATGAGCCATTCACTCAGGTGTGAAACTGACTGAGCCACAATGCAAGGACAAAAGATATATTTAGAAGAAGACTTATATTGACCATTTAAGATTTTGCTTACATCTATCTTGTAAATATGTTTTGCTATTTTATTAAAAAGGTTACAATTACAACAATAATTACAATTTCAACAATATTTCAAGTGTACTCTTTCTTTGTAAAAAAAAAATGATTATAGGCCTACATTTTATCTATGTATTCATTAGTTTGAATTTAGTCAACATTGGAACAGCTAACATCTTAGTTGATGACTTATTTTTGACAAAAATAGTAATTTATATATAGAAATTGCTAAACAAAAGCTTATTTGACGTGGCAGTGTATTCTACAGTAAAAACTGTACCCAAATCTAGTCAACAAGATGTTGTCTTTCATATTTCGCCTGACTGTAACGTTGTTTTCATGAAATATTAGGGCATATTGTTAATTTGCAGTTTAATACGTTGCTTATACAAATTTATTTCAACATATTTCAGTCGATTTTTACTCATCTCAGTATAGCAGTACAGTTTGCTAAAACATCATCATTCATTCACACACGCGATTTAAATTTAACTTCTGGCAAAGATGAAGTTGACGATAGGCTTTTGACTCGCGATCTTCGCAGTAGGTTAGTGAACGCACCGGAGAAATGCACATTTATTAGGCTACATAGTTTTTTGTTTTGGATGGTTTTGTTTAGAACCAGCTTTCTGTAAATATATTTCACATTTTTTAGACATGTGAGGCGAGTAGGCTAGTTCAAGAGGAGAGAGTCCAGTTCAAGCACCTTATGTAGTGATTGCTAGCCTATATTTACTTTAAATCCAGGAAGTTTGTTAATGAAAAAAATATTAAAATTAAGATACAATTGATACAAAATGAAATTCGTTTTAAAGAAAGGATTTGTACTTTCTGTTTTGAGGTCTCTGTGAAAGTTTGAAAGTCTTGTAGTACTTTTTTTAGAGCGCTCGCGTCCATAATGGAGAACTGTCATGTAATATTTTTATTTGCCAGCTGTGGTAAACAGCATGCATCTATGCCGTTCATTCATTCATAAACAGAAACCCGAGAAGGAAAAACTTACTGGTATTCCTCAGCTCGTATTCCCCCTATTCCTCATTATTCCTCACAGCGCTGCGTTGTAAACAAGTAATGTTCTGTATAAACTTGTGTTTTGGTTTTCTCGAGCTGATGGGGGCGTTCACAGGATTGCGCGGATTACCTCAGCCATTTGCGTTTGAATAGCGTGCGCTCTCCGTGGGCGGAGTCACATTACATTTGAATTAGCTCTAATGAGGTTGACTGGAATCGCTCTCTTTTAATACAGATTTCACAAGATGAGAATATTTGTTTTTTATATAAATTGCTTCATTTAAAAGAAGAGAATTCAAGCTTCATGCCTGTGTGACTGTATGCCTGTTTGACTGAGTATTCACTGAGTTATTGCTCATTTTCGGACGCGTTTCAGAATGGACTACACTGGCAGAGAGAAGGCAGAACTCGCTTCGTGTTTATTTTTCTTTATTTGGCAAAAAGCACAACATTTGTTTTTATTGTGAGTATACACAAAAATAATACACATTTAACAGAATCGATTGATGTATGAAACTTGTTTTGTAAAATCAAAGTCAAAAGAGTATTTGGGGTCTCAATTCAACTCATAAGGAAACAAGTAATAAAAACTCAGTGAGTGTTTTAGCGCAAATTTCTGACGTCATGGGATCACAAGAGATAGTAAATCTCTTTATGTGTTTTTTTTTTGTTTTTGTTTTTTTTTTGTGTGCGTTCCCGAGATTAGACCTTCCTTAACATAATGCCGAAAACCCGAAGTCTCTAGGTGGTCTGGTTGAGGAGGAGATAGAAGTGCAAGATTGGTGCGCACAGACAGAACAGAAATCATGAGTTAACAATCGCAATTTTGTCCGTTGGAAAATTGCGCTAAAAAGCGTGCAGATCACGCCGGCGTGATTGCCGACCTCTGAGGGTTAAAACGAATAGCTGGATGGATGAATGAATGTTATCTCCAAAATTATAAGCGTTGGATCAGACTTCCTTATGACATTGACCCTTGACAGTTTTGCACTTCCATGATTCTGTGATGTTTTCTCCAAAATAAAGACTGTGTGGACAGTTTTCAATTTGGGCGATTACATGGAGCGTTATATAGTAGTATGCTTAATCTTCAGAAAAACATGGCTTTGCCTTTGTTTATGTTGGCCATGTGCTCCCCTTGTTCTGCCTCTATGTTTCCCTTTACCACACCCCCTTGTTTAGTCTTTCTCTCATACTCATTTTACTAATTGTTCTCACCTGTTCATTGTGTGCTTCCCACCTACTTATTGTGCTCTCTTACCTCATGTCTTGGGCGTTTGTTTTGTGGTACAGTATATGGAGACAGTTTGCTACAGAACAGTACATGCCCTAGTCTTGCTTCTAGTGATGGGAAACTTAGGCTTCCTAAAGTGTTTGAGGCTTTCATCAAATTGTGCCGAAAAACGGTTCATTACTTGAAGCTTTTAACACCATGTACATCTGAAAAATCATCGCAGAGCAGAGGATATACGTTTTTAAAAAGCATGTGGCCAAACAAAGCTTCGGAAGTCCGTGACATACAAGAGTGGAATCAATCTGGGATCAATTCAGTTCTGTCTAATCTGATCTAATATCATCTAAATTAATTTGTGCCAATGAGACCACAACTCGTGTCATGTGTAGCCTGGTCAACGGATTCACTATGGGCCTGTTTAGATAGCTATCTGATTTATCAAAACGATAACATGACTTATAGTCTACGTATTTCATTTACATTTGTTTGATTTTTATTTATTTTTTCATTGCAAACAGCTGATACATTTTGCCAAAACCTGATTTGCAATAGGGGTTGAATAATTTTGATCTCAAAAAATATGGTAACAATATTACACATGATATTTTTGAGGGGGAGCAGGGAGCTGAGACCAGAGACGCGAATTTGGACACTTTCTGCTTCCCTTAGTGACGCTTGTGATGTGTTTGCATACTTTACCACAGCTGAAGTGAAATAAATGCAATATTTGTCAAATACACAGATGTTTCAGATACATTTCCATTTAATACCCATATAATCTACTGCTTAAAGGGGTGGTTCGGGATTTTTGACATCGGACCTCATTTTTAAGTCAGCCTGGTTGTTATTCATCAGTGGAGACATTTTTAAAAAAAAATTATCCAGTCCTTATATTTGGATAGTTAGCCGATGCTAGGCTAGCGCGAGTCAAGGGTAGATGTTAGCCAGCCATTAAAAACCGTTTTACCCACTCCACAGTGCACCAAACGCAAATCAATTATAATACAAGACTATCGATGCAAATGTACGTTGAGAGAATAATGTTAGAAATCAAACTTACCTTTCATCTCAATGATCCCAAAGGAACTAGTTTCTCAGCAGCTGCGGAATTTTACTTTGCTCCAGTTAGTAATGCGGCAAAAAGTAAACACAGAAAAGAAGCGCACTACAGTGTGTGCAGTACATGTGTGTACCGGCTCACTCGGTTGCCTAGGTAATCAATATCACTCCGCTGCTGCTGTAGACAAGGCTTATGATTACAGGGAACAAATTATAACTAATGCAATGTGATGAAAGGTAAGTTTGATTTCTAACATTATTCTCTCAACGGACATTTGCATCGATAGTCTAGTGTTATAATTGATTTGCGTTTGGTGCACTGTGGAGTGGGTAAAACGTTTTTTAATGGCTGGCTAACATCTACCCTTGACTCACGCTAGCCTAGCATCGGCTAACTATCCAAATATAAAGACTGGATATTTTTTTTTTTAAATGTCTCCACTGATGAATAACAACCAGGCTGACTTAAAAATGAGGTCCGATGTCAAAAATCCCGAACCACCCCTTTAATACAGCGCCTGTTTGTACAAGAATAAAGTTCAACATAACATAAGCCTACTATTCAAATACCAACGTTTTATTTTGATAAACGTGAAACAATATAACATTGCGGCTACATGAAAAGAGATTTTACTGTTATAAAAAACAGATTTGTGACCATAAGTGGAACTGAAGGTGTGGGAATAAACACAAAACACACGTGATTGTTGTCATGCGGTGAATCCGGCCAATCGTGAAACAGCTGTGTCGTCATCAGAGCTCTTGCAGCCACTTTTGAGAAACTGGGCTGGCTGAGTCCTGCGGCTGCTCTCGAATCGCTCTCACGGTACTTTGATGCCATACTTCAGTCACGTGGCATCGGCGCTGTCTTAAGTGGGACAAAATTTTCAACCGGCATCCACTGCTTCAAGTCGGCCTGCGCAGCGCTGCATGAAGTCGAACAAGCCTAAATTGTTACCTTTTGATCAGTTTCTGTGTTCCCTTTTGTTGTGGGAGGTGTTTGTGTGTATTCTGTCCAGGAAGAAGACCGGATTGGTTCCTGCAGTCTGATTGGTGCCACGCCCTGCTTGGTCAGCTGACTCCTGGACATTTATAAAAGCCTCTATCATCACTTCTCTAGCCTTCACTTCTTTGCTAGTTAGTTCCAGAGTGCATTAGTAAGACTGTTGAGAGTGTTTGTTCAATTTTGGTTTCCTGTGAACCATCATATTTGTGATCTTGACTACCACTTGTTTGTCAACCTCGATTCCAGACTGCCCCTGTACAGATTTGTTAACTCTTATACTTGTATATAATTGTATATAGTAAGTTGGTAGGTAGGCAGACAGACACCACTTTTTGTTTTAACTTTATTGCCATGTTTTTGATATGGTTCTGTTCTGTCTCTGTCATGATTTGATCTGGTTTCCTAGGGTATGTTTACACAACATCCTTTTCTACTGAAAATGGAAAACTTTTTATGCATTTTAGCTGTTATTTTCATCACAATGTTTTTGGGGCCTGAAAAAAGCAAGCTTTTTAAAACGGGTTTCAAAGTGCAAGGTTTTGGAAACCGATGCCTTTACCATCTCCATGTATACAACAAAAACGTGAATTTGTGAAAACGGTGACGTCATGTGCATGCGTATTACGTGTTTGTGGGGTGTTTCTTGACAAAATGACATCACCAACTACTAACCTGTCATGCATATGTGACCACCCTGTATATTTGGGTCACAAAAGTGTTTAAGTGTTTTTATATATATTATTTTGTATGTATATATGTCTATTTTTATATATTTCAATTTATTTACACTTTATGTATGTTTTACTTAAACTACTTTAATCATAATGAGTTTGCACTGGACACTGCATTTTCTGAATTCGGAGTGGCAGTTGGGAGTTGAGAGTTACCATGACGACTGTGGCATCCTCAAACAACACAGAGAGGACCACTGAAGTAACACAGTTTTCGTCTCTCTCACTCTCATTTATTGATAAAGGGAGTACTACAAATTTTGGAGGCACCGCTGGGATGTTTATAGGGTGGTTCATCTTCTTGACCAGCAGAGCCCCATCCTGTAACATTCATACTTACCTACTGGAAAAGCAGCAGTGTGAAGCAGCTGAGTGAAGTGGTCATAGTTACTACAAAACTGATTGAGCAGCGCATGTGCTTGGAGTACAGTGATTACCAAAGGCAGCCTAAGTCAAGTCAGTGAGGTAAACATCCACTTTCCACATACTGTCAGCCACTGCAGATAGAGATGGATACACTTCAGAGCCTTCAAGAAGAAATAGGTGAACGATTATGCACACTAACACGAGGAAAGCTCATAGAACTCTGTCAATTCTTAAAAATTTCCTCAGGGGACATTGGAAATTCAACACGCCTGTCTTTAGTAAATCTCCTCAGTAATCAAAGAAGAGAATTAGAAGAACTGGAGGATGGAGGCATGGCTGAGCTTCTCAGCATCAATGAGCAATTAAGTGATATGATGATGACTAACGTAAATGGGACTGAGCGGAGGACAGAGTTAAGACCACCTGAAAAAGAGATGAAGGTAGCTCAAAGACAATTTCGACAACTTGAAAGTATGACTGAGTCTGCCGTGTACTTAAGCCCTGCTGTCTCACAGAGTACAGCAGCACGACAAGAAGCAACTGATCATACACTGGTGGATGCTCCACACGTATCACAGAGACAAATCGCACCAGCCATATGGCACAAAGACTTAAAAATTTCAGGTCTCATTGGTGAACCAGGTCAGAAGGATAGATTGTCATTCTCTAGTCTTGCACGTCAAATAGAGAGTGGGTTGAATAAGGGCTACCTCGAGCAAGATATAATGGATTCGGTCATTCGAGCGATCACACCTGGGCTTCAGTTGCGTAGTTATCTCGAGGGCAAAGCAGACCTCACGCTTCCAACATTAAGAAGAATTCTCCGCTCTCACTATCAAGAGAAAAATGCCACAGAACTATACAAACAGCTTACTTCAGAAGCTCAGCGTGCTAAAGAATCACCACAAAGCTTTCTCATTCGTGTTCTTGATCTAAGACAGAAGATCCTGTTCGCTTCACAAGAAGATGAGTCCGGCTTAAAATATGACCCAGCTCTAGTCCAAAACATGTTCCTTCATACTGTTCTGACTGGCTTACAGAATGACCGTATTCAGAGTGACCTCCAGCCATTTCTGTCTGACCCCACAATTTCAGATGAAGTGTTGTTGGAGAGATTAAACGTTGCTTGTTCCCATGAGTCTGAAAGACAAAGCAAAAGGAAATCCGAACGTAGTGCTGCTGTTCATGTCACACAGTTAAATGAACCTGTTCATGAACCAAAACACCAAACGAAACAGACAAAGTTTGACCTGATGTCAAATTGAAAAGCCTAAGCGAGGAAATAATGCAAATTAAAGAAACAATTCAACAGCCCTCACCTGTCCCTCAGTGTTTTGCAGTCAGTAATGAGACTCCAGTGACGATGACGACGATTCACCAGCCGTTTCAGGATTTCTCACAAAGTTACCAGCCAGTAGCAGAGTGGAGAAAAGAGCTGCCAAATCAAACATGGGAAACAAGTCACACCACACATGAACAGCGTCAGTATCCATTGCAGCCCCGTCACCCTAAACCCCAACAGAATGCTGTTCCGCAGCAACAACATACAACATCACAGTTTCGCAGTCTGCAACCATATTCTACATCATTACAACAGCACTTGCAACATCCAATCTCAACACAGTATGCGGCTCAACCATCACTATATGCCCCACCACAGTTTTACCCACCACAGCTGAACACAGCGCCCCAGCAATTTACATCAACAATACCGACACCACAGTACCCTCAGCAGTTTCGACAGTCACGTCCTCTACGGACAAGACAGTGCTTCCATTGCCAGCAAAGGGGACCAGAGGAACTATGTACTCATTGTTATTGTTGTGGTAGCAGTGAGCACTTTTCAGCAGGCTGCAGAACCAGAGGTGCAAGATTCCAAAATAGAACTCCTTTAAACGGGAACGGGTTGCCTCCAAGGGACAGAGAGTGACCCAGACAGCCAAAATGTCCCACCAACGTTCAAGGCAACACTTGGAAAATTCACAGCAGTTTCCTCCACTTGATAACATCTTAACAGCTTCATGTCAAGTTAACAAATACTCACCTGTAACTTCTCTTGTCGGCAAACAATGTCTGGTAACCTGCTACTTACAAGGGCACAAAACTGAGGCTTTATGGGACACAGGTTCCCAAGTATGTATTGTAGACGAACAATGGAGGAACAATTACATACCTGAGGTGAAACTGAAAGACATTTCTGAGGCAACAGATGCCCCAGATAGCCTGCAGCTTGTGGCAGCCAACGGGACCAATATGCCTTATGTTGGATGGGTAGAGATAACCTTCAAATTGGCTTCTCCTGTTGACAGTGTAAAAGAGTTAGTCATTCCTGTTCTTGTTTTAAAAGATCAAAGGTTATCCAAGCCAATCATTGGCTACAACGTGATTGAACAAGTGATGAGGCAGAGTGAAATTAATGAAAACAGTGAAGAGAGTAAAGGACATTTGCAGAAGATTGTTAAGTATGCCTTCCCTGGCATGAAGAAAAATAAGATACAGAGCTTCATTAATCTTGTAACTGCTGAGAATCCGAGTGAATACTTGGTGAAAACGACAAAAAACAATTATGCAGATACAGTGTCAAGTTAAAGTGTCATATGTGAAGCAAGACAGTGTTCTCCTGTTCGAACCACATGTAAATCCACAGTGTCCAGAAGGTCTTGAACCCATGGAAACTCTACTAACTCTGGAAAAAGGAAGTCACCCAGTGGTTAAGATTAGTGTGCAGAACATCACAGACCATGATATCAGGCTTGCAGGGAAAACTGAGCTTGGGACAATGCAGTCAATAAAGTCTGTACTGCCAGCTCTAGCATCACATTGTGCAACAACTGCAATTATCCGTGATGGTGAAAAAGCTAACAGCGCGGACATAGGTAACAGTGAAGAATTGTGGGACCCACCTGTTGATGTAAGTCACTTACCTATGCACCAGCAAAACAAAGTTAAACAGTTGCTGCGAGAAGAGTGTCATTCGTTTTCAAAGTCAGATGACGATATTGGATGCATCAAGGGTCTTCAACTAGATATCTCTTTGACTGACAATACGCCTGTTGTCCGCATGTACACTTCAGTTCCTAAGTGTCACAGTGTCTGGTTGTGTTTCCCCGGGTACCCACTAGATGTCCTCCTTACCCCCACGGTGTCTTGCACTAGGAACTACCTTTCCCACAATTCCAGTCTGTTATTGCACCCAGGTGTTTGTAATCTGTTTACCCAGCTGTCTCTCGTTGTCATCTCGTCTGTTCATGTATTTAAAGCCCTGTTTGTCCCATGTTCTGTGTGGTATCGTTGTTGTTGTCACACCGCGTTTGGTTTCCCGTGTTCCCTGAGCCTGTTTTATTGTTTACTGTTTTGGATTGCTTCACTGGATTTTGAACCCTGCCTGTTTTGACCATTCTTTGGATTACCCTTTTAATAAACTTCTCCTCAATTGCACTTGGATCCTCCTCGCTGTCTTCTTGAGCGGATCGTGACAGAACGATACCACCGATGTATGGATCTAGCAATTTGGGGTTTCGTATCCCTCCTCCTACCACTGAGCGGGAGAGGAGAGAGTGTTTCGAGGGTACCCGTCTGGTCATTTTCCGTGGGACCCGGGGAGCTCGCAGAGGAATGGTGGGTCGAGAGGGAATCCAACACTGCCCTCCACCGTGCCCCCTCTTCGAATTCGGGTTGCTGAGGGACGGGTCGGAGCCCCCATCTCGCCGTCGTGGACAGAGAGGGGATAGGAGACGCAAGTCTGCCGGCCGAGAGAATGCTTCGCCGCTTCTCAGCCGAGAGAATGCATCGCCGCTGCCCAGCCGAGAGAATGCATCGCCGCTGCCCAGCCGAGAGAATGCATCGCCGCTGCCCAGCCGAGAGAATGCATCGCCGCTGCCCAGCCGAGAGAATGCATCGCCGCTGCCCAGCCCAGAGAATGCATCACCGCTGCCCAGCCCAGAGCTCCATCAGTCATTAATTCTGTCCAGACCTGAACAAGCATCTCACCATCGAAGACGGCGGAGGGGGAGGAAAACCTCGGGCCTCTCCAATGACCTGGAGGCTGTCCCCAAGCAGTCCGTCATCGTCCCGGAGGTCGTCACCAAGCAGGCCGCCGTTGTCCCCGAGCTGCTCGTCCTACCGCCCCCGCCCACACCTGCCGAGTCTGTGTCTTCGGACAAGATGGCCGCCGCCGAAAGTGTTCCCGTCACGTTTACCGAGCCGGTGTCCATGGACAAGATGGCCGTACAGCCTGTGTCTGAGCCGGTGGTGTCTGTTCCAGAGTCGGTGGTGTCTGTTCCAGTCCCTGAGCCGGCAGTGTATGTTTCTGAGTCGGTGGGTTCTGTTCCAGTCCCTGGGCCGGAGCCAGTCTCTGTTCCTGAGCTGGAGCCGGTGTCTGTTCCTGAGCCAGAGCCGGTGACATCTATTCCTGAGCCCTCAGTGACCGCGACACTGGCCATTATGGCCACAGCCATGTGGTGTGTGTGGGCTACACACACACTTAAGCCGGTGGTGTCTGTTCCTGGGCCGGTGGTGTCTGTTCCTGAGCCGGTGATGTCTGTTCCTGGGCCGGTGGTGTCTGTTCCTGAGCCGGTGATGTCTGTTTCTGTTCCTGAGCCGGAGCCAGTGTCTGTTCCGGAGCCAGTGTCTGTTCCTGAGCCGGAGCCAGTGTCTGTTCCTGAGCCGGAGCCAGTGTCTGTTCCTGAGCCGGAGCCAGTGTCTGTTCCTGATCCGGAGCCAGTGTCTGTTCCTGATCCGGAGCCAGTGTCTGTTCCTGAGCCGGAGCCAGTGTCTGTTCCTGAGCCGGAGCCAGTGTCTGTTCCTGAGCCGGAGCCAGTGTCTGTTCCTGAGCCGGAGCCAGTGTCTGTTCCTGAGCCGGAGCCAGTGTCTGTTCCTGAGCCGGAGCCAGTGTCTGTTCCTGAGCCGGAGCCAGTGTCTGTTCCTGAGCCGGAGCCAGTATCTGTGTCTGTGTCTGTTCCTGAACCTGAGCCGGTGGTGCCAGTTCCAGTGCCCGAGCCGGTGGTGCCAGTTCCAGTGCCCGAGCCGGTGGTGCCAGTTCCAGTGCCCGAGCCGGTGGTGCCAGTTCCAGTGCCCGAGCCGTTGGTGCCAGTTCCAGTGCCCGAGCCGGTGGTTCCAGTGCCCGAGCCGGTGGTGCCAGTTCCAGTGCCCGAGCCGTTGGTGCCAGTTCCAGTGCCCGAGCCGGTGGTTCCAGTGCCCGAGCCGGTGGTGCCAGTTCCAGTGCCCGAGCCGGTGGTGCCAGTTCCAGTGCCCGAGTCAGTGGTGTCTGTTCCAGTTCCTGAGCCGGTGTCTGCTTCTGTGCCCTGGCCGCCCGAGGGATCTTCTCCGCCCTGGCCGCCCGAGGGGTCTTCTCCGCCCTGGCCGCCCGAGGGGTCTTCTCCGCCCTGGCCGCCCGAGGGGTCTTCTCCGCCCTGGCCGCCCGAGGGGTCTTCACCGCCCTGGCCGCCCGAGGGGTCTTCTCCGCCCTGGCCGCCCGAGGGGTCTTCTCCGCCCTGGCCGCCCGAGGGGTCTTCTCCGCCCTGGCCGCCCGAGGGGTCTTCTCCGCCCTGGCCGCCCGAGGGGTCTTCTCCGCCCTGGCCGCCCGAGGGGTCTTCTCCGCCCTGGCCGCCCGAGGGGTCTTCTCCGCCCTGGCCGCCCGAGGGGTCTTCTCCGCCCTGGCCGCCCGAGGGGTCTTCACCGCCGTGGCCGCCCAATGGACTGTCGTCTCCGTCCCGGCCGCCCGAGGGACTGTCGTCTCCGTCCCGGCCGCCCGAGGGACTGTTCGCTTCGCCCCGGCCGCCCGAGGGACTGTTCGCTTCGCCCCGGCCACCGGATGAACTGTTTGCTTCGCACTGTTTCCCCAATGTACTGTCTGTGTCACCCTGGCTTCCTTTGAGTCTGTTACCCCCTGTTTCTGTTTCCCTTCATGGACCTGGCCCCCCGTCCCTCCCCCTGATCCTCCACCTTCCCACCTCCCTCCTGAGTTTTTGTTTTGTTCCGTGTCTGGTCTTGGAGTGTCTGGGAGCCACTCCGTAGAGAGGGGGTCATGTCACAGTGTCTGGTTGTGTTTCCCCGGGTACCCACTAGATGTCCTCCTTACCCCCACGGTGTCTTGCACTAGGAACTACCTTTCCCACAATTCCAGTCTGTTATTGCACCCAGGTGTTTGTAATCTGTTTACCCAGCTGTCTCTCGTTGTCATCTCGTCTGTTCATGTATTTAAAGCCCTGTTTGTCCCATGTTCTGTGTGGTATCGTTGTTGTTGTCACACCGCGTTTGGTTTCCCGTGTTCCCTGAGCCTGTTTTATTGTTTACTGTTTTGGATTGCTTCACTGGATTTTGAACCCTGCCTGTTTTGACCATTCTTTGGATTACCCTTTTAATAAACTTCTCCTCAATTGCACTTGGATCCTCCTCGCTGTCTTCTTGAGCGGATCGTGACACTAAGCCACTGTATCAGGAAATGAAGGACTACCTGCATGACTTGATTGCCCAGGGCTGGATTGAGAAAACCCATTCTCCCTACTCTTCGCCAATCGTATGTGTTCGTAAGAAGGATGGCAGCCTTAGGTTATGTATCGACTATAGAGATCTCAATAGAAAGACACTGCCTGATCGCCAGCCTATCCCTAGAGTACAGGACATTATGGACAGTTTAGGAGGTAACGCATGGTTTTCTGTATTAGATCAGGGCAAAGCTTACCACCAAGGCTTTATGTCCCCAGAGAGCAGACATTTTACAGCATTCAGTACACCTTGGGGTTTATATGAGTGGGTTCGTATCCCCTTCGGCCTTATGAATGCACCTGCGGCATTTCAGCATTTCATGGAGGAGTGCTTGGAAGGACTAAGGGATGAAATTTGTGTGCCTTACCTGGATGACATCCTGGTTTTTACAAAGAATTTTGACAGACATTTGGAAGCAACAAGAAAGGTGTTACAACGGTTAAAAGTTCATGGAGTAAAGTTGAAACCACGGAAATGTGAGCTGTTCAAGAATGAGGTGCGTTACCTAGGTCGAATTGTTTCTGCAGAAGGCAGTCGAATGGACCCTGCTGACACTGTTGCCATTACAGCACTTAACCCTCTGGGGTCTGAGGTGTTTTCTGGGCCTTGGAGGTGTTCTGACATGCTCTAACATTTGTGCTTATTTCTGTTACTTGTGACATTTTCATGGCTAAAGTCTAATTACACTGTATTCAGCACAAACTCTGCTACAATAATATATCAGCAGCATGTGTGTAAAAGTTTGTAGTTTTGAGATAATGACATTTATGCGTGGTTTGTGAAAATACAAAAAAAAATTCTCACTGAAATAAGGTCATAAAACCCATACTGATTATTTCTTCACAAGACTTTTGAAAATTGTATGACGTAGCCTAGAATATTTGCTCCAAAACTATGTGAAAATCACCCTGACTGCTCATTCAGATAAGACAATATATTGATTTAAAAAAATTTCGAAGTGTTTTGTGTGAAAAAGCTTTATGCGGGAGCTCATTAATATGTTTTCACACCTGAGAAAGACAAAGACACTCCCTAATGGCCCTATTAGGAGCTATCAGGTCCTATCATTCTGAGCAACCTTGCACAAAGAATGAGGAGATTTAAAAAAGAATGGCATCTTTTACCTCTGGACAGAAAGAATCTTTTTTTTTTCAGAAAGATTTTTTGGATTTATTTACAACACAACATAATCCAAAGATACAAAACAAATGACAAAAAAGCACTCATTGAAAACAATTATCCAAAGACAGAGACCTTTGTGCCATTCCTAAAAACATTGTACATACCTTTAATTTCCAAGGTGTTTGATTTTCACTTTACCAGGTTCATGTACAGAGACTCATGTGAATGTTGAAGTCAGCAGGAGTGGCATCTGGGCCCTGAAAGAAAAAAAGAAAAAAAAGTGAACATACTGATATCAAGAGAAACTATAGGCCTGCACAATTTTGGGAATAAATTTTAGATTTTTCTGGTTAAAATTGCTTTTTAAAATTCACAGAATACACATACACACACACATAAATGTTTCCAACAATATATAATATAGGCTAATGAACACCAGGTTTGTTGTGCCTTGTAGGCATAGGCTATGCGCAGTGCTGCATAAAATAATAATAACAATAACCATATCAGCCTATAAATCTTCCAAAATATTTCAGTAACAACTAAGCTAGAGAAAAATATATTGATTATCATGTTACTTCAAATGTTTCCATTCGTTATGATGATATGAAATGAGATAATAGTAAAAACATGAAGCCATTTGGTGCTTTTCAAACGCGATCGCGATCCAAATATGATACATTCAAACGCGATCGCGCTCAAATATAAAACATTATGGTTACCATATACATATCTACATTTGAGCAGATATCCACAAACACAGTAACAGTAAACACGGGTCTAAATATTATAATATTCACCATATATCTAGCAACAGTTCAACTGCAATGTGAAATTTATGCAACAATAACAAACTAATATGTAAGAATTTCTTACCTTACATCTTTCTTGTCTTCAAATCACGTTCTTCTTCTTCTGAGGTAATTCCAATGTAAGCTCACGGTGCGTCTTTCAAACTCGACGAAAAGCAGAGACTTGTGAAGTGTTTTGGTGTTTTGTTTCTGAGGTAACGAGCGCGTTCGCGTTCCATGTGGAGATTTGCATGTGAATGTCTTTTGCGCGAGTGGGCGTGGCCAAATTAACTGTAATGAGCAAGCGTTTGAGAAGCTGGACATCTTGTTGGTTTTATACAAATTACTTAAACAGAGAATATTTGTTTTCAGTTTGAATCCGATCATTTAAAAGTACACACTTAAATGTTTATAAAGGTATATGGCTCATAAATGTGTGACAAGTATTCGCTGAGTTTTGTTTCAGTTTATAGACGTGCTCAAGAAAAAAAAGTTCACCACGACGGAGAGGCAGAACGCACACCCTGTTTATTTTCTTTATTTTACAAAAGCACAATGTTTTGATTTGATTGTAAGTGGACACCTACAAAAGTAAAAATATCACAGATTCTTTTTTTATATTTCTTTTTTCTGTATGACCATAAATGACGGAGTAATTTAAGTTTATAATGCTACAATGTGAAGAAAATACGGCAAAACGCGCCGGCGTGTTTGCCGACCTCAGAGGGTTAAGGATAAGAGGCCAAGCACTGTGGGAGAGTTACGGAAGATCTTAGGCCTACTGAGCTATTATCGCCAGTATATCAAGGACTTTTCAAGGATTGCCAAACCCCTTTACGACCTTTTAAAAGTCACTACTGAAGTAGAAGAGGTTCCAAAGAAGAGTAAAGGCAGAACAGGAACAGGCCGAAAAAGTCATGTGGTGCCATCTAGTAAGCAAATTGTGTGGATGGAGTATCACCAAGAAACATTGTCAAAACCTATTGATTGCTTGGTACAGCCTCCAGTGCTGGGGTTCCCAGACTTTTCACAACCATTTGTGCTTCACACAGATGCGTCCAACCAAGGCCTTGGTGCTGTCTTATATCAGAACCAGAATGGCAAGCTAAGAGTGATAGCTTATGGTTCAAGGACCTTGACAACTGCAGAGAGAAATTACCACCTGCACAGCGGAAAGTTGGAGTTTCTAGCCCTCAAATGGGCTATCACAGAAAAGTTTCGAGACTACCTCTATTATGCACCTACCTTTACCGTGTTCAGTGATAACAATCCCCTCACGTATGTACTGTCCTCTGCAAAGTTAAATGCCACCTGATGCAGATGGGTTGCTGAACTTGCAGACTTCCATTTCACCATTCGCTATCGCCCAGGTAAAGAGAATGTGGATGTTGATTCACTATCCAGAATGCCAACAGATGTAGAGACAGTAATGAGAGAATGTACAGAGGAACTCTCGTCAGAGTGTGTGGGAGCCACAATTCAAGCTGTGGAGGTCCAGAATGACCCAGATCCACCCCTGACACTAGTCTGTCAGTGTACACCAGCATCACTGGAGATGGGTGATGGACCCTACAAATCATTATCAAAAAATGAGATACGACAAGCACAGAGGGACGACAAGAATGTCAAAGAAATTATAGACTACTTACAGTTAGAAAGTAGACCTTCTTCCACACAGTGCCGGTCAGCCAATCCTACAGTAAGAGGTCTAATACGTGAGTGGGACAAGCTGGTGTTGGACGAGCATGGCATAATGTACCGCAAAACAGCACAACGAATGCAGCTAGTGTTGCCTGCCCAGTTTAAAAGAACTGTCTTGAGAGAACTGCATGACGATATGGGCCACCAAGGACTTGACCGCACAACCAGCCTCATTAGAGATCGTTTCTTCTGGCCCTATATGCAAAAGGATATTGAACACTATGTGCCGAGAACCTGTTTATGCATAAAACAAAAAAAAAAACATGCAGAGACAAGGGCACCCCTCAAAAGCATTAAGACAACCCATCCATTTGAGTTAGTATCCATCGACTTCCTTCACTTGGATAAGTGCAAAGGGGGTTATGAGTATATCCTTGTTATTATTGACCATTTCACTCGATTCGTGCAGGTGTATGCTACAACTTCAAAATCAGGAAAAACTGTAGCAGACCGTTTGTTAAATGATTTTGCCCTGAGATTTGGGTTTCCCTCACGAATTCACCATGACCAAGGCAGGGAATTCGAAAATCAGCTCTTTGACCAACTCCAAAAATACAGCGACATTACTGCCTCCAGGACGACCCCATATCATCCGCAGGGAAATGGACAAGTAGAAAGATTCAATCGGACTATCCTGCAAATGCTCAAAACTCTCACCGAGAAACAGAAATTGAATTGGAAAGAGACATTGAATAAGCTAGTATTTGCCTACAATTGTACTAAAAGCGAAGTGACTGGATTCTCACCTTTCTACCTCCTGTTTGGTCGCTCTCCAAGACTTCCAGTTGACGCATTGTTTGGCCTCAATCCAGATAACAGTTCCATAAGTCAAGGTGAATATGTGGAGAGGTGGGCAAAGGGCATGTAAGAGGCCTATGAGATTGCCAGAGAACATGTGAAAAAGAATACTGAGAGAAACAAAAGACATTATGACCAAAAAGTAAGGTGTACAAATTTATATCCTGGGAGCAGAGTTCTCGTGAAAAGCATGACTCCAAGGGGGGGTCCAGGGAAACTTCGAAATTATTGGGAGGATGAAGTCCATATTGTCATCCGCCAGGCTGCTGAGGATACTCCATTCTATGAAGTGAAACCAGAACAGGGCAAAGGCAGAGCAAGAGTGTTGCATCAAAATCATCTTCTCCCCTGTGATCACTTACCTCTGGTTACTACACAGACTCAAAACACTACACCAAAGCAAAAACACCAACAAAAACAAGCAGCTTCACCTTCCAAGAGAAGGGAGGAACATGAGCTAGAGAACGACAGTGAAAGTGATGATGAGTACTATGTCCAAGTAAAGCCTTACCAGTTTAGGGCCCAACAAAATAGTCATAACCAGATAGAAGTGGAAACCACACCACAACTGTTACCTACATGTGAAAAATCATCAGAACAGTCAGAGAAAATGCTTAACTCGAATGTGTTGCCACATCTAGCTGAATGGGAACAAGATGCACTAGCGAATGTCAAGTCACCCACTAAAGAACAAAAAACACCTGCTGAAGAACTACAGTTATCTGAACGATACTTACCTGAACAAAACGTACCCGCTGAAGAGCAACATTTACCCAATCAACACTTAACTGTGCAGATGAATCCTGTAGAGGAACCATCTGGAGCTCGACAACGACGACCACCAAAGAGATTCAGATATGAAAACTTTGGAACTCCTACATGCTACGGTGTGCAAAATGCAAGAGATAACTTTAACCCACAACCTTTGAACTTTAACTCACACCTCATACACACATGGACACCAAATATGAATTCTTGGGTACCAATGTCAACTTACTACTCTCAGCCCCCACTTATCTGTTATCCAGTAAAGGAAAGAAACTGATTGAACTTTCACTTAAACAGGTCTCAGATTACATTGCAGGACTGGAATGACACAAATTGCCATCATACAATTCACTGACTGCCTTGATTAATTGCAATTAACTTGCCAAACAAGGGACTGTTGCACTCACACAGGATAAATTGTTGTTAGGCTGAGAGAACATGGACTGTTGAAAGCCGAGAGAACATGGACTGTTTAAAGTCAAGAGAACATGAACTGTTTAACGGCCTAACAAATTAATGAAATGAACACTTTGGAGCATTTTTTTTAGGCATCGGCCTGGATAGGAGTACTTCTTGCACTTGAACTTGACTGTTTCCTGTATGGACTTTTTCATTCTCACTGAACATTCTTTAGTGCCTTGATTCTGGGACTGTAGTTTGAGGCATTAGCTCATCTGACTTTTAACTCAGAGAAGCTGTTAATCAGCCAACAAGGACTGTCTGTAAAACAGGAATATGTCATGTGTTTATGGAATACTGTATATACATTTCTTAGAGAAAATATGCATTGCAAAACTATATATGTGACCTGTTACTTTTATTTGAGAGTTAAGTGAAACTAAATTGGTGGATTGGTTTATGACTTTGTGTGTATTGATGTCGGGACGACATCTTAGTTTGTTGGGGAGAGTGTGACCACCCTGTATATTTGGGTCACAAAAGTGTTTAAGTGTTTTTATATATATTATTTTGTATGTTTATATGTCTATTTTTATATATTTCAATTTATTTACACTTTATGTATGTTTTACTTAAACTACTTTAATCATAATGAGTTTGCACTGGACACTGCATTTTCTGAATTCGGAGTGGCAGTTGGGAGTTGAGAGTTGCCATGACGACTGTGGCATCCTCAAACAACACAGAGAGGACCACTGAAGTAACACAGTTTTCGTCTCTCTCACTCTCATTTATTGATAAAGGGAGTACTACACATAATACAGCCTTTTTAGTCATTTTCACAGATCTGTGTTCCGTTTTGACAGCGTTGTCATCTGTTTTTAGTACATTGCTGATTTACAATGACGTGCTAAAAACAGAAAAGTTTTTTCTTTGTACAGATGACGATGTTATCAAAACGATTCCCGTTCACACGGGTCTGCGAAAACGACTAATAACGCTGTATTGAACATGCTATTTATCATTTTCATTCTAGGGATGTTAATGTTGATAGTGCTGTATTATTACTTTGTCTTCTGGGTAAATTTCATCTTCACAAAGCCAAAATATTCACTGTAATCCTGATTTTAGAATGTTCTCCTATGATATAAAGTCATGTTTTACTTCCTTAAAGAAAATGTCAAAACCTTTAAACACAAAGGGCCCTATTTTAACGATCTGAAACGCAAGTGTCAAAGCGCAAAGCGCAAGTAACTTTGTGGGCGGGTCTTGGCGCTGTTGCTATTTTCCCGGCGGGATAAATGACTCTTGCGCCAGGCGCAAATCTAAAATGGGTTGGTCTGAAGCAGCTTCATTATTCATAGGTGTGGTTTGGGCGTAACGTGAAATAAACCAATCAGAGCGTCATCTCACATTCCCTTTAAGAGCAGGCGCGCTTGTTCTAAAGCGGATTCCTATCATAACGGCAGATTTGCCAGGTGCGCGCCAGGAGCGGTTCACAGCCGAGGAGACCCACGCTCTCGTCAGGGACGTTGGGGATGGAGAAACACACCCAAATTAACTTCGGTTAAAAAGGCGTATGATAATTTGGGTAAATGTGTAAGCTAGATGTATGCTTTTATAATAAATTGTCTGTCTATCTATCTATCTATCTATCGTAATAATGTATGATTTGCAAAAATGAATGAAATGAAAAATATGCGCGTTGTGCACACGCTACATTGATTATGGCCAAGCATGCGCCCTTAAAATAGCATATGAATAACATGCGCAACGCGCCACTGACTTTAAACTATTTTTTCCTGGTTAGTTGCGCAATTGTTTTCTAAACCTGCAAAATAGCATGAAGGAACGTTTGCGCTGGAACACACCTCCTTTTTTGCGCTGAACCGCCCAATGAGCGCAAGTTCATTCCCTAGTTTAACGACGTGCTTCTGTGGAGGGAAAAACGGGCTTTGCGCGGGTGCAAAATAGGAATGATTCATGCGTCGGTGTACAAAGTCAATTGCGCTGGGTGCAAGATAGGGCCCAAAGGCTTTGAAAACATGCATCATCATTGAGTCTGTTGTAAGGAATCTTTCATGATGACAAAATGTTATATTGTATATTGTACTTGTGTAATTTTTATAACCACTTGTCCGTATGTCCCCCTTATTTCTTACTGTTAATATATACTTTCATTCCTATAGACTAAACACGTAATAGCCTAAGCATGTGCATGACGTCACCGATTTCACAGATCCGCGTTTTTGTAGTTTACACGGAGATGATAAGGGTGTCTTTTTCAAAAGTTCGCGTTTTTAAGCCACCAAAACGCTGTTGTTGTGTAAATGAATGGCCAAAACTCATAAAAAGTCTTACATTTTTAGTTGAAAATGGTGTTGTGTAAACTGCCCCTTAGTTTCCGTTCACTTAATGATGTTTTATTAACAAAGTTCGGGAGGAGCACGTTCAAATAATCAAGTAATCAATCAACTCATCAAACAATTACCATGTCTACCCTATCAGCATGAGAGGAAGCATATATATATTCACTCTGTCAACTCATCTAACTTCCTTGACAGTTTTCAGCATCCCTCCACCACCCCGACTCCTCACTCTTGGCTTGTTCTTTCACAGCCAGGAATACGGGGGGAGTACTCTGGGTTCGGGCCGAATACCGAGCCCGGAGCCCTCTCCTCGGACAGCACGCCAAATACGCATTTATTCTATCTGACTTATTTGTAAGTGTGAACTCGTGAATGTTAATTATTTCATTAGTTGTCCTTGTTATTTAAACCCTGAGTTTCCTAAGATCATTGTTTGGTGTTGTCAGTGTTTAATGGTTGTAATATCTGTAGTGTTCACATGTAACTCCTGTTCCATGTTTTCTGTTTAACATCAGACTGTGATGTAAGCACGTCATGAGCACGTCATGTGGTACGAGAAGTAAAGAAAACAGTAAACTGTACGTTCGAGAACAACTCTTCCTGTGTATGTGTGTTTTTGTTCACTAAACAAAGCAAGACAATACATTTTGGCGACGAGTGATGAGCGATGTGAGTTTAACACGAAAACCAAAAACAAAACTGCTGTTTGAATCGCATGGATCCCGAAATGACGATTTTCACTCCGAACCCATCTCAGTCGGCTCGAGATGGAAAAAATGGCAGAGTCGATTCGATAACTATCTACAAGCATTCAATATTGAGGAGGACAAGCAGAAACGAGCCCTCTTATTACATCACGTGGGACCCGATGTGTTCAACATTTTTGATACGCTGCCAGAAACTGGAGAAGACTATGCTACAGCGGTGAGAAAGCTAGACGCGTATTTCTGTCCAAAAGCAAATCCTGAATATGAAACATACTTATTCAGACAAACAAGACAAAACATTGGATGCTTATCACACTAGATTGAGGCAGATAGCAACAAAATGCGAGTTCACAAACGTGGACAAAGAAATGAAATCACAAATAATCCTAAGCTGCAGTTCGTCGCGTCTCCGCAAGATGGCACTCCGTGACGCTACAATGACACTTCAACAATTATTAGACACAGGAAGAGCTCAAGAAACAGCAGATGAACAAGCAGCTGGCATAGAAGAGATACATGCAAAATCATCCAACTCATTCAAAGCACATGCAATAAATAAGACAATTCTGAACAGAGACAAGCAGAGACATTTTAAAACAAATAATATTGAAAGCTTGAGATGCAACAATTGTGGAGGACATTTTCCACACGATGGAGGTCAGAAAAACTGTCCGGCAAAAGGAAAAACCTGTAAAGGCTGCGGAAAGTTGAATCATTTTCAAAAATGCTGCAGGTCAACACGCTATACAACCAATTTTCCAAATCCAGCAAAGCCCAAGTTTCAAAAGTTGAAACAAAAAGTGAATACTGTGCATACAGATGATATATAGCGTCCAAAACACACCCTGAAACGTAAACGAGTTCAGATGAAGATTATATATATGTCATACACACAGTTCAACATTCGCAACAACAACCCCAGTCACAAGTGGAGATCGCAGGAGTGCCAGTGAAGGTCGTCATCGATTCTGGTGCAAGCGTGAATATTGTTGATGACACTGCATATCACAAAATAAAACAAAAGATCGCATTAAAACCATCAAATGCAAAGATTTTCGCATATGGCTCTTCCACTTCACTTCCACTGAAAGGAAAATTTCAAGCCAAAATCTGTTTCAACAACACGGACACAGCAACCACGTTCTATGTGATTGATGGTCACTCAGGTTCTCTGCTGAGCTACAACACTGCAACACAACTTGGAATTCTTCAAATAGTCAGTGCAGTGTCGGACAAACCAGCTGAAGCTGAAGCTCCCACTGTGAATCAATTACTCGAAGAGTATAAAGACCTTTTTGAAGGAATTGGAAAGCTGAAAGACTTTCAAGTGAAGTTATACATAGATGAGTCCATAAAGCCTACAGTACAACCACACCGACGAATTCCATTCCATATCAGAAAGAAAGTGGAGCAAGAGCTCGAAAAACTTGAACAACAAGGTATCATTGAAAAAGTCAGCGGCCCGACACCATGGGTATCACCTATAGTTGTTGCACCAAAACCCAAAAATCCTGACAGTGTGCGCATATGCGTGGATATGAGAATGCCCAATTGTGCCATTCAAAGAGAACGTCATATCACCCCGGCGGTGGATGATCTGATACATGACTTAAATGGAGCTGTACTCTTCACAAAACTGGATCTGAATGCTGGATATCATCAGCTTGAACTAAATCCTGATTCCAGTTATATAACAACATTCACGACTCATGCAGGTCTCTGGAGGTACACTCGTTTGAATTTTGGGATTAGTTCAGCTGCTGAGGTGTTTCAAAACACAATTCAACAAGTCCTTCATGGCATCCCAAACGTCAAAAACATGAGTGACGACATCATAGTTTTTGGTAAATCGCGAGACGAACACAACGCCTGTCTGCAAGCTGTATTCAAGAGACTTAGAGAGAAAAACCTCACCCTCAACAAAGATAAGTGTGAGTACAGTAAGACGAAACTAGATTTCTTTGGATATGTGTTTTCAGACAAAGGAATCTCTGCAGATCCAAAGAAGATAACAGCCTTTAAGAACCTCCCAGCCCCACAGAATGTGTCCGAATTAAGCAGTCTGCTCGGAATGACAACATACTGTTTGCGTTTCATTCAAGACTACGCAACAACCACACAGCCACTGCGTGAACTCATCCGGAAAGATCACTCATGGAATTGGGGGCCGGAACATCAAGTAGCTCTGGACAAGCTTAAATCTCAACTCATCCAGCATGCTACAACTTTTCGAATGCGCATTTTGCACATTTTTCGAATGTGCATGCGTCGCGTCTGAACGCGTTGTTGTCTTTGGAGCTCCATCGATTGATTTATAACTCTTGATTTCTCTTTAAACTCACTTACAACGAACATTTTCTACTTTTCCTCACCTCATAGTTACAACGCGGACTGTTGAGCAGACGCGTCTCAAGCCTGGTGATCCAACGCTGGATACTCTTATAGGTTACGTCCGTGGATCACGGCTGAACGCGTCTTCTCCGCACTCATTTACAAACAAACATTTTTTCGCCTATCGTGCGTCTACTCTACACCCGTACCACTAAAAAGACGGATTATATCCAAGACTTCAGCCATAAATTAGTATTAATATTGATAGCATCACTGGTAGCGTCGTTGCTAACTTAACGTACTGTCCATCTGTTAAAATGGCGAATATATCAGATGTAAGTAGTCTACCTTTTGGTGCAGGTGAGGACACATTTGAGCTGCACGCTGTGCAGTCTGAGCTGGAAGCTGTTGAGAACCAGATCCACAACCTTTTAGTGAGAAAAGCCGAGCTGATAGACCGGCGTTTGGCTCTTGAAACATCACGCGCCGATGCACACAAATCAGAGATTAACGTTACTAACCCGCTGACTCCGACCTCGTCTACTCCGTGCGTTTCCCAACATCGGTCCCGAGCGTCGAGGTCGCGATCAGCCATGGTCTTGTTCACTCCTGCTCCAACACGCCACCACGAAGCCTGGATATTTCCGCAGCGGAAGACGCGAGTCAGGTCTAGACCAAGAAAACTCTCTCCGACCCTCCCGGTTTTCGAGATTTCAACACAAAACTGCTCCCCTCTTCGCGAAACAGAACGCGATGCTGTGATCATCGGCGATTCCATCGTTCGACACGTACACGCTACGTTAAATAAAAGTAAGGTGCATAGTCACTGCTTTCCTGGTGCTCGTGTTTCTGAAATCGCTGCTCGCGTTCCCGAGATTCTGAACGAGCGCGTCGGAACTGTGGTCCTGCACGCGGGAGTGAACGACATCAGGCTGCGCCAGACGGAAGTTCTGAAGAAAGACTTCAGGAATCTGATCGATACGGTACGCAGCACATCGCCTGATATAACGATCAGTGTGTCAGGACCGCTTCCCATGTACCGACTAGGTCATGAAAAGTTTAGTAGATTATTTGCGCTAAATGAATGGTTAATGTCATGGTACAATGAGCAGAAACTGCTCTTTGTAAATAATTTGAATCTGTTTTGGGAGCGTCCTAGGCTTTACCGTGCTGATGGCTTACACCCAAGCAGATTCGGATCGGATCTTCTGTCAGATAACATCTCCAAAATGTTAAATACCTTTTGACTAGTAACCAAAAGTCCAAATCATAGTCTCTGCTGCACCAATTTAACTGATAGAAATAGTGTTGAACATTGCATAGAAACTGTGTCTATTCCTCGTTTAGTGAGATCAAATAATAAATCTAATGCAGGATCTAGAAAAAATCTAATTGTTATTAAACCAGAAAATTTTGCTATTAGTAATCAAAAACAATTTCTAAAGCTAGGTCTTCTAAACATTAGATCACTCAGACCTAAGGCAGTTATTGTAAATGAAATAGTCACAGATAATAGCTTCGATGTACTTTGCCTTAGTGAAACCTGGCTTAAACCAAATGATTATTTCGGTCTAAATGAGTCTACTTCATCAGGATACTCCTATAAGCACGAGCCCCGTCTGATTGGTCGTGGCGGCGGTGTTGCAACAATCTATAGAGATATTCTCAATGTTACTCAGAAAACGGGCTATAAGTTTATTTCGTTTGAAGTACTTGTACTAAATGTTACGCTCTTAGATGTTCGAAAAACATCCCTTTTATCTCTAGCCTTGGCTACCGTATATAGACCGCCTGGGCCTAACGCTGATTTCCTAAAAGAGTTTGCAGATTTTCTCTCAGACCTATTAGTTAATTGCGATAAAGCATTAATTGTTGGAGACTTTAATATCCACGTAGATAATTCAAATGATGTGCTAGGGGCTGCGTTTACAGATTTATTAAACTCCTTTGGGGTCAAGCAAAACGTTACCGGACCAACTCATCGTTTTAATCATACACTCGATTTAATTATATCACATGGAACCGATCCAACCGATATAGATATCATTCCACAAAGTGACGATGTCACTGACCATTACATGGTAACTTGCATATTACGTACTCCTGTAGTATATCATGCTGCGCCGCGTTATCGATTAGGCAGAACAATCCTTCCATCCACCATAGATAATTTTTCAAATAGCTTACCTGATCTGTCTCAGCTGCTGAGTGAACCCAAACAAACAGATGAACTTGAGGAATTAACAAGCACTATGAGCACCATTCTCTCTGGAACATTGGATATTGTTGCACCCATTAGATTAAAAAAGGTCAGAGAGAAAAGTAAAGCACCATGGTACAACAATACTACGCATGTTCTAAAGAGAGAAACACGTATTTTAGAGCGTAAAAGGAAAAAAACTAACTAACTAAGACAGTATGTCAAGTTATAAAAAGGCCCTAAAAGAGGCCAGGGCTGAGCATCTCCGCAAACTAATAGAAAACAACCAAAACAATCCTAGGTTCTTATTTAACACCGTGGCTAGACTAACAAATAAACAGATGTCTCCTGAACAAAATATTCCGTTACAGTTTAGTAGTAATGATTTCATGAAGTTCTTCACTGAGAAAATAGAAAACATCATAACCACAATTGTAAACGTTCAATCCTCAATCGCGCCTTATAATTCAGCCTCAATTATCACCCCGCAAGAACAATTACAGTGCTTTACAACAATAGAACAAAAAGAGTTAAATAAACTTATCACTTCATCTAAAACAACAACATGTTTACTAGATTCTATACCAACTAAACTATTGAAAGAAGTGTTACCTATAGTGGAAGAGCCTCTCCTCAATATTATTAACTCGTCTTTATCTTTAGGTTATGTTCCAAGAACATTTAAACTGGCAGTTATAAAACCTCTCATTAAGAAACCACAATTAGATCCACATAATCTAGCAAATTATAGACCCATTTCAAATCTACCTTTTATGTCTAAAATACTAGAAAAAGTTGTGTCCGCTCAACTGGGCTCTTTCTTGCAAGAAAATGACACCTATGAAAAGTTTCAGTCTGGATTTAGGCTGCACCATAGCACTGAAACTGCGCTCGTTAAAATCACAAATGATTTACTTTTAGCTTCTGACCAAGGCTGTATCTCAATATTAGTTTTACTTGATCTTAGTGCTACGTTCGATACTATAGATCATACAATACTCTTAGATCGACTACAAAATTATACTGGTGTTCAAGGACAAGCATTAAGCTGGTTTAGATCGTATTTATCTGACCGCTACCATTTTGTTTATTTAAATGGAGAAAAATCGATCATAACTCCAGTAAACTATGGAGTGCCGCAGGGATCTGTGTTAGGCCCTCTGTTATTCTAAATATATTTGCTGCCACTTGGAAATATTATAAGGAAACATGGAATTAGTTTCCATTGTTATGCTGATGACACTCAAATCTATATTTCATCACGGCCAGATGAAAACACTAAATTATCCAAATTGACAGAGTGTGTTAAAGATATAAAAGATTGGATGACGCGCAATTTTCTTTTATTAAATCCAGACAAGACAGAGGTACTAATCATCGGTTCAAAAAACCACCCACAAAACCTCTCACAATACAACTTTAACATAGTAGGATGTCCTGTTACTTCATCCTCTACAGTAAAAGACCTGGGTGTTATATTAGACTGCAACCTGTCTTTTGAAAATCATATTTCATATGCTACAAGAACAGCCTTTTTCCACCTTAGAAACATTGCTAAGCTACGTAATATGCAATCTGTTTCTGATGCAGAAAAGTTAGTTCATGCATTCATGACATCGAGACTAGATTACTGTAATGCTTTATTAGCTGGTTGTCCTGCAACCTCAATAAACAAGATACAGTTAGTCCAAAATGCCGCCGCAAGAGTTCTAACTAGATCAAGAAAATATGATCATATAACACCAATTTTATCATCACTACATTGGTTACCTATAAAGTTTCGTATTAATTACAAGGTATTGCTACTGACTTATAAAGCCCTAAACGGCTTAGCTCCGGTCTATTTAACCGATCTTCTATCGCCCTATAATCCATCGCGCTCTTTAAGGTCACTAAATTCTAGGCTTTTGGTCATACCTAGGATATCCAGATCCACCAAAGGAGGGAGAGCATTTTCACATTTAGCTCCAAAACTCTGGAATAGCCTTCCTGAAACTGTTCGTTGCTCAGACTCGCTCTCCCAGTTTAAAACTAGATTAAAGACGCATCTCTTCAGCCAGGCATTCATATAATTCTTTTAATCTGACAGGTAAATCTGACCTCTAGTTCATAAACGCCAGAGGAGAACTGGCCCCTGACTGAGCCTGGGTTCTCCCAAGGTTTTTTTTTCTCCATTACAGTAGGTCACCTGATGGAGTTTTTCGGTTCCTTGCCACTGTTGCCTTTGGCTTGCTCAGTTGGGGATATTTGGGGATATTTAATTTAATTAATCAATCAACGATACTATTGATCAGCATTACCAAACATGGACATTACACTAGAAACAAACATTGATGTATTGTTTTAATTTATTACTGTGAAGCTGCTATGATACAACCTATGTTGTGAAAAGCGCTATATAAATAAACTTGACTTGACTTGACTTGACTACAATGGCGTACTTCGATCAAAAGAAGAAGTCCACACTACTTGTTGATGCAAGTCCTGTTGGTCTTGGTGCCATACTAAGTCAGCCAGACACAGACAGTTCCGGTAACAAAGTAATTGCGTATGCCAGTAGAGCGCTCACAGCTGTAGAACAACGCTACTCGCAAACTGAAAGGGAAGCTCTAGCAATAATCTGGGCATGTGAACATTTCCACTTGTATCTCTATGGTTCACACTTCATAGTAATTATGGATCACAAAGCACTAGAGCTCATTTTCAATAACCCTCGAGCATCCTCACAAGCCAGACTTGCATGCTGGAGGCTGAGACTGCAACAATACACATTCACAGTCCAATACTAACCCGGGAAAGACAATCCTGCCGACTACATGTCAAGGCATCCTGTGGATGGACAACACACAACTGTTCAGAAAACGCAGAAAAACACGTCAACTTCATAATTGACAACACAGTCCCAAAAGCGATGACTTTAGATGAAGTACGACATGAAATGATGAAAGACTCTGTCCTACAAACAGTGATAAAAGAGTTGAAAGGTAAAGCCTGGACACATTTGAAGCAGACGATGTCAGGCGCATGCCACGCAAAACTGAAGGCATTTCATAAGCTGAGACATGAGCTCACAGTTAACGCGTCACAAGACATTGTCCTCAGAGGCAATAGACTTGTTTTACCTGCCTCTTTGTATCAAAAAGCCATCCAACTTGCACATGTAGGACACATGGGCATTGTGAAGACTGAAGTGCTGGTCAGAGAAAAAGTATGGTTCCCTGGTATCGATGCAGAAGTGGAAAAAGCTGTGCAAGGATGCATTCCATGTCAAGCAGCCACGCTCCAGCATCACTCGGAACACCTCAACATGTCTGATCTGCCAATAGAACCATTGTCGGAAGTCTCTGTGAATTTTACTGGTCCGTTTCCTTCTGGTGACTATTTGCTGGTAGTAGTTGACGATCACTCCAGGTATCCAGAAGTGGAGATAGTCAAGTCTACAGCAGCCACTGCGGTGATCCCCAAACTGGACAAAATATTCTCAACCTTTGGCATACCCAGGACAGTCAAAACTGATAATGGCCCACCATTCAATAGTCACTGTTTTGCGGATTTCAGTTCATATCTTGGTTTCAAACACAGAAAGATAACCCTGTACTGGCCTAAAGCGAACGGAGAAGTAGAACGATTCATGAGAACACTTAAAAAGACAGTCATGACCAGCAATGCAGAAGGCAAACCATGGAAGCAGTGCCTGTATAGTTTCCTGAGAAATTACAGAGCAACACCACATGGGAGTGATGGGACCACCCAAAAACCACCAGCAGAACAACTGTTCGGAAGAAAGATTAACACCACATTTCCTTCAAATCCACAGGACACACCAAAAACTGACCTTAGCAACACTGATCATGTTGCTAAGCAACGGATGAAAAGGTATGCAGATCTTCGGAACAGAGCAAAATAATCCAGTGTCAAGGCAGGTGATATCGTACTCTGCCGACAACCCTCAACAGGAAAGCTGATGACTCCATATGAGATAAAACCCTACAAGGTAATCAAGGTCAAAGGGTCAATGGTGACAGCAAGTCGTTCAGTAAGATGCATTACACATAATTCCTCATTTTTCAAAAGACTTCCATCCCTTCTCTCAGTTGAACAGAACAAAATCTCTGATGACGAAGATGACGTCAGAGGACAAGCTCCAAATTCAGACGTGTTTCACATTTCACTTTTCACATACCCCTCGATACGACCTGAAACCAAATCACAGGGCACCAAGATATTTGATTAAGGAAATGTGAAATGTTGTTTTCAACATGTTTCAACCAATAGTCCACAAGTATTCATTTATTTTGCTAAATGTTCCTGTTTTCAGGTTTTGACATGTTCCAACAATGACAGCATGAGGTAACTTAAGGACCTTAATCTTAGTTTGTTTTGCTTTTTCATTTTCGTTTGATTATACATAATATGGCATACTTTAAAATCTTATGCTGTAGGTACATCTTCATTTTGAATAAGGGAGGAATGTAGTGTTCACATGTAACTCCTGTTCCATGTTTTCTGTTTAACATCAGACAGTGATGTAAGCACGTCATGAGCACGTCATGTGGTACGAGAAGTAAAAAAAACAGTAAACAGTAAAATCCATTTTTGGATTAAAGATTAAAGACTAGTTGTATTTTGAAATAAAAAGGAATAGTTTTATAATTGCTATGTTACGGAAATTACAAAGGGAAGGGATGCTGACAATACATATCACTTTTTAGTGATTAAGGACTGAATATTACCTTAATCTGTGTTTGATTAATTAAGTGTGCTTGCTGAAAGCAGCACACTTATTGTTCTTCTTAAGTTTTCTTATTATTATTATTTTTATTATTATTATTATTCCCGGGAGAAAAATTTTGGCCAGCTCCTGCGACTAGGCCCTTTGAGACAGAGACACCGTTCCAACTTTAAAACGTCCGGTCAGTACCGGTGTAAGTTGCTCGCGAAGATGACATCACGAGTCCATGTCGTTTGTCCGCCATAGTGGATTGAACAGAAAGCGAAACTAAAGTTTCACAGGTCACAAATTTGGTCCGAACTTCATGAAACTAGACGCCCATGATCCTTGGACCAAGCCTCACAAAAGTTACTAGAAGGATTTTTGATTTTCGGAAGCGTTTGCCCGTCACAGCCAAACGAAATCAGCGGCGTAGTCGCCAAAACAGGAAGTAGTTCATATTACAGGAACGCTGTCACGTATCGAAACCAAACTTTGTACATTAACTCGAGACTCCAATGTGAGGATGTACAAGATCTGATTTTTTTTTTTTTTTTTTTTCAGGCTAATAGACAAACCCATTTACCTATGTCTATGCAAGAGTTTCACCTCACAATTTTAATGTTAATGCATTTAGACAGTAGGTGGCACTGTTGTATTACATTTCACAGAGCTGCCAAGTCAGTGTATAGACTGCATTTGTTTTTACTAGGTTTGTCTTAATAAATGCAGGGCCTGAATTTCGTTTTTTGCATCGGTCTAATTTAATCATCTTCATTTATTAATATATACAGATTTGTATATGCATGAATTGTGCATTTCCAGTTCTCAAAACAGTTAATAACAAAACAAAACAAAAACTTTATACAAAATACATCATGCTCTTCTTCGCTAACCAAACAAACAATTCATTGTCTGTGGCTGTGTTTGTGCGCACGGGTAATATGCTGCGCATAACAATAGAAAACAAGGAGAAACGCGCAGTCACATGCTCAAACAATCAACAACGTCGCTCTAGAGGTGCGTTGTGGACTGCGAAGTGGACTTCACGGGGTTTTCCGCCATCTTAAGTGAGATTCCAATCCGAAGGGAGCGAACATGTTCAGTTCGAAGGGCACTGCGCACGGCATAGGGAATAAGGGAACATCGATACATCACTTCACAGGAAGTGGAGAGCGATGATCACCCAACTGTCATTTCGCACACCACGTCATCACCAGTCAGAACGGTCATAACTAACGTATGTGTTTTTATACAAATGACAGTATTTTAACGGTTATTGTTGTGAATATTACATATACTACTTTTGATGATAATAATTTACCTCAGTGAATGCAGCCAGCTTAACTTATTGGAAAAGCTTTTAAACCATGCAAGTATGAATCAAACCCAAAATACTCTTTTAGCAGAGAGATATTTCATGGAAATAAAGTGATTTTATTTTAGGTAGTTGTAAAATAGTGCAATATAATTGTAAATATATAATATAATAATAAAAATTAAAATATGAATGTAGTCCAATATATATTTATGTTATATCATAATCTGCGCGACCCCGTCGTTGACTTTCTTTGATAACGTTTGCAGGGCGTTTCAAATGAGCGGTTATTGTCAGTGAAGTCCACTTCAACTGATATACCATGCTCAGGGAGTAGGGGAGCAGTGAACACTGCGTATGGACCCTGTCGAATGGAACGCAGCTTAGATGTGTAAAAACAAGTGGAAAGCGCGGGCGCGCCGCTGTCTCCTTTCCACAAGCGCTTGCTGTCCCGTGGCGTCTGTCATTACTATGCAACCATGAACTGCGCTCTCCATGATGACAAGGAAGTATCAGCAAAAGATTAATTGATTTCTAGCCCTTGCATTAGCTTTACTACTAGATATATTTATGGAGATGAAAAATAATAAGGCACCCTGTACAGCTATGATCAGCTGTTCGGCTGAACATTCAATGTTGTTATGCTGCAAGCTGATCAGTTGATTCGTTGCTGCCGCGCTCTATCACTCGCACACCATAAAGAGCAAATTGTTTTTTAATGTTTCAATTTAGTGATTAAAATGACATAATTTGGAAGCGGATAATTTCTTCACAAACAGCTCATTATGACTCAATGTTAGAATGCTGCACCTACACTCGATAGTGTGAATAAGATCAGCGCAATGCAGACCACTGCATTGACAGCGTGAAACATATGATCTGTCTACGGCCAGGGCTCAGCGGAAGACAGAAAATGCCGGTCCAGCGCTGATTGAGGAATTAAATTCGAAAATAAAAGACAGTTTGACATATTTTTTCTCGCAACTGTGAATTTATTTTTTAATCATTTGCTCTGAGATGAAGCGAATATATTTGTGCGGGAATTTCTCGGTAGGGGACTGACGGTAGGGGAGAGCGGGGCACAAAGTAACGCTTTTTGACTTTCTCAGTTTTTGTAAATCTACTTATGGTTCAGAGTATTTTTTTTTGTTCCACATTAATTTCCCACATGTCTAGTACAATTATGTGGTTTTGTTTTATTAATACAGTATACTTTTTCTGGATATACCCCGAAAGAATGGAAGTGAAATGTGACAACATGCCCCATAGGTGGGGTACATTGTAACATGTGAGGGGCACATTGTAACATGACATATGACAGCTTAAAATGTTATCTGATCTAATAAAAAAAAATATACAAGACAAACTAAAATATTTTCTAAATAAAATACAATTAAAAAACTTTTTCATATAAAATAATGGCAATTTTTAATAGTTAAATATAAACTCATTTTTGAGTTTTGACTACGAACACAGGAAAACACAGCTATACAACAGTTCAAAACAAATAAATAATTAGTAATTTCTGAACATTGACTCTCAGTCTTTATTCACCTTTTTCAATAAAATTAATAAAACTATAGAATATAATAGCATATTTCTAATAGGGGCACATTGTAACGCAGTGTTACAACATGCCCCACCTGCACAACTGAGATTTAAACCCTGCTAGTGTCTTCTGCTAGATAGCGAAGCATTAAAGAAGTATCTCAACTGTTAAATAACATATTGGAGATTAAAATAATATCAGATTTGTCTCATTTTAAATAAACACAAAAAATAGAGATGAAAAATTAACTTAAGTAAGAAATGTACTTTTGCTATGGTTTAATAAATGTCTATGGATATCTTCCAAAAAAATTTAATTTTGGCGCAATTTTTTTTCTATATAGTGTTGATATGGCAACTAGTAAACACACCAAGTTTCGTCATCCTAGCATGTGTGGAAGTATTTAAAACAAGTGTGTTACATCTAGCCCCATGTTACGTTGAGCCCCGCGCTCCCCTAGGCTATAAAAAACAGCGTTTCTGTGTAGGTGATGACAACCATCTTGACAGCAGCAATCAAAGCATCGCTAATTACGGTAGACCTTAATTTGAGATAGTAAATTTGTTCCTATTCAAAGGGAACACTCAACCACAGAACAGCTGGGTGAGTTTTGTATTGGCTTATTGGATACAGTAAATGAAGACTGTCAACTTCTTTTCAATACTATTTCATCACCCAAAACACTCCCACTCTCTGCTGTATATTCATGACCAATTATTTCAAAACCAACAACCAAGCCACAGAAACAATGCCATTGGCACAAGTCTACATTGCAGACATGTCTCTTAATGCACAGAACTTTTCACCTTTTTGCACAATCTTGAAAAAAGTACTATTGTTGAAATTCTCAGATCAAGCAAACTTCAACGCACCCTTATCCACTACCTGCTAACGTTAGTGAACCGCACCCGAGCAAGCACACTTTGCAGTTCCTCCGGAAATGCATTTTTCTAGTTGAATCTGGATCTAATTTGATTAAACCTGTCAAAATGGTCAAACAACTGACTGACAAAAGAAAATAGAAGAACAGAAAGGTAATTTGGAGTTGCTCCATGTGGTTGGCTTATGCGCTTTTCGAGTTACAAGCAGAAACTGATCTAAGAAGTCCCAAATAATTTATTTCTGCATAATCGTCTGCACATGCATATCAGATTGTTATCTAACACAAACAATGAGACGGTTACTTTTATTCAACCTTAACCAAAAATAACCTAATTTTGATAGATTTTACACCTTTTGTTACTGATAGCTTAAAAATCCTGGGGGAGTATGCCCATGAATCTCTAATGATGCTACAAAAGTCTATATAAATAGGACCTAATTTACTGTGAAAGGATTGGATGGAATTTTTGTCCTGGCAGAAATTACCATATTTTCAGTTTTTCTACAGAGTTTATTTTTTTCTCTTGCAGTGCTGATATGGACATTAAATTGATGATGATTGGTGTGCCCAAATTGTTGATGACTTGAGCAAGTAACCAACCACCCATCCCACTCTAGCAACCATTTAAGCAATGTGGTTTAAAACCACTCAGAACACATTCAACCACATACAGTACTAACCACCCTGTTGTGGCAGTGAGTTTTACAGGAGCAAGCACCTTACATAATTTCTTCATAAAAAGTAAAAAAAAAAAAAAAAAAAAAAAAACAGTTTTGACCATTGACCTTATCTATCAGCTTAAAACACATGCTCGATCACAAACATCTTTCTAAATTCTCGGGTTCTCTGTGAAAAACTACAGAGCAAAGAAAGTTATTTTCTTATCTTCCTCATTTACTCCTCATTTTGCTCCTTAGTAACTTATACAGTGTTCTCATGCTGGCCTATGACCTTTGGTAGGGTTAGGAGTGAAAAGAGCAAGACCTAGATCAAACACCTGAGAGGGACTGCTACAGGTATTTCATTGTTTTCTGTGCTAACATTATCCTCAGGAATTCAGAAAGCTCTTATAGATTTAGTTCAACAACAAAAGGCTGTTGTCAGTGAGTCATGATAAATGGAGATTTGACAGGTTGATAGCAAAAGCTTGATGCATTTAACAATGCCTAGAAAAAATGCACATTCCATAAACAGTGAGGTAACATTTGTTATTAGAGTATTGTGTTTGATTTGCAAGCTTTTAAATGTCAGCCTGCATGAATGTTTCTGCTGCTGGTGCTCTGAAAATGGTTGTTTATTTTGTCTCTTCAATTGTTGAATACATTGAACTAGACATTTAGAAGCTATAAATGTGTTATGTGTGTAATTTCTGTGCAACATTCTAAACAGAATTATAAAAATTGTAACTGTTGTAAAATAGGTTTCCTGAACACTCCTCTGCCTACTTTTGTTTGGACAATCACATACTCGCACGCCAAACTACACCATTGGTTGTGTTCAAAATGATAACAGAGCAATGTTTTGGTAGTCACTGAGTGTTTACAAGGAAACAACATACAGAAGATTTACTCGTAGTTGTCCATGCATATTAAACTCAGATTTTAAAATTACAAAGCTATGAATGAGCTGAAGTCATGCAAATTTTCAGACAATACTGGCCTCTAGTGGTTTTAATTCACAATCAGATAATAGCTTAGAACAGGGCTCTTCAACTCTGGTCCTAATTAAACGGGTCTTCAGGATTACTAGAAAGTCACAGGTAGATGAGTTTGATCGGGATTGGAGCTAAACTCTGCATGACGGTGGCCCTCCAGGACCAGATTTTAACAGCCCTGGCTTAGAATAACCCCACTGCTTAAGTCATTTGCACGCACCTATAGTGACCTGATTTGTATAGCCAACCAGGAAAGTAAACGCGAGTATTCATAGTTTTAAAATTAAACTGCTACTGTAAAACTGGCTCTTTCCATTGCTATAACCTTGAACAACTAAATCATTCTCTTAATGCTTTTGCCTGCTTGCAGCATTTCAATTCTTCACGTATCCTATGCCACAGACCTGGTCCCTTGTGATTGACCTAAACTGACATTTTTTTCCCTCTAAAGCCACACAGATGTTCCAGGCAGTGAGTCAGCACCTTACGAAACAGGAATATGAAATATACTGCACGGCCGTCCGCCTGCTGTGAAGGAAAGTGAGACAGAGTGGATTGATGGGACACTTGTCTCAGCAGTGGGTGATATAAGACAGGATGCGTAAGACTTTCTGTTTTTAAGTCAGCTCTTGCTCTCTGCTCATCTGCTCTTGGAAAAAAGTCGATTTTATTCCTGCTGTTTGTGAAGACTGGAAATGTATTCAGGTCAGGGAAATTATTAGTTCAACCTTATGAGTCACTAGAAAAAAAAACAGGGTTGTAAAACATTTTAATGCAGCAAAGAACCGTTTCCCTTTTTTTTCTAATCTTTTATATATATTTGTATTTATTTTTTCTTGGTGGATATGTTTTTGACGAAGAGTTTGGCAAAACAAAAAGACTCAGAAAACCTGAAACAATCTTCAGAATAGTCTTCTGAATCTTTCTACATTGTCTGCTTACAAATATGTAACATCAATTAATTATTTAGCAGAGACTTGAATTAAACTCTCCTTACTATGGAGCAACCTGTGTTAAAGTGGATTTAAGGGCAAAATTCACGGCGCTCTCCTTGCAGCAATTCATTTATCAACCTGTTGATTACCAAGCCCATAGATTTACCCACTACCCCTTCTTTATCATAATGTCTGTCAACAAAACATCAGATGATCTCTCCTTAAAGTAATATTTCACCCAGTGAACAGTCTACCATGATTTACATTACTCACTCTTATGTCGTTATAAATCAGCATACATTTTTTTTTCTTCGGTGAAACTGTCATGCGTCAAACTCAGAGACAAGAGATGGTTGGACCCAAATGCAGAAGGTTTATCAAGGTAATACCAAAATTTACACACAAGTAGACTAATCTGGGAACACCAACAAAACAGCCATAGAGGGACAAGACCCAACAATGAGCACAGGAAAAAAAATAGGGCTTATGCACACAAAAGGTAATACACTAACAAGAAGAAACAATCAAAGATTTATGAAGGGAACACAGGAAAAAAGGAACCACACGCACTACAAACTAAGGAGCCATTTACACAACACTGTTTTCAGCTAAACACAGAAAACTTTGTATGTGTTCTGGCCATTTAAATACACGGCAACAGTGTTTTGGAGGCCTAAAAAAAACGCAAACATTTGAATACGGGTTTCTAAGTTCAAGGTGTGAAAACGATACAGTTATTGTCTAATTGTCCGTGTAAACTACAAAAACGTGAATTTGTAAAAAACGGTGACGTCATGCACATGTGTATTACATGTTCAGTCTAGGCGCATAGTGTTTCTCTACAAAGTGACATCGCCAACTACTGGCCTGGCATGAATAATGCAATGTTTTTAGTCGTTTTCGCGGGGATCATTTTGACAACTGTGAAAACCGCAAAGGAAAAACGTTTCCATTTTTAGTAGATCGTTGTTGTGTAAACATACCCTAAGAGTCAATGAAACAAAAGCACAGGGAACACCTATGTTACAGAAACACAAAAGGAGAGGTTATGCAGAATGTCCAAACTGTTCGTAGTTTTCATGTGACAAAACATCCTGATAGTAACGCCCACCTGGAGGGCAAAACAAGGCTTTCCTCCATTGCCCACCAGTCATGTTTACCAGGTTTGTACAAATGTAGTCTGACAGTGATATGAAAAGACCAAATTCAATATACAGCTTATTGATAATGATCAGAAAAACTGTAAATTTAAGGCACATTAAGTGTTTTTCACGTTAAAGGAGAACTCGGCAACTCTAGCGAACTCTAGTCACTTCTTCGCTGATTTTCCCTTTTGTTGTCGCATGTTTTCCCCGCGAGCTCCCCCTACAGCTGTGGGGGGGCGAATGTCACAACACGGTCGTAAAAAACTCACTTGCGGCGGCCTCCTCCCCCTCTCTACCGCTGCTCATGTGCGTTTGTTTTGATCGGAGCAAGCCAACTGAATCGTGTGGAGCTTTGTCTACCGAGGTGGGTAATCTGGTAATACATCATACATGCGTGTGTGTTTATGTTGAATTGCCGTAAAGCGATTCGTGTTTCGCGCTCGTTCTCGTTCTCGTTCTCGCTTCTCACGAGACTTCCAATTTCTATTTTGCCGGGACGGTAGTCCCCAAGTTGCAAGGTTGGTTTTCCGCTGGGGGGAGCGGGGAAAGTCACCAATATCACCAGAACAGGTTGTTTAACCATCCAAATGATTTCTAGACAGTTTTATTAAGTTAAAAAAGTTACCAAGTTCTGCTTTAAGTGTTTTAAAATGTCCCGCTGTTTTTAGTGATTGAAATACTGCATCAGATGCTGTGTATAGATCACAAGTACCCAAATCTTTAATTTTGTACACATATTTGATTTTTCTTCTTTTGAGATGGAGAACTGACAGGCCTTTGCTGCAGTTCTTTTGATGTTTTGCCCTCCAGGTCTCCGTGCCAGTCATGTGATTGAAAAATACGATAGAACCATAAAAGTAGACCATAAAACTTGTGCTAGCGATATGTGAACAACTGATCAAAATGTATATTATGTCATGTTGACAACTTTACCCTCTGGTGTATCTCCCAAATCTGCTTTTATTGTAATGAAAAGAGCAGTCTGAATGTCCTTAAAATCTTATGGATTCCTAAAAGTCATAGGAATTTAAAACAACATAAATGTTGGTCAATACAGAAAGATTTTTAACATCCACATTAATTGTAACATATTTTCTGAACTTAAAATTAAGACCTTCTACCATATGAGTTAGATGAGACATTTTGAGAAGGTGGTAAAATAAAACTTGGAAAGAGGAAGGTTGAGTGACGTACAGCTGGTGTGGAGGTCTGGCCCACCCAGTACACTTACTCTTCTGGATACCACCTTGACTTTGCATTTCTCCACATGACATCATGGTCTCAGTGAGGTCAGAATAGGCTCATGACAGCACTATAATGTTGACACAAGGTCTCTCTGTAACCCACAGAAAAAGTGTAGGTTGGGAAAAACAGGATTGAGGGTGTGCATTTTAAAAGCTGTGAAACCATGAAAAATGTGAAAAGATTCCTGATTTAGTGTTACCCACAGGTCTTTGTTTCTTTCTTCTTCATGTTTATTTATGTCATGACAACTCTCGGGAGATTGGTATGGTAATAGAGATTGGCATGGTAATGGAAATGGCAATGTTAATGTATTTGGTCTTGGCGACTTTTGGCAATGTATTTTTATTTATTTTTTCTGCCACCTGATGGAGTTTTGGTTCCTTGCCACTGTCACCTTTTTCCACCTTTGTTGCCATTGGCTTGGTTTGCTTATAGTTGGGGACATCAAATTTAACATTTAATTTAATATTCAACAATAATATTGATCTGCCTGCATTGACACTATAAGACAAGAACTGAACTGAGCTGGACGATGACATCACGGTTTACTCTAGATCGACTATATATATATATATATATATATATGAACTAAATTAATAACTTTTTTTTACAAAAAAAAATTAAACATCACTGAACTTACTTCACTTATCACTTACTTACTTATCACTGACTGTGATGCTATTTTCTTCTGGAAACAAATTTTTTTGCATTATTTTCCTGTTATCTCTGTAAAGCTGCTTTGAAACAATATGTATTGTAAAAAGCGCTATATAAATAAATGTGACTTGACTTGACATGCTGCTGCTGCTGCACATGTAACATAAATGAATTATTTGTGTGAAAACTTTGTATGTGTGTTTATTAATGGTGGATGCGAGGACTCTTTTAATTTCATTACTTTCTTTTGACAGTTAGGTTAAAGATTGGGCAGCAAGTTAGTTTGTTTTTGTTTTTGTTTACTTCTTTGATTTGGAAGCAGCCCGCATTCATTCTCCAATTCTCCCCATTTTTCCAAAGTTTGCCATCTTTGTTTTTTTTATTTACCCATATTGGGCCCTATTTTAATGATCTGAAACGCAAGTGTCAAGCGCAAAGCGCAAGTAACTTTGTGGGTGGGTCTTGGGCGCTGTTGCTATTTTCCCGGTGGGATAAATGACTCTTGCACCCGGCGCAAATCTAAAAGGGGTTGGTCAGAAGTAGCTTCATTATTCATAGGTGTGGTTTGGGCGTAACGTGAAATAAACCAATCAGAGCGTCATCTCACATTCCCTTTAAGAGCAGGCGCACTTGTTCTAAAGCGGATTCCTATTATAGCGGTGGATTTGCCAGGCGCACGCCAGGAGCGGTTCACAGCCGAGGAGACAGACGTTCTCATCAGGGCCGTAAAACACAGAGAAGTGACGTTGGGGATGGAGAAACACACCCAAATTAGCTTCGGTTAAACAGGCGTATGATAATTTGGGTAAATGTGTAAGCTAGATGTATGCTTTTATAATAAATTGTCTATCTATCTGTCTATCGTAACAATATATGATTTGCAAAAATGAAAACTGCTGCTTCTGTGTAGATGAGAGAATCAAAGTGTATGCGCGTTGTGCACACGCTACATTGATTATGGCCAAGCATGCGCCCTTAAAATAGCATATGAATAACATGCGCAACGAGCCACTTACTTACCACTATTTTTTCCTGGTTAGTGGCGCAATTGTTTTCTAAACCTGCAAAATAGCATGAAGGAACGTTTGTGCCGGAACACGCCTCCTCTTTGCGCTGAACCGCCCTGGGGAGCGCAAGTGTATTTCCTAACTTACCGACGTGCATCTGTGGAGGGAAAAGTCCGCTTTGCGCGGGTGCAAAATAGGAATGATACATGCGTCGGTGTACAAAGTCAATTGCGCTGGGTGCAAGATAGGGCCAATTGTGTATATGTCTGAAGTGCATATTTGTCTAGTTGGTAAACTTTCAACAGTTTTTTTTTTTTTCATTCAGTATTTTATTTGATTATTTGTTTAGTTAAAAGTAGTTCATTTGTAAAACATTGTACAGTAATGGCAAACAGTGATACAATATTTAATTTCAGTTCATCATTTAAAAAGTAACAGTTGAAAAGTTGAGTAACAGTAAAAAAATTGAACAATTGCAAACAGCAATAATAAAATAGATCAAATGCAAACAATAAGCTAATAAACATAATAACAATCTACTTTTTTTTTTCTTTTCTTTTTCTCTTCAAGGACATTGTTTACATGTGTGTCAGTGAGTATATCACTGGCCCTTGTCCTCCGCCGTTGGCTACTGGCCTTTCGGGGACCAGCTTTGAGGGTTCCTGCTCCTGCTGAACATCCAAACAGACACACACATAAACACGTATGAATGAGAGATGGAGGTGCAGCAGCGGATGGCCCGCAGAGAGATGGAGCCAGAGGGGGTCTGTCAGTCACTGACACTGGGAGAAAGTGGACTTCACTGAAGATGTCCTTGTTGTACGGCCAGATCCCAGAGCAGTGAAATCCCTTCTTGACATTCTGAGGTGACATTGCCAGGAGCAAGATTTTGTTGACCATCTCTGGCAGGTCATAGATGGTGATTGTTGTTCCAGGATGCCTCTGGCCCGACAAAAGTTGACAGCTTCAATTGATAAATGAGAGGAGTGGTTGTCCAACTGGAGCAAGACTTTGTTGTTTTCTGTTGCCCTGGTATACTGAACAAAATGCTGGAGGAAGACAAAGTCCTGCTCCTGCATCCAGCCCTCTGGACCACATCTGATGAAATGAGGGAGATACTTTTTTCTGGGAAAGACAAAATGGGGGGTGGGGTAATGTTACCCAGGGCATTTCCTGCCAAGGCCATGGTAACAAGGACCCCTCTATCTGCAAATGTTACACTCCCAACTATTCTCTCTCCCTTAGTTGCAACAACGCATCCAGGATTCTGGACTGTTGTTAGGCCTGTTTCATCCATGTTCCATATCTTTTGCTGTGAAGCCATGCCTCAAAAGGACTGTGGCCAGCTTATCAAAGAATGTTGCCACATTTGTGGGATTAAAACTGGTGACCCTGCTTAAACTTGTGGCCAGAGGCCTTCTCATGAAGTTTGAGGACCAGCTCTCATTCGCCGTGCCATTTGCAGCCCACTGTGCTGGAAAAGACAATCCATAAAAACTGGATAATTCAAAGGCCAATTTGCGTACCTGAAATAATAAAAAATAAGTTTATACTGCAGTTGCACTAGTATAATTGAAGTTGTTTCATTTTATGATTTAATAATTTCATATTTGACCTTGAAGTTTAAGGATATTTAACAATGCATTTAAAGAAGACATCATTTCTGTATGTGCCTTTGTGTGTGTGTATGTTCTACAGTATGTGTCTGTGCTGGCTTATTTGAGCATCAACATTGTGCTTAACCTGAACTTTTCCTATTGATGCCTTTAACTTTTACTCTTCACTGTATCCCTACCTCTTTTGGGGGGAGCCCAAAGTATAAAGCTGCTGCTTTCCTCACGTATGAAACAAGCTTAATATCTTGTTCAGCAGTAAAAACTGCATTGCAGCCCTTAAAGCCTACTGAGGCATCAAATTCGAGCCCTGCTCAATGAGGTCTCTTCTCTTCTTCACATATCAGGCCAGGGAAGCAACAGGAATGTTTAACTCCTGTGCTGCACCCCTAATTGACCTCCCTTCCTCGACAATTTTTGAGGCCCTCTGCAGCAACTGCAGCAACTCCCTTATTCATCCTCCTAATTCTGAAGCGGGGCATCCTGCAACAGGCAAAGCACACACACATAAACAAAAAAGTCTACAGGATATGCTACAGTTATATTTTGCTTGTTAGTCTGCCAGTCCAAACAAATACATTTAAATTTTTTCTCTTAAATTAACTCTGTAACTGCAGATCTAACCACCTAGAAAGGGTGTATCAACTGTACCCATTTACCACCTTGCATATTTTACAACATGCCCTAATATCCTTATGTCCTTCATGTTAGAAAATGTCAATTAGGACAGTAGACAGTTCAAATATCACAAACCTCAAATGTAGTTTTAATTTGCTTTGTACATTGTCTGAATGTGACTACTAACTTGTGATCTTACATCATGCAACTAAACCGCATGTGCCGCAATAGGATTCTAGTGTGGGTATATTTGATACATTGTGTCTCAACTGTACCCCGCTGACCACCTCAAACATTTCTCTAGATTTTGACACAATGTCATGCAGTATGTCAATTTTTAGAGCACAGATTAAGGTTGTCTGAATGTGACTACTAACTTGTGATCTTACATCATGCAACTAAACCGCATGTGCCGCAATAGGATTCTAGTGTGGGTATATTTGATACATTGTGTCTCAACTGTACCCCGCTGACCACCTCAAACATTTCTCTAGATTTTGACACAATGTCATGCAATATGTCAGTTTTTAGAGCACAGATTAAGGTTTACGAAAATGTAAGTTAACTTTAACAGTCATTTAAGGATGAGAAGCACTGTGTAAGGGACGTGGTGAAGTGAAAAACTGAATTACTCTAGAAAAAATACTTATGCAATACAATATCTTTCGGACTGGAGAAGTGAATGTACTTCACATTTCCCACGATCGAAGAGGGCGCTAATACACATGTACGAAGCAAATATCACAGATCAGACTTGTGCATGCAAGTTATTTAAGGTGTTTCAAATGTACCCCTGTACCAACTGTACCCGGTCTACCCAACTTGTAAAGAGTGCTCCACTTAGGAATTAATAACCGGACCACACAACATGCATAGAGATGTGGAATAAAAGATAATTTTTACTTCTCTCATATGTTCATTCCAGATGTGTTCTGAAAGTACGCTGCAAACTGTTAACAGCAAACAATGGCAAGTATTTGAATGTTTGAGCAGCAAGCTCATTGGCCGCTGATGCAACAGCAACCAATCAGCTGTGCTAAGTAGATAACGACATGATTGCTACCAATTAGCTAAAGACAGCCAGCACCATTCAGAGTTTCATGTCAGAACTATGTTATTGAATTAATGTAAGAATTTGGCACAAAAGATGATGCATACATTTAATTAGGTTAAAAAAAAAAGTCTTTATAAAGGTAAAATCAACTTATTGGAAAATATTATTTCTGTCACTGCAAAAAAATATGAAGAATATCAGAAACTTTAGGAGTCAGTTGTCCATGGCAGCCCAAAACCTGCCAATGTACAAACACAATAAACACACTCAGCAAAATTTTGTCTAATTATCGTTATCAAGAAAATCCCAGAAAAGATATAATTTTTTGTCAATATCACATTCCAGATGCAGGTTTCTGAAAGTGCGCTGCAGACTGCTAACAGCAATGCTACCAGGTTCTGAAGTTGAGCCGCAGCTCATTGGCCGCTGATGCAACAACAACCAATCAGCAGTAATGACGTGATCGCTACCAAATGAGTTTGACTTATCAGCCTGCGTTATCTAGAGTTCCATGCCAGAACTAGTTAATTGTTTGTTTGTTTTTGCTTCTATCTAACAAATCTTAAATGATGTATTATTTTCTGTGGTAGAAAGGACTTTTTAAACATTTCTGAATAAATTTGCTGTCTCCTTTACCTTATTAAAGCTACTTAAATAGCTATAGTAGGCTATTTTATGTGTCTTAAATATAAAACATAAATTATATTTTCACACTTTTTGTCTAATTTGACAAAATTATAGCTTGAAATAATTGGAAATAATGTACAATCACATTTTTTAGCTACATTGTCTCCATGGTAAGCAAGAACACTAACTTACTAAACTAAAAATATATATATATACAAAAAATAAAACTGGCAAAATTGTTGGTTGTGGTTGAAATTACAGCTGAGGCATATTTGATATCATTTGATAATTGATTTGGTAACACTTCATTTTACAGTGTCCTTGTGATATATGTAATTACCATAGTAATATCACAAATACAGTATATGCATAATTACATGCAACTAACCCTCAAACAAATCCTAATCCTACCCAAACCCTTTAGTTAGTACATGATGTTCATTGATATTACTCAGTACTTAAATATATATTTACACTGTAACAATGACACCTTAAAATAAAGTGTAACCATTGATTTTTATATTTTATGAAAGTCAGGGTATGGAAAACTCTTTGAAAGGTACTTTCACAACACAAAATTAAGACATTGTAAAAAAACAAAAACAAAAACAAAACAAAAATAAAGAATAGAAAATAAGTTCTTGAAACTGAAAAAAAAAAACATTGGACATTCCTGTAGTTGAAGACATAACCAGTTATGCCTTAATGTTTTATATTGACCTTTCTCCATGTTACATTATGGTTTTACATTAACTAAGGTCATGTGCTCATCTATGTCTGCAGTTTAGAAGAAAGGTGTTTCTGATTAAAGGGTTCATGAATTGAGAAATCAAATTTTCCTTGATCTTTTGACAAATAAGAGGTCCAGAATCCAGTGGATCTTCAAACTGTCCGCAAAACCTCAAACAGTAGCTGCACCCGCCTTGTCATCGTGATTGAAGTGCTACACACATTTTGGAGACCGCCTCTGCTTGTTTGCAGTGCAAGGTAAATAAAGAACGTTTCGGTTATGTATGTAACCCTCGTTCCCTGAAGGAGGGAACGGAGACGCCACGTCGGACTGACCGATGAGTCGGGAATCTTGCCAGAGAGACCAATCTACTTTGAGGAAGGACTTTGATATGCTCAACCCTCAAATGCAAAGCATAGGAACGGTCTGTGTTGAGGGAGAATTGAGACATGAAAGTACGCGTCCTTCAGGTCGATTGTGCGAAAAATCTCGGGGACGGATGCATTCGAAAATGCGTTTCTGCATCAACATTCAGAACGGTATCCTGTGAAGGGCTTGGTTCAGAACTCGCAGGTCCAAGATCGGCCGTAACCCACCGCTTTTCTTGGGTACAATGAAGTAGGGGCTGTAGAACCCCACCTTCATATCGGCTGGAGGGACCGGCTCGATCGTGTCCCTCACTAGTAGGACTGCGATCTCTGCCCGTAAGACAGGAGCATCGGCTTTTTGCACAGAAGTGAACTGGATGCCCCTGAACTTGGGGGGACGCCGGTCAAACTGAATCACATAGCCGCGTCTGATGGTACGAATGAGCCTGCGGCGGAACAGAAAGAAAACAAAATTATCCACCCAGCCCTCCTCCGGGGGAGGGAGTGGTGTGGTCACCATCTCCCGAAGAGCTGCTCTCTCCATCTCTGGGTTGCCCGTCTCAGGGCCGCTTGTTCTTACACTTGCCGGGGGCCTGAATGTGCTGGGTGGCCTGCCTGCGACCGGCTCCACGCCATGGCTTGGTTGGAGGCTGCTGCTAAAGCTGAGCAGGAGCTGGAGCGGTCGCAAGGGGGCGCCCTTGGTGACGAGCAGACGGGTGGGGCTGCAGCCGGCGGTCGGGCAGAGGCAGCAGCTGTCCGCCGGGGCAGGATATCTTTGATGGCCTCTGTCTGCTTCTGTGCGGCCGAGAACTGCTGGGCGTAGTCGAAGAGGCAGGCCTGGGAGACAGGGGAATTTAGGAACCAGATTTTGTCACAAATCCGCCATCCCCCAACACAAGCAGGGATTTAGTGCAGCCTGCTGCATGCATTCACTGTCATTGAAGGTGCGGCAACACAAGCAGAGACAGTACAGCCTGCTGTGTGCACTCACTCTTTAAAGAGCTGTGAAAACAGCTGTTTTTTAAGCTCTTTATGAGACTGCGACCACCGGTAAAGCGTTGTCACACCAACACCAACAGCAGAGGCTTCTTTCCAAAAAGAACAGGAGGCTCGAAGAACACTCTCTCAACGTAGAGCAGAAACAGTAAAACTGCTCGATCTCAAAGCGAAAAGCTGATATGCGATGCACCTGATGCCCATTTATACCCGCACTGCGGGGCAGAGCGGCAGATGCAAATCTTGCATGCTGATGTGTATTAGCCCGTTCAGTTACACTCAAAGAAGATTGGTCCCTCTAGCGAGATTGCCGATTCGTCGTTCACCTTCCACTCCACTGAAAGGGAACTGGTTCTTTTAATATGTACAGCATTTACTTAACTAAAAACTGTTTTGTAAAGGCTGTTTTATGTAGGCCTAATTTAGGAGCAGAGAAATTTGTCTTAGTCTGGTATTTGCCGTCTAGACATAGCAATACAGCATGTGCATAGCACCTCATCTATTATAACACAAGACTTTGACCAAATGTATTAAACGACAGGAAAAACCGAGCACCCACATACAGTAGCTACAATAAACTTTGTAACCTGTAATTAATTGTAATGTGATGCACTTACTGCTGCAGATGCAGCTGTTAATGACTGATAAAAAAACAAACCTGAAAAATTTTAGCTTGATTGTGGTAAAATGTTAATAATAATATAATAATAATAATAATAATAATAATAATATAATGACTCATGCAAGTTTCTGACCACACATAAATCCACTATACTAATATTACTAACTTTTTAAAAAAATATAATACTAACTTTAATTATTTAAAAAATAAATTTTCATTTCTTGAATAGTAGAGGTTCTACACTAACTTGCAGTTCCTTATCAGTCAGTCACGTTCTATGTTAAGTCGACAGACTGGCGTTGTGGGACCTCAGTTGGGAGCCCAATCACCTTCAAGTGGTAACAAAACAAGCCAATAGACATTGGTGAGTGGGATTTTCATGACAAACCACACCCCCGGACACACAAGTATATAAGCTCGCCTGCAACTCACTCATACAGCTTTTTGCTTCGGAGCCGAGTGGCTGATCTTCAGCGCTCAGCCAATCTGCCTTCGAGCTGACAAAGAAAAGGAGGCATTCTGAGTTGGAGAGATGGCGTATTTCATGGTGTGTTTTCGCAGAAAGAGGAAACGTGCACAGATAAGTGCAGCGATCACACCCCTGGGCACTTCAACAAACAAAAGAACAGTTCCCCGAAAAGAGCAAGCACTGATGACGCTGCGTCTTTCTAAAGATGGCATTCCACCCGTGTCTTTCTGGATGTGGTCGTTTCTTGGCTCCATCTGACAGCCATGATCACTGCCTCACATGTCTAGGCAAGTTTCTGGGGGTGGCTGCGGGTCCTTCTCATTGGGGACCCAGCATCTCATTTGGGGCTCCCAGGGGGGACCAGATGTCGATAGCTGCATCGTAGGGCAGGCTTGAGTCCTCTGTGGATGAAGACTCGGCAGTGCTGCCCATTTCGGGGACAGTGGTGCAGGTCTAGTCGGTGTCTGGAGGCCTGGCTAGCGCTTCCCAGCCCATCTCGTTGGCGCATTTGGACGATCAGACTCGGCTGAGTGATTCAATTTGCCCAGCGTCCTTCCAGGTTTAGCGGCATCCTATTTACCTCAGTGGCAGACAAGGATGCTCCTGTCCTGCGTGCGGAGATTGTGGTCTTGCTAGCGAAGGACACAATAGAGCCGAACCCTCCAACCGAGAAGCCTGCTCACACAGACACTGTTAGTTAACCTTTATTTAGTTAAAACTGTGCAAGATCAGAGAGGACAAGGAGCAGGTCTTGATGGATGCACCTTAACGGCCCACCTGGACATGGTTCTCGGACCTGATGGTCCTCACGACAGCCCCTCCCTTGCGGATTCCCCTGAGGAAGGACCTGCTTTATCAGGGACGGGGCACCCTGTGGCACCCGCATCCAGATCTCAGTGTCAGACTTAAGTGGCCTACCACCAGCAGTGAAAGACACTATCACTCAAGCCAGAGTTCCCTCTACTAGGCGAGCTTATGCCTTGAAGTGGAGTCTTGGTTGGTGTTCTTCCTGTAAGAGCCCTTGGGGTGAGGGCTCACTCAACTCAGAGTGTTGCCTCCTCCTGGGTGTTGGCGTGCGACGCCTCTCTAGCATACATCTGCAGAGCTGCGGGCTGAGTGACACCTAACACCTTTGCGAGATTCAAAAATCTCTGAGCTGAGCTGGTTTCTTCCTGCGTGTACAGTGCTATATGCCCCATATGTTGTGATTCCCTCCTGGTAATCCCATTTGTGTATTTTTCCACAGTATGGTTTCCCTGTCGGTAAACATGTGTCTTTCCCCGGGCAGATTCCACTCTGCCCTGTTGCTGCATTGGTAATGATTCCATCCCTGTCTGGGCAGGAACTACCACATAGATCTTTCATATCTAGCACTGCCCCACAGGTCAATCCATCTGTGTATTTCCACATGTTACCTCCCTATGGGCAGAATGTGGTCTCCGTAGTATCCCTTTCCATCTGGACTTGGCATGCTTCCCCAGTGTTATTCAACCAGTTGTGGCTGTATAGTGTAAAACTGAAAGGAACAGCAGCTATCGACCTTCCCCTTGGAAAGTTCTGTCCTTCCGTCTCACCAGGTACGGAGGTCTATTCGACATACTTGGAGACGGCTGGGTGAATGGCTGTGAATATCTCGGCTCCTCAAAAAAACCTGAATGAGTAAGTTGCAAGCGAGCTTATATACCCGTGGGTCAGGGGGAGTGGCTTGCCATGCAAATCTCACTCACCAATGTCCATTGGCTTATTTTGTTACCACTTGAAGGAGATTGAGCTCCCAAATGATATCCCAAAATGTCAGTCTGTCAATGTAACGTCTCTGTTCCCTCCTTCGGGGAACGAGGGTTACAACAGTAACCAAGACTGTTTTCGCTGTATTCAATGGATAATACCTGCCATGCATTTTCTCTTAAATGTAGTGCTTTAATGGTTGGTAACATATCCTCGGAAAAAGCAGTCCTATCTAGTTACTTATTAAAAATGTACATTATCAAAAATGAACATAACTGCTTCAAAATTTGCATTGTCACTGTGGGTGTGTGTAAAAAAAAAACATTATTATAAAAGCCCATAGGAAAATCTCGAAGGAACCGTCCCATTTAACAATACTCGGTTCGACTTCACAGACTTCAAAGGATGCAGCCTCTGAATTGGGACACAGTTTGACTAGGGATGAAGCTAAACTCTGCATAACAGTGGCACCCTAGAACCGGAGTTGCCTATCCTTGAACCAGAGGGTAAAAAACAGGGTAGAAAATGTTTTTGATGTAAAAAAAAATAATAAATAACAACATTAAAAGTGATAAAAATCAATTCATGACCTTACAATACCTTATGTAGCCTATATGTAAATGTCAGGAAAAGGGGTTAGACAAAAGTTTTAGAGAAACGTTGTCAACATGATCTGGTAGTCACGTTGAGTAAGGAGGAAAAAGTGTGAAGGTTCACTGAGTTCATAGTTACCTGGGGGCAATATTAATCATATTCCATTCTCATGGCTGGAATAATAGAGCTTGACACTCTGCTCGTATACTGTAACCCATGACTAAACAACACCTCACCCTCTTCAAGCTCTGTTAGCTGGACTCTGAAGCAGAACCTCAAACATTTGTGTCTGTTTCATATTTCTCCACCAGTGATATTGTGGACAGGATTGCAGCTGACGTTGTTCATGTCATTTGAGTATGTTTTGAGTGTTGACTCTGCCTGTGAGGTCATGATTACAACGGGCGGAAAAAGTGCCTCGACTCACACCTCTGCTGTCTCTTCTCCAGAAAGAAAAAAAAAAGTAAAAACACACTGCACAGAACTTATTTTCACTCTACAAAACACCTCCCAACACCGCATGAAAACGTGTTGGGATGTAAAAAGAGTATTTTATGACAAAAAAAGTGACCATGGATTAATCGATTGTTTAAATAAAGAAATACAGTCTTTTGTCTGCAGTCAATCAATCATCAATATCTGCTAAAATGAATGTGTTTTCAGATCACCCAAAAAATGCTCTTTTTGCATGCTTTTTCTAACCTTTTTATTTCTCATTTTTTTACTAAACAGAAAAAACAGAACAGAAGAAACAGAGAAGAAAGAAAGTCATATAGATGTCAATGGAACAACATGAATCAATACATATTATTTTTGTGTGAGAGATTCCTTTAATGAATATCTAATCCAAAAGTTAATATTCTCATTCAACACAGGTGAGTCACATATTACAACACAGAAGCATTCAATAACTTCCAAAACACCCTAGTTTCTGACTTAACAGCAATACATGTCTGTCATTCCAGGAAGCTGATTTGTAAAGAAGAGATCTTTCAAAATGCATTTAACAAGGCAACACAGATTTCTTCATTACAAACATGATTCTATTGTTTAATAATTCTAGTAATTCGCAAATCACAAAAAAAGCAATCTTTGGGTAAGCATCAGGGATATGTAGATCTTGTTTGTCTGTTATAACACGGCTTTTCCACTATTCAAATCTGCGTTATATATATGGTGCTTCACACAATACAGGTTGATTCAAAGCAGCTTTACAGTGAGGACAATAGTTATCAATGATGCAATTAGCTAAAGTGTCATTATTCAGCTGAAGTCACTTCAGAGTCTATGGCCACTAGAGGGCATAGGTTGGTCAGGTCAGATGTTCACAGAAACACAGAGGAGTGACAGATTTGACAGGACTGAAAGCTTAGACATAAGTCCTCTAAATAGTCCCCTAATATGTATATATATAGTTTAGGTACTGAGACAAAACATTTGCTTCTCTTTAAATACTCTGCTGAGCAACATGAATGAAGTGATATTGTGTTTGCCATCATCGAGTTTGCTGCTTCTCATTGCCACTAGATGGAGACATGTGAAACAGAAATGTCAATCCGGTTTCAGTCCTGTAACATACAAAGAGCGCATGAAAAAAATAATGAATGAAGATAGCCTATTACTCAAGTAAAAAAACACAAGTAAAATTAATAAATGTTTGAACGGAATCGAATGTGAAGATGGCATAATTATAGGGTTTTTTAATCAATATATTGTGAACACGAAATAATGAATTAATGTGAAATTTAAAGTCTTATGACTGTATAGATCAAAGGCAGGTCGATACAGCCATGCAATCACCTTTCATAACATGACAATGATAAAAGTTTATACGACCTTAGAGGAAATTTGGGCCTATAGGGTCATTTGTTATTTCGTTATTGTAGTTTCCTATTATGTTACAAGAGAAATGTGCAGTTTTATGTAACAGTTGATCTATAGTTATTTAACAGTTAATAGTCGGAAAGAATTCTCTGATTAGATCTGCAAGTTAGTTATTATATTTTTAGACGTTATAATGAGGGAGAACGAAAGATTCATTCATTCATTCATTCATTCATCAACATTTCCTATAGCCTACTCTACTTGATTTGAGCTTATCCTTTAGATCTATAGATAAAGGACCTATTCCACCACAAACCGCATTTGATCAGGTGTGTAGGATCAATGAATATGAATACACAGGATGAATACACTTCCAGTCGTAAAAACAACACGTGAAAGAAATACTGCAACCGCTTAAAAGAAAGTTTCCGATTTGGGAAATGCGACATTGAAAAAATGCCCTATAGTAGGCTATAGCATAATATAGGCAGGCCTAGGCCTATATATTTTTTCCCCCCTTCATATTATAATCATTACGATTAACAATTGTTAAAAACTTTAACAATTTCATGATCTTATAAGGCAAACGTACAGTTTTTAGTTTTAACTCGAGTATTATTTTAAATATTTTTGTAAATGTTTTAATTGGATTTTATATTTGAATTGGAAAGAAAACACCTGATATAGCCTATTTACTTCTATCTTCAGCTGGGCATTTGCTTTGTGTAGCCTAGATGTAGCATTTATAGCCTACATTAAACATTTATAAAATAAAATAAAAATTAAATTAAAAGAAAATAGATTAAATCGAATAATTTGAACAGAGCGAAAAAAGCAATATGCTACAGGACAGCAAGAAAAACGAACACGAGGCAAGCGAGCAATTCACACGTTTTTCATTTTTGCATATGAGGGGCTTTAAATCGGGGGGTGAAATCCGGACAGGTTGTTATAGCTACCCAATCCACAGGGGTCCCCCCACCCACCCGTAGACAACCTTATATATATAACACAGAAAGCCTTGCATGTCCCAATAACTATTAAAACAGTGAGTGTCCTGAGCATTGCGGTTCAGGCTGACTGAGTGACTCTATCATCAGAATTTCGCCCGTGGCAAAAGCCTGTGATTGGGTCCGAATGAAAAGCCGTTCTCAACTTTAATATGTGCCTCATGAACGCGCACAGAAGAAGGCTGTAGGATTATCGGAGAGAAATATCGCTCATAATCATCTCGTGTTCTCTTATTGACACACGCGGGCGAGTGTGTATGCGTGTGTGTATGTGTGTGTGCGTGTGTGTGTGTGTGCGTGCGTGCGTGTGTGCGTGCGTGTCTGTTTAAGCCTAACTTTTTAAAGGATGATATATCTTGGATATTTCCTGTTTCTTTTTTGTGGGCTCACGCGTGTCATGGCAAGCTACCCGATATGGTGGTAAGTTTTATTACCTTTTTAACCTTTCTATGTGAAATAGCCTACAATGAGTTTGCTAGTCTAGAAAGGGTAAATGACAAGCTTTCAACTTGACAATGATTTGGGGATTGAAAATGTCCGTGACGTCAGCTGAACTGGTGATGATATGATGATAGATTACGCGATGTCTATCTATCTATCTATCTATCTATCTATCTATCTATCTATCTATCTATCTATCTATCTATCTATCTATCTATCTATCTATCTATCTATCTATCTATCTATCTATCTATCTATCTATCTATCTATCTCTGTCTGTCTGTCTGTCTGTCTGTCTGTCGTGCACCTGTTAATAGTTTGGAGTAAGCTACTGTAAGTAAATTGTTGGATCAACTTTTATCAACATTGACCTATGACAAATGTGTAACAACTCATGTTTAATTTGTTTGTTAAAATGTGCAATTGATTTATCGAAAGAGTGAGTAGCCTATAGGCTAATTTGTTTTCAACTATTACAAAGTTTTAAAAAAAGAAAAAAACATTCTCAGTGATTCAGATTAATTGCCATTAATATCTTTTATGACAGGCTGGAACTTCTCCAATAGAAGACTTAAGTAAATAAAACCTAAGCATGGAACTCATAGCCTACTATAGTTGGAAAAGATCAATGCTGTTAGTGTAGCTGTTCAGTTTGTTTCGTTAATCAGAGATAAACTTCATCTGAATTTAAATTAGGCCTTTTGGATTGTATTTTTATTAACATTATTTCATTGGCAATTGAACGCTTAGTTGTTGTAATTTAAATAAAAACACCTGTAGTAATAATAAAATAAATAGGCAATTGTAACTGAGAAGGTTGGAAAATTATTTATTGTTAAGAATATGCATAATTGCATAATCATTTGAGACTATATTTAAAAGAATTTAACAGAAGGTATTTGCCATGAAATATAACTAAATGCATGTACAAAAATTTCACACATAAGTCATAACTTCATACCTGACAGAAACATTCAAGGTGTTTTCTTGAACAGATTTCACTCGTACGCCTAAAATATCATTGTTTCAGGGAGGCAAGACAATAAAGCAGAGTTTTCTCAGTGGTTGTAAAAGCTGTAATTGAGTAGGTCATTAGTCACAGTCCAGACCACTCTTTTTGTTAATTGTTGTCTGTCTGACCCTCTTGAGATTTTAAAAGCCGTGCTTTCCTTCTCATTCACAATGCCAATTCAGAGAACAGCATCCAGAAACTTCTGTTGCTTATAATGAGTAGCCAACCCTTGTGAAAAAGAAGTACACTTCATTGTATTGAAAGTGCACTTGTCTTGTACTTCAAAACTTGAAAGTATATAGCCTTTAACTGCACTTGCACATAATATAATTTTAATGAAATAAGGTCTCTTAGGTGGACTTAAAGAGAGTTTCTTAAAACAGTTCCCTTTTAAAAAGTGCACTTTGTATTAAAGTCAAATGAAAAGTTTTAATTTAAAGAACTCGTTATATTTTAATAATCTATGCTTTAAAAAGTACACTTATTTCATTGTGTTTACTAACATGCTAAAGCACATGTAAAGCACTTTCTTATAATGTTAACTGTTGTGTAGTTATCAAATAACTTTAGTTATTGGAGATTACATTTCAAGTTATTCAAGTTTTAACAGAAATGACATTAAAGCATAAATGCTTGTCCATTCAACTCTTTTACACTTTAACCATATTTCAAAGACAATAGAAGTAATTATGAAATTACATATAAAGGTGTAATAATAATAATAATTATAATGAACTTTATTTTGTAAAGCACCTTTAAAAGCAGCTTCTCAAAGCCCTGTACACAATATAAGCAATACAATTGAGTGTACTTAACTCCCATACTCAAGTGGGTCAAAACACTCTTTTTATTTTTTTTAATTGCATTAAATATAAATTTTAATTTTAATACATTTCCATTGATTGTAAATAACATAAAATTAGGTCTCCAAAAACAGTACATTTAGCATTTAAGTTCATTATTTCCATTACAAGAATGTTTGAAAAATATGCAAAAGTGTACTTCTTTTTCACAAGGGAACTCAGGGGTGCGCAATACAAGTGCTACACTTACCATAAAGGTATGAAATTGTCTAATGATAGAAGATACAATAAGCTATAAAAACACTGAGGTATAAAGCTATCTATACCAATCGATATATATATATATCTGTCAAGCTGTACAGAATGTGCATTGCCTCACACGTTTTTTTCAGCTCCAGCCTCAACACCAGCTTATTGGTAAAATGTGAGAATTTAGAAGTAGGCCTATCAGAAAACTGTCTAGTTTGACCTAGATCATTCTATGCTGTTTTTTTATTATTATTATTATTTTTATAAAAATATAAAAAAAAATATATGAAGGGTTTGTTTTTTTTTGGGGGGGGGGGGTTGTTTTTTGTTGTTGCTCAAATTTGCTTTTGGCTGAATGTGAACCCATTTATCTTGGTTAAAACAATCAGCTTCGGACATAAATAAGGTATGAATAAAGTCATTGAAGTTTGTTGGATTTGATGTAGATAGATTGTTCTTTTAAGAATCAAGTGCAATAAGTCACAGAGTTTCGGTTTCCCGTAACAGAAGGGACATACGTGAAAACATACTGAAATCACTGGGCAATTTACCTCAGCAGGGTGGCCTGCGGTTCTCCAGCTGAGAGAGTTATGTATATGTGATATGATAACCTGCCGCAAGACTGCCCATGTCCATGCAGGGGAGACCTTAAAAGTATTGGTATACAAAAGCGTATCTATACTAATAACCAGCTAATACTATATATATATATATATATATATATATATATATATATATATATATATATATATATATATATATAGATATATATATATATATATATATATATATATATATATAGATATATATATATATATATATATATATATATATATAAAATCTATACTTATACCAGCTAATAACATCTAACCCATAACCTAATGTTACATTTTTGCTTCGGCCGCTATGAAGGAAGTTTTTGACGTGGATCAGGAATAGAGACCAGGTTCATGGCTTCCTTCTTCTCCTTATGAGATGGTGTTGCCTGACTGCACCCTAAACACCACCCCCTGCGCTCCACCTTAAAAGATAAATACCTGGAGGTGAAAGCTTGCCGCACATTCCTTCTCCCAAACACTTCTCTCTTGATGTCAAAGTCGGCTCTGTGGCCCCGGGGCCTACAAGTAAAGTGGTAATTCAGAGGTGCACTTGCTTGGGCTTGCTGAAATATGCATTAAAACCTAGACTGGATACACTTCAGATGAAAAGTGAGCAAATATATCTAAGACTCCAGAGCAAATGGATATGTTCATTTCTGTCCTTTTGTCTTTTAATTACCTGGCTTTAAGAGATTTGGGGGATGTAAAGACAATACTGTTCTTCCGGGGTGGAGGCAGGATGTCAGTTTGGTCATACTTTCGTTTGGTATATCACAAAAAATATGGCAACTTTGCACAAGCGCATAGTTCAAGGAATGCCATGAGTTCCACACACCTGATGCAAATTAAGACAACCTTATAGATGCTTGTGTTGCATTTGATTGATAATATCTACAGATCATTGTTTAAGAAATACCAGCAATCCAATCTCAGTGCAGCGATACATTAACAATGAATCCGGTTTGCCCAGTGTGTTAAGACACTCCGATCTCTGTTGTGTTGGTTTGAGTTCTTCGTTCTTACTAAATGATGATCTCAATATCATGAGCTACAACAGATGACCGAGGCAGACACACGCCCAAGACAGCTGAGCATGAGGACATGTCATTGAAACACCTGTTCACCTCACTCAGCGTTGGTGACGTCTCAAATTTATCAGCTTCTGGCAAAGTACAATAACAAAGTATGAGGTGGTGATTCTAGCCGTCAACAGAGCCTATTAATTATCACTTTAGTCTTGACTGCAGTATACCTGAGGGCTGTCCACGCTTGATGGAACCCACAAACAGTTTGCCAGCTTTAAAAAAAAAGAGTAGAAGATAGTTCTAGCTGTAAAAATGATTGGATGATCCATAATTGAAACTTTCAGTGCATGCACACCTCTGGCATCATATTGAATTCTATAAGTTGCTTGGCAACAGTTAGCCTAATGATCTAATATTACTCTAAGTCACTTTTCATTGGTTAAGGAAAACACTTAATCAAGACTTACCTGTGGTGAAATGATTGTAAGAGTCTCGTTTTGCCTTTGTAACGAAACCTCTCAAGAATATGTCCAGTTCAAAATAAAGAAATAAGAAATAATGAATCTCATTTATTTGAAACTGTGAATCTCTTTCTGATTACAATGATTTGTTGTAATGATTTGTTGTACTACATTACAACATCATCATGATTTGTTGTATACATAATTTATGCTGATTTAAATGAAACATTGTGATTACAATGTAGTTTTTTTTTATTATTCATGTAAAATACAGTACAAAAAAAGTACAAAAAAACCCTCAAAAGTAGAATGCATTTATAATAAGACAGATTAGGGGAAGGGGTGTGAAATGTGCTTAATTGACACAAAAATAATGTCACATTTGCATTGTAAAACAATGAAAAAAAAAAAATGTAACATGCCTGAAATAGGCTTAAAAGAGGGAATTTATTATTATTATTTTATTTTGGGGTTAAATGCAACCAATGGATATTTTTGTGCAACTTATCCTATTGTTCTAGTCATTTGCAGTCATTTGGCAGAGCCAGGATATTTTCATAGGGGTGGCACAGAAATGTCAACATCAGTTCAACATTAAAATAAATTTAACTACAAAGCACTTGTCTGTTTTAGTGCCTACAACTCAACTGAACACAATTAATTGTACTTGATTGTAATTGAGATAGAGATGGAATATATTCAATAGTACTGTGTGAATTTGGCCATTTTTGTTTTATTCAAAAATGACATAATTTTTTTTGCAGAACTGCTTTATAGATGAAATTAACTAATTTAATAATTGATTTTCTTTACAACGGAACTGAATCAACACCGAACTGACTTTAGCTGAACAACAGCCGAAAATGCATAATTTTCCTGTTATCACTGTAAAGCTGCTTTGAAACAATTGTATAAAGCGCTATATAAATAAAAGTGACTTGACTTCACCTCCAGGCATATTAATAGAAAAGAAGCTCATGCTACAGTTAAAGCTCAACTTGCTCAGTCAGCTTGGTTCTGGTTCTCAACACCCCCATAAGCTTCATGGGGTTAGAGTTTTCTATCATTGCATCCTCATGGATGAGATGCAGATAGCTACATAGTTCAAAGATTATTCAGCCTTTATTGAAGAATATATAGCCAATGAACTCTTCAGTAACTCTGGGTTAGACTGTAGGGTCTGTTTCAAAAACATGAAACTGAAAAATAAAACATTCAATATTTAACATTCTCAGTGCAAGAGAAGGAAAAATATGGATCACACTTTATATTAGGTGTCTTTACTACGTACTTACATAAAAAAATGTTTGGTACAATGTACTTATTTGTGTTCATATTGTTTTGCAAAACACTTTTGCTGCTATTGCGGTGAGATACGGGTAAGGCTAGAAACAGGTTTGGTGGTATGGGTAGGTTTAAGGGTGGGTTAAGGTGTAAGGGAAGGGTCAATAGAGTAATCACAAAAATTAATTACAGATGTAATTACATTCATGTATGTTGATATCAAATGATTAATCTACATGATCATTAGTCATTAGTACATAGAAGCTGAAGACACTTAATATAATGTGCAAGAAAGGGAATATGACAAAGTCAGCAGCCGACAGGACATAAATGCCAATGCATGTAAATTTAGTAATTTTATGCACACTCAAATGTATTCCATTTTTATGTGTACTGTACCAACTAATGCAAAATCGGCACCAATTTTTGAGTATAAATGCACAGTGCTCGCATTTATTTGTGCATTAAATTACAGTTAAAAATTACATATAAATGTGTACCTTATACTTATCATAAATTGATTACTTTAATAAATGATTTAATCATTATATTCATCTGTTCTACATCAATTAGCTCAACCAATGTGACACAATAGTGTGTCTGACCAGTTGTGTGAGCCCGCAACATCATGTTAAGTGGAGTTCGAGGTAAGTGGAGTTCGAGGGCTCGTGGTGGATGTGTTCGCTATGGTTGCTGGAACATTTTTCAGACTGTTGGAGGCGTTTGTGGATATTACTCCCCTGTTTCTCCATTTTCATGTAAAAAATACAGTAGAAAAAAAAAGTAAAAACAAAAATCTCTAAAGTAATATGCATTCATAATAAGAAGAATTAGGGGAGGGGGTGTGGAATGTGCTTAATTTTTACAAAAATAATGTTCCACCAACATGGCTGGTGTCTGGTTCCACCAAGCCCTGAACTGCCTGTTTCCCCGCTATTTCCGTCCAGTCCTGTATCTCCTGTGATCCCTCCCAGCCTCCCTCTCCCTCTCCCTTTAACTGTCGGTTCCTCAGCCCCACCTCCTCTGTATTCTATAATACTCTGCACAGTATTGTGTGGATCTGCCACAGGACTTCAGGCCACCAGCTCCAGCATCAGTACCCATCACTCCACCGTGGCCTGTCAACCTGTCGGCTCCACCTTGGCTCCTCCCTCCCTCGGCTCCATCGGAAATCATCATCCTTACGACTCCACCGGGCTCCCTCGTCCCACAGGCTTGGTCAGATGTCATCTTCGGTTCAGTCTGGCTCCGTCTTCTTCCTCAGTCCCACTGGTTCCACCTCAGTCTTCAGTTTCCCATGTTCCACCTCGGAAGCTCGTCGCTGCAGTCTCCAGTGCCAGTGGACTCTTTGGTGTGTCAGCTCCTCCTGGGTCTCCATCTCTAGTGGCCGTCCCCAGGGTGGTCCCCAGAACCTTCGACTCTACCCTGTGGCCAACGACATTCCTTGTCCGTTCTCGTTTATGTTACGTTGTGTGTAGTTTGGATATCTCCCTATTCTCCTGAATGTTGTCATTAAAAGAGATTATTTTGAATCTCTTTCGTCAAGTCAAGTCAAGTCATCTTCATTTATATAGCGCTTTTAACAATGTAGATTGTTTCAAAGCAGCTTTACAGAGATAAACGTATAATTTAAGGTAACAGAAATTGTTTTGGCTTTATAGCGGTTCTTTAATAAAGTTATTTTCCAGCTAAAGTTAGTTCTGATTGATTCGCTTCCATCGCAACGATCATTTGTTATTAAATTAGGGGCCGCTAAGACGACACCATTCTCTCTACACAGACCTTAAACGCGAACCTTTGAGAAATGCTGATGGCGTTCACATGCACATTAAGAATTGGTTCTATAGTTATGTGCGTTTGAATATATGTGCGCAGGTTTGGAATTCCCTACAAACCAAGCCTGAACAAAGTACTGGCGTTTCCTTATCATTTTTGATACAGAATTTTATTTTATTTTATCATTTCGGGGTGATACGCGAATTGAGTTTTCCGACAACGCTTTATCTGTAGAGTGGTAAAGGGATCCTCCATAGGGAGAGACTAGTTGGCACTTCAGCACTGCGTTGTCATCGGGTCCAGGCGAAGGTCCTTCATCAGATCTGGATACGGCCTGGATCCGGCAGGCTGCGGGAAAACCTCGGGATAAACAAAGACACTAAAATTAGCGTAGATGCCATTCTTCTTATGATGTAACGAGTACATCAGGATTTATGGGAAGTGTTCCCGGTTCCAGCTGACCTAATCTATGCAGCCTAACATTGAATTATAGAAGTCTATAATGTGCTATGTGAATGCTAGGTCAAAGAGATGTGTCTTTAATCTAGCTTTGAACTGACAGAGTGTGTATGCTTCCCGGACAATGGTAGGAAGACTCCTAAAAGACTTTCGTCTTCGTTTACACACCTGCACAGCCTTTTTACACACGCTACCCATGACAATATTGTGATTTCACATAGCCTTTTATTTTATTATAGAGACATGTTCTTCAGTATTTACATTTATGCATTTAGCAGCACTTTTATCGAAACCATCTTACATTGCATTCAAGGTGTACATTAGATCAGTTCATGAATTCCCTGGGAATCGAACCAATCTCAGCGATTCTCTACTGTTTGAGCTACAGGAATACAATCATATATAACAATTACATACATGCATGCAAAGTTTTGACACTGCTTTAGTCATTTCCACCTTTTAATCATGTTGTATTAACCCAACTTCTCCTTCCTCTTGTACAACTACTGTTCGCTGTTCACCGTTCATCTTCTGAAGCTCCTTTGGCACCTGTGCTTATTTCCGTGTTCGCTTGACTTGCTCCTGGCACTGTGAAGTTGGTGCACGTGCCTGAAAGGTCCCTCGTGTTTTATGGTTAAAAAAGGATAGTTCTAGATCTAAATAAACTCAATTCTTGCCAAGAAAAAGAGACAGAAATGCCAGATGTGTTGGTGTGGCCAAGCTTTGTTCAATGGTGGCCCTCTAGTTCCGCCCTTGGGTAGCTCTGAAGTTGGTTGTGTATTTGTATGCATGTAAAAGAAATGCATGTAAGAGTGTGAGACAGACAGGGTGGGCGGGGGGACGTAAACGTCCCATGCCATTGGTTTGAGAGGCTACTTGGCCCCTGAGGCGAAGGACTGACAAAGGCTAAAAAAAGGTCAAATTGTAATAGGAGTTACTTAGTGAACAAATCCTCATAGTTTCGCTACACCCTGCTAGACGAGGTTAGGATCTTCTCTCGAGCCAGTTTCTTTCAAGTTCCCTCTTGTTTTGTGCTCTCTTAGTCTTTAAAGTAAAATTCAGATTAAGCTCCTCTTTAAGAAAGATGTAAAAATGCCTGACTCATAGTAAAATAATGCTAGGGATCAACTTATACAAAGCATAACCTATTGAAGTCAGTTTAGACTAGAGCGGTGATAGAAATGACATCAAAGAGTACACCATGCCGCAGAATAACAAGGAAGTTGTTAGCTGCCTAGCAATGGCTAGTATGTGTACTTCTTTAGTTCACATTTCTCGAGCATGATTGCACAAGTACTTTTTGTACTCTTTTACAAAGTTCCAATTAATGAACTACAGTGACATACAATGAAATTAGTGATTTGCTTTAGGCCAACATAGTTGATCAAAGTCACCATTCATTTCCTTTACAGCCAGAGATCCATAACTTCCCTCCAGAACAATGGAAGAGAGGAAGTGATGTGGAATGCAGCAGGTATAGGAACTGGTTGGTGGCACATCAGCTGATGAGGGAGTGGCGTAGTCTTTGTTATTGAGAGAGCCCTTCAGGTCTAATCACTACAGGTCAGGGGTCACTGAGGGGACCACTTGTTGTGATTAGTAATCAGCTCATAACACAGGTCAACACACACAGCTAATTGAGACTGCTCACACCTTTACAGACAGGTCCCTTTCATTTGTCAAGCATTTGTCAAATTTCAAGCAAATAAATATGTTAATATTTAATATCCAAAATGTTTAAACATAAATGTTTAGCATACTTTTTTGTCATTTGTCATTTTTGTAGAGGTGTTCAGTGAAGTCAACATCTGTTTTTGTTTCAAAGATGAAATTGTTTGTATTTGGGGATAAAAACAGGGGTGGGTGGTGCTTTAACCGGATTTGTGTCCAAACTACATTGCCCAAAAAAAAAAACAAAAAAAAAAGAGCAGATTCATGTGTGAGAATTATTCTTCATGCTCCTCACAACTATTCTTTCACAGTTTGAGCCTGACGAATCTTGACATTGTCATCCTGGAATAAGGCCATGATGTGTCTTCCTACATAGTTGTTTAAGAAATGAAAAGCTACACACTCCATCAATTAGGGTTAGAAGAACTGTTGCCAAACATATAACATGCTATAAACAGAAAAATCACTGCAATAATGATCCAATCAATCATAGACTCTTAAGCATTTGTCTATTTAAATCCAAACAGCACCTTTTTTTTTGTCCGCTGTCCCACCAGCGGACAGGCGGGACATGCTCCCAACACTTTTTGCCTCTTTGCAATTTTGTCTCCATCACTTTTTGAAATCCATCGAAAAATATATTGTAGAACCCATCTACAACACACTTGCGTGAATGTTTGAAAACTGACACTGAGGATGTCTGAATACGTACACCTTAATGAATGAGGCTTCTGCTTATGTATTTCTGTGCATCTAACGTTTTTAGCGCTGCCTTTACAGGAAATCAGCTTGCAATGTGTCTGTTTGCAGCGACAACTTCAAATGCTCTGTGCTGTACATCAGAAACCGCTGCGCTCATTTTCATTCATAGAGGTTACACTCATTTACTTTCCACACTACTATTGCATTGTAATTTTTAGTTGTTTATCTAAAATACCGTGCTGTCACCTGGTTCACCTGTTCTCCAAAAAGAACAACACTGAAAAAAAAAAAGAAAATAAGTGAAATTTACTTAATTTTTCTTTTGCAAGTCAAATCTACTTAACTAAGTTAAGTAAAATTAACAAATAAAATAAGTACTTAGCTTGGCAGTTAAAATTTGCTTACTTTGCAATACTCTGTTTCAAGTACATTTTACTCAAACAAACTTGTCTTGGCGCTGTTGCTATTTTCCTGGCGGGATAAATGACTCTTGCGCCAGACGCAAATCTAAAATGGGTTGGTCTGAAGAGCTTCATTATTCATAGGTGTGGTTTGGGCGTAACGTGAAATAAACCAATCAGAGCGTCATCTCACATTCCCTTTAAGAGCAGGCGCGCTTGTTCTAAAGCGGATTCCTATCATAACGGCGGATTTGCCAGGCGCGCGCCAGGAGCGGTTCACAGCCAAGGAGAGCAATGCTCTCGTCAGGGACGTTGGGGATGGAGAAACCCACCCAAATTAACTTCGGTTAAAAAGGCGTATGATAATTTGGGTAAATGTGTAAGCTAGAGGTATGCTTTTATAATAAATTGTCTATCTATCTGTCTATCTATCTATCTATCTATCTATCTATCTATCTATGGTAATAATGTATGATTTGCAAAAATGAAAACTGCTGCTTCTGTGTAGATGAGAGAATCAAAGTGCGCGTTGTGCACACTCTACATCGATTATGGCCAAGCATGCGCCCTTAAAATAGCTTATGAATAACATGCGCAACGCGCCACTGACTTTAAACAATTTTTTCCTGGTTAGTGGCGCAATTGTTTTCTAAACCTGCAAAATAGCATGAAGGAACGTTTGCGCCGGAACACGCCTCCTTTTTTGCGCTGAACCGCCCCGAGAGCGCAAGTTCATTCCCTAGTTTAGCGACGTGCTTCTGTGGAGGGAAAAGCGCGCTTTGCGCGGGTGCAAAATAGGAATGATACATGCGTCGGTGTACAAAGTCCATTGCGCTGGGTGCAAGATAGGGCCCCAGATGTCATTAAACAGCAAGTAACTAAACTTAACAACTAAAACAATAATAAAACCGAGTAATTTCAGATGAAAAACAGTAAAAAATACAACTTTATTAAAGGCATAGTTTACCTAGAAATAAAAATTCTCTCATTAATTACTCACCCTCATGTCATTCCAAACCCGTAAGACCCGTAAGATGATTTGTGTTCATCATCTGAACACAAATGAAGATCTTTTTTATGAAATCTGAGAACTTTCTGGACACTCTATAGACATCTCCACTTTGACGCTTCAAAAAACTCATAAAGAGATCGCAAAAACTATTCCATATGAATTGAGCAATTTAGTCCAAATTTTCTGAAGAGACTCGATTGCCTTATATGATGAACATATTTAATTTAGGCTTTTATTCACATTTAAACAATGATCAGCGAACATAAATAGAAGATAATAATTACTGCCTTAATTATTCATTCCCCAGTGCATGAGGGGAACACTGGTATCAAAAAGTTGGGTATGTTTTACTTAATTTTACAACATTGATATTTTCACTTAATCTAGAATTTACTTTTGAATTTTTTTATTCTTGCCTGAACTAAGTTATTCAGGTAGAAATTACATTTGTTTATTCTATAGATAGAGACAACTGTTGGATACGGCTTGTTTTAAAGGGATTTTTTGATTTCTGAAATCTTCAAAAGTGTTGTAATGAGTCTTTTTCTTAACATGAGTTGTTAGCACATCGAATGCAGTACTTCAAGTAAAATCATGTATTTTTTAATTAATTTTTTTATAATTAGGGTAGAGTTAGGATACATTGTTATATTTGAAATTGATGACATAACCTGGAAACAGTCAAGTTAAGTCACCTTTATTTACATAGCACTTTTTACAATACAGATTGTTTCAAAGCAGCTTCACAGTGATAACAGGAAAATAATGCAACAAAGTTTGTTTCTAGAAGAAAATAGTGTCATAGTCCAGCTTAAGTAAGTTCAGTGATGGTTCATTTTTGTTGTAAAATAGGTATTAATTTAGTTAATTTATATATATATAGCCGCTATGGAGAAAACCGTGATGTCATCATCCAGCTCAGTTCAGTTCTCAGATAATGTTGGAAACAGTAGCAATGCACCAATAGTACTGACAGCTGACAAACTTTCCACAACATTGCAATGGAAACTCTGAATTGTAAGTGAAAAACATGTCAGCACATGTCACATCTGAGCCGTGTGTCATCAAAGAATGGTCGAGTTCAAACTATCCTCTGATGCTCAGCCAGACCAGTGCACACTGTGTCATTACAGGAAGCCACAGACCTATTTCACTTTTGGACAGTTTAAGGATGTCGGTGGCCCTTAATGACAAGGTGCCTGTCGCGCACTGTGAATCCTTAATCAGTATACTACTCCTGCCTCAGCTGGCTCTTTTATGTTTGTTTACCACTTAGCAATGTGTTATGGCTTTATCTGAACCCCTCCCACAAAGCAAAAGATCTTCAATGCCTTTGACAGGTTCAAACAATACAAGCCACAGTAGTTCTTACTGCAAAATGTTTTGAACTGCTGTGGTACATATACAACGCAAAGTGTCAATGCCAATTGATCTCCTCCTTTTGAGACCTTGAGTCCACACAAGTCCACCACACTTTGATCGTATTACGCTGTTTTTGGCTATTTCAGCCAACCTTGTAAATGATACACCCGTTATAATACTGTAAGCATGTGTAGTTAGTAAAGAAGGGTCTGTGTTTTAAGCTAAAATTCCATCTGAAATATGAGCATCAAATGTTCCGGTTTGGATGTAGGACCGCAGCATTGAATGCTTGTGTACTGACAGGCTACTTAACTAGCCAAACCAGAGAGAATACCTGGGTAAACCTTCTCAACCAGACACATTCGTGCTAAACAGGTCAATCCATCAGCAAACCACCATGAAGAGGCTGACTAGCCTTTCTGTTCTAATTTGGTCTTTTCAGTAGAGATATTCATTCATTCTGCACTCTAGATACACATAGAAGCTACTAGATTTGTTTCAAATCTGCGCATTTTGTCGGTAATCAAGACAACATTCATAAATTAGATAGCAATGAAGTTTAGCAAAGAAAAAAGCAAGAGAAAGCAAGAAAAAAGGCAGTTGCACTCAATTTTCCAAAGAGGTTTGCGGTTGGAGTCATGGTTGGTACAAAGTTATTAGCAAGTTAGTAAGTACATAGTATGCACATTAAAAATTAAGTTCTAACCAAAATCTGGTTTGTACTAGTCAGTTGCTCAACTCCATGTTTTCCTCGGCAGGTCTTTGGCGGTGGGACACCAGTACACTTCTTTGGGTACCCAGCCCATCATGTGCAGCTCAATTCCTGGTCTGGTGCCCAAACAGCTCCGCTTCTGCCGCAACTATGTGGAAATCATGCCTAGTGTGGCAGAGGGGGTGAAAATCGGCATCCAAGAGTGTCAGCATCAGTTCCGTGGCCGCAGATGGAATTGCACTACTATCAATGATAACCTGGCCATCTTCGGACCAGTGCTGGATAAAGGTAGGAATACGATAAGAGAGTCTATGGGTATTAATGGGAATTAGAGATAGTTGAAGAAGATCAGGAATTGCCACTGGTAACAACCATACCCAAATATATACAGGACGTTATCACTGTTTTGCAATGGTGGTCAACCGATATGGGTTTATTAATCAGTCTATACTATGCAATATTAATTATAAAACAGATGGTTCCAAATATACATATGCTGCTTTTAAATGTTTTGGCTGATTCTTATAGATGTAAAAAAAAAATTGCTAATGTATTTCAAAAAGCCGCAGTTTCTACATTTTTAAGAGCAGGAATATGATCAGCCTTTATCCATCCCATAATGAAAGCTAGCTGAAAATCATATTTCACTCTGTGTTTCTTTGTGTTCAGTGGCTATGTAACATTATGGCTTCTCAACTACAACAAAACTCCCTGTTTGCACACAGCTCTGATTGCTGAGATTACTCTGTTGTTCTGTGCACATTATTTATTTGCTGCTCTCTAATCCCACTCTCAATGGGCATTAGTCAGGTGCACTGGACTATGACCGTTTGTACAGATGTAGTGATGCACGCGTGTAAAGTGGGTGGGACATGTTTTGTTTGTTTCTGTCGAAGGGAATCCCCACATTTCTCATTGCATTTGTCCCGGCACAGTAAAAGTAATGCATCTCCCAGCAGCAACTCACTGACTCTCCTTAAAGGCACTTCAGAAGTCTCTCACTGTGTGTGTAATACGCACACATTAACAGACATACTTCACCGCTCAAATGGATTACATTGCCAGCTTGTGTGTTTGTCTAAGGTGAAGTTATGAATGTGTTGTTTTGGTCTTTAATCAGTTGGGATTCTTGTCTGAGGCACAAGTCTGTGCATAACACATAGTTTAAGGTTATGTAGATTTGAGGTGGCATTTTCAGCAAAAAATCCCAAATCAACTATTTTGCTAAGGTAAGCATTATTGCTATGCTATTGATCATAGATTATACAACTGTAACTTGACAAGGTACTCATAAATATTGAAGTAAACTACAGTTCAAACTATTTGGTGAGTTTGAGGTTAATAAGTTTTAAATACATAACTATTAAGTGATTTATTTATTATTATTTTTATATATATAACAGTCGAAATCAGTGATAAATAGCCACATTTAAGTAAATATAACATTGCTATTAAAATGATTGTACAATAGGAATATTTTGATTTTACCACTATAAAAAACAGACAAAATGTTTCAGTAAAATGGATTGAACCTTTTTTTTTTAAACTGGTTTAAAAACAAACTGCTTCTCTTAAGCAAATCAGACTTCCCAGTGAGAAAAGGGGTATTTTAGGCCAGTTTTGGGGTTTTATTTTTATAACCGGCTTAAACTTGGCTTAAAGCTGTGTATGAAATACCATATTACAAAATAGCAATGTAATATTATGTCACATAACACCATCACACTTTGTAGAAGTAGCTTGTGGAGTATAGCTACTGGAAAAATTACTCTTTTTTAAAACAGCTAAGCTACTGTAAGAATATAGTTAGATTTTCAATTCGTAATTTCAGTTCAATTGCTCTGGAATATCTAGATTTTGAAAAAAGTAGAGATGTGTTTAATAGGCTTTTGGCTACCTGTTGCTGCTTTTATTCCCAACTGTTGTATCAGTTCCCCTCTCATTGTCCTAGAGAAACGAGGGGTCAGGGTACAAGGGGCCAAAGCCCATCGAGGAGCCACAGTTGGGATGAACCGGCTACGGTGGAAGGCGGTGTCAGCCGAGCCAATTGCTTTTAATAAACTCTCAAGCAATTGTTACATTGATGGAGAGGGCTTGAGCCCAAGCGGGTCACTGATGATGGGAGGACTGCTCAGGTCTTCTCCATTGTAGTGTTAATAGCCACTCTATATCCCCTGCAGTTCCCCCTCCTCCGGTCTAAATTGAAGGGGAGATTGGTCTGGGACAGGGGTGATGGAGGTTTAAACCAGGTCAGTCATCGGGATCCAGGGGTGGCTTTAGTAAATCATTTTGATTGGATTAAAGCTTCTGAAGCTCTTAATAATGTGAGAGGTCAAAGCGGGCAGATTAAGTGCTTTGTTGGGGGCGGTTTAAGGACCGCGTCGAAGCTCAGAAGCTTTTCATAGAGCTTAAAGAAGAGCACCTCTCACTTTCGCTCCTTTGTGACTAACGCTGTCACTTTTGCAGAGCTAGTGCTATTGTGTGGTGGTGTTAATGTCTGCGGTGCAGACGGATATGTGCCGGTTTCCTCCTCTGTTTTGTGCTGGGCTGAATGGAGCGCTGATCTTTAATAGGTCTTCAGTGGCTTGTTACTGACAATCACACAACTGTCTGAGATCTGCTCTGGTACTTTCAGCAGAAATGTTTCTTCAGCATTTGAGGTGATAGCAGAGAAATGTATTTTCTCCTATGAAGTAACAGTCTGGCCCTGTATGGCTATCATAAAATGTTTGTTTAAGCATCCCAATCACTGGCTCAACTTATGACATGATTTAAGGGGGGCTCTGTTTGCTTGTCCTTTGGCAGATGAGGGGAGTTTTCTGGAAACCTGTCTGAAAAAAACATTTTTTTTTTGCCCAATTTCAGTGGGGACACAGGGGCAGAAAGTGCACACTTCTCATTTAAAGGTATTTATTTTTGATACCTTTTTGATGCACACCATTTGTCAGCTTTCTTTGGAAACCTAGTCACTAACTTATGCATGAAAAATCAGTCTGTTTTGCCACCAAGCTTTGCTTGTTTTTGTATGCCTACTGTATTGCATTGTTTTGCAAAGGTAAACTGCCTCTCCAATCTCAGCCTCATCTCTCTATTTTACAGTGTTGCCCCGGGCTACGTCTGCATCAGCGCTCATTAATTTACATTAACCAAAGTGTCAAAACATGGCCCACTGGAATCCGCTCGCGATGAAAGGAGAGTCAGCGCAGGTGTTCTAGAAGAGTGTGATGAACACACCTTTAACAGATAACGTTGCCAGTCGCATGCGAGCTGTAACTGGACACCAGAATTAACGTGTTCTTACTGTCACTTGAGATTTCTGTTGTTACTGAAATCAGACAGTTGAACTGAAAAGTGGTTATTTACACACAAATAACTTTGTGGCCTAGTGGCATTTTACGTACATGCACCTCTATATTGTCTTTGTGATATTTGTTCAAAATAGCTTTTCTTTGCAATTTCATGACATTTAATAAATGACATTTAACAAGCAATAAAATTGCATCTGGGTGTCAATGAAACCCCTTTTCATTGGAATTCCTTAAGGGCCATCACCACATTGGCCACCACCACAAAGTCAAGTAAAGGAATCCCATGACTTTTAATGCTAACACCCTCATCTAAACCAACTTTGCATGAGGTCAGGCTACCCGGGTTATGACCTCTGCCCTCAGGAGGAGAAACTGTTACAATTTAGGATGTACTGAGAGCACCATGCCTTTCATCAAATGCATGTTTAACTGTGCATGGGGGAGGTCTGCTCACCAGCATATCATTAACTCTGCCCAAGAAAGAAAGAATGGGGTGTGGCAAACTGAGTTGATGGTGGGACCTTAGCCCCGCCTCCTGCTGGGCCCAACTCACCACACAATATCTAGGCGACCATAAGATTAAGCCAGAGAGAAAGCTCCTTTCACAATTCACACGCCCTTTAGATTGTTTTATTAAACCATTTCAATGGGGATTTCCCCGTCTGCCGACAAGTGGGGTCCAGCCAATGCATAGTTCTCTGTTGCTATGACTTAACTTGGTCCCCACTAATCACTGGCAAGGGCAAATTTCATATAAAATATCGGGGGGCTTTTGTGTGTGTAATTCACCATGACAGTGGCAGCACAATGGGGGATTCAGGATCCCAGCAGGTAACAGGGACCACTTGCCATGTGAGCGTCCAGCAAAGTTAGCCAGAAGGTGGGCCGCAGGGGCCAACTGTTGTCACAAATAATCAGTCTAATCAGGCTTCACCTGCATTCTTTTCTCAGGTAAAGACTCCCTACCTCTCTAAAGTGTCTTTATGTCTCCTATTTATCCATTTTTGATCCATTGTTCCTCTGGATATTAATCTGCCCCCTCTTTCCCCCAATGCTGTCTCTCCTTTATTCCCCAGATCAGTCTGCCATTTTATTGTCAGACAGCCATATTTGACCCACATTTAATGGCTTCCTGATCATAAAACATAGGCCACTCAGTTAGTTTTAAATTGTAATTTAATGGCCCTTTCAGACCTGGCTATTGGCCCCCAGTTTTTGTATGATTTAGTTGATGGATATGGAAGCAGAAGTTGCTAGTTTGAGCTAGAGAAATCAAAGGCATCTGTGCTACAGATAAAAAACAGCAAATGATATAGGTTTTTATTTTGTAGTTAAGAACAAAGAAACATTGTTTTGGGTGGTAATTTCAATCGAAACATTCAAAGGCTCCAAATCTCTTTGTCATTATAATTAGCATTAAGGAATAAGAAAGACTTGTGGCCAGTTTTGCAACATCATTATCTCTAGCCTTGATTTCTCCAACCAGTTGAAACCTGCAACAAAGGAAGACTTGATTCACGTCTCCATAGCCGTTTCCTCTCTCCAGCAAGTGCAAGACTGCACAAGACCACAGAGTATTTATCAAAATTACCAACCTCATTAGCTGTCTCTTGGAAAATGCTTTTAAGTTTGTATGGGGCCCTCGTCAGCAAGAATTGTCATAAAATCCCCTGTTAGACAGAATGTTGGATCATCTTTGAGATTATAATCAACCAAAAACTTGCATTGTTCATTCTTCACATTAATTCTGAAAGTAACGCGCTGGGTCTTGTTACCACAATTCGACAGTGAGTCTTAGCTATGAGTAATACGGGTCTATTTCTCCAACTCAGAGTTGCTTAATTGAGTCTTTCTAATTATAGACTTGTCAGCCTTGTATTTACCTTATCTGAAAGGATATGCTTGGTCTTCCCTGACTCATGCCTCAGTAATGCCTCACCTTGTACACAAAGAGACCTGAGTGAACTGCTTTTACCTACAAATTTAACCACATGCTCATAAGATGTTTCATTGAATTGAGTATTTTTATGGGGACAATAATGTCTTGACAAAGAATTTAATCTCCCAATTAACCATAACTTCTCTATAACGTCCTGAGGTGTAACTCATGTAACATTGATTGTTTTCTCTGTACATTTCCATAGCCACCAGAGAGTCAGCATTTGTCCATGCAATTGCCTCAGCGGGGGTAGCATTCGCTGTGACGCGGGCTTGCTCCGAGGGCTCTGCCACCATCTGCGGCTGTGACACGCGGAGGAAAGGACCACCAGGCGAGGGCTGGAAGTGGGGTGGCTGCAGTGAGGATGTGGATTTTGGCAGCATGGTATCCCGAGAGTTTGCCGATGCTCGTGAGAATCGGCCAGACGCTCGATCTGCTATGAATCGTCACAACAACGAAGCTGGACGTGTGGTGAGCACTTTTTTCCTGGTTATGTTGGCCTGGTCCTAACAAAACCCTGCTGAAAAAAACAAAATGCTTTTCCTCTCTGGATCAGATTAGTTTATTCAGCTTTCTGGTGGATTAGTTTATGCTCGGGTTTAGTATATGCTTAGGTTAGTTTATGCTGCTTGCTGGTGAATAAGCATATCCTTTCTGAAAACAAGTCAATTCGAATAATTTACAAATGCCTGGTCATGAAACTAAGGGACTAGCATACAAAACACCGTTTTTTTTTCACCGTAAAATTGCAAATTGAATTGCTTCTATGGTAAACATATAGCATGCAATACAGTGCTAAGATCTATATTCTGTTTTCCTATTTTTCCCTAGTCAATCACTGACCACATGTACCTGAAATGCAAGTGTCACGGACTTTCGGGCAGCTGTGAGGTGAAAACTTGCTGGTGGTCGCAGCCTGACTTTCGGGTGATAGGCGACTACATGAAGGATAAGTATGACAGCGCATCAGAAATGGTGGTGGAGAAACATCGGGAATCACGAGGATGGGTCGAGACCTTACGGCCAAAGTACACCTTCTTCAAGCCCCCTATTGAAACTGACCTTGTCTACTATGAAAGCTCCCCTAACTTCTGTGAACCCAACCCAGAAACCGGCTCCTTTGGCACCCGTGACCGTATGTGTAACCTGACATCACACGGCATCGATGGCTGCGACTTGCTCTGTTGCGGTCGAGGCCACAACACTCGAACTGAGAAACGCAAGGAGAAATGCCACTGCATCTTCCACTGGTGCTGCTACGTGAGTTGCCAGGAGTGTACGCGAGTTTATGATGTCCACACCTGCAAGTAAGCACCAAACAAAACCAAAACCAGATTGGACCAGATTAGACATTTGGGGTTGTGAACATTCGAGGGCCTTTCACCGAAACTTGTGGGCTGAGTTGAATTGAGTTTGTGGTTTCACTAATAAGACAATCACAAAAAAGATACAGTGGACAGTAAAGTAATTCTAAAAGACCATCGATAAGAATGCTGTTTAAACAGACAAAAAGATAAAACCATTAATCCTTTATTCTCCACCTGGACCATTGTTGAGGACAAACACGGGCCTGTGGCTCAGCTTTGGAAGGGACTAATCGTTTCCAGTCTGATATGGGAGGGGATAAGTGATGGATCAGATTACTAGAGACTCAGGCCCTTGGGACCTTGACCAATTGTGTCTCCAAGAAAAGAACAGAAAATCTTTAAAAGGGAGAGTTTTTGTCGGCACGTGGCAGCAAACTCAGATGGGAGAACTCTGAAAAACAAATGCAGCATAAACCGAATACCAGGGTTTGCCCACAAGCGCCTCTGAAATATGTTTATAGTTGCATTTTTAACAATAGCCTTACTACTAACACCATTAAAGAAGCTATTTGTGTCTTACTTTAATACATATTTTAAAGTGCATTCCAACATACCTGAATACCAGCAAACAACCAATTAACAAATTCCTTTACAACATATAATTCACTTTATGTTGTTTCTGTGTGTAAGACCAAACATTGAACTTATTAGGTTGAGTTTATAGTAAGTTACTAACATTAGGTTATGAATGCACTTGTCCCCGAGTGAATGCCCATACATTGTATGTCATTGTTTTCTTGATATGATTTTAGAACTCACTGCACATATCAAGTCCTCTTCTAACTAATGTTGTTTAGGCTGCTTTCACACTTGTTTCGATTGCCTGGTCCAAACCAGAGTTCACTTGCTCCCCCTTTTTCCCTGACCTCGTTGGATTGTGTTCACACTGTATTTTTGAATCTGAACCATGGCATGTTTGCGTCATCAATGCAGCAGCTGTTTACCCCTGTTGCTAGTTAACAACTACACGGGAGAAGGCTGCAAAATGGACAGCCAGGCTCAGTTTTGTACTTTGTTTTTTGAATCTTTGGTTTTGTTTCCAAACCATCAACACAGAACGACACACCATCAATAGTAGTTCACTTCAATGATTTAGGACAATTGTGTTCATATCACACCACAGACTATAAAGAGTTCGGAAATCAGCGTTCTCGTTGTCCAACTCATCCAAATAAACCGAACTCTGACGTCAAACTAATCCGGGTGTGCTCCAAAAGTACTAGTGTGAAAACACTCAGTTTTCCCCAAAGATCAATACTCTATTAAAGCGAAAACAAAAATATGTCAGCACTTCTATCTTGAAATGGAGCATGATATTCATTTGCCCTATTTGTATGTGACAGTATTATTACTATTTCACAGACAGAGAGGTTTATGGCATTTCAGAATGAATATACAAGGTAATTGTGCCTTTATTCACTAGCTGAAACATTACATGCAGGGTCCAAAATTAGCAATCAAATGTGCCATGTGTCAAATGCGGGTAAATAATAATTATTATTTTTATTATTTTCAAAAGAAACTAATGCTAAACAGAAGATATTTTTGTTAATCCACCCACCTTTGACAGGTGGTGAAAAGTTTCATTACTATTATCATTTTTGTTTGGTAAAAGGTTAATTTTGGACCTTGATTATAGGTTTTGTTTCTGCTATGACAAAATTAACTATTTAGTTTTTATTCACAATTGTAATACTCAAGTATTTTTCACATCTGTCTTTAATAGCCATTATATGTGAATCCATGACCAAAATTAATGTTTTTATTATTGTGACTTTACCTACCCAGTTTGAATGTTAGCAGCAGTGCAGAAACTAAATGAACTACTTTCATTTATAATGCTGCTAACTATTTACAGGTTTGTTGTTATATTTATGTGTGATTATGTGCTTGTGGATTTGTTTTTCTCTGTGTAAATCTACTGTAAGTGTCTTGATGTGTGTATGTAAATGTGTCTGTATATGTGCATGACTCTTTGTTTTCTTCTTTCTGTGAAAGACACTGTGTAAGCATAGTTAACAACTAAAATGTGAAGTTTTCTACTAATGGAATCTTGATAGAGTTTGTATTCGTTAACCAAATAGAGATATTCTAACACTTTTGCGTTTCCTTTTGAACAATAGCTTGTAAAATGTATGTACTGTATGAAAACTGAGATGCATTGAATATTGTGTTATTAAAAGCCACGGTATATTTTGACAAAGTAGCAATCAAAAATTATATACAGCCAACTTTCTGAAGAATATTTTATGATCGGTCCTGTGTGTAAGTATCTGTATCTAATTGTATCTAGTAACCATATCCTGCACTATATTAACTATAAGTCAGTCTAATATCGCAGGGAAATGTGAGAAGGCAGAGATAAAACCCCGGCTTGTAAAATTCTTTGGCAGAAGTTCTTTTCACAGATCTTTCCTCAAAGATGAATGAACTCAAGTTTTCTCTTGCCCATCTCACACTGATTTAATCTCTCATCAATCAGGGATAATTTCAAAGCACATGCCCTATTCAGCACAAAGCTTTATTTAACATTATGATCCACCCCTAACTACAAAATCAATACTTCTTGTTTTTATGTGTGCATCTAAACTTCGATTGTTTGCTTCCACACAGTTCAATTTGTATTCTAAACACGGTCTTAAATTCCAAAGTTTTGTACAGACTAGTTCTGTGTTTATGGATTTCTAAAGTCGGAGGATTTTTTATGATTATTTATTTTACTGTAATGTATATATTAGTAAGAGTATATATTTGCTGACAAAAGATTATTACTTGTTTGGAAAAAATGTTGTTTTGTGTAACAGTTTTACCAGCAACCAGAAACTGTTGTTGCTGCTTTTTTTCACTGACCACATAGGATGCACTGTATGTCCTGCTCTCTGCTGTTATTAGAATTCTAGCTGTTAATGTTATAACCAAATTAAATAAAAATTACAAGCAAATTCTCATTTTTCGTCATTGATTTTTTTATTCAAATTAGTTTTTGCTTCATGGACCCAGATTTGACATTAGACATCAAGTTATATGTCAAAGTTTAATATTTCGATTTAGGAGTTAGAGTAAAACTAAATATGAGTAACAGTATATTCCTATTTGAAATTGTTTGCAAGAGCAAAAATTATTTAAAATATGCAACTATGACTATAACTATAGCTTTCAACTCATGTCATGATCAAGCTCTGTATTAACATGAGGATAACAGGAAGGGACAATGAGTAGACACAGGATGCTTCTCATTTCTTATGTGCATCCTCGCTTCCTTTCCTTGCATCTTAGCTCCACCCCCTTAGGATGCAAGGGAAGGATACATCTGTGTATCCTCGCTCATGACTCCTCAGGAAGCTTCGTCGCTCCTTGTGGTACAATTAGAGAATTGAAATGTCCTTCAAGATGGCTGAGTTCGATCGGTTTCTGGGTCACAGGCTCGTGGACGGAGGAGCGAGGAAACGAGGAAGCATCAATTTGAGTATTGAGAAGCACCCACAGAATAACTACATTTTTCTTGATGTTCTATATAGTCACTACCAGGGGCGTCGCTATTGGGGGGGAAATTGAAGATGAAGAAAGGAATTTCTAGAAAACGTTGTTGAAAGTGGATCGAGCACCACAACAAACTTGTGGCCAATCAGCAATAGGAGTCATATCCACTCATGATGGGAGGATAGAGAGTGAGCAAGAGGGAGAAAAACTGTAGAAAGAGAGATGGCTGAGAGACATTACAAAAGAGAAAGGTCTGAGGAATATTACTGGGAAAAGAACGGTTATGATCAGGCAATAGCTTTAAGACCTGTGTTAATATTAGAAAAGCTTTCCAGCGCCCGAGAGACCTAAGCGGGAAGACCTTAAAAATGGATGCGTTGCACAACGAGGTTGTGTTGTTTCTGCTCCATACGAGTAGAATTGGTTTTGAGTGTGTGCTGCTGGCGACTAACAAACAAACTCTTGCTTGTATAAATTTGTGTACTGTATGTTCATTTAAAGTATTTCATTCAAGTACAAGTCAAGTCAAGTCATCTTCATTTATATAGCGCTTTTAACAATGTAGATTGTTTCAAAGCAGCTTTACAGAGATAAGCGTATAATTTAAGGTAACAGAGATTGTTTTGGCTTTATAGCAGAGTTAAGTTATTTTCCATCTAAAGTTAGTTTTGATTGATTTGCTTCCGTCGCAACGATCATTTGTTATTAAACTAGGGGCCGCTAAGACGACACCTTTCCCTCTACACAGACTTTAAACGCGAACCTGTGAGAAACGCTGATGGCGTTCACATGCGCATTTAGAACTGGTTCTATAGTTATGTGCGTTTGAAAATACACAGGTTTGGAATTCTCTACAAGCCAAGCCTAAACAAGTACTTGTCTTTCCTTATAAATTTTGATAAAGAATTTTATTTTATTTTGTTGCTTTGGGGTAGGACCGCGAAACGAATTTTCCCGACAACGCTTTATCTGTAGAGTGGTAGAGGGATCCTCCATAGGGAGAGACTAGTTGGCACTTCAGCACTGCGTTGTCATCGGTCCAGGCGAAGGTCCTTCGTCAGATCTGGTCTGGATACGGCCTGGATCCGGCAGGCTGCAGGAAAACCTCGGGATAAACACAGACACTAAAATTAGCGTAGATGCCATTCTTCTCATGATGTAACGAGTACATCAGGATTTATGGGAAGTGTTCCCGGTTCCGGCTGACCTAATCTATGCAGCCTAACATTAAATTATAGAAGTCTATAATGTATTATGTGAATGCTAGGTCAAAGAGATGTGTCTTTAATCTGGCTTTGAACTGGCCGGAATTTTGAGATCGCAATAGACGTGACGGACTATAATGCGTTAAGAGCTCGCTCAAGTACTGCGGAGCTAAACCATTTAGTGCTTTGTAAGTAATCAGCAATATTTTAAAATTTATGCAATGTTTAATAGGGAGCCAATGCAGTTTTGACAGAACTGGGCTAATATGGTCATACTTCCTGGTTCTAGTAAGAACTCGAGCTGCTGCGTTTTGAACTAGCTGTAGTTTGTTTATTAAGCGTGCAGGGCAACCACCCAGTAGAGCATTACAATAATCTAGCCTTGAGGTCATGAATGCATGAACTAATTGTTCCGCATTTGTCAATGAGAGCATATGGCGTAATTTAGATATATTTGGAAAAATGCAGTTTTACAGATACTAGACACGTGACTTTCAAATGAAAGATTGGTTTCAAAGAGCACACCCAGGTTCCTAACCGACGACGAAGACTTAACAGAGCAGCCATCAAGTGTTAGACAGTATTCTAGGTTATTACGTGAGGAAGTTTTTTGTCCAATAATTAGAAACTCTGTTTTTTTCAGAATTTAGAAGTAGGAAATTACGAGTCATCCAATTTTTTAAATCAGCAATGCATTCCGTTAATTTTGTGAATTGGTAAGTTTCGTTAGGTTTTGAAGAAATGTACAGCTGAGTATCGTCGGCATAACAGTGAAAGCTAATTCCATGTTTCCTAATGATATCTCCTAATGGTAGCATGTACAGAGTGAACAGCAGCGGTCCTAGTACTGAGCCTTGTGGTACGCCATACTGAACTTGTGATCGATGAGACATCTCTTCATTTACTGCTACAAACTGATAACGGTCAAATAAGTATGATTTAAACCGTGCTAGTGCATTTCCCGTAATGCCAACATAATGTTCTAATCTATTTAAAAGAACGTTGTGGTCAATGGTGTCAAATGCAGCACTAAGATCGAGTAACACTAATAGCGAGATACAACCACGATCGGATGATAAGAGCAAATCATTTGTGACTCTAACGAGAGCTGTCTCATTACTATGGTACGGTCTAAATCCGGACTGGAAATCCTCGCAGATATCATTTCTTTCAAGAAAGGAACACAGTTGTGAGGATACTGCCTTTTCTAATATCTTTGACAGAAAAGGTAGATTTGAGATCGGCCTGTAATTGACTAATTCTGTAGGATCAAGTTGCGTTTTTTTAACAAGCGGTTTAATCATAGCCAGCTTAAAGTTTTTTGGTACGTATCCTAGAGACAAAGATGAATTAATGATATTAAGAAGAGGATCTAGGACCTCTGGAAGCATCTCTTTCAGTAGCTTAGTTGGTATAGGGTCTAACATACATGTTGTCGATTTAGATGATTTAACGAGTTTAGTAAATTCTTCCTCTCCTATAGCAACGAATGAATCAAATTTTTCCTCCGGGAGACTACAATGCACTGCCTGATGCGATACTGTAGTGGACGGTTGCATAGTTATAATTTTCTCCCTGATATTATCAATCTTATAAGTGAATAAGTTCATAAAGTCATTACTGCTGTGCTGCTTGGAAACTTCTGGGCTTGAAGTACAATTTTAAGTTTAACAGTAATTACGTTTGTGTTGCAATTTGACTATAATTACTTTAACTATTGTCACGTTCACCGTCTATCTCTGCACTACATTCCCCAGAATCCTCTTTGGCGCACCTGCAATTACTCTCCCCTGAGTATAATCACCTGTACCTGTTCACAATCAGCAGCCTCATCAGCAAGCTCTATAAAATACTCACCACAGCCTCAGTTCAACATCAAGCCTCCAACAGGAATAGATCATGATCCATTGTCTCCTGAACCGCTGATGCTTCTAAGACGTAACGTATACTCACCTGTGAAACACTAACCTCTGTGTCATTGTTCTGCTGTCTCCAGGACTCCTGTTTGATTTCCTATTGCCTGTGATCCGTTGTTCTCCCGAGCTTCCAGTGTTTCCCCTGAGCTTGCTTACTATTGACTGCATCTGAAAGAGAAAAGACAAGTATTTATGAACTGTGAATGTTTGGTATCTACAAACCTGAAGTGAACATGCTTACCTGCTGTCTGCCCCGCACCGAGTGATCTTCACTTAATCTGCATTTGAACTCAATGAATACTCACCTTGCACTATTGTCAACTTGTATAAAGCTGTGTTTGGATTCACTTACCTCTGTCTCCGTGCCTGTATCCTGACAACTATAGCCTACTTCAAATAATTTATATGTATTCACTGTTGGTTTATTAGCTATATACTTCTGGCCTACATTTTTGTTTATGAAAGCATAAATTAAAAGAATTTGATGCTCTTAGAAAACTACTAGTTTAATAGTTCAAGTTTTCTCATCATATGATTTATTCTGGTAACAGCTTAAAATAGAAGCCATTGTGAATCAAGCCGGTTATAATGATCTCACCTTGGAAGAATTGTCAATAAATTCATCCACATGTTTATCTGTTTCTGTGTGGGTTAATAGCACTGTGTACAAAAAAATCAGGTTTGGTTTCACTCTAAGCTAACCCTCCCCAAGGCTGACTTACTATAACTGTGAGCATGTGAATTTATATGTAAAACATATAATGGAGTATTACCACAAAGAAGCAATTATGTGTAGCAAATATATAGATTACCACAAAGAAGCAAATGTATCTATTATTTATTTAACAAGTTTATCTATTAAAAGAATAAACACTTTTCTGTAAACTTGTCAGTTTAAGCCAAGTACACCTAAGCATGATTCTGTTAAAGGGGACCTATTATGCTTCTTTTCAATGCAGGTCAGTGAGGTAATGTTTTTATCGTGATGTAGAGAAATGAAACAGTTGTAACATCACATCTGAAATGTAAGAGTAGCATAAAATAAAGAATTATTCTGTGAAACATCCTGCTCAAGTTGTGCTTGCACTATCATGATTGTCATTATCAGACTCAGGCTCAAACTGATACAGCAAAACTAACACCATAGTTGACGTAGTTACAGTAGTATTTGCCGCATCTCGAGCAGTCTCCAGAGTTCATACTCGCCGTTACATTTCCGATACAGCAGTAGACCAATCACAACAGACTGGGGCCAACTGACTAATCAGAATTACTGGGCTTTTACGAAGGCGGGTTTTAAAGAAACCGAAACTAAAACAAAGCTTTCATAGAGACGGTGAAATCAGGTGCAGCAATGATGTAAATTATATTCTATATAATTGTGTATAATTATATATTATTTCTGCCAGTTACTCGCTTTATCTGCATGCACTCTGCCTATCCTGTCGGTCTTGTTTCCTGTTGGTCTGTTTTTCTGCTGTGTCAATATGCTGGATAGCTCCTATACATCTGTCTGCTCACCCTACCTCCGGTCTGTGATCTACCCACTCGATTGTTTGCTATTAAGGACTGGTCTATGGTTCTGAACCCTGCCTGTCATTGACTTTGTCTCTGCTTCACCCCTGGTACTTTTGTTGGATTGGACTGATTTCTCTGAGCTGACCTTTGCTTGATCTGACTTCCCTTTAATCATCTGCCCTGCTGTCTCGAGCTGATTAGGAACTCGACAACCAGTCCGATTTTTGTTGTACTCCAAACTGGTCTGCCAGTCTCCAGTTTTTGTGGCCAGTCACAGCAGATGATGTCCTTCAGGTTGTGGGTGCAGCTCAGTCTGTGTTCAAAATAAGTCATGTTGTGGTCCTCTAGAAGGCAGGGTCTCTGACAGGGGACCTCAATTCATCTCTCACTTTTGGAGGGAGTTATGTCGGCAGATTGGTGCTACCACTAGTCTGTCATCAGGATTCAGTCCCCAGACAATTGACCAAATGTACAAATGTTTCCTTCCCAATGCCTGCTATTCCTTCAGTCCAGGTATTCATCTAAATCTGCTGCTGCACATGGATGAGGTACAGTGAGACGTTGCTACAGATCGAGGAACACATGAAAAAATGGCTGACCAATGTTGGACTGTGGTGTCCTGTACCATCTTTGGACAAAGGGTGTATCTCTCCACCAAGGATGGCCTATTTGGTTTACCGCTCGCAAGTTGGCTCCCTGGTTCATCGGGCCATTACCTATCACTACAGTGATCAGTCCGGCCATGGTGCATTGTTAGAAGGATTGTTGGTTCATGCAATGTGGATGGAGATTCCAGTTTTTGGTGGATCGAGATATTGTTTCCTGTTGGTCTGTTCTCATGCTGTCTCTCTAGTTCACTAGATTGCTCCTGTTTATTGATCTACTCACCCTGCTTGTCGATCAGGATCTGAACATGTGCTTCATTCTGACTCTGGTCTGTGATCTACCCTCTGGATTGTTTGCTATCATTGACTTTGTCTCTGCCTCACCTTTGGTACTTTTGATGGATTGGACTGATCTCTCGATGCTGACCTTTGCCTGACTAGGACTACCATTTCATCCTTCTCCCTGCTGTTCTGAGCAAGTAAGGGACTCAGTGACCAGCCTTATTTTTGTTGTTTTCACTTCAAACTCAATAATGTTTCACTTCAGAAATATTCTGCTCTTGCACCTTATGGCAAACCTGACAGATGCAACTGCCATTCTGTCCAAATTAAGAAAAGGATCAGGGACAGGTGTGAAAAATATCAACTGAATAAGCTGAAACTGAAAAAGCTAAAACCATGTACAGGCCTTTATAGAGCTTAGAGGACATTATAACATCTGTCTACATGAAATCTGTCCCTCACTGACTCACTGAAGAGCAAACCATCCAATAAATAGACCAGATTAAAACTTGGGATAGTTGTCAGTCTTGTCCACAATTAGGACCTGGGAACAAACAGGACACAATAGCATCATTCTTTCTTGATTTCGGTGTGAGAGAAAGGAAGGGGAAAAATCCCTTGATAATAACTTGATTCTTTTTAGAAAGCTCAGGAGCCAGCTTAGTTCTCTGGGGGACAATAAGGGCAAAAATTCTCTGTAGGGACAGGACTGCATCACTGATCAGCCCCTGAAGCAGATTATAGGCCAAAGTGAATAGAGCCCACCAATACTAGGGGCTAATAGAGGACCCCTGATAACTCATTCTTCCTCTCACAATGTCCCTGCCAGAAGCTAGGTCTTAGTATCGCCTTATCCCACTATCCCAAAAAATATTGACATACATGGACCCCTCATGTCTATATAGCTAATTTAAAGCAATGTTTAGAATGGAATGCTAGCATATTGATTATCGCATACTGCAAAATATGGCCTTTAAAAAAGTTCCTCAGATTCTACGCCTGTGAAACAACCTTTCTAGATTGCATTTCTTATTTAGTGAATGGCATCCAGTTTTAAGTCCAGAATGGGTGCAGAATTTGGGTAAACATTGACAAAAAGTAATTGAGATTATTTACTTGTCTTCTTGCCATGCTGTAGAAAGGGCCCAAATAATATTATTTCTCTAAACATTTTGTGGAATGCTCCATTTGTAATGAGGGGAAATCGTACAACAAAATGGATGTGCAAAAATATTATTTATAATACACAGAGTAATCCAGCGATCTGGTGTGTTTAAACTTATTATTTCTTACTAATTCTTTCAGGAATATCAGAGGACATCAAATTAGTAGTAAGGTAGCATATTCATAAAAAGTACAGCATACAGAAAATGTACATAACATGTACAACACACATAGGCCTACTACATACTACTTTCTTTCAATAGTCCCATTTTGCAAATACATATAGTCAAAAACAGTTATACTTTCAGGGGTGCGTTTCCCAAAAGCATCATTAGCCAACTATGGTCGCAAGTTCCTTTGAATTGTGTTGGTAATGATGGAACTTGTAACCAGTTGGCTTTGGGAAATGCACCCCAGATAAAGATTAATTTCATTTAAATATATGAAACTGTTGATGCCAGGGGCTGGATTCACAAAACATTATTAATAATACAATTCTTCTCAACCGCTTCTTGCTTAAGAATATAGTTAAAAATAGTTTGTATTTCTTCATGGTCTTGTCTAAAGAAGACTAAAGACAAAACTTTGAAAATTCTGAATCATCAGTGAAAAATCATCATAAATAACATCTTAATAACATCATTAAGTTGACACTATTGATCCATAATGTAAAGAATAATATGTCATGATTATGCCTGATGTGACTTTTTGCTGTATTTGAAATTCAGTAACAATTGTAAAAAAAAAAAATGTTAAAAAATGTTAAAGGTCCCATGACATGCTATTTTTTGTAGGCTTTAATATAGGCCTTAGTGGTCCCTAGTACTGTATCTGAAATCTCTTTTCAAAAATTCAGTCTCAGTGCAGAATTATAGCCACTATAAGCCAGTCCCAGAATGAGCTTCCTTCAGACAGGCCGTTTCGGTGTCTGTAGCTTTAAATACTAATGAGGAGGAGAAAGGCGGCGCAAGGTGGAGGGTGGGTGTGGCCTTGACCATCTGCGGCAACGGTAGACCATGCATGTTTACATTGGATATATTGCAATGGCACGGAGACACGCAGTCGTTCAAGCATTTCAGTTTGACCCAGAATCTGATCCAGATGGAGAAGCAACGGATGAAGAAGTTGCATCTCAGCGGCTCCAGCAGGACGTTTCCGAATGGTTAGTTTAAAATATTATGTCTGGATACGGTACTTTATTCGGATGGTTTACAGTTATTATCATGTAGCTAACGCTAACCTACTGTTGGCTTTTCATGAGAGATCTGTAACATCTGTAATTTATCTTATTACAATTACATCATCAAGCTCTGCGATCTTGCAATGCGGATATCGCGCGCGCCGTATAACCAACAGGAAAACGGTTATCCAAATAACAAAGAAGTGTACAACACTCGCTTTACAGTGTGTGTATTCACACACATAAACTGCATAGCTGCATAGCTAATGTGACAGCCACATTCTACGTGTAACAGTCTAGGCAAACATAAACAGTAAAGCAACACACTTATATATCATTAGTTGACTTACTGTTCCGAGGTGTGTAGCTGAGCCAAAGAGAGTGATCCAGACTTTAGTTTCAGACGTTCAGCAAGCCCAGCTCTGTATTGACCCTTCGGTGTTCATTTGTACATCCAATTATTGAGCAATTGTTATGCTTCGCTCGCTCAAAAGCCATGATATCTCTCGTGGACAAACTAAAATCGCGCGCGCGGGTTCCTACTTCCTTCCTAGCTCATTTTCTCATGGGCGGAAAATATTCTCTGGGCGGGCAAAGCAGAGACAGGGGAGGTAACATTCCTCCTTATAACGTCACAAGGAGGAGATTCAAGATCAGCGCGATTGAGCTTCCATTTTCTCAAAGGCAGAGAAAGATAGCAAAAGCTCGATTTACACCGATTGAAATTTCTAGAAACTTGGGGACCATATACAGGCTAGGGGAACTCATATTAATGTTAAAAAACCTCAGAAAGTGAAAATTTCATGTCATGGGACCTTTAAAAAATTACTCCAATAGGGACATCGTTTTTAATTGTGTAATTAGGATATAATTCTCAGCAGCATTCAGCACATATGAGAGATATGAGAGATAGGCCCTGTCCCAAACAACACATTTCATGTGCACTATGGTCTCGTGCACTTACTGTACAATGGCCACCACATGCGCATGTTCGTGAAATCCACAAGACTGTAGGGTGTCCCATTTGTAATTTTGGGTGTCAGAAGTGTATTCGCAAGAGCCCCCTTTGCAGCCGACATGCACCCTAAATACACAGTTTTGCCAAGTCTGCACTGAGCAAGCTCCACAGCAGACTTCTACCCAACAGTCAAAGCGGCATTATGTCACTAAAGTGCAGACACGGAGGAAGAACATGAGGGCTTAGGGTTCCATTAGGGACAGGGCCATACCGGACGCACTCACTCTAGAGAGAGTGCAAAAAGACATGGACCATCCAGCTCCATCTTGAGACAGGCTCTTAAAAAACTATTTAAAATACATGGCGCATTAAAAAATGTGACACCTGGTGATGTACTCCCATCAAGCCAGTCACAACGAAAACAGTCTTGTGCACTTATTGTGATTATCACTGTGTGAAAATTGTGACTGAATTCATTCCGATTGATGAATCTGAATGTAGTGTTTACATGAACGCTAAACAAATGATCGGGTTGATGAGCGCGTTTATATGTCACAAGCTTCAAATCAGAATAGATTTTTTGACATGCGCACACTGCACAATTATACAGAGTTTCCTGCTGTTTGCGCTTAACCATTTTCCTACATTGGTTCTTTATTTGTTTGCCTCCCAGGGCCCCAAACCAGTCGTCTGTGGATGAGAGTCCGAAAGAACAAGGACTGGTGGGACGTTGTCCTGCTCCACTTCACAGACGCTGAGTGAAAGGTCAATTTTTGAATGGCGGGACACACATTTATATGACACTTTATTCAACAGGAAGAACAGCTGGTTCTTGCACATTGCACATGCGCAGTCCTTTCAGTTTCGGTTTTCAATCCGTTCAAGTGTTTACATGTTCTCTCGATCGGATTAGAAAAGGAATAAACCTGATCGAAGGTTTCAATCTGATCGAAATTCCTTCCGGATCGAGCTCAGTCGGATAGATTAAGGTGTTTACATGAAGGTTTTCAGTCCGATTGAGCCGTCAATCCGATTACTAATGGATTATTTGGTTGCATGTAAACGTAGCCACTGTAACCTGTGCAAAAAGACAACCTTTAAGGTGTTGATCAGCGAGTCTAACGCAAAAAATATTACATTCAATCAGATAACACCAAAGCCGGGAAATTCTTGATAAAGGAAAAAAAAAATGCAATAAGATGAGATGAGATGATAAGATACAATGAGGTTTTCTTAGAATGTATCTTAAAAAAATTCTTAACTTCTTTCTTAAGAAGATTTTTATATATCTGGCCCCACATCCCAACTCCCAACTCCCATCAACCAGATAGAAACCAGAAAAAAAGGAAAATTTGAGCCGGAACAGACCGGTAGCTGAGCACCTCACCCTCAGGCTGAGGGAAATTGTCTGCTTTTACAGAGAAGAAACCCACCTAACAAGCTTGTCACCAAGGTGAGAGCAACCTAGTTAACAGGTAATTGCCTTTGGAGGACTTGGCAGCTCCACTGCGGGAGACTTCACTCAACGAGTGTGAGAACTTTGACACAGTCGAAGTGGTACCACCCAATAACCATATAAATAGAAGACAATGGACCTAATTGCAATCAGTGTCCTCCAGCTCTACTGTCTTTATGTTCCTACATTTCACTCACTGTTGTTCTAATGACCTGAATTTCAGCAGACTTTTACAATGGCATTTCAATGCATCTGAATGCAGGGCCTCTCGTATGCATTTGAGGTCCAAGACAAGTTGATGGATAGATGTTCTCTTGGGTGAACGTGGTAAGGTTAGGTGGAGCAACACAAAAGTCACACCTCTGTTCAAACGATTCTTGTTTCACACGTGACAGTCTTTTGATGTCTGAGGTATTTGCAGTGAAATTACTTTGCCGTTAAAAGAGCAAGGGATTTTCAGCTGGTCTCTGAAGGACAACAAAATGTGGAGGAGTAGGTGCTAGTGATATGTGAGAGGTCAGTAATGTGGTACAATAAAAGGGAGTAAGGTTTAGCACCTGCCAAGTAACTTCTCCGTCATATCTATGCAACAAAAACAAACTGATAATTAAAACACAGAAATGTGTTTTACTATGTTTAAGTGATTGTTGCTGTTGAGATTTTGTTAATTCTTCTAAAACTAGTTTAAATGTTTGCTTTTTTTAGTGCATAAAATCATTATCATTCTGATTCCACCTATTTATTTTGGTTCCTTAAAGGTTATGGGGTGTGTTTCCTTTACAATGACATAACTTACTGCTCAACCACGATGCATCTTGGGAGAAACTAACTAGCTAGTCACAAGTGTTTCCTGACATAGTAGACTAACTTTGCCGCACATCCGTCGTTCAAACCATGTTGGTTCAACAATAATAGTTTACGAAAACACACAGGTGGTAGAGTAATAATAATGTCTACTGATTAATCAGATCTAGATCGAATTAATGTCAGATGATTACTGTAAATAACGAACATGGCTTCTGAACACTACTTCTATATTTTTGTTATCCAAGTTTCATTCCTCTTTCATTCCAAGGTTCCCTCTTACGTCACTCTGGGGTTCCCCTGGCGTACTAGAGCACGTACGCACATGCACACGCTTCAAAAACAGCACTTCAATTCTCTTGACAAACTGAAAGACAGAATGGAATTTGTATGTATTTGGAATGAAAGATATAGAATATTGCATGTTGCTTGCTTATTCTCCTCAAGAGCATTATCTATGTAAGTCCACATGTGCTTCTAACCACATCTGCTTCAAAGTGTGCTTCTAACCACAGGTCGAGAGCTTTACTTCCAACCACACAACTTTGCAATTCTGTCTGCAAATGTTCACTGGAACTATGATTTCGGGAAATCGTTGATAACGATGGAACTTGCGACCATAGTTAGCTAATAATGTTTTTGGGAAATGCACCCCTGAACAATTCTTTTAGTAATATTGAGGAAGAAAGAATGGATGTGTTCAAGAAAACAATTCTTATGTTATCCTCAGAGGCCTAGGGTCCGTTCTTCATGCCTCGCTTTATACATCTAAGATGATTTGACAGATTCCAGATCTTTTAATCGTGATAATTGATCTCTTGCTAATTTGGTTCTTCAAATGAATTTGCGGATCTGATTAAAATATCTGGATGTGTATACTGCATATTTTATTTATTATGCTGTTTCAGCTTGAGCAGAAGAATGCAAACATTCTATATATTATTTTATTTTATTTTTTCATAAAAAAGTGCAGAATGGAGTACTCTATTATGGAATCCCTCACCATCTGTGCTACAACGTTGAATGATACCTAAACTATCAAAAAGTCTTAAAGGTGGGCTATTTTGACTGGTTATTGAGCCAAAAATATAGAAACTTGAACTGCATACTGTACATACTGTACAGTGTACTCACATAGGGTAATATATGCTATAGGAAATCTCAACTGCTTGACTGCTTGTATCGTCACAAAATGTCAGTTATATTATCACAGAGCTCTAATTTTCTAAATGCGAATACAAGACATAAATATATTAAGATATTATCAACGTTAACATCATGATTTTCTGTAAAGCTTCTTTTAAACAATGTGTATTGTAAAGTGCCTTGACTTGAAAAATCATATTCAATATTTTTTTAAGCAATGGGCCTGCTTTTTCAGATCTAGTGCATAGACCACTTGCAAAACTGGAGCATTTAAGAAATGTTATTCGGGGGTTTAGTATGCTGGTGTTATGGAAGGTTTCAGCTAGCCTTTCTGGAGTGCTAGATGAATGACTATGAAGAGTATGTAATGAGTATGTTGGCAACTGACACTCACAGTCCAGTAACATGTCATGTTTTGACTGCCTGCTCCATTTGGATTCACCCGAAAGGAACCTGAGCTTAAACCCCCTGAATGTACAGTATCATTAAAGGTGTTGTTGTTATTTTAGCTCGTATTGTGACCACTAGACATACATAGATATGGTGTGTGTGTGTGTGTGTGTGTGTGTGTGTGTGTGTGTGTGTGTGTGTGTGTGTGTGCGCGCGCGTTTGATTTATATTACATTGTGGGAACCAAATGTCCCCACAAGGATAGTAAAACCTGAGATCACCTCCATTGTAGGGACCAGCCAGTGGTCCCCACGAGGGAAATGGGTTAATAAACTTTCTTAATTATATTTTTTGTGACACTGGAGTTTTAAGGAGAAAATACTCAGCAATGATGTTGATTTATGAATTTACACATGGTAGGCTATTTGCTCAAAAACTTCATATGCATCACCTAGAGACCCTCATGGGAAAAAGTTATCAAAAAGAATTTTGATGTATTAAACCGTTCAGCAGATACAAATTTTGTGTGGTATGGTCCATTGTGAGTAACATGTCTATATGTTGTGTGCACAAAGTACAAACTTATAAAAAAAATGTCTACATATGGAGAACAGGTCATTTTGCAGAAACATGCTTAGTTTCATGAATTTCTGATGCTCAGAGGGCTCATAGTAAATTCTAAACTATCAGCCATTTCAACTGAAAGATGAAGGCCGTAATACTACTGTTGTCCACTAGAGGGACCCGAAGGATGAGAAATTGTCTGTGTGTGTGCGTGCGTGCGTGCGTGCGTGCGTGCGTGCGTGCGTGCGTGTGTGTGTGTGTGTGTGTCTGTGTGTGTGTAAGCATGCTTAATAGAGTTAACATGAGAGTGAGCCAATGAGTGGTCCTCTGCTGCCATCTGCTGGTTATAATCATAAATTTGTCATTCTACTCACTAATAAAGTTATTTTCACAGGGTTTGCTTTTGCATTCATATTTAGACATTTAGACATTATAAAATCATTATTATAACACAATCACATTTTGTCAGAGTGTATCCCTTCATTTTTAACGAGCTCTTGGTTTTGACAGTTGTGCCATATTATGAGTAGTGAAACCTGAAACTGGTGTTAGACAGAGGAGACTTGCAGTAAAGATTTTGTTGCCCATCATTTATTCCAAATATCTGTATCTACAACAAACTGATTGAGCATGTGTGTTTAAGCATTCTTAGTGTGTATTAAATATTATTGGTTAAGCCTTTCTTTTCTGTGTATTTTAGCGTATTCTTTTTTGTCCATATTTTATGGTTTCAGCCCTACATTTCGGGTCGGCCAAGACCCTAACAGCATATATGGCATAAAGGTCTTGAAATGCTTGAAACCCGTTAGTTGCTGCTTATTTCCGGTTATGTTATTGCAATGGTGCTGCAATTGCTATTGCGATTGAAACTGATTCTTTGAGTTTAGAGAGCATTTTTGTAATTGAGGTCATTAAGGTCTACTGTCATTGAGGTTTGTGGGCTGGAGGTCAAGAACACCAGAAACAAAATTCAGTTGGCATATGTCTGGGTGTCCAGCGTGAAGTGAAGTGAAGTGAAGTGAAGTGAAGTGAAGTGAAGTGAAGTAAAGTGAAGTGAAGTGAAGTGAAGTGAAGTGAAGTGAAGTGAAGTGAAGTGAAGTGAAGTGAAGTGAAGTGAAGTGAAGTGAAGTGAAGTGAAGTGAAGTGAAGTGAAGTGAAGTAAAGTAAAGTAAAGTAAAGTAAAGTAAAGTAAAGTAAAGTAAAGTAAAGTAAAGTAAAGTAAAGTAAAGTAAAGTAAAGTAAAGTAAAGTAAAGTAAAGTAAAGTGAAGTGAAGTGAAGTGAAGTGAAGTGAAGTGAAGTGAAGTGAAGTGAAGTGAAGTGAAGTGAAGTGAAGTGAAGTGAAGTGAAGGCCAAGTATGCTAACCCATACTCGGAATTTGTCCTCTGCATGTAACCCATCCAAGTCAGTGCACACACATTGGGAGCAGTGAGTAGTAAACACACACACACACACAGAACAGTGATTAGTTATTGATCAGTTTAAATCCACCTGACAAAAGCAGACTAAATTAAAAATGTTAAATACATGAAGCAGTCATGATTCTTCAAAAGACTTTCTTGATTCATCCTATTCTCTTTATGAACTTTTTAAAGCGTTTTGGGAGAATGGATTTTCAATTAAGTGCCAGAAATCCCTAAAGTTTCATTAAAAATATTTTAATTTGTGTCTTATGGATTTGATAAAACATGAAGATGAGTAAATGATGACAAAATTTTCATTTTTGGATGAACTATCTCTCAAGATTTAGCGTACACAATAAGTTGTGCAATTAACATGCTTGTGTAATCTAAAATCAAAAACTAAAAATTCACGAACTTAATCTTATTTATATAATTATGTTGATATAAATTCTATTTAGATAAAGATTTTTTGGCTAATATTTATAAATGTATGTCTTTTTGCTTTATTTGTCATACAGCTCATAAATCTTGTTTTTGTCAATTAGAGTTTGAGTGACACTTATTCTTGATGTTTAACAAAGTTATTGAATGTGGCCAGTGTTTCGTGTATCAGTCAGGCAAATAATAATAAAAAAAGTAATAAAAAAGATCACATAAAATAAGCTATTAGAAGGGTCACCGTGATTTTGCCAAGTAAGACATGTTACTAGATCAACATATTTTGTTGATCCTAGAACAACATTCTTGTCCGAAAGTTTAGTCATTACCCTATCCCAACCACTAAAATGAACCCTATCCATAACTTCTCCCTAAAATCAGTCCTGAAATGATGTAGAAGCACCTTGTGATTGTAAGCCTAAACTTGACATAAACTACATTTTTAAGTCCCTTAAATCTGATTGGTTGATTGGAATGTCAAAGATGTTGATCCAGGAGCTTATTGGTCTTGGTGAAATCACATTCACCCTCTTGGTCGAGGCAAATGGTCAGTTTGAGATGAGAAGCATTTAGCAGTTTGAAATAAAGTATCACATCTTAGCAGTGTTTTCATTGCATATGCTGAATAACATAATTCTTCATAACTCTTTTTTCTTTTTTTTAAGCTATCAAACATGTGGCCTAAACAAAAGATTCCATGCGTGGAAAATATTTGCTTTGCATACAGTAGTCTGTGATGGTTAATATTCTGCAATATAATGACTGACATTACTTAGCACTCTGTCTTTTTGTGGGTGATGCATTAAGGGTCAAATCTGATGGATATGGATTGGTTTACCTACAAATGACAGTGATGAGCAGAAAACTAATTCACTTTTTGAGCTCAGATCCATTGTGTGAACCCCACCCTGCAGTGAAGTGTGCTTATATCAGCGTAAGTATATCAATGACAAGGTGACTAGGGGGTAGAGGAAAGGGGTTATTATCAGTGAAGCCTGCTGCTGCTGTTCACGACTAGTTCCAGTAATTACTTCACAAAGGGTGGTTTTTGCCATCCCACTGTTTTTCCCACACAGGGCAGGCACAGAATTCCAAGTGGCCTCAGACTTGCAATCTCCTTGCTTAAACCCAGGCAAATTGCTAAGCTTGGCCATTCTTCAGGCACTGTAATTGCATTTTAGTGCCGTTTTTATTGGTGCCGGCTTGCCCAGCCCCCCGGTCTGACCACTGAACACTAGGGATGCCATTGAACACAGGGTAAATAGAGAGTAAAAAAATTGTTTATTGGGCGGTTTAAATTAGGGGTTAATTAAGAATTTATCAAAAAAAAGGGATAATAAAGGGATGGTTTACCCAAAAATGAAAACTAAACCACAAAACTGTAATATTTATTTATTTAATGTTCTATCTATAAACAGTGTTGCAGACATTGTACAATTTCATAAAGTCAATTCTTTTAAAGGGATAGTTAACCCAAAAATGAAAATTCTGTCATTAATTACTCACCCTCATGTCGTCCCAAACCCGTAAGACTTTTGTTCATCTTTGGAAGACAATTCTGCTCAATTCATAAACTGCTCAATTCATATGAATTAGTTTTTTGATCTCTTTCTGAACTTTTTGAAGCGTCAAAGTGTCAGTTGCGAAATCTCTCAGATTTCATCCAAAAGATCGTCATTTGTGTTTCGAAGACGAACGAAAGTCTTAAGGGTTTGGAACAACATGAGGGTGAGTAATTCATTTTCATTTTTGCGTGAACTATCCCTTTAAAAGAATTGACTTTCTAAAATTGTACAATGTCTGCAACACTGTTTATAGATAGAACACTAAATAAATAATTATTACAATTTTGTGGTTTTCAACATGTTGTAACAAAAGTTATTGTATACAGTATAACATCTTGTAACAATGTTTTGTCAGGTAATCTAAACTGGGCTTCATGTGACAATCTACAATAATTTGTGTTATTTATATGAAAAAAAAAATGTTATGTCTGAATAAATCTAAAAACATTAGGTTAAATCTGCAAAAGTAATTTTTAAATCTAGCAGAAACAGAACCTTAAGTTAACAATTGCATATGAGCTCTTTTAACAGTGTACCCCTGAATCAACAACTGTTTTAACCATTTTTAGAGGTTTGTTCAAATGTGGATGCTGAAGTTCATCTCATTAAAATACTAAAAGAGATCTAATTTTGTTCTTGGCACCATTGAGCTGTTCTTCACCATTGAGTCCCTGCTTCTAATTCGATACATTCCAGAGCTGGACAACCAAGCAAGTGTTGTTTGCATTGAATAGAAATAACAGCAGAAAACTGAAATGGCCGCAGGATTAAGGGATCTGAACAGGATAAAAGGATAAAAGATTCTTGGTGTTATCCATTTTAGCTTAAAAATGGAGAGTCTTAACCAGGATTTTGGACCTCACAACTCTTTATAGAGTCTTTATAGAGCATGGCTATGCAATTTGTAATGATCCAAATGTGATGTTTTTTGTATTATATTGTGTCAATGAGTAAACGGGGGAAAGGACAAAATAACAGGACAAAATAATTTTTGCGAATGTTCTCAAAATAGTTGGGATGTTATAGCTTAATAATTCAAAATAAATTACATTCAATAAAGTCAAAAAAGTTTGGAATGGCAAGTTATTTAACACAGTAGAGGACATTTTTGTCTTTTTTGGTGAGTGGTCATGCACAGATTAATTGCACAGATGTGAGGAACATAGATCAAACTACATCCTATATTGTAGATCTGGATGTTTTATATTTTCTGAACAGTCACTAAATGCTGGTGTTGTGGTGATTGCCACACTCTCAGAAAAAAAAAATATGCAAAAAAGGTACCTTTGGGGGTACAACAGTGACAAACTGCTGTACCCCTAAAGGTAGAATGTTTGCACATTTTTTTCTGACCATGCAGTGTGGCAATGCACTTGCTAAAGGGTTCTGAGTGGTTGTTAACCTGTTGCTAGGGTTCCTTACTTGCCCAAGTCAAAATAGCCCACTCCAAGTCTCTATGATATTCTTGTCCCATTTGATTTAGGTCCCCAAAGAAAAAAATTATTTTATTTAGTAAGACACTACTCCTCAACAAACCATGATTTGAAGTATCATTCATGACCAACACACAAATAGCTAAGGATAGAAGTGAATTACTATGAAGAAAGTTTGTCAAGATTTTTTTATAACTTACAGTTTTTTTCAGTTGCTTAAGCACAATTTTGAAAACAGGGCCCGTTTTGTCAAAACACTACACACAATTAACACAACCCTACACCAAAGTAGCACAACACTTTAGATCATTTGCAAAATGGAACATTTTTGTCAAAACTATACACAAATTTATAAAAACAATATTTTGTTACCAGACGAAACACACACATTTCATATGACTTCAATCTTTTTGAACCAGTCACACACTGCTGTTGCTAACCTAAAACACGTTTAGCAAGTCTAATTCTCAGTGATTAGAGTACTGTAAATGAAGTACACAGAAAGTGCAACTATACAATAGTTCACCAAACACTACACAAGACCAATGCTGCAGACTGAGGAAAATATCATTTATTTCTCTCCATATACCCAAATCAGTCAACATGTCAACATGGAGAATCACAACAAAACATGTCCCAGTTTTCATGTTACAACAGTAGTGTGCATAACACTGTTAGCTCAGCAAACAACAGACAAATGTAAAATACTGTATCCAGTACAGGTTAAAATTACAGTAAACAACAACAACCAAAAAATAATCTGGAAAAAAAGACAATATTGTACAGAAAATACTACAGTAAACATAATATACATGATCTCTTCGCCTAGCTGGATCTGGCCAGAGAATTTCATCAACATCACAAGCAATATCCTCATTAGCAAGACAACGCGGGAAGAACCGTCTTGAATGTCGATTCTATCCTTGCACAGCTGCGGAGTCGACTTTATGTATTTTATATACTTACAGTAAAGTGAAGAATAAGACGACACAGACACGAGAGACACGAAAGTGTCGAGAGACACGTGTCTGTGTCGTCTTATTCTTCACTTTAAGTATATAAAATACATAACAAAGTTATTGATAACAGTGTATTGCATCTGGTGCATTTCATTACGGAGGTGAACCCCATGCTGTGAAATGGCAGCGCAAAGGGTGATGTTACCCCCATGTTGCCCAGGGACATTGATTATATTTTATATATTTTATCACATTTTATAGTGCTTAAACCTGATTGGTGTGTCTACAATTTTGCAATCATGTGTTTGTGTACCTGATGGCTGTGTTTAACAGATTGGCTCAAAGGTGTGGTAATTTGACAGTCAGTGCTTTGGAATTGCAAGGAAGTGACATTATGATATACTTCTGTGTCTGATGTATACAAGTGTGTTTAGTGTTTTGCAAATCACTGTGTGTAATGTTTTGCAAATAGTGTGAAGCTGACAATGTGCTTCCAGTTGTGCAAATCTAGCCTTGTGTTTTGCTCCTTGAGTGTAAGGTTTTGCTAATTGTGGGAAAAGTTTAATTTTAGTGTGTAAGCAATTGAAAAAAACTGTAAGCTATGGAAAAACCTTACAGTTTTTATTTCGATTGCTAAACGACAGTGAGCACAACTGGAGCTACATGTGCAAAACTCTAACCTCAGTCTGCACTACCAACAGTCACCTGAGCTAAACAGTTCACATCACCTGCAAAACTCACTCCAAGCAACACAACTCTTAACACATGGCTCAAAACAGGCTCAGTGCAGCCAAACACAACCCTCTGCACAACCCTCGCTCACTGAGATAACACACACTGTCACTCAGAACACACTGAGAGTAAAAACACTAGCATCAAACACCAATACAGAAAATACAAACTTTTCATCTTTACAGTTTGAACAATTTCAGTGACTTCATACAAAATAATATTTTCTTCAAAGAAAAGAGTGACATTCTTTCACATGATTTATTTAAATTTTTAGAACATAGCAATTCTTTAAGGTAAATGAAAATTAGCAGTTTGCTTCAATACTCCGTAGTAATTTACGGAATTACAGTAATGAGAAAAAAAAGGTAGAAACTAAAAGTACATACTGTAATTCGAACAAATACAGTAATTGAGGGGCTAATCCTGCCTCTCTCTAGCATCAGGCCACATGTTTTCATCAACATCACATCTAATGTTCTCTGCCATGCACCTGGGGAAGAACCTTCTGGAGTGCCTTATCCATCCCTGGCAGTCGTGTCCTCACATCCGGCATGCATGGCTTCCAAAAGAGACATTTGGTCATGTGGGTGGTGACCAAACACTTTCCACCTCCACCCATACAGAAAAAAAAAATATTGAAATATATTTTACGTAAAGTGTCGAAAATATATGTGGCATATATTCCAAATACATTGAAATATATTTGCATTGTTGGTCACTTATATTTATCATTTTGAAATATATTATGAAATATAACAAAAGTATATGATGTTACAGTAAGTGTGAAATATATTTACATATTTAACTAAAATATATTTATTGGGCCAATTTCGAATATTTGCATTATTCCAAAAATATATTTCAAATATATGTATTTTGTGTATGGGAGCCTTTCAGCTGAGATTGCAATCAGCAGTGTTTGAAAGGCACAAGGCTGAAATCTATTCTGTTTTGAATGTGTGGTTCACAGTTTTGACAGCAGTGTGTTAGCATTTGAACAAAGTGCTGTAAATCCACAGTGTTGTGCAGGTTGTGGTTAAAGTCATGGGATAAGTGTGTAGAGTTTTGAAAACTGTGTTCAAGCAATGAAAAACGAACTAGAGTTTGGTCCACATGAACTGTTGCTGTGCAGACTGTAGTTAGAGTTTTGCACGTGACTCCAGTTGTGCCCACTGTCGTTTAGCAATCGAAAAAAACTGTAATAAAGACATAAAACGGGGACGGGATTAAGCCTGTTTTATACTTCTGCGTCAAACCCACGCCGTAGCTATGTCGTAGGCTGTGTGTAGTGCGTGTACCCTTCGGTGTACCCTGACGTGCACCTCTCCAAAAATGTAACAACGTACTTTCTCGTACTGTAGAGGTCAATGGCTTCCGTCAACTGTCTGGTTACAAATATTCTTTAAAATATCTTCTTTTGTGCTCAACAGAAGAAAGAAACTGATACAGGTTTGGAAAAACATACATCTCAGTATATTTATATTGTGTAAACAATTTGCATGATTATCTCATGTTGAACATAATTGGACTCAAAAATGGTCTTGTAACAGTTTATTTATAGAATCTTTTTATTTAATTTTACAGTTTTACAAATTTTACTTATTAAATAATCTGAACGACGACTTCCTGGTGTCAAGACTTAATATTGATTAGAACTGTTTAGCTTGCTGGGTACAGCTTCCTTGAACAAATTTGAATGCTGCAAACATTTGCTGATCAATATTTAAATGTTAAACGTGCCTGCTTGGCGATCCTTCGCCATTATATGCACCATTTCACTCCCTCTGATAGACTTTCAATGGAGGTACAGAAATATTTCAGATTTCATTAAAATATCTTTATTTGTGTTCCAAAAATGAACGGAAGTCTTATGGATGTGGGACAACATGAGAGAGTAAATGATGAAATTTTTGGGTGAACTAACCCTTTAAGACAGACCTGCGTATGACAGAAGGACAAGTTAAAACTGAAGATTAACACTGGGATACCGTGTGCAAAGACCCAATTTCAAATCAGTTACGGCATGCATAAAAATTCCTGTGAAGCTCCAAACGTTTATACTGCACTCGAACATCATGCATGGTGCATTTCGTACAGATGTGCTTGTAGATCTTTCAAATACTGCCTGGACTGACATTCCACCCCACAGATCAAACGCACACACACATGTAGATAAAGTCTCTCAAGAGGCCTTTCATGGTGAAAGCATCCCTTGTAATTATGAAGCTCAATTGCTCGGCTCTCCTCAGCTGTAATTTGTGCAGTAATCAGTATAACCCACATCTCACTCACAGTGGCCTGACACCTTTGACCCCACACACAGTGTCAAACAGCCTGTCAGTGGGGCTTAATAAAGCAAAATGACAAGTCTCCAGAGACGTTACCACACTGCCATGTCAGTCGGCAATGAGTGGTTGTTGCCGCCTGCCAGGTACTGAGGTATTTTATTTAGCCCTGAGGAGGACAGGTGTGCTCTGCAACAGCACGAGAAAGGGAATGCCAAAGGTCTTCTAGTTGGAAGCCTCTACAGGTGTTGGCGCACAGACAAGATTAACATAAAAATGAATCTTTCCATTATCATGGAGCATTTTTATGCGTTTGTACTGTCTTTTGATTCCGATACACACAACAGGAGGCTCTAAGTCTCTTTGTGACATGGAGGACATGCTGACAACATTACAGCATTCTTAAGTGTCAAAAGTGTTTCAAACTTCACAATCAATATACTGACTCTGCCACAAGTGCAGGATTAAATATAATTACAGAAATTATGCCCATCAAGGAGAAAAGCCTGTCTATGGGATTTGATCATATCAAAAGAGACACTGGTGTGATGTGAAAAGCACTGAGGAGACACGCCTGGACCACCTTAGAGCGATGAAATCTCTGACGCTTTGAGAGGTTCTTTACATGGTTAAACTCCCTTTAACCCCATTAGGGGAATTCGACTGCCATCTCTTAGCCTTCATCCTGAGAGGACAAAAACCTGTGAGGCAAGGGTGGCTTACAGATCAAAATGAAAATGTGGCACACTGTGCCAAGTGGAATTGTTTTGGTCTCAGATTTGTTTCAACAAGCTAAACATTTTACAAAGCATGCCCAACAAGGCTACACTGTTTATAAAATGTAAATATTAAACATGTTCACTTCAAAAATGAAAATGATGTCAACATTTAAACACCCTTATGTCATTCCAGCATGGCTTGGCTTCAATCTGCCTAGTAAACCAGATATCATAACAATTTCCATTTTTTGTTCAGGGACCCTGGTAGAAAATAAAACATGGCTACACTTAAAACAAGTGATATCACTTAACCAGGAAATACATTCAATAAACTTCCCTCACATGCCTTACTTCCTCGATATTACCTCACCATGACTGTATGGGCCAAGTGGCTGAACACCACATAGGTGTCATGCAAATGTGAGCGGTGTTAATGTATTAATGGTTGTGATGTCATGGTTGCAACAAGCCATTTTTTAGATTAGTTTCAAAGAAAAGTCTTGGATTTGAGAGGAAGTTTGGAGTTCTGAAAGGTGATGCTGATTTTTTTCCCTCCAAAATATCAATGAAATCAAGATTTTTTCACAATGCTATATCCTTTAAGGGAAACATTTGATGGGCCCAGTGCTTCTTTAAGCCTTGTGCTCTAACTGCAATTCGTTATGCAGTCCAAAAGAGTAGGGTTCGAGCTGTGGGTGGAAACTCAACTCGATGACAGTGAAATATTGCGAAGGCTGCGCACGTTTCTCGACGGGACTGCGGAAGTGGTGCAAAATGCGATGTAAATCCCCTTAACGACCTTTCAGGCTATCAGTAATCAGCACACAAAGGTGATTGGCAGCCGACACTGAGAGGCGCATTTATTCGTGCTGAACCCTGCCCCTCTCAACGTTGACCCCTACTGTGCGAGGCGTGGGGTAGAGTGCCCAACGACTCCTGCTGCCAACACTGGGAGCCAGCGAGGGAAGGGGAGGTGTGGTCATAATGTTGTTTGTTTCCTAACCTGGACGTCTTTAGGTTCTTTTGTAGCACAATCTCTTGGGCGTCTGAGAACAGAGGGGTGCTTCCACGTCTGTCAGTCTTCTTCAAAAAGCTACACGCTAGCTCGCTTCCCATTGAGAAATTAAGCAAGTCTCGTTGTTCCTGTCCCTGGTCAGTTCTTTACAATGAGAACAAATAGTGATGCACTTTTGCTATTGTCGTTATTCACATTATTATTATGACAGACACGCCTAGCACACCAGGCGCGAGTTGCTTCACCCAATTTTCAATTGACAAAGCCAGCACGGCTCGTATTTGATGCCCCAAACTCATCTCAATGCACACACATTCTCACACAATCCCTTTGAAGAACACACTGTTCTCACACTGTGCAATATTCTGCTCTCCAGGCCCCATCTCAGAGGGGAACGTGGTTGTACCCTACTGAGATGCAAGCCCCATTTCCTACTGAGAGGCCCGTTTTGTCCCTTGGCGGTCTTCCTCCATTGAAGCGGCGCTCCATGCTTCCAATACACAAATCTAAGGGGATTATCTTCTTTTTGTGGTGAGTGACCCTATAAATAAAACCAGCAGTAGCTACAGATTGATGAGCCTGTACATAATTATTTGCTGTTCTACATATTTACCCTTTATCTTAACTTTTTGTTGCTCTCTAATGCTAATGCATCTGTTAAAGGGATATAGTTCACCCAAAATTTTTAATTCTGTCATCATTTACTCAACCTCATGCTGTTTCAAACCTGTATGAGTTTCATTCTTATGCTGAACACAAAAGAATTTACAGTATTTTGAAGAACGTTGATAACCAGACAGTTGACACTAGCCATTGGCTTCCATAGTATTCTTTTTTCCTACTATTGAAATTAAAGGCTTACTGACTGTCTGTTTAAGATGAATATTAAATGTGTTGGATAATGTGCTTAGTAAGGAATAATTGATTATGGACTAATAAATGATTGTAAATTGCATTCATTTTCAATCATTCAGTCAATTATTCTACTTATATATTTCCCTTATCCCTTTCATGCATGAATTATGATAACCTCAGTCAGGATTTTTTTTCCTATGTGGTTTTATTGCTCTTAGGGCATGAAAAACAAGAATTGATTTTTATTTTATTTTTTTACAAATTTTTCAAAGAGATCTTCAGATGTCCACTTGAGTGGACAGCATGTGGTTATGGTTTAAACTGAAGATATACTGTATTAAATATAAGACAATAATCAAAAAGATAAAGTATGTGAATTTAACAAACTAATCAATACAATTATATCAAATCATGTGAAAACTATAAAATATATACAAAATATATAAATGCGAAATATTGCAAAGGCTTCATACAACTTCATACAAGTTGCACTTCGCGTATCTTTGATATCAGAACATGAGGACGTGATTCCATCAGAATTTTCTACAGTCTGTCAAGGTACAACTGTGGAAACCACTCAGATGCTCCCTCCAGTGCACCAGAGTATGGAGACTTACCCTTATTAGCTGATAATTCTGATGATGTTCAAGATGGACATGCACATTTCTATTCATAGCCCTCCGCTGAGAAAACCTAGCGATACGTTTTTTCAATCTCATCTGAAATGATCAGTGTTGGGGGTAACGCATTACAAGTAACATGCATAACGCATTCAGATTACTTTTTTGATGTTACAAGTAAAGTAATGTGTTACAAGTAACATGCATTACGCAATAAGATTACGCAATAAAATGTATGTATATGTATTGTATAATGTAATCAGATTACTTTTTGATCTAACAAGTAATTAACTACATATAATGTGCATTACCTAATCAGATTACTTTTTGATGTAACGAGTAAAGAAACGCATTACAAGTAACATGCATTACGTAATCAGATTACTTTTTGATGTTGAGTAAAGAAACGCATTACAAGTAACATGCATTACGCAATAAGATTACTTTTTGATGTTATGAGTAAAGAAACATATTACAATAACGCGCATTACGTAATCAGATAACTTTTGATGTTATGAGTAAAGAAACGCATTACAAGTAACATACATTACGTAATCAGATTACTTTTTGATGTAACGAGTAAAGAAACGCATTACAAGTAACATGCATTACGTAATCAGATTACTTTTTGATGTTATGAGTAAAAAAACGCATTACAATAACGTGCATTAAGAAATCAGATTACTTTTTGATCTAACAAGTAAAGTAATGCATTACAAGTGTCATACATTATATAATCACATGACTTTTTTCGATGCCAATGAAAATTACATTCTAATAATACAAATACATTTATTTACAGTAAAAAAAGTCACTGCAGATTAAGTTTTTAAGTTTTAAGTTTAAAAACAATATTCACATTATAATTATGAATTATATCTGAAATATAGCAGTTGATGCATGACGTCCACCACAGTGGACATGTGATTAATCAGAGTTTTCTCTCAATCTAAAATCAAAACTTGGAAAATTTTACTGTGATATGACTCATTAGATATTGCTTGATGCTGCAATATTTTTTTTACCTACAAGAGTCTCCTAGGATAGAAGGAATGGGTGGATATTCCGGAGCAACTTGGCATGTCTGACTGACCCTTGGCCATCTTGGTTTGGAGGGGGAAAAAATCGAAACACAACAGCTTTCCACTTGGTTGCAATGTATAGGATGATGCACCAGGGTCCAATGAAGAGATTGATGTGCAACTTTGCCATAAAAACCCGTGCAAATTCAAGAAAATGCTTTTTTAATAGCTGTCCACTGTAGTGACCACTATGCGTGAAAGGGTTAAATTAATATGATTAATATGATTAGCCCTTTGCTTGACTACGTTATCAAACAGCTAATAATGTGTTGCTATAATGTTACACAAACCATGTTCCCATTCACCATCTCAGAGTCAGACAGCTGCCTTCGAAAAATCAGCATCAGAAACGTTTGAACAACTTAGATCATCAGTGAAGAAAGGCATATAGTTCATCATAATATCGTAATATACAGTACATCATATACATGATTCACCCACTATATTGCTAAATTCAGATTTTTCATATCGACAGAAAAATATACCGGGATAACCTGGCTTCTCTTGACTCCCCTGCTTCGCAGGAGTTAATGATGAGCTAAAGCCCGACCCGCATGTTGATGTGACTGATTACAACATATTTGTGACATTGATAACAATGGCGATTTTAAACCTAGTTTTTCATACTGACTTTGGTTCACTGCAGTTTTTGGATATGTTTTGTCTTAAAGCATATTACAGTTTTTCTCGATTGTTTACACACATTTTCTGGTACTTGAGACACAATGACCACAACATGTAACTCATTCACCAACCCCCTGAGCCAATTCTGCTAAACTACAAGCACAATTCCTGCTTTACACTCAAATTGCAGTTCTAAAACACACTTTTTTCAAAACACTACACACAATTCTCTGCTTTTGGCACAACTTTCATGCAGAAAATCTCTTGTTTTCACAAGGAACACACTGCCATTCAAATATGCACACTGACTCTTCACATGGGCAAACACCCGTCACACAGTTTTACAATTAGCAATCAGAGCTTTAGCATAAAAGGGCAACAGGTCAGCTCTTCAATGAGCAATGGATGCCAACATTGGATTTTTCTTTTTACAGTTTTTCTCGATTGTTTACACACATTTTCTGGTACTTGAGACACAATGACCACAACATGTAACTCATTCGCCAACCCCCTGAACCATTCTGCTAAACTACAAGCACAATTCCTGCTTTACACTCAAATTGCAGTTCTAAAACACACTTTTTTCAAAACACTACACACAATTCTCTGCTTTTGGCACAATTTTCATGCAGAAAATCTCTTGTTTTCACAAGGAACACACTGCCATTCAAATATGCACACTGACTCATCACATGGGCAAACACCCGTCACACAGTTTTACAATTAGCAATCAGAGCTTTAGCATAAAAGGGCAACAGGTGAGCTCTTCAATGGAGCAATGGATGCCAACATTGGATTTTTTATTTTTTTTTACTGTAACTGTATACAGTCAATTCTTCTGTTGTTTTGTATGTAGACCACTGTATGTACAACTTTGTGTTGGTTGGGGTTGTACACTGTGTACATTGTTTTTGTGGAAAAAATAAAATATATTTGTTACCGTGTATTTGTGTGTTCTGAGTATAAAAACAATATTCTCAAATATTTTACAACACACTTATGTATGTACTGTCTGTAGTAAGTGTAACACTGAACAAAAAAAGGCCTAAGTCATTATGATGAATGAGAAGAAGTGTTTTCCATTCATCATAGTGTTTTACATTGAGCACATCAGTGTTCAACTGGTTCTTATAAATGTCTATTCATGTGATGGTTTGTGTGTGTCATTTGAAAAAAAAAAAAAACATTTTGAGAAGAAATAACATTGTTTTGAATGTAAAGTTTCATTTTGCAGGAGAATTGAGGGGTTTTGCCCATTGTGTGTGTGTTTTTGGATTTGTGTGTAGAGTTCTGAGAATATGAGGCATGCTTTCAGAAAATGTGTGTAAACAATCGAGAAAAACTGTAAAACACCATATAGACATATGAACAACAATAAAAACAACTTGATTTTCACCACAGGGGGACTTTAAGTCATGGATCTTAAGGTCTTTATTCAACAAAACAAGCAGATAAAAGATACTGGAAGAAACAAAGAACTAAGGAAGCAAAGGGCTATAGCGCAGGATAATGAGAAACTAAACCAGGAACAGGTGAGCAAAATCAGAAACCATGGAAACAAATCAAACACAAGAAGAAACAAAGGAAATGGAAACAGAAACAATCAAGTCAAGTCACCTTTATTTATATTGCGCTTTTTACAATACAGATTGTTTCAAAGCAGCTTTACAGTGATAACAGGAAAATAATGCAACAAAGTTTGTTTCTGCTGTACAGCAGATCTAGAAGGACATAGTGTTTAAGTAAGCTTAAGTAAGTTCAGTGATATTTCATTTTTGTTGTAAAAAAGTTATTCATTTAGTTAATTTATATATATAGCCACTCTGGAGAAAACCGTGATGTCATCGTCCAGCTCAGTTCAGTTCTCATATAATGGTGTCAATGCAGCGGATCAATAATATTGTTGGATATTAAATGTCCCTAACGAAGCAAGCCAAAAGCCAAAGGCGATAAAGGCGACAGTGGCAAGGAACCAAAACTCCATCAGGTGACAGAATGGAGAAGAAGAAAAAACTTGGGAGAGACCAGGCTCAGTCGGGGGAACAGTTTTCCTCTGGCCAGTGAACGAACAGTGTATGATTATGATTCAGGCAGCATTATAGGTCAGAAGTCAGATTGGATTGGAACATTTAGAATATCCAGTTCCATCTGGTTAAAAATAAAGAGTCATCACACCAGTATGGAGACGGGTTTGTTGAGGATCAGTGCCGATGGCTGTTGTGTCGATGAGGCCTTCACAGGGTAGAGTCAAGTCAAGTCAAATCACCTTCATTTATATATAGCGCTTTTAATAATGTAGAATGTTTCAAAGCAGCTTTACAGTGATAATAGGAAATTAAAGAAACAGAGATTGTTTTGGCTTTACAGCAGCTTTTTCGATTGATTCACTTCCGTTGCAAAGATCACCAGTTATTAACTTAGGGGCCACTAACACAACACCGTTCTAACAGAAAACGTCTCAGGTTACGACTGTAACCTTTGTTCCCTGAGAAAAGGGAATGAGACACTGCATCAGTTGACGCATTGGGGCCTCAGGCGTGATATGTGTCTGAAATTACTATCAAATCACGGCAATCCTATTGACCGGCGACAGCTCATGAATCATTAACGTGCGACCTGGAAGTATATAAGGGCACCTTGCAAACATGACATTCACTTTATTATCTGAAGGGACTGTTTGGCAGGCAGGCCTAGAGGCATGGCAGAAAGACGCAGTGTCTCGTTCCCTGTTCTCAGGCAAGAAAGGTTACAGTCGTTACCTGAGACGTTCCCTTTCGAAGGGGAACATCGAAAGATTCGCCGGACACTGCGTCGATTGACGCATTGAGGAACGATATACCCACGCCGCCATGCTAAGGGGAGTGCATGCCCATTGGCAGTGACAATTGTCAGAACCAGCGAAATTCAAATGAAATGCCAGAACCACTCACCAGTGACAGCATTCCCTACGGTCATAGCCCAAGCTATATGCTTCACAGGAAAACCTCTATAAACTTTGTTTAATGAAAGGCCTACCTTGGCCTGCTCAAGGACCTAGGACCACAGCTCCAAATAAGAAGGGGTCCCTTCTAGGGAATGTGGCTAGGGAATTAAATGCTGGAATTAAGGGCCGAAATGCCACCAGGAAGGCCTGAGCTGGTATCACTTACATTGGACATTTCAGTCTGGCCAACTTCCTGTCTGTCCGAAGACAGAGCCTCTGGACACTTGCCTTTAGATAAGGTATCCAACCCGAGGGACTGCGAAGCTGACAGTGAACCACTCGGCCCGGATCTCAGAGACGGGGTATCCAGGAGAGCATGACTCAGCATAGCGCGTACAACCCTTGACAACGAGGGGAGTTTCTGTGCTCGATCCACAGATCTACCCAGCGCTTTTGTTTCAAAGCTCTGAGAAGGCCTGAAAAGGTCTAAGGACTGATCTAACTGGGAGACCTCACAAGAGGCTTTCGACCGTCTGGCCAGACTCAGGATGTCGAGTACTCATAGTGACCCTAAGTGAGGGGAGCACATGGCCTGCCTAGTAGGCAAACCAGGCTGTAGGCTAAAAAAGAGATTCCGAGAGGGAACCAGCAGACAAAAGTGAACACTTTAATTATGCTAGGGCACAAGCTCGCCTTCAGAAGCTGCCTGCTAAGGCCAGCTGAACTGATAGCAAGCAGCCACTAGCCTAGTATCGTTGGGAAACCACTTACAGGGAGGCCTGGTGAGGCCTACTACCTGGTAACCAGTAGGCAAGCTACCTAGTGCCCATACTTGGAAACTCACCTTCAGGGAGGCCTGGTGAGGCCTACTACCTGATAGCTAGTCAGGCTAGCTGTCCAGTTGCCCATATGTGGGAACTCACCTTCAGGGAGGCCTGGAGAGGCCTACTACCTGATAGCAAGCTAGAAAACTGGTTGCTATGAACCCCGATTCAGGGTATCAGTCCCAGAGTGGCCTGCTAAGGCCAGCTGCCCAGTCCTGGGGCTCAGTTTTGGAGCGGTATGTTAAGGACGGCCGCCTGAAAGATTTCTTAGGTAAGAAACTGACTGCCATGGACCAGTAAGTTTGGGGACTGCTTCATAGTGGCCTGATAAAGCTAATATCCTGACAGTGGTCTTACTAGCTGGCAAAAATTAACCACGCTGTTGGGGGTTTGCCTTCTAGGAGGCCTAAACGGCCAACCATTCAGTGGAAAATCTTATTTGGCTGATCATGATCGGGGCTCGCCTCCAGAGAGGCCCACCGAAGCCAATTGTCTGATTGACCAGTGAATTTAACAGCCAAGAACCCAATCTGCTGGCTGTGTACCCCGTCACTCGAAAACTCATGAGAGGCCTACTCGGCCTGAGGCACGCCAGTGCTGTCAACCAACTACCGATACTGCTGGTGACTCACTTTCAGGGAGGCCTGGTAGGGCCTGCTAGCTGATAGCAAGTCTATTCTGCTACGAACACAACACCGTTGGGAACCATACTACACCAACTCAAATATTGGCTACCTGGTCGCAGCTTTAATGTATGTCCCACAAAGTTGGGACTCTCTTCCGAGGAGGCCTGTTAAGGCCTACTACCTGTCAGTGAGTCTATTGCCCAAACTACTAAGGCCAACTACCTGAGGCAAGCTGACCTAAAGAGCCCTTTTGGGGGCTGCCCGTCAAGGAGGCCTGCTGAGGCCTACTACTTGACAGCGCAGCCTTCATTGGCAGATTAGTTGTTTACACAGCGCAAACAGTATCCTGGTACCTAACCACATTGCCCATGGCAGTGTACTCAGCAAAAACGCACCCTTTACCCTTTAAGCAAGGGGAGTACAACATACGCCACCTTGCCTTAATGGAGGCCCCAGATTGAGGGGCCTACCATCTATACGCATGGGCGTCAGCTCATGGCAATGCTCTGGCTTTAAGGGAGAGTACTTCGAAAACCAAAATGAAGTGAAGGTTAGAACTTTCCGCTCGACCCGAGCCATAGTGGTGTGAGGTAGAATGATACAGAGCTGAAAGTGGAGTACTTAGAACTACCCTGTATCAACAGGGGAGTACAAACCACCTACCCCTGAGAATTTAACATTGTGCGGGCCTGCCAGTGGCTCTAGAGGTGACAGGATTTTTCCTGCGCCCAGCCTAGGGGAGTGGGGCTTGCTTGCAAGCCAACCACCTTCAACCTATCGCTTGAGCAGTAGCTCAGCGAGCTGAGTGGAGCATACTCTGGAGGCCCAAGTCCATATGCTAGCTCTGCACGGCAGGGTCTGGCAAACAAAAAATGAAAATGATCTCTTCGCAGAGCGAAAGACGGCCTTACCCTGCCCAAAAAGACCCATTGTACTGGGGAGGCCTTATTGGAGCCCTAACCCTAGGTCTTTATCAATCATGCCTCTACACCAACCTGCATTACTCTTGCAGAATGCAGAGCAGAGGGCGGGCCTTGGCCGAGCAACATATAGGGATGCTAAAAAGCCTACATTCACATAGTGAAGGGCCAGAGGCAGAAAATGCTTTAGTCAGACAACTTCACTATCCCTAGTATAGCCTAAGCCATCTATTGAGGCGGCCCTGGTGAGGGCCAGCCTATAAGCATAGATCTACCTGAGGCTCGGAGGAGCAACAGCCTCAAGAGAAAGATTTCTCATATGAGAGGCTGCAAAACCGCTCAGCCTGTATGAAAAACCCAAACAGAGCTCAGGGGAGCAATGTACTCAGGAAAATGTCAGACGGCCCTATGGGCCGGGACATAAGATCAATCTGAAGCTCCAGCGTCAGTCTCTAGATAGAAATCTATATACTCTCTAATAAAAATTATTTTTATTTAAGAGAGTAGACGAACTACCCAAGTGGCTAATAGCACGAGGGCTAAAACAGATGTGCTTAGAAAATAAACTAAGCGGCAGCATTCAAAGTTTCCATTCTTTTTAAAATGACGTTCCGCCACATTTTGACGTGCTCAGCTAACATTCCAGTAGAAATGAGCGGCGGCCTCAAAATGCTCTCATAATGAGAGGAAGCCTAAGCTGTTAACATAGTTTACATCTAGAATGAGCGGTGGCACACGCCGTGAATTCACAACAAGGGAAGGCCGTCACATACTCACACATGAAGCCCATATAACTGGTGCTTCTCTCTATCATTCTAGCCACCCAAAAGGGGGACTTCAGGGCCCTAATAATACCATAGCATACCTTATACCAGTGACATGACCCCATAACTCTACACAGGGAATGAGGGTCTGTAGAGAAATACATTTTAGTGTTAGTTGAACACAAAAATGAAAAATAAGACCCACTCAGCTCACCTGCGGTGTGCGAAGTGAAGACTCAAAACAAGTTATTTTATGAACATGGGGTCTACCAACATTACATGCCTGAAAGAGGCACTCTCACTAACCAAGCCAAGGCGGGCCATCAGAATATCGTATTCCACTCATCTTGGGCCCAGCCTCAGGCCCGATGTAAGAAGCGCCTGGGAAGTCGTGGAAGAGACGAGAGGGCTAAGATATATAAAGCCCTCAGGGGAGGTGATCCATCCTGCCTGTCTGGGTGTGGGCACGGATCTCAGCGGTATACAGGTATTAAACGCCGCTGAGCACGCCTTTGCCTCTCTGAATTTTCAAACCACCATGGAGGTGCCGGCCTGACCCACTGACATGTATGCTCTGCCATTCAAACGTGACGTTGTCTTCAGTGGTTTTGGATGGCAGGGTTTGGAGCTTTCAGTGTTGATGCCCGTCCGGATACAAGATAGCTCGCAAACGTCTTGTCAATGGGTGGCATCAACACATACCCACGTTCTCCTATCCCCTCAACATCAGCGAAACTAGCCCGCTGATGTACGGGCATAATATGGGTTCTTCCATGTCCTCTCAATCTCAGTATGTAGATCGAGAAGAAATGGAAGGCTCATCTGAGTTGGAGGTTTATGAAGAAACCAATCGTCAAGTCTACCGCGAGCAATCTCTCCCCCAACGCGACGCCACAGCAGCTGCAGCCTGCCCGCGATGCGTTCCATAACATCCACCAGCTCAGCATTCACGGGGTAGGGTGGCTGAGAGGATTCAGATCTATCCGATTATTACCACCCTCATCAGCCATCTCCTGCTCGTCCGGAAGAGCACTCTATGGGGCTAGGAGGAGAAAAATCATCCACCTGCAGCTCACCCTCGTCAGCCGCCGAATCGTCTGAGAGGATTACACCCCTCTCAAGGCGATCAGCGAGCTCCATCAGAGAACCCCATGATGCACGTCGCCGCACTCCCTCAGCAGGAGCGGGACCTGAGCCACAAGGTCCAGACGATGAACCCTCTTCTTTCGAGAAGAGGGCCAGATGAGAGCGGAGCGTTTTCACAGAAGAACAGCCTGTTCCCTTGAGAACAGCCTGTGCGTGCTCTTCCCCCAGACAAAAAAAACCGCACAATTCATGTGTGTCACCCGGTGTCAGATATCTTGGGCACAGGTCTGCACACTACTGAAAGCACTCAGCCTTCTTAGTGCATTTCATAATTACCTGATTTTTAAGTGCTTACAGACAAAACAGTCCCTGAAGACAAAAAGATAAATGTCATGTTTTCAAGGTGCCTTTATATACTTCCAGGTCGCATGTTCATTTTTCATGGGCTGTCGCCAGTCAATAGGATTGCTGTGATTTGATAGTAATTTTAGACACCTGTCACGCCTGAGGCGTTCCAGCAATGCGTCAATCGACGCAGTGTGAGTTCTCTTTCGAAAGGGAACCCCAAACGTGCTCCGGCCCGCTCATCCACACAACAACAGTGCCAGGTGGCTCGAGAACGCAAACCTTGAAAAAGTTTCCAAGGTGCAAGCATTGAAAAATTTAGAAAAACGTTATCGTCTCCTGCGTAAATGTCAAAAACGCAAATCTGTGAAAACAATGACGGTGTGCACGTCTATAGGTATGCGCGTTTGAATATATATGTGCACAGACGTGTAGTCTTTCTTTACAAATTGACCTCACCAAATTACAATAGCTTCCGCATATCCACATGAACTGGAATCATATTGTTTTATCTGTACATAGGTAAAGGGAAGGGAAGGAGGCCTTCACAGGGGAGAGACTAATTGACACTTCAGGACTGTGTTGTTGTTGTGTCCAGGCGCAGGTCCTTCATCAGATCTGGATATGGCCTGGATTCAGCGGACTGCAGTAAACCTCGGGATAAACAGAGAGACTAATATTAGCGTAGATGCCATTCTACTTATGATGTAACGAGTACATCAGGATGTATGGGTGTTCCCGGTTCCGACTGACCTAAACTATGCAGCCTAACATTGAATTATAAAAACTGATAATGTATTATGTGCATTTTAGGTCAAAGATTTAAACTGACAGAGTGTGTCTGCTTCCCAGACAATGTTCGGAAGACTGCTCCAAAGTTTAGGTGCTAAAGAAGAAAAGGATCTACGGCCAGCAGTCGATTTTGATATTCTAGGTATTATCAACTGGCCGGAATTTTGAGATCACAACAGACGTGAAGGACTCAAATGCGTTAAGAGCTTGCTCAAGTACTGGGGAGCTAAATCATTTAGTGCTTTGTAAATAATCAACAATATTTAAAAATTGATATGATGTTTAATAGGGAGCCAATGCAGTGTTGACAGAACGGGGCTAATATGGTCATACTTCCTGGTTCTAGTAAGAACTCGAGCTGCTGTGTTTTGGACCAGCTGTAGTTTGTTTATTAAACATGCAGGGCAACCACCCATAAGAGCATTACGATAATCTAGCCTTGATGAACTAACTGTTCTGCATTTGTCATTGAAAGCATATGTCGTAATTTAGATATATTTGTAAGATGGAAGAATGCAGTTTTACAGATACTAGAAACGTGACTGTCACGAATCAAGCCTCTGTGGTTCCTCCCACTCGCCACTAGAGGACTACATCTCCCGAATATTAACATTACACATTTTCACTCCATTTCCCATAACCCCGTGCCTGGTACTGATTATCTGCACACCTGCCACTCATCACCCGGACTATTTATACAGCCCTTCTTCACTTCTTCACTGCTTCAGTGTGAAGCCTTGTTTCACCCTTTTTGACATTTCTGAGCGACATTTCCATTTCCATTTCCAAAATGACATTTCCTCATTTAATGATGCTGGACTGTTCTACTCGTTTCGACCCTCTGCTTCATGCCATTGTGGCCTTGCTTTGTTTGACTGGATTTATGCTTTACTGTTTGCTGTCTGCTCTGATTATCTGCCTTGCCCATCGACTACGATTGTGGACCTCAGAAATATCCTTTGCTGGTGATTGACCCCTGCCTTATTGTGTTACTTTACTATTACCAATAAAGATACTGCAAATGGATCTCAATGACACTTCTTCATCATTACAGTGACTTTCAAATGAAAGATTGGTATCAAAAAGCACACCCAGGTTCCTAACCAATGACGAAGACTTGACAGAGCAGCTATCAAGTGTTCTAGGTTATTATGTGAGGACGTTTTTTTGTCCAATAATTAGAATCTCTGTTTTTTTTTTCAGAATTAAGCAGTAGGAAATTACGTCACACATAGGCTCACTATTGGCCGACACTGGTCATGTGTGTGATGCGTGTGACGTACAACACAGATGCGCTGCGCAGTTATACTACGTGAACTAACTCGAGGCCCAGAGAGAAGGAAATGAATAGTGGAATAAAGTCGTTATTGTTGTTGTTTTTTGCGCACAAAAAGTATTCTCATCCCTTTTATTAACCTAAGATTGAGCCACTGTAGCCACTTGGACTACTTTGATGATGTCTGTATTACCTTTTCCGGACATGGACAGTATACCGTACATACATTTTCAATGGAGGGACAGAAAGCTCTCGGACTAAATCTAAAATATCTTAAACTGTGTTCCGAAGATGAACGGAGGTCTTACGGGCTTGGAACGACATGAGGGTGAGTCATTAATGACATAATTTTCATTTTTGGGTGAACTAACCCTTTAAAGACAACTTCATAATGTGAATTCACAGTAAAACAAGAGCAACGTGATGTCAGCATAATTTTGCTGTTGATTGACAGTAATTCATAAGAAAATGACCCAGCATGCATTGATTTCACTGTAAATTTCTGACAACAGTAATTTATTGTAAAATAATACACTTTAATCCTGTAAATTCCAGGCGATTTTTTACAGTGTATATTAAATAGATTCAACAGCTAACTACCATCTGTTGTTGTTGTTGTTGTTGTTGTTGTTGTTGTTGTTGGTCCAATAAGTGAGACTGAGATATGATTATTTTTTAACTTTTTAATGTGTTTCTTTTTTTAAATATCTCATATTTACTTTGATAACCATGTACAGGCTGATTTGTAGTTAGTGCATGAGCGACGACCACAATTATGTTGACATGCAAATATGTTACGTTTCCGTAACAGTGAAGTGAGTGAATCTAGTGACTTTTGTTTTCTTTGTTGGTGAAGAAGCAGAATTTGACACGTCATTCAGATGTTTTCCTGAAAGAGAACCTTTAGATCATTTGATCTTGTCAAGTGCACTTATAAATATGATTCCATAAATTGACTTATTGGCGTAGCCTAACTGCACTGTGTGCTTTCAAGACATTACAGAACTATATGCTGCCTCTAACAAATCAAATCTGTAATCATGTCAAGTGAATTGTTTGCCACTGAGTCCTGACATTTTTTTGCTCACTTATTTCACACCTAACAGCTGCCCAAGTGAGCCCTTACTATAGATTTCTACAGGACAAAAATGTAGATTTATCGCCTCTTGGATCAAAACACTTTCAGTTTAGATGTTATTGTTTGGTTCATTGTTTTATTTTGAATCACACAGTTCCTGCTGTGAACTCGCTATGCTGCCCCCTCTGGTGGACTGATTCATTTACTTTATTCTTTAACTCCTGCAAATGCATAGCAAATACCATCAACATAAATGGATGTGAGTATTTGCCTAATCTAAGTTTGAATCCAACAACGGACCTGTTCAAAATGTTGCAGATCCACAACAGAGCATATTTAGGGTGGAAAACCCCAGTGCTAGTCTTTGGTGAATTTTGTGAATTACACAAATATTTTGTGTAGTCATGATAGGGTGATTTGAAAAAATATTCTGGTCAAGCTTGGTTAAATACATTTAACGATTTATATAAAAAAAAATAACTTAATTAAATGGAAGTACTGCATTATTGGTACTCGATCTAGTAAATTTTCAGTTTCACTGAGTGTTTTTTTTTTTTTTTTTGACGAACTGATAACAGGGGTGGACAAAATAATAAGAATGATTTCCTATCTCTCATGTACAATCAGCTAAGGTTGATCACATCAAATTTGAAAAATAAAAAATTGGTAAAAATAGATTGGTAAAAAATAAAATTATCGAGGATCTCACTCACTTGCCCAAGTTGTTTTCCCTCCAAAGAAATGATTACTGCTTTATGATATGATGTCATTTCCTTTTTCCAAATTTCATTTAAAGGGAAAATAGTCAAAAATAACATGGTGGAGAATAGATTGAGGGACAAGCTAAAAACCATGATTATAACTGTTAAAATAAATGTAATAATTGAAAAGAAATCTATACATTAGAGAGAATCAATACTGATATACCCAACAATGTATTTTTTTTTCTTTTTTAAATCATGTATAATAAGTGTTGTACTTATCATGAAAATGCGCTACACAGGCCTGGGGACATAGGAAGATAATATGTGATTATCAAAATTAAAAAAAAAATTTAATCAACTTCATATGCTTAGAGTTCAAAAGGTGTTATTTCTGACTGTTACAGGTTTAAAATTGATATTGTTCAACATTTTAAGGCAGTAAGATCATGATTTTTACTGGGGACACAAAAGGCATCGAATCCCAGGAATGACCCTTAAAATGAATTTTTATGAATATTACTGTTTTTATCAAAACAATTGTGAATTTTGAATTTTGAAAAATGCATGTTAATTTCAGGGCCGTAACCAATATAGGCGCTGAGGTGGACAAATTCCTCCCAATAATTAGAAATGGCCAAACTGTGAAATTCAACGCAGGTTGTTGGTTTAGCAGCGAAAGAGTGTGTGGAAAGATGCAAGTAGCTAAACATTCAATATTTGACAACTGTTTTACGATACAAATGTTCAGTGACACACAGTAATATCCAGTGATGCAAACTCTCAACTTTTTAATGAACTTTTGCTGTTTTGAATTGAAAACATGCTATTATTTAGGCCTACATGATTTATGTAATTCATAACTGAAGGTGAACGGACAAGAAACATTTTTTACATACTAAACATACGAATAAGAGTTAATGTATGCATATTTTAAAATAAAATATTATTTGCAAATAGACCAATAACCAATAACAATAACAACTGTAATATGAGGCCTATATATTCCTGCTCTCTGGTATTATTATAAAGCATGGTGCAGTGAAATGTTGTAAAATGTAGATATGTGTATGTGGAATATGATTTTTAATGTATGTTTTTTAGTTTGTGATGTGATGCCCACTGCCCTAATATAATTGCCCCCTGTGGGATTAATAAAGTGCTAACTTTAACTTTATAATGGTCAAACCATACTGCTTTTCCACTAGTTTCCCACTATAAATAGGACATTGTATTTGCAACAGCAATGTAGTTATAGTTAATGTGGGTTATGTCGCTTAACATCCCATTATGAGAAATAAATATATTTATTTGTAGGTTGTGTTTTCAACATCAACATAAATCTACTGGATAATGATTTAGCAATAGCTGGCTTGTCACATTATAGATCTTATAGCAGCCGTTAGTATCCACATGGCCCTGCCATCACGCTTTGTGCTTCTCCAACAGCGCATTCATATTTCTGTGCCAGCAAGCATGGAGGAGACTTGGATCTGAGGTCCCAAACTTCCACCCCCAGAGGTGTAGCAGCTGTTAACCTGGCCTTGAGAAATGCCTCATGAAAAGACAGCTGTCTGGGGGAAAGTCAGCTAAATGCTTTCAACATACTTTGATGCGACACACATGAATAAGTGCCTTTGTGTGCATAAGATGCAATGATTTGCTTAAAATGGCTGCAAAGTCATAATAATAATAATAATAATAATAAATATTTTTGTATGTGTATAAGTATATGTGTTAGTTAGTTTTTGAAATTATGAAACAATGGGCTTGTCTAAATGTAAGTTGTCAAGTATTGTAAACATTGAGCAACTAGCTTGATTTAACACCTCCTTTCCAGGGTGATAAAACAGATTAAATTAAACAAACATACAGCTGCACTTGTTAAAGATAGGACATATAGCCTACATTCAGCAAATAAAAAAATAATAATTAAAGTTTCAAAACGACCACTTTTATTTATATTTGTAGCCTACATTTCTTTGCCTATATATGTCTATCTGTATCGGTATAGGCTAAATGCTGAGACAGTAAGATAATATTGCCATTTCTCGGATCATTCTGAAATTGGAAAGAAAATGTTAACATTTTAAATAGCTAAGTCAAAAGCCACTGACACATATTACCTACTTTTTTACATGGATGTGTGCATGTTGGACCTAACTGTGAAAAAAAAAGTGATGTCTTTAATTTGCATATCCTAATTGATGCATAAATATCTTACCCTCATATTCTTTGTCTCTGTCTTCTCTTCTTCTTCTTATTTTCTTTTCAGTCTTTAGCCAATTATTTTTCATTATTTTCTTCTTCTTTTTCATATTGTTCATACAAAGTTGTATACCATAAACATGTCATCTCTGTATTTTTTTGCACTGATAATTAAAAAAAGAGAGAAAATGCACACGTGTAGTACTAAACCTGACCTACAGAGTTCTCTGTTGTGTATCACCTTCTCGACGGAAGTGATGCGAGACGCACTGACGTGGCCGGAAACCCGCCATCTTGAGGGAGGAAACGCCTCGAAGTTGAGGAAACTTGAACTGTGAGTTTTTTTTTCATTTAAAAAACATACTTGTATATATTTAATTTCAACTTTAATTGTTGTATTCGAAATGTTAACCACAGTGAAAACAAGCGCTAGATACACTTGTATGATGCGTTACCGGTGAAAAAAGGGGTTAGTGGGAGATTTTCGGAGTTAAACTGAATTAAAGCCGGTCAGATGTGAGCGTCTGTGACAAAGGAAACAACAATCCGAAGTCAACTTTACTTCTCAAATAACTAATATCGTATAGATGATGTAATACATTAACTTGCTCTCACTCAACATTATTATTAAAATTATGGATGAGTATTATAGAGGCTTTAGTCAACCACAAAAACTAGTTTAATCGACTTATTATTTTAAATTATTATAACGTAAAGACGTGTGGCCATTTTACTAAAACGTCTGATGATCAGATCTAATAAGTTAACCTGATATTTTACTGAAATTGAACTGAAATCGCTATGCTTACTAAACAGATGAGATATAACAAGTTCTGTAAAACTGCCCCTGAACACTCTTTATTATTAAATATTATTTAAAAATTCTTCTCCAAGCTGTTGTTATATCAGCTTTATTATTGAAATATTTGATTAAATATTCAGTCGTGAGAGCTTTTTACAGCATTTCCTGGTTTATTTAAAGAGTCAGTTGTCATGTACATGTTATCCACTTGGAGAATCACGCTTTGTCATTATGTCGACTTGAAGTTTAGCCTCTGTGAAGTGTACAAATGCATACGATTTTTCACACTGTTTGTGTCAGTAACGTTAAGTATTTCACACTTGGACCTGCTGGAGGAAGTAGCTTTTTAATTCACTTTTTGTCCTGTTTAGATTCGGTGGAGTGAAAAAAGCATCTCTCAAACATGGGCAACCTATTTGCAAACCTCTTTAAAGTCTTTGGCAAGAAAGAGATGAGGATTCTTATGGTGGGTCTTGATGCTGCTGGAAAGACAACGATTCTGTACAAGCTGAAGCTGGGAGAAATTGTTACCACCATCCCAACAATCGGTAGATGACCAAGATCTGTTTCCCATTATCAGTGTCTGATAAAGAGAATAAATAATGCGTGTGTGTGTGTGTATATGTATATATATATATATATATATATATATATATATATATATATATATATATATATATATTATTTTTTTTTTATTTTTTTTTTTGTCTTCAAGGCTTTAACGTTGAAACTGTGGAGTACAAGAATATAAGTTTCACTGTTTGGGACGTCGGTGGTCAAGATAAGATTCGACCATTGTGGCGTCATTATTTCCAGAACACACAAGGTAAGACAGTATTACAGTGTCAACGCTCAACATTTAAGCCTTGTCATGTTTTTATCCTTCAGACTAGTAAATCGGTCATTCACTTGTCCGAGTAAAAAAGTTGTGTTGTGTTGTAAATATAATCTATTTTGAAGCTATATTCTCATCAGTGTTCTATCAGCTTTGACATATTTAAATCTGCATATTAGTCATATTTACCCAGAGTGCGTTTTTCAGGGTTTCCGCATGGCATTAAAAAGCATTAAAAGTCATTAAATGGATTTTGTGAAAATGAAGGCCTTAAATGGCATTAAAAAGCATTAAATTTGAATCCTGCAGGCATTAAAAATGTAGATAATTTTGAAGAAAATGTTATATTATCAATTTATTTGAATGTAGCCTTCATAATTAAAAAATGTTATCTGCTGTCACAAAATATGTACGTTAGTGTGATAAACACACGGAACCAGTTTAGTGATTGCTTCCGGCCGGATGTGACCTGGGTAGGGTTGGGAATCCGAAGAAATTTTCCGATTCCGGTTCCGCCAAATGATTTCGGTTCCGGTTCCCATTCAATAAAAATTATTTAAAACAAACAACTAATAAAAACTAGTAGCAAGGGAAAAATGCACAATCCTTTTGTGTTTATTTCTTATACTTGTCAAATGAGTTTAACAGACTGGTAATGTCAACAAATTCAACATATTATTTAGCAATTTATGCAAAAATAATTAATTAATAATCTGATGGAAAATAAAAATTTCTGCATTCTCCTGGAGAATTTGGGATCTCTCCAAGCTTATTGTATCTCCAGCAGTGGAGAATACCCTCTCAGAAAGGGTATAATATGCTTGAACACACATGTAAGATCCAGACAGGTGAAACAGAATATTTTTCAAATCGGTTTGAATGATTGATTCATAAAGACTTCACTTGTTTCATTGCTGGATGAATCAGCGCTCTAGCGGTTAATAAACAGAACTGCATATACATCTCTGCCTATGACAAGTCACGCAGGTACTGGGATACTCCGCAGCGGTGCTGACCTGACCGGTGTAAAGTAGCCCGAGTATAAACGCTTATTACAGGCTTACCGTAGTGATTCAGGATAAGACAAAAACACGGTTTGAAAAAAGGCATTCATGATGTACTCGTACATTATATACATTTTGTAAATTCTGAAGTGACTTTCAAAATGTGATTTACTCTGTTTTGGTTGCTACCGTAGACGTCAGTGTTTATACTAGAACTATAAACTTTTATCTTAGTACTTCTGTGATCATTTGAATATTTGTTGCTCAGAAATATCGATACTGTGTGGTTGAAAAGACTGAAAGTAAAGCTGTTTCATATTGACAACTGCTCTTTCTGGGTCAGCGACAGCGCAAACAGATTTGAATGTTCCGGTGTGAAGTTTTTGTCATTTGGGAATAAGGTCGCGTGGGTGTTTGAATCGAGATCGTTTAAAGACTAATCGTGCAGCTCTACTGTCTTTATACTCTCCCTCTGCGTTGATATCTGACGCAAAACGTAAATGAGTGGCGCAAGGTCTTTTCAGTGCATTCATTACTATTTTAATATTCATATTCTATTGAAGGATAAGCTTCCAGCACTTCGGCCACACATCGCATCAGAACCGTTATCAGAACCGAAACTTAGGAATTTCGCACGGTTCCGGTATTTTTCAAAAACACTAACGGTTCTGGATAAGAACCGATTCTCGGTTCCCAAACCTAGACCTGGGTCATTTTGAACAGCAGAAATAAAACTAGACCAGAAAAAAGGGAAAGTGCAAAAGTGGGTGGAAGACAAACAATTTAGGACATGCTTGGTGGTCAAAATAGGTATTTAAGTTGGGTAGCTACAATGGGAACCATCGCTGTAAAATCTCATATGCAGTCCAACAGCCACAAATCTACGGTATAAGGCAGACAGACTCAAACGATTCGTTCAAAACACTGAATCATTCAGTAAAGAAACATGACTGAGTGTTGCTGTGAGATGCGCTAAGGTTCTGCTGTGATTTTCACTTCTGAAATAGAACAAAACTGCTTCTAAAATCTAAGTGACATTAATATTAACTACTTGTTTATTGAACTGCTGTATGAAATCAGTCACAGTTTCAATCGTGATGGTAGTCAGGAAAACAGCCACACTAGGTTGTGTGTCGTGCTAAATATAAAAACTCCACATTTAGATTTTTTACTGTAGTATGTTAACCAAGTTTCTTTGTGTGTGTTGCACTCATATGTTTCTATTTCTCCTCATGAGGCTGTGCGAGCCTCAAGAGCGCAACCTTATCACCGGTACATTATACGTTATATATTATTATCCACTATAAGTTGGCACTTACACTAAATGTAATAAAATCAGAATCATTCTCGCTTTTTGGTGATTCCCTTATTATTTTTGTTATTTACATTTTTATCAGGCTACTTGTCTGGTCGGACAAATACAATTCTCTTTCACTTGCCCCTTCAAAAAAATCCACTTGTCTCGGACGAGCATTAATGTCGGGCCCTGAGTGTATTGTGTTAGAGTTGAGAAGTCCAGTTAATTCAAATGTGCAGACAGTGTTGTCAGACATTTCTGTGTGATATTGTGTATTTTAGTAGTCTAAGAAAGTTTTAATCGGGCTGCTGTAATCGCTATATATTTGAATAAGATCAATTAGTCTGTTTCTTGTTGTCCAAGTCCACATTTACTTCCTCACTTTGCCACTTACGTACCAACTGTGCAGTCAAGTGAATCATTTCAAATGAATGGAAACCAAGCAATTTGTCCATGATTACACTATAATACTAATAAACTGGCCAATATTTAAAGGGTTAGTTCACCCCAAAATGAAATTTCTGTCATTAATTACTCACCCTCATGTCTTCCAAACCCGTAAGACCTTCGTTCATCTTTGATTTGATCTTGATCTCATCTTTCATTTGCGCACAAAAAGTATTCTCGTCACTTGATAAACTTAAGGTTGAGCCACTGTAGTCACTTGGACTTTTTTAAAGATGTTTTTACTAACTTTTCTGGACCGGCAGAATAAAATTAGCCAGCTCTCAGATTTTATCAAAAATATCTTAATTTGTGTTCCGAAGATGAGCGAAAGTCTTACGGGGTTGGGACAACATGAGGGTGAGAAACTACTGACAGAATTTTCATTTTGGGGTGAACTAACCCTTTAATAGTTCAAATATGAAACTTTTTAAAAAAAAAATTATTATCATGGTTTATCGTCAAAGCGGTTACCATTTCATCCCTAATCTGTGGCTGGAACAAATATAAGATGGTCTCTCACACCAGTCCATTATTCTGATGTTTGTTTTCTTTCTTTCTTTAGGTCTGATCTTTGTGGTTGACAGCAATGACAGAGAGCGTGTGAATGAAGCACGAGAAGAGCTGATGAGAATGTTGGCTGAGGATGAGCTCAGGGAAGCAGTCCTGCTAGTGTTTGCCAACAAACAGGTGCTAACAGACTTCAACTGATTATCTGCAGTTCTTTCCAAATGCGTTTTATTTGACATATTTGACAATGTCTTTGTCCGACAGGATCTACCGAACGCCATGAACGCTGCGGAAATCACGGACAAGCTGGGGCTGCATTCGCTCCGGCACAGGAACTGGTACATTCAGGCCACGTGCGCCACAAGCGGCGATGGCCTCTATGAAGGACTCGATTGGTTGTCCAACCAACTGAAAAACCACAAATAATGACCTCACTGTCCTGCTCTTCCTTAGTTTCATATTCTCAACACTCGCTTTACTCTTGTTTTTAAACCGACGGTGCTGGAAGCTGCGCTCATTTCAAATACAGAGAGAAAAAGTGTAAATAGTTTTTTGTTGTGAGGCAGCTTTTTTGAGCACCATTATGCAAAATAGATATAGTCCTTCGTTGTTACGTTTTTTTTTGTTTTTTTTTCTCCCCACATTCTTTCTGTTTGAGTCATTGGAAAGAGTTTGAAGAACGTTAGTCCTGTAAACTCTGTCAGGTCTCATTTGAATCTTGCACATGTATTATTTTATTGTGCTTATAATAAGACTCTCTTTTAGATGTACTGTAAACAAAACTGTTTTGTTTGTCTTGAACTGAGTAAAGGAAATCAAACATTACGGACACTACCTGCACATATTACGGTTCAATTTTGAGGAAGAGAAACCAAAAATCGATTACACTGTCTTCTCAGCCAAGGCTGACGTGACCTCTAGCTTTACTGTCGTGATACTTTAGAAGCCACAGAGGAGTGATGCCTTTAAATCATTAAGTCAGCTACACAAAGATTCAGATTATTATTATTTTTCTTTTTTTAAATCAGATTCCCAATACACAGCATATGTTTTTTGTGAATATGTGGAAGAAAAGTCGGTGCGGCTCAGGTTAACAAAGGTTTGAGGTAAAATGTTCAGGCCGTTCAGTAACGGTAATGATATTTTTAGGGGGAGGTTGGTCATTAAAATAAATATAATGCAACAATATACATTTTTTTAGTTACACTCATTTATTTTTGGTAGGTGAAATGTCACTTGGGCATATTTTTGGAGATTCACCCTTAAGATAAACTGAAACCTTAATTTAAATCAATTTCCTGTTATTTTCAACTTCATGTTCTGGATTTAAGTGTGTTATGAACTCAATATCTAACCAGCACAAGGAATAAACAACACCGACCTCATCTTAGCACATTATAACTTAATATCTAACAAAGCAGTAGTGCATTTTTATAGATTTAAGACATAAAACAACTATAAGAATGTTGGCATGTTAATATCAATGACATGTTTGAGTTTTGTGTTTTGCATGTAGAAGTGATTTTCCCCCAGAAGCCCTGGTGCCTTTACAGTCCGCAGAGACACCTGTTAGAGATTAACAACCTTCACGTCAATCACATGGTCACTGTTAATGCAGTGTTAGAACTGATGGTTTAAAAGCCACTTTATTATTTATCTTTTATTCTCTCTCTCTCTCTCTCTTCTCAATTAACCTCTGATTTGGTAGACACTGATTACTTGGGGTCGAAACTATGTGAATCTCATAGCAAACTGTTGTATAGTGTGACTCTTAACCAATGTCTTTTTTTTATTGTTTTTCATTTTGACAGAAATGCACTGTAATTAAAGATATTAGTACAACTGGACGTTTACTGGTGTGCTCTTGTTAATCTGCTGCTGTGAAACATTTATTGACTGCCATGGCATCAGTAATTCATAGAAAAAGGTGGCTCATAACTGAAAAAATAAATGGACACACATTTATGCTGATCCACATGGTGGTTAAACGTCAGAATTTACATCAGTAATAAATTAATTTTAGTAAGTTATATGTTAATCTTCAACCCTAAAACTTAATATTAGGTTGAAATTTCTGTTCTGAGGGTTTATCAAAGCAAAGTTAAAAACTTCAAAACATTTAGAAAAATAATTGGGCTAAGTGTATAATTGCTCATTCTTGTCAAAAAGTTGGTTTACAATTGACACTTATGAGTGATATTACTTTTGTTCCATATAAAACATCTGCTGTGAAAGAAGTTGTGTTTGTATAAAATAATGAGGAACAACATTTTTCAAAAAGTTCTATTATTAATCCTATTATTTTTCAGAATTTGGTTGAAAACTTTAACATCCACAATATGTATGCCACCTCCAGACAGTTTATTATTTTTTCTTTTGTTTATGAGGTTTGTTTCTCCAGATGGAATTAGAAAGTATTTTATCCATTTGTGAGCATATATCCTTTGAGGCAGTAAGTGAAGAGAAGCGATATATAGACCTTCTGCTATACTCATTCAAATGCATTGAGTACCTGATGATGAGTAAACCTGTTTGATATTGAAAACTTTTGTTAACGTATTATCGTAATCATAAACATACTGGTTTGTAGCCCAAATTATTATACCATTTACAGCATTTTGTTATTGTTACAGTTATTGATCTATAATGAATTGCAAGTTGCGCACATTCACAGAAAATAGTAACACCCTTTCACTTCAGTTTATACTTATTGGCACGATTTCCAAATATTTCAGAGCTTGCTTACCCAGATGGTCTGTCTCATTTCCATTCACATGGTACACTCACAGGACGTTTACTGTTAATCCAGACTTATTCTAAATAGACTCTCGAAATAGTTTTAGCATGTTATTGAACATGGCAGTGTTAATGTATTTGGTCTTGGCTGACTAGATTTGCTACGCTGTAGTCTATGGACTTGCTACTGCTAATAGATACACAGACACGATGCTGTGAGCATGAAAGATATGCTGCTGCTGATGCATAAATAGACATGCATAAATCCCCTGACAAAGCAGGAACAAGAAGAATGACACAATACAAGCCAACACATGCCTGGTGCTGAGAGTACCTAAAACATGCTGCAACATTAATACACATATAATCATCCCACAGAGATGATAGGAAGACAATAGGACAATACAGCCCCCCAACACACATAGATCTCGCCAAGACTTATGTATTCTCTCATCTAGCGGCTTGACTTATGTGTATGTGGGCTAGCGAAGGGATAGAGTTGTTTGACTAACCCTTATGTTGTGTTCGGGTCATTTTGACACGGAGAGGATTTTCCTGTACCCGAAAATGCTAGTTAATGGTATTGCATTGGACTAAAATTTACTGACTTTACCCCAAAAAATGTGATACTTTTTGTGCGTTTTTCCCCACATTGTAACACTTGTGGTGTTCCCAGTCAAAAATGACCGGCCTACAAAAAATTGCTTCTAAATCTCTCATTATGCTACATCATCACCAAATATTGGATTAAATCTTTTTGTCAACTTGTTATCCTTCAATTAGGACCGGTTTTATATTTCTTTTTGGAATTGATTGATCGTAGGCCTCATTTATCTGAGCTTACATACCTCAGTTTTTGAGTGAAAAAAGCATTATTTGCGGATAATTTTGTCAAAGTCACACTTGTGGTGTTCCCAGTCAAAAATGACCGGCCTACAAAAATAGCTTATAACTTTGTTTTCTTTAAATAAGGACAGGTTTTGTATTTAGCTTATATTTGTACAAAAATGGCCGCCCATTGAAAATGAATGGGGGAGTTGAAAATAAGAGACACAATTAGTGTTCAGGAGTGTGTTCATCATGTTCGTGTTCACATATGTACATGTGGGCTTGCAGAAATAAAGGCCTCGGACCTGTGCATGCGTGGATACATGCATACTCTTGTATCCGCGCACATACACACACACACACACACACACACACACACACACACAGGCTTTCTTTTTCACAGAGATGAACTTTATTCTCAAATCAGTGAGGCCTACAATCAATTACTTTAAAAAAATAAATACAAAACCTGTCCTAATTGAAAGAAAATCAGCTGACAAGTCAAGTTAAGTCACCTTTATTTCAAAGCAACTTTACAGTGATAAAAGGAAAATAATGATCAACAAAGTCAATGCAGGCAGATCAATATTATTGTTGAATATTAAGCGTCCCAAACTAAGCAAGTCAAAAGCCAATGGCGATAGTGGCAAGGAACCAAAACTCCATCAGGTGACAGAATGGAGAAAAAAACCTTGGGAGAAACCAGGCTCAGTCAGGGGGCCAGTTCTCCTCTGGCCAACGAACGAACAGTGTATGATTATGATTCAGGCAGCATTACAGGTCAGAAGTCAGATTGGATTGGAACAATAAGAATATTATCCAGTTCCATCTGGTTTAAGATCGGAATCATCACGCCGGTATGGAGATGGGTTTGTTGAGGATCAGTGCCGATGGCTTTCGTGTCGATGAGGCCTTCACAGGGGGGAGTCTAGTGGACACAACCTCTGCTGACACTTCAGGGATGCGTTGTGGTCATGTCTAGGCGCAGGTCCACCATCTGATCTGGATACGGCCCAGATCCGGCTGACTACATCATGGGTTGTGGTCGTGTCTAGGCGCAGGTCCACCATCTGATCTGGATACGGCCCAGATCCGGCTGACTACATCATGGGTTGTGGTCGTGTCTAGACGCAGGTCCACCATCTGATCTGGATACGGCCTGGATCCGGCTGACTACATCATGGGTTGTGGTCGTGTCTAGACGCAGGTCCTACATCTGATCTGGATACGGCCTGGATCCGGCTGACTACATCAGATTGAAATGATTGAATCCAATATTTGGTAATAAGGTAGCATAACGAGAGATTTATACAAAAAAAAAAAAAATTGCAGGCCGGTCATTTTTGACTGGGAACACTACAAATGTTTTAGGGTTTTCAACCCAGCACAAGGGTTAGTGACTTTAGCCATGTGAACCTGAGTGCCAGAACCTTAGGTTAGTTTAACTGTTGACCTAATCCAGCTATGCACCTGAACCAATATGCCTCAAAATTATCTAATTAGAATGCGCACTATGTGAGACTTTAACAAATGATATCACAAGCTGATAGAGATGAAGACAACCCCCAACCACCTTATCATTCATATTTTGCCATGTCCAACTGCTCTGTGGTTTTTACAGCCATAGGCTACACAATGCTGTGACATTTTCGATGAAGATTCATTTATTTGTTTGTGTAAGTAATGAACAGCATCATATATACTTTATATACCCTGATATATACTTCAAGCAAAACCGAAGAACGAACTGGTGTGACGTGATTTCGAACAAAATCAGGCCAAAACTAAGTTCCTTTCGGGAATTTGTAACAGCTTGCCAAAGCGAGCTTTCCAGAAAAGTTCGCTCCAGCTGGTAAACACCTTCATACAGCATTGAGTACGTAATAGATGTGAGGATGAGGATCCGCCTTCTTTGACGTGGAAATCGTCTCTGGTTCATTTCTTCTGTTCAGTCCGTCAAAATCAGACGTGAGTATCTCAGGGCTTTAAATGAAAAATCTGAAAGCGCAAGCAAAAACTCTGGCAGCGCATTCATAAACCATGTTTAGCAAAATGAAAGCTTAGAAAATTGATAACAAAGAATAGAGTTTATTTAAAGACCATATTAAACTTTTACAATTTAGTTCATTGTTTTCATTTTCAGATTGTTTTTCTTTTCTTGTTGTATATTATTTGTTAGATTATGGAAAAGTTCCATATTTTAGCCCTACAGTTACAGCATGAAATAATATTTAAACCTATAACATTTTACATAGATCACATTTAAACCTATTATTATTACTATCTCAGAATTTTGACTTTTTTTGTAAGTTTATGACACAAGGTTATCGAGTTTATTTCTCACAATTGTAGACTGCCACTCCAGAACAGTCACTTCTGAAAGATTAGAGAATTTGTCATTCATGACACAGGCGAAGAAGCAGAAACAAGCGATAAAGTCGTTGCTTAAGTACATGTCAAATCAAACATTAAACAGCATATAAATCAAAACTGCCTAATGTTACCGAATGATTATTGCAATTTAATGCACAAGTAGTTCCAAGTCAGTTACCCTTCTATATTAATGTGCTGTTTTCATTGAAGCACACACACACACACACTCAGGAGCACAGAAAATAGTTTTCAGCGCTGCCCTGCGACTGCGATTTCATTCATTTAAAGCTGCAGTCCGTAACTTTTGGTGCTCTAGTGGTTAATAAACAGAACTGCATGCGTGTTGTGGAAGAACATTGTGGCCGGATTTCCTTCTCACTGTTTATGTCTATGACGAGTCATGCAGGTACTGGCCTACTCCGCAGTGGTACCAGTCTAAAATAGTCCCAATATAAACACTTATTACAGGTGTAGCGTAGTGATTCAGGATAAGACAAAAACATGGTGTGGAAAATTCATTCATAATGTACTTGTTTACTATATAAATGTAGTAAATTTTGAACACTAAAAAAGTTACAGACTGCAGCTTTAAATATCTTAAAGGACAAGTTCGGTATTTTACACTTAAAGCCCTGTTTACAGATCGTTTCTGATGAAATAGAACGGTTAAGATTAAAATTTGAACACATGCTGCTGTCCCGAGAATTTTAGGTTTATTTCGCTTTCCCCAAAACCTCTAGAATGGGTGTATAGGTGCACTGGAACAATCCTTCATAAAACGCATTAAACTTTCGTTTACAAAGACCTGAAACTCACCGAGTGGTCAGGGGTGTCCACTGATATGCTCACACAAAAATCGCTGCAAAAGATGCTTTCCAACAGGTTTTATCGTAGTTTTTGTCCAACTCCATTGACTTGTATTGAATGTGCTGTGAGAGGTACGGTATTACTCCGCCGCTTCTTCTTCTGCTTCTTCTGTGTATTCAATGAAATGCCAGTGGTTTGCTTGCAATTGGCAAAGGTGCATTATCGCCACCAACTGGGCTGGAGTGTCTATTATTCAAGCTCTCAACGGAAGAATCTACGGGTGTGAGACGTTTGGAAAAATAGATCCACAGTTTTACAACGAATGGTAAAACACCTGTTGGAAAGCAACTTTTGCAGCGATTTTTGTGTGAGCATATCAGTGGACACCCCTGACCACTCGGTGAGTTTCAGGTCTTTGTAAACGAAAGTTTAATGCGTTTTATGAAGTATTGTTCCAGTGCACCTATACACCCATTCTAGAGGTTTTGGGGAAAGCGAAAGAAACCTAAAATTCTTGGAACAGCAGCATGTGTCCAAATTTTAATCTTAACCGTTCTATTTCATCAGAAACGGTCTGTAAACAGGGCTTTAAGTGTAAAATACCGAACTTACCCTTTAAGTTATCTTACTGCACTACTATATATCTGTGTCTGATTGAATGTGATTCATTTTTACCCTTTCATTCAAATATTGCGCTGCAAACATCAATAACAGCTTTAAGTTGTCAATGCTGGCAAATTACCATGGATGACCCGAATGCCCTAAAATTATATTTAATTTTTTTTGTCCAGATTTTTTTTTTCCTTTAAATTACTAGATTTAATCAATAAATAATTTATAAGCATTTATAAGCACATTCCTCACATTCTTAAATTCAAAATAACTCACAATTTCATGCATAAACCTTTTAATTCAGCTCAAAATATCTTACATTGGGTGTCTTTGCCGACCTCTTGTGGGAAAAAAAAATTATATAACATGATATTTCATGGCTCTTGCCACTAAATGGCCTTATAGCTCTATATGGAGCAAATGAGCTGTTTCTTCTGGGTCCTAAAGTCAGTTTCTCTTCAGTATGCATTCAGATACACATGTAGACATTATAAAATAATTTTTTGGTAAAAGTTAAGCATTTTTAGTTAGAATTTTGAGCATTTTTAGGTATGTAGGTATATATCTATGTGTACTGAAGCATCCCTTGCATTCTATTCATTTCTATGGCGGTCAATTTGACCCGGGATTGAAGGATTTGTTACTTTTTTAAATTTCAACCACAAAACTCCTCCAATCCATTAATTTTTTTGTGTGTGTGTATTCATGGTTCAAGTGCAACAAAAGTCACGGGGTCTTGGACCCCTCCTATGATCACTCAATATTTATATTAAATAAAGAAAATCTGGGTCAAAATTACCCAGGGAAGGATGAGGCGATTTGAATGCACTTCGTGTCAGGTGTTTTTTTTTTTCATCCACATAGTGCATTAAAATTGTTTAATGCATTATCCCTTACATATTGCATGTTCAGATACTCATACAACTAAATATTCTGGGGGCCATGAAAGCTTAGTGAAATTATGGTTTTTTTTAAGGCTAGTGGGGAAAGGGTTAATCAACCTCAGAACTGTTTCAACTGACTAAATCTCACAAATGTTGATGTTCAGATGAAATGACAATTAAGAAGAGCAAAGACATTCATCAAACCTGCCTTTTAGATTCAAAAATGTTTAGCCATCTAACTGGGGGGTTACCTTAACATCAAACCTTTTTCGAGACATGAGCAGAGTTGCTTGAGCAATAAGCATCTGTGGCGAGTGCCTGGGCGTTCAGTGGACGGGACGGCAGAGATCTGCGGTGCGTGTGCCTGGTGTGTGAGGGTGTTCTCTTGAGGAACTCATTAATTCTCCACTCAAACGCCCTCCAGTTCTCCAAACGCCTCCCTCGCCTTCTCAGCAGAAGCACTTTAATAAGTGACAAATAGGATGGGCCGGGCCTACGGGGTCAGCAGCCTGGAATCAGGCGCCCAACGAGGGGGAGGGAAAGCAATCTACAACAACGTTCCTTTGGCCCGATTAGGCTGCCATGGATAATGCAGCCAAGCCAGTAATGCGTGGCAGGGAAGGCATGATGGTGGGAAAAGGAGGGGTTCACTGGCTCTCTTACAGGGTGGCTTTTGTTCAGCCCACTCCTGCTGCTCCAGCGGCTTGGGGTTTGTGTGTGGCGCTCGGGCCATCCCTGGGCCGGGATTTTTGCACTTGTCTTTTGTCTGCGCTTTGCTCTTTTCTCGCATGGCCCCAGGTGCCAGCCAGCAGAATACCGCCTTTCACAGCAACTCAATGCAAATGCAAACACTCCTCTATTCTAGCGACAGGAGCGCATTCCTGCAGCCAGGAAGCAGCACTTTTAAAATAAGAACAGATTAGACTGAGAAAACAATATCTGAAGGATAGAGGTGTTGAGGGCAGGTGCATTGAAAAAGTTTATTTCACCAAACATATACAAGAATAAAAAAGTCAATCATATCTGCTGTAATCGCTGGAGATCGGAGTTTTCTCTTTATGCATCGAAGACCAAAACGTGACCAGATAGCATTTCAGCTCAAAACAAAAAAGAAAAAAAGAAATTCTATTTTGCATAAAGAGAATTAAACCTTTTTTTTTTTTTTGCATTGTGTGATATTATTTTCATGACAAACAAGCCCATTTTACTCCAAAATTCTAATACATAACTGAGTTTTTGTTATTCTGATTGCTGCCATTTTTTAATAAGAATTAGCATAAATTCAAACACAGCAAGACAACAAATGGCATCAATTTTTTTTCTTTTTTTAGCATTAGAGTAATGAGTATTTTGAGGGAAAATGATTTAGAAACTCTCATCATTTATTCACCCTCATCCCATCTGCATATAAGGACTTTATTTCTTCCAATAAACACAGACTAATATTTTTAGGAAAATATAAAAATATAATGTCCATATAATGCAAGTGAATGTGTGTCACTCTGTTGACGTTTGAAAAACCACACACAGCAATCGACCCCAGTGGATGAATCAGTGCCTTATGAATAGAAATGATAGGTATGTGTAAGAAAAATACTCATATTTTTTACTTTTGAAAAATTTTGCTTACACACCTATCATTTCTATTTGGCCACTTGCATTTTATGGACTCGCAGAGATTGATTATTTTCCTAAAAATATTAGTTTGTGTGTTTAACGTAAGAAAGAAAGTCATATACATCGTAGATGGCATGAGGGTGAATAAATAATGAGAGAATTTCGTTTTTGGGAAAAGGAAATGCAGTCTCATTTTGTGTCCAGAATAAGAGTGCTGTACAAGCTAATTAGTCCGAAGGTAATGTTTTCCTTCACATTTACACGATACCCAGAACTCCTTACTAGTGTGCTGCATATGAATCTGTGCTCGCTGAGCTGCCGTGTCTCGTGGCCTAAGTTGTCCAGGGCTTGACAAAGGGGCCAATCAGATCCAATCTCGGGGTGAGGAGGTGTGGACGGGGCATCAGGGGTCTGAGCCGGTGTGGTGGCGCCGCCGGTAGCTTGGTCCATCAGAGGACGAGTCCGTGTCGTGCCGCTGGCGAGGGGGGGGCAGTGTCCTGCGGTCAGCCTTTGGCCCTCCTCCTGAATGGCTGTCACGGGCTCCGGCTCCACTCTGACTGCTCCTTGATGGATTAGGACCATGGTGGTCCCGGGAATCTTTTCTCGGCCTGGGGAGCACAAAACACACCTAGACAATCATTTATTCCTGGCGAGCATGGGAAGTTTGGTTCTGTTCGAGGGGAGGACCATAATTCAGACATGGACTATGAGGAATACACTATCCTTGTCTACGGATTATATCAAATATGTCACATTTATTTATTTAGCACTTTTCACAATACACATTTTTTTCAAAACTTCTTTAAAGAAAATGATAATGTTGATGTGTATAACATCTTAATATATTCATGCCTTATAGTCGCAATTAGAAGATTAGAGCCGGGCGATAATATAGCTTATATTTTGCGATAATACAAGCAATCCAACAGTTTTTTGAACTGAGATTGCTATATAGTACATATCGCCCTATGCGAGTACACTGATGTATGCAGATAAAGCTGGGTGTACTCACATATCCAACTTTATATAAAAAGCTGGGTGATAATTTTAATTACATTTTGGTACTAAACAAAGTCAAGCAGTTGAGATGTGCTACATTTTATATATTGCTTTACGTATGCTGATTAAATTGGACAGTATATAAACAGTGGATTTACATAAAGTCTACACACCTCTGTTAAAACAGCTGGTTTCATATCAGAACTTTTTAAATGTAAAAATTACAACCTATCCAACACCACGGAAAAACATTTCAGAGAAAAAAGATAACCTGAAATAACCTAACTGCGTAAGTGCGGGATCTCATTGTTAAAAAGTGTCGCTCAGGCGAGGGCTACAAAAAATTTGATATATTAGGTAAATAAGATATACCATGAAACACAGTCACCCAAATTCATGGTCTGATGAGACCATTATTTAACTTTTTGGCCAAAATTGTAACAGGTATGTTTGGCACAAACACAACACCGCACATCTGGAAAAGAACAGCATGGAAAACATGGAAAAATAATAGGCGTGGCTCAGAGGCTCCGCCTTCTTTGACGTGGAAATCTTGTGTCCAGCCCATTGAGGCCAGACGTCCACGGGTAAAAACATGAACACACTGGACAGCCGCTTTATAGTAGAAAATGAACTTATAATTCTAATTGAGAGAGACACTGACACTGTTTTTCATTTTTAATACTGCAAAGCTGCTTGATTTTAAACAATCTATTGTATAAAGTGCTATATAAATAAACATGATGTGAATTTACTGGAGTACTAGTTCTCACCACTGTCATTTTTGTTATTGAATCAAAAGCGCACAGCACATATTTTCATATTGCTCTAAACTTGGCTCTCAGCAGTGTGAGCGGCATCAGGATGTTTGCTAACAGTATACCGCCGCTCACATGGCGTAAAACTTCTTTTTATCCCAGAGCGAAGAACAAAAAAATAAACAAAACTTTGCCTCGAGTGTATTGGGGCCTTTATACTAGTACTTGAGTAAATGTAATTAGTTACTGTACTTAAGTATCTTTTTGGATAAACTTTGTGCTTTGACTTATAGTGTCAAAGATATTGGCAACTTTTACTCTCTACTCGACTACATTTTTAAGTAAGTATATGTACTCTTTACTCCAATAGATTTGTAATGAGAAATGCAATTATTATTACATTTTGTTTGGCACCTAACCTTTTCTGCAGCAGTTTATTTCTGCTATAAAAGAAGCGATACGGGCATCTACAGGACATTGAAGGTACTATCCCTTACGGAAAAAAAAACGTTTATTCAGTACAAATGAGAAATATAGTTGTGAACTAGTTGTGCACTTAAAGTTTACACTTAAACGTATACTTTTATATAATAAAAAGTGGGCCAATTTAGTCCAAGCAGTGTTGAAATAGTACTACCAGTACATTGATATTAGTATACTTACTGCATAAAGTTAATTATACTTAAAAAAAATGTACTTGAACTTTACTTTAGTATTCTTCATTAATGAACTTGAAGTATACTTTTTTCGTAAGGGATATCTAGTGCATTTTGCCTTCACTCTCCCAAACCTGTCAACAAGGCTACTTTACACGAATGCGAGTTCATTAGCATGTAGTTGCTGAATCGCAGGTGTTTCATATATGAGATGAGGACATGCAGCCACTGATGAGGCCCAAACCAGCACTTATGCCCTTTTGAGCACTTGAGCTTAACTGAGACTTCACTGTTTGTAGACTTTTAAGAGTTGTGTCCACCTTGATTAATCGCAATACTGAGATGTTCAGTTTTATTTTGACACATTCACATTCAGTATGAGTAAAATACTATTAAGACTAGAAACTCAAGCCTTGTCTGTGAAACCGGGGGTTGAAGGCTAGTCCCAGACTAAAATGAATGTTTGAGCTGTTTTAACTGAAAGCCACTTGCACTGGAACTACATCCGAGATATCTTAAAATGTCACTGCCATTTGTTTTCATTGATCTCAACATTTCCTTAAAGTATGGGTTTCAGGTTCTCTTTACATCTCTGGCTACAAGTACCAGTTGATTTTGGTATAGACTTTTGTGTTGTCTGCTCAAAAGCTGAAAATGAAGAGAACTTTCCCCTTTCAGCAGGACAATGATCCAAAACACATCTAAATCAACAAAAGTATGGCTTCAGCAAAGACAAAGATAAAATGTTTTGGAATGGGCCCGCCAGAGCCCAGACCGGATTCCTATAGAAAATATGTAAGGGGACCTGAAGAGGATCGTGCACAAGAGATGCCATGATCACAATTAATCAGATCTGCAATGTTTTTGCAAAAAGTGGGAAAATATTCCCAAGTCAAGATGTGGCACGCTGATAGACTCCTATTTAAACAGACTTGGTGCTGTAATAAAAGGGTGCTTCAACTACTATTAATCAGGGGTGTGAACAAAAATGCAGCTAGTTATTACAAGTTTAAAAACAATTCTCTAAAGTGTGTCACTTTGGTTTTCAGTTGCATTGCATAGTTTATTAATTTTTACATTCAAGGTGCAAAAATATGATTTATCTTAGTTTAATTTTTTACATCACATTTTGTGTCATCACTGCTCAGCGATTCAGTGGCAAAGCTATTTTATGGATAAAATCCATGGGCCGTTGATAAGTTTCTGTGCTCCTGAATGTTTCTGTGTGTGTGCAGCGCGATCTCCGGCGACTGACGCATGCACGTGTGTGTGTGCTTCAATGAAAACAGAGCATTAATATAGAACGGTGATTAATCTGACTGGGAACTACCTGTGCATTAAACTATTTTATTGCACACCTTCTAGCCAATCAGAATAGAGTATTCAGACAGACCACGGTATGGATCGCTTTACATGACTATAGTGTATTTATGCATGAATGTAAAGTAGGATGTTATATATCCAACTTTTATCCAACTATAGTTTAAATTTGAACCCCAATAATCAAGCGGCTGAGACTTGCTATAGTAGTACATACCGCTAAGCGTGAGTGTACTTTATGTAGTGAATTTATGAATGTAATGAAGCTTGTGAGGTTTTGTACGATTTATAAAAAGTTGGTGGTGTGTAACACTGATACGGTGATATAAATCACAGTTTAAAATTGTGATCCCCCATCCTAAGCAGTTTAAGTGTCACAGTCACAGAGGCATCAGTGAAGTTAAAAATATGAAATATCACCAGACAATCTTAGCTTCCGTAAAAACAAAAACACTAATTTAAATGAGTGCTATTTGTGATTCCCAAATCTAATCAAACTACAGCTCTTTTCCAAAATCAAGTTAGCTGCCACTAGAGCCCGACCGATATGGATTTTTGGGCGCCGATGCCGATACCGATAAAAAAAAGCCAGATACCGATATATCGGCCGATATTATTTATGTGTATATTATAAATAGGCATCATAGGTGCAATGTTAAAAATTGAATGAATTGTGAATTGTGATTTGGTATGATTTAAAAAAATGTAAATATACTGAACAAAATTATAAACACAACACTTTTGGTTTTGCCCCCATTTTTCATGAGCTGAACTCAAAGATCTAAGACTTTTTCTATGTACAAAGGCCTATTTCTCTCAAATATTGTTAAAAAATCTGTCTAAATCTGTGTTAGTGAGCACTTCTCCTTTGCCGAGATAATCCAAGTTGAGTTGACATCTTCAGCTTTTGTTCAAATATTATTAAAATTTGTTAAAGATTTTGTAAGCGTATTGCGTAGCAGTGCTTCGAGTCAATTGTTTTATTTGTGATAACGCAATGAAACATGCCAAATTGCCAACATCATTTTTGTCCAGGCTGTCATAAAAAGAAATGAACACATGCAAAAACAAGAGAGAACCAAAAAAATATTAATACGTGATTATGTTGTAGTCAATACATGAAATCCTATGAGCTTTTTGTTTTTCTATGCAATTTTTTTGCATAGTAGAAGAAATCCTTTAGATGTAGTTTGCCTTTTTTCCAAATAATTTTATTAGATATATACCCTAACCAAGTTTATTGTTTTGTTCTTCCTTATATATATATATATATATATATATATATATACACACACACACACACACACACATACACATATATATATATATATATATATATATATATATATATATATATATATATATATATATATATATATATATATATACCGTATTTTCCGGACTATAAGTCGCTCCGGAGTATAAGTCGCATCAGTCAAAAAATGCGTCATGAAGAGGAAAAAAACATATATAAGTCGCACTGGACTATAAGTCGCATTTATTTAGAAATGTATTTCACAAAATCCAAGACCAAGAACAGACATTTAATCTGGAAAGGCAAGTTATTTAACTACACAGTAGCACACAGAACAACAGGCTGAGTAGGTGTCCGGTATGTTAACGCAACACATTAACAGTTATTCAGCTACACAATAGCATAAAGAACATATACCTGGGAGGCTGAATAGGTTAAATTAACATAAGCCAGTGAGTCCAACAAGCAAGTTACCAGTAAACAAGTTCACCAAGCCCCTGCGATCTCATTCCACATCACTGAATCCATTGAATTTTCTTCATCCTTGGTGTCGCTTCTGAATAACTCCGCCAACTAGAGCGCCGTCTCGCGGCTGTAGACGGTAATGTTTTCTCTTGGTTCATCTCAGTCTATATATATATATATATATAAAATATATTCCTTATTTAAAACAAATATCCCCTCCGGACATCACTTTTGGCCTTTACTGTATGAGATGAATAATTATGCAGATTACACTGCAAATGTATGTCTGTCTTCATCTACTGTCATCATCATATTCCAGTGACCTTCACTAATTATTGATTCTGGAAATCTGGAAAAGATATTTTAAACCTGGAAGACTTTGGCCATGTATTGGCATTGCTGTTTTCATATTTATTAATGTTTTTGTTCATGTAATAAAAAATTTAAAAAAAAATCACAAAAAAAAAAAAAATCGCAAAAAAAAATTTGTTCAGGGATTCCCACACTGTTTGAACCCTTTTGAATTTTAAGTTAATATTTCAATCATTTAATCAAATTTCTATGATTACGGCTCTCTGATTAATCCTGTTAATGGACACATTGACATGCAGGTAAACAAATAAAATATATTTCTATTTTTAATGTTCAAGTATTTTATTTTGATTGTTTTTATTTAAAAATGATTTACTGTAAAATGTTTTTTTTTTTTTTTGTGATTTACTTATTTTAATACTTTTTAACCAACTCACAAACTCCCTGCAGTTTTTTCACTAACCCCAGTTAGAAACTCTGGCGTAAATTAATGTTAAATGCACTTCATGACAACAAAGAATGGAATATTTCTCTCTCTCTCTCTCTCTCTCTCTAATATCAATATGGTACACAATAATCCCATTCAAATCTGTGATAAAAGTGTTATGTCAAAAGTAATCTAAAAGTAATCAGAAAGTAAATAAAAAATAAAAATAACTTAGAAGCTCCCTAAGTTTTTTCAACCCAAACAAAGTTGTACCACTGCCTTCAAAAGGACTGTATTATGTAATAAGAAGAGGAAACTAACTAAAAGATGTGATGCTCATGATGCATGAGAGCTAAAGCAGTTAAATTGTGTTACAACGCCCTCTTGTGAAGAAACTGCGTTACACCTTAGAGAAATAAAAAATCTATAGTTTTACATATAAAATAATCTTTAACAAAAAGTAAATGATGGTGTTTAGTTCATTGACACAATGGAAAAAAATACACAGTTTACCTTTTACTGTACATTTCAGAGTCAGAATCTGAAGAGTCCCTTCTGCTTCGGTGTTTCGTCTTCTCTTTTTTCTTCTTTTTCTCCTTCTTCTCCTTCTTACTCTTCTTTTCCTTTTTACTCTTCTTTTTGCTGTCAGATCTGTAATTAATATCAGTTCTCAAGTCTTTAAAACCATAAGATGGATCAAACTTATTTTTTTCCTGTGAATCATTTAGTCTATATACCTTTTATCTCCTTTGTTGTCATGTCTGTTGGACTCCTCCGGCGTCTTAGCGGTTTCTTGCGGTCTGTCAGCTTTATGATGCTGGCAAAAAATAAATTCATAAATTCAAGATCAGTAACGATTGTAATATGATTCTTGAGATTAGGGCTGTCAGAATTCCTCAACTGAATGAGTGCTCGATTCTAAAAATCCTCGATTGATTGCAATTTACCGGTTGCGATTAACCGTCAAAATACTGGAAGTGGTGCATTCGTTTTCTAGTAGGGCTGCGTGATATATTAAAACCATTGAAAAATCATAATATAGCATAGTGCTATTGAGAAATCACAAAGGCTGTGATTCAATTAAAAAATATATATATACTCTGCGAATTTGAAAGTGAAGCGCAACGCCTCAGAGCAGCTCCACTCACAGTAAATGCTGCATAAAAGTCTGACACACTTTGTGTTTCATAGCGAAGTGTTGCACTGTTATCATTTACGCGCTCCTTCGCTATGAAACACAAAGTGTTTCTCGTTTATCGGTTGAAACACAAAGAGTTTCTAGGTTATTGGTTGAAACACAAAGTGTAAATTGGTTATTGGTTATGGTTTTAATATATCATGCGGCTCGGTTAACAGACTCCATCTCTGCATATGCCGTGAGTTTGGGTTGCTTACAATGTTCATCTGGGAACATAATGTGCACCATTTGACCAGATTTGTAATGTAAATCATTTATAAACCTAAGCCAACACAGTACATCAATATGTTTCTAAAATGCGAATTGTTGTTCATCACGATTTAAAAATAAAAGTTTTAACCCTCACTCTGAGTTTGAGTGTTTTGATGTTCTTGTTCAAGACATTACAGTGGCTGTAGCGTTTCTACTAGAAAAAAAGTGGCCAAATATTAAAGATTAAGTGGACATTTTATATAAATGTTGTTTGGCCAATATTAAAGGATTTGATCAACTAACACCAGGCATTTGGCACCTTCTGCAGGCATTTGTAATCACACATAATGTACGTAAGTTGATTATGTTTATATTAAGTATATTACATTATGTATTTCAACAGTGCTATTCAATAAAACCATATGATTACTTGTTTTTGATACTTTATTTGAATCAATTATTATTACCTCATTGTTATTATACAGTATACTGTATGTATTTTAAGTAATTTTAAAGGCTTTTGTTCACTCAGGACTATTTTTAGTAGCCTAAAAAAAATGATCCATTTACTTGATTTAACATCAAAATACTAAAATAATCGTCAGTGACAGCTTTACTTAAGATATGAGCCATGACACATTCTTAAAATCAAATTAGCATTAAAAACTGATTATCTATGTCTACATACCGTGAAAACCGGCAAACCCATTTTAACAGCTTCTTTTTCTTGCTTGGAAAGCAACATTCCTCTCGCCCCGGCCCTGATGAAGAACAGAGGCAGAATCTCAGACTGTTACATTCTATTTATGAATAAAAAATAAGATGAAAATAGAGGAGCAAGTTACACACTAAAGCTACTTCATAGACTGAAACAGAAAAGTGATTTAATTTTGCCTAACATTTCAATACACACTTCAAAACCTAAGCATTTCTATCCAGAAGGGTTTTTATAGGTAGATAGACAGATATTCTGCACTTCTGAATTTTGCTCAACCCTGATAATATGTATTATACATTCATTAGGGTAATTCTATGGTGGAATCAGTTACTTGGAGCATAGAATGTATTTTTAACAGGCAAAGAGATCAGCAAACGAACACACAGCACTGGCTTTACCTGGAGCTTCCGAGTCCAGAGACCCGGTCCACGTCCCGTTCCTCCCCCTCTCCTTCCCTCCTGCACACATCTGCAAGATCCTGCCAGCGAGAGAAATGTGCATCAGAAAATGCAACAAGAAATGCTGCAAATAATTACAAATGTCTACAAATGCAAACCTCTTTGGTGAGACCAGTTGGTTGTTTTTTGATGGTTTTATGACCCCTAAAACAGACAAAAACATTCAGATTTGTACTGCATTTATTTTGCAGGCCACTGATGGATCAAGCACACTTACAGCGCTGCCAGCATGGCCTCGTGCTCCGCCTCCCGCACCGCTGCCATCTCCTGCTCTTTAGACACCGCTGCGCCACCCTTCTTATCCCGGGCATACCACGTCAAATCCTTGCCTTTCTGCCACCGTCCAACCGGCGCCATGAGGGAATTCCCTGAGGAAAATCAACACAAGACCTGGTCACACTTTAGGTTTGGGAAAACATATATTCACTAGTATGAACTATGACTTTTTTATGTCTCAAAAAGCTCCTAACTCACTGCTTATTAAAGGTTAGTAAGGTAATTGTTGTAGAGGTTAAGTTTAGGTACTGGGTAGGATTAAGGGACATTGGTCATGCAGAATAAGGTATTAATATGCGTTTTATAAATACTAATAAACAGCCAATATGTTAGTAATATGTAGGCTAATAAACAACAAGTTAATAGTGAGAATTGGTCCCCAAACTAAAGTGTTACCCAAGACCTTAGGCAAATCTTACATAACATGTCAAGAAGATATATTTCACCCCAAAAATCAAAAGAACAATTAACTACATTTCCCCCCATAATTTTCATTATCATATAAAGCATAAAAATATCATTATTAGTTTAGGGTAATGTTGAAAATATATTACATTATTAAAGATTAAACCGTTAGAAAAAATTAACCACATTGATTGTAGTATTGGTTGTATTGCATTTAATTTATGGCCATTGTAATTAAAGAAAACATGAGAATTACATTTATTTGATATGATATTTGATGTGATATGCATTTATTGGAAAATGTGCCAAACTATCTATATATAAGATAGTTATATATCTATACATATATATATAAGTAAATTTATATAATAAATTATACTTGAACTATTTATGGTGTATCATCTTTGACTTTATGCAACATACATGTAATATTTTGTGTGCGGCAGGGCTTGTAGATAATGCATTATTGTCCTTATCAGTTATTAAAAAGTGAAACTGAAATTATTATTTCAAGGGTAGAATATATAGCTCCTTTAAATGACATGGAACGAATCAATACTAAATCATAATGCCCTTCTGACTGATAGAGACCAGATAAGCAAGCAACTTTGTAAGTTAAATATCTTGGGGGTTAAAAAAACTGCTGGTACGTCAAATGCGCACATGGTACATCAAATTATGAATCCTACTATGATGAAGATAGCTTTCTTGAACAGGTGGCGTCACGTCTGCCCAGTAGGCCTCACTGATGTCATCACGGCACATAAAAGCAATGTTAATAAGCTACGCATGCGCAGTAGAAGGAATCCTGCAGGACGCTGGGGGCAGGTTACCTAGCAACGACCGCATGACCTCATTAATATTCAGATGCTGAGCCTTTGCCATAGTAGGATTCGTGAACCGACGCGCTGCGTGCACGTCTCGTGCGACTCTGGGTACTTTAACTAGAAAGCCAACACGTCAACTACACCAACAAAAGCCACAACTGTGTCCGATACATACACATTAAACTAACAGGCGTTGTAATGAGAGATCATACCAAGGAAAAAGGTAGGAATGTTTGAATTTACATTACAATTAACGTTACTAAGGACTTTAAACAGAAGAAAACATATAATGCAACGTGTACCCAGAGGACACTCTGTCATGGACAAACCATGCTGATGTCAATTAGCAATATCTTTACAGGAAAGCAAAACAACTATTCATTACAAGTCTGCTACAATATCCTCACGAGTTATTAGCTTTCTGAACAGGTTATCGTGCGCCAGTAAACTGCAAAATGTTATCACAGACCAGTTACATGAGCTCTACTTTAGCAATCATTAGTTAATTCAAGCGTGTAAAGTGCACAAGAAATCACGCTTCCCTCAATATAACGCTGTATTTCGTGAACTTCGCATATAGAGCACACCATAATAGCGCTGACTGAGTTAGCGGCTAGCGTTAGCTCGACACTCACCCAGATAGTTCTCTCTGTGTTTGTCCACTTTCACTTCATCCCAGTTGAACTGGTCCTGACCCCCTCTCACCCCTCCAGATCTCGACGAGCCGAACATGACTTCTGCTCACTATCCAGGCACACTTCCAGCCTCCTGGAGGCACTGAGAGATGCTTTACACGCGTGTAGTAGAAGAGGAGTCAGGCCTTGGGTTTCCACAACATCCGGGAAACCGCTCGTCTTTAACTTACTTAGTAACGAATTCAGCACGAAGAGCTCTTTTAACAACCACAAACATTATCGTGTCGGGCAAGCTCTATTCACAACGAGCTCCCCCCCCCCCCAAAAAACGATTCCTTACAAAAACAACAAAGCGCATGCAGTGTCGCGAATACGAAAATGTGATGTCTACATCATCTGCCGTGTGGCGCGCGCTTCACCGATGATGTTTTGAAGATCTGCGGAGCGTCTGTCCGCGTCTGATGACGTCACCGGGCATCAGTAATGGCTCTCATGCGAAAGCCAGTCACCTGAGCGAGAGAGGAAGATTTTAGGCGGAGGGGGAAGACATTCTCCCTGTGTTTGACCACTTTTATCCCAATGTATGTGAGGTTTATCTCCAGGCTTTTTTCAGGTGAGTTGAAATGAGCTACAGCTTTAAATCCTCGCCAGTTACATCATCCTTTTCAGTCAAGTGTTACAGACTATTTATGAAGTGCCATTATGATGGTGACTTTTCATAAGGCTTAATTTTACTGCATACTTTCTTAAACTCGTAGCGGATTTTTATTCATCACGTTCGGTGTGTTTCAAAGTGAACCTGCTGCGATATGCTTTAGTCATATGCCTGTCATAAACGTGTAATGCATTATGCAAGCATTAAATGATAATACAGTGCTGTGCATATGCCTGGATGGATTGATGTATAGTTTATTAAGGGTTTTTTGATTGTATCTGTGTAAAGATATGGAAGCTACAGTGCGATGAGTGAAAAAGTGTCTGGTTTCCTTTTTTGTAATGTAATATTTAAACGAAAATTACTAATAAAACGCATTATCAGCCAAACATCTGAGAAAAACCTAATTGAAAAATTGACGCAAGAGTTAGATCTCTAAATAATGGAATAACATATTTTTCTAACAGTCAAAAGGCTAGGCAGGTAAAAAGGTGGAAGAAGACAGTTTTTTTTTGAGGAATCTCAGTCTGACTTTGTCTGAGCAGAAACTTATTGCTCAACTGTCAACAAAAAAAGCCCACTGGGGTTTAATCTCTTTAAATGTGCATCCTTGTTTACTTTCCTCGCTTCCCGGCTCAGCTCAATGTTAGGAAAGGATGCAGTGAATGAAACTGAGAAATCGAAACACAACTTCTTTATAAATTGGAATATTCTTGATCACTTCAAAATGTCATCAGCTGCGCCCAAAGGATCTGTCCTCATGTTGAGGTTTGCTGAAATGGTTTAAGACTTTATCTAATATTAGTAAAGCGAGAAGCCCTGTAGAAATATGTGACATGCACTAGGCTACATGTAAACTGCAAAGGTAGGGGTGGGTGATCTTCCCTAAATTTAATATCACGATCTAAATCGTGATCTTCCCAATTTTGAGATGTATTATCGATAATATCCAGATTGGAACCGAACAAGCCTATGGACTTCTGTATTTGCACAGTTTAAAACACAGTATTGCATTTAACAGTCAGTTGTCAAAATGATAATTAAACCCCGAGATAAACTCAGCAAAGTCTTCACTGTATGAATTGATTCTTATTAAAACTACTAAAGTGATTCAGTCAACAGCAGTGAGTGATTCTGTCTGTCTTTTGTTTAACATTAATGACACAGACAGCGGCAGGTATTTGCTTTAGGTTTTAAGACTGAATGCATGGATCCAATATAATGACACGCATCCGATTTCTTTCCCAACTGTTTATTCACTTAAGACACATAACTGAATGTCTTTATGTAAATGCTCGTGAAGATGGATTTGACACATTTTTGTGTATATTTGACTATTTATGTGCGCGCCTGAAACCCCAAGTATACTTTGCACACAAAAGCGTGTCTCTTTCGCAGTGTAGTGCACTTTTAATAACTCAATTTAAAATAAAGCATGTCCCACAGTTGACTGATTTGGACATTTAAGTTTTGGAATTTAAGGAAAGCTGAAAGCACATACCGGTAGCTTTAAAGGAAAAGAATGGCATGTGACACAATGATAATTTTATCTTGATTATCACATTTCCATAATCGTTAGAAGCACGGGCGTCGGAACCAGACCCACGTTGGGACAAGACCCACCGACTTTTTAAGACCAATGATATTGGACCCCACTCACTTTTACAGTCTCTGATTCAGCGCATGTCCGTTCACTCTTCAGAGCGCCGTCAGTCAAATCCATTCCACTGGCTCATTCAGAGCCACTATTAGCACCTCAGTGTTGTACATTAAACTCAGTTCAATAATAACATAGTATAAATGATTACATTTATTCAAATTATTAAATGGATGCCAGCTTATTGGTACAATAAAGCCCTTCCTAAACCTACCTCTAACCGATAAACACTTTATTATTAAACACGTTATTTTCACTTTTCTAATATTTTGTCGTCAGGTCGCTCACCCCTAGGGGTGCAACGGTACAGATAGCCCACGGTACGGTCCGTACCTCGGTTTTTGGGCCATGGTCTCGGTTCGGTTTCGGTACATGATTTGTGCAGAAAAAGACTGCTATTTCATCCCAAAAATATGTTTTATTTTTCTTATGAGCATTAATGTCACACTAGGAAGAACATCAATGTATGGAATAAATTAACACTCTAGTCTGTACTGAACAACACTAAGTAATACAACCTCTTCAACTATCACTTATATGAAATACAAAATTTAAACAAACACACTTCAAAATATTCAAGTGGATCCCAATTCCAAACCTTGATAACTGGTATATGAAGTGATCAATGTGAAAGAAAAAGTGCACTTTTACCTTTAACAAACATAAATTAGCTTGTGCTTTGAATGAAAAAAAAAAAACAGAGCAAAATAATATAATAAAAAAATACTGCATTCAGGATACAAAGTGCAATGTTATTTACTCATCCACTATTGAGAGATTCTTGTGCAAAAAGATGAGTCTATCAACACTGTCTGGTGCAAGGCGAGACCGGTTGGCACTAACGATGTCCCCAGCAGTGGAGAAAATTCTCAACTTTTCAGAATGCCGCAAGCGCACCGTAGGTCACGTGACAAGAACCAACCAGAGCGCAGCTGATGGTTGCTTTAGCAACGACAGACGCCTCCGGAGCGCAACCGCCCTAGCGCTTTGTAAAAAGGAGAACGCGGCGCGCCTAGCGTTTTCTACGCGTTTTTAGGCGCGATATGTGAACGGCGCCTAAAGCAAAAACTAAAAGGATCAGCGCGAACTCAATGGCAAAACCGAAGTACCGCGGGACACAAGGGTAGATTGTCCCGTGCAGGGCAGACCGAACGGTTCGGTATTTTATCGTGTACCATTGCATCCCTACTCACCCCTATACAAAGGTAAAACGTAAGTTAAATAAATTGTGACGTGAAGGGCGAGTAGAATTTGTACAAGCGTGAGGTTTTTCGACAGCTAGCGCTTTTCTTAGCACCTCTGGAAGAATCCACGTTTCTCAGTGCAGTTCGAGAAGACTTTAAGCTGGCTGATTCCTTCATTGATTTCTGTGTCAATGGATGGAGGAGTTTGAGTATTGAGAAGATCCCACTCGTTTTGTGACCTTGAAGACTGAGACATGGACGATACAGCACACAACATAAGATTAAATAGTACGATAAAGGTTGATGAGGATGCACTGTCTTTAAGCACCAGCCAAAACTGGTCTCATGGCGAGGGGTTGCACCGTATGACTTGCATTAAAATGTGGATGTCACACTTGGAGCTCATTTATTTGAAGACATCAGTTTGTAATGGAGAGGTTGAAACAAATGTTGTGTAGGACACTGAATTAAAAGGGGGAAACAGTTGCACATACGATAGGCTCATTAGGCTGGAGGAAAGCTTTTTCATATAGTCTGTCAGTATGAGATGTGGCCTGTTTTATGAGCATTGTCAAGTGTTTTTCCTGTGATTACAGCTGTTTTGCAGTTTAATCTAGGGGAACGTCCAGCTGAAGTGAATTATGCAGCGATGTGGATGGTGCACATTCATTGTTCAGGGTGTGATTGGTTCAGGTTTCCTATTGAATTGAATTCTTGAAAATAAATTTTACATAATAGCACAAGGTGTCATGTTGTGGTTAACTGTGCTTGATAGTGTGAGAACTTGCTTGAATTCACTGTGCGTGTATTGTAAACGTTCTCTTGTGAGCGGTGGCTCTGATTTTGACACTGAAAAGGAGCTGTAAGGACTTCCAAGCCTATTACCTTCAAGTGCCTTATGTCCCTCACAGCTGTTTGCTCTGAGACGTCACTTCAGCTCTCACTGGAGTGAGACTCGAGGCGATTTTCAAATCAAAGATGCCATTTTAGGATTTCTCCATTTGGCTGCCTAGTCCTTTTAAATTTACTTCAAAAAGTAAAAAGTGACTTATTTTTTAGGCTAGTTATTTTCAAAAGATTAATTATCTTAATGTGCAATTATCTAGTTGTGCAGCTGTCTATGCAGAGTGCAGAAAGCTCTCAGATTTCATCAAAAAGATCTTCATTTGCGTTCTGAAGATGAACAAAAGTCTTACAGGTTTGGAACGACATGAGGGTCAGCGATTAATGACAGAATTTTGACAATCTGATTGTTGTTAAACAACAGTGAAATACATTGAACTATATTTTGTCCCTCACTCACAGCATTGTTTTCATTCCTGTCAAAATTGAAATATACCATATACCATAAACCGGTAATATTAAATAAAAAATGAATAAAACGCAAAAACAAAGTGTCTTTAAATGTGTGGTGACTATGTACTGTAGTATATAAATGTACAATATGAAAACTGACCTTGCGTGGTGTAGACTTGGTAGAGGTGGAGTTGATTAGTAGAAAAGTGGTGTAGTAACAAATACTACATTAAAGTAAGGAGATTTTAATGAGAATAACCATTGAGAATGTGAGTGTCGTAATGGTTAATAGAGCGTCAGACTGGTGGTAACCCAAAGGTTGCGGGTTCGATTCTCAAAATCAGCACCTAACCCCCAATCGCTCCTCAGGCACCACAGCAAAAAATGGTTGCCCACTGCTCCAGGTGTGTGTTCACGGTTTGCAGTGTGTGTGTTCACTACTCCTAATGTGTGTGCACTGACTTGGATGGGTTAAATGCAGAGGACAAATTCCAAGTATGGGTTACTTGGCCTTCACATGTCACTTTCAATGAGAGAATAATGGGTCTCATTCACTAATAATTGATGGAATCCACCTAATTCACGAGACGAGCGTGCGCACATGGATTTGTTCTTAACCTCGTTCTGATGTTAATGAATTTGGCTTATTCTAAATGAGCGACTGCATGCCCAAGGTTAGTCGTCTGGCATAAAACCTGCCCGTACCATCTCCATTTAAAGTCCCTGTGAACCGGAAGTTTACCAACTTTACTTCAGTGTTTTGACTTATTTCCAACTTATTTGTCGTGACTCATTTCCTTTTTCCAAACTAACGTACGTCATCAGAGAAGGAACGCCATTCCAGAGCGGAAGCAAATTTTCAGATTTTGATTAAAGATTACCATAAAAAACAAATGTTTCTGTATATTAATTTGCATAGATTAATTGTTCACCACAAGTCTAGTAATGTGCGCTAACAAAGTAAATGGGGGTCAATATTGATTAATCGTCAATCATGATGACTTTAAGGGCGTTCCACAGCCTTTTCTTTACAGCCATTCATGATTCAGTAAACATACGACACTCATGTTACACTCTCGAAAGACACCTGAAAGATTTTATACATTATCATATATATATATGAATACATTTTCCTCTTAAAGGAATAGTTAAAATGAACATTCTGTCATCATTTACGCACCCTCAAGTTGTTTCAAACCTGTATGAATAAACAGTTGATGGACTTATTGACTTCCAGAGTATTTTCTTTTCCTACCGTGGAAGTCAAAGGTGTCCATCAACTGTTTATTCATACAGGTTTGAAACAACTTGAGGGTGAGTAAATGATGACAGAATTTAAAATTCTAAGCAAACTATTCCTTTAAATTGATCATTAGGCCACCCAGAGTATGTGATTTTTGCATACGTGTGGTGTTGTTTGTATCTAAAAAAAAATTGTACATGTATGATAAATGAAATAAGATAGATAATAATGAATCATGATTTGTTTGTGAAAACATTTGTACATTTCACACACCAATCAATACATGTACAATCATACATATGACACATATGAATACATAATTAACAAAAAAATTGTCTATGGTAATGAAAATTTTGGGGAAGGTGTAGTTTAATTGTGAAGAAAAATATCAATGAAAAAAAAATTGTATGTCCAAATATACATACAAAATTTACATTTCTTTATTCAGAATATTTTTTCTTTTTGATTTTAAAATGGCTTAAATGCTGACCTGGACATGTTTTTGTGAGATTCACGCACCCATTCATAGCTAAAATGTATCATTTGAATTTTATTCAAATTTTAATTATTCAGTAGATTAATGGGAAATATCACAACTCAATGTTGGCGCTGTAGTTTCTGTTCTAGTAAGCACAGATGTATTTGTGAGTCTGTCTGGTGTAATGCTGATATGGCAGTAACTCATGCAAAGAAGGCTGGGTTGTTTGACGGGTTTGGCTTCCAGTGAGCTGATAGGAGCAGGACATTATCAGAAAACACACACACACATACACACACACGTTCAGATCAGATTGAGTGTTGTGCATGTTTCCTTTTGCACATTTGAGCAAGGTAAGCAATACAAACGCAGAGCTTGAATTGTGATGTAAATTGACTTATTGTTATTATGAATGTATTGAAATATTGTTTTATTGCTTAAATATTATAAACCCTGTAAACCTAAGCCTTAAGAGAGCAGTTTAATGAAAATGACATAATTGGCATTATCATTAACATGTCAGCTGCTTTGTTTCATTTGCTAACATTAGTTAACATGAACTAAGAATGAACAATACTTCTACAGCATTTATTAATCTTAATGTTAATTTCAACTAATACATTATTAAAATCAAAAGTTGTATTTGTTAACCTTAATTAATACACTGTGAACTAACATGAATGGACAATAAACAGACTTTTGTCATTTAACATCAACAAAGATTAATATTAATACATTGTAACAAATGTATTGCTCCTTGTTAGTTCATGTTAGTTAATACATTAATATTAACAAATGAAAGCTTATTGTAAAGTGTTATCGAATGTTCTACTTCCAAGTGCCATGGGAAGTCAAACTAACTTAATTTAACATTTTATTATATTTACTTATATTATTTATCTCCTACTCTTTAACAATACATCAGGCTCTTAAAGGGATAGTTCACCCAAAAATGTTGGTAATCAGACAGTTGACGGTAGCCATTGACTTGCCATGCTACTGATTTCCAACATTCTTTAAAATATCATGTTTTGTGTTCAACAGAACAAAGAAACTCATACAGGTTTGGAACAACTTTGTCTTTGTCTTTGGAATATATGTAGGTCAGGTTTTTCCTGTCAGTCATCATTAGAACAGAACACATTTTACACAGGAACACTGAATGTTTGGTCAATAATTCAAGAATTGTGTCTTTTTTTCTAATCTATCCACCTTATTTTTCAACACGAAAGTAAGCTATTTTCTGTGAATGTGCGAGACTTCCGGTTCATTAGCCACTATATGGAAATAATGAGGAAGAAAACAGTGCATGGTAAAACTATTTGCTCTACAACCTACTGTGTTTACAATTATGACAATACATTAAAATAATAGGCTAAGAAATACCAGTTTGCAATATCAAGCAGCATAACGAGCTTTTTTTGTACACTAGAAATAACTGGAAGTGGATTACACCGGAAGCCAGACACATTACATTTACAAATAGCCGCGCACACTATGGATGGCATGTGTTATGAGGAACTATAGCCACAAAGTGGAAAAAAAATCTATTCCCTTAACAGATTATCTATTAGAAAGTCTAGTTAGCCAAAATTTACCACAATAAAGAGAATAAAACATGATCAATTCTAGTAAGGATGGTCATGAGTAGTTAAAGATCTCTAATTTATCTTGGTGCAAGATTATGTTCTTCTCTTTTCATTTTTTTTTTTTTTCTTTTTTTAGTTTTAGTTTAGAAAGTGCCACAGGACACACAAATCGGATCTGAACAGTTGCCATACACAGTGTGGACAGTCAATAATTTTAGATCAGATTCCAATCAGATGCACTAATAATCTGATTTGGACTGACAGTGTGAACATTTTGATTATTGGGGAGGTTACATCCCCCCGGAAACATGGCACAATACAGGATCTGTAATTTGCCACTGTCATCATAATTAAAATGTCCTTAGTGAATTGGCTCATCTGAAACTCATCAGCTGCGTTCAGAGCTAATGAGCTGTTGTGCTTCAGTCCTGTTGGAACATGTCGAGACAGGATTTTGACATGAAGAAGTCACTATACTACCGGACAAAAGTTTGGAGTAATTAACTTTTTATATAATTATATAGGCTATAGTTTTGAAAGAAGTTTCTAATGCTCACCAAGGTTGCATTTTTTTGGTAATATTGTGAAATATTACAATTTAAAATAATTATTTTCTATTTTAATTCATTTAAAGGTGCATTGTGTAATATTTTGGAGAATCTATTGGCAAATGCAATATCATATACATAACTATGTTTTCAGTGGTGTATAAAGACCTTACATAATGAACCGTTATGTTTTTATTACCTTAGAATGAGCCATTTCTGTCTACACACACCGCGGGTCCCCTTACATCGACGTGTTTCTACAGGAGCCCTAAACGGACAATATACAATACTGTATGTTGTTCTTCGTGCAAAGAAACTAGCTAAAGTCAACGAATAAAACACTGACACAATGATGAACAAGTTACAATAATATTCGCAATAACATATAGTTTTACTGAATAATTAAGTAAACATAATTTCTTAATTTATTTTGTAAAGAAACCTCATTGCTGAACTGGCTACTCTCTGCTGTCTCAGACGACGACATCTTTTCCTGTCGACCACCGTAACTTCTGATGGTTGCAATTCGCAACCTCAACGCTAGATGCCGCTAAAAATTACACAGTGCACCTTTAAATTGTAATTTACTTCTATGATGGAAAGCTGTTACTCTCATTACACTACATTACAGTCTTCAGTGAACACATGATCCTTCAGAAATCATTCTGATATTCTGACTTGATGCTCAAAAACATTTCTGATCATAATCAATGATGAAAGCAGTCTTTGCTGCTTAATCTTGATAGTTTCAAGGTCTTGATTTTAAATTAAAAATGTTATATTGTCCTAAAATAGCTGGATTAGATGGAAAATCTTTGTAATTTCAAATATACAATGGATGTCTTAAATGGAAAATGAATTGGAAAGTTTCTCCATATTGTAGACCTTTGTACTTATTGCTCAAAGCTCAGATCATTACAAAGAGTAATGTTTTGTCTTTAGTTCACGAAGAGTCTTTAGTTTTTTAAACATTTAGACTGATTCATTCTTGTGTGAATGTGACTTTAATCTGAAAGTGAATTGAATATTTCTGAAAGCCTCTTTCTTTCTTCCTCCCTGTCTGTGGTGTGTTTGCAGCGATGGCTGGACCGAGGCCTGTGGTGATGAGTGGTCCCTCCGGGGCTGGGAAAAGCACTCTGCTAAAGAAACTGCTCAAGGAGTTCGATGGTGTATTTGGCTTCAGCGTATCCCGTAAGTCACATACATATGTGACACAAGTACAAAGTGATGGGGGGGGGGGAGATAGTCAACAATTTGATCCCTTAAAACTTATCTTTGAACACCAAAATGACATATTTAAAATAAAAAATCCTGTAAAAAAATGTCTTCATGTCTTAAAATAGCTTGAATGTAACTCTACACTCTTGCTTCATTTAGTATATGTGAACCATGACTATACAAATTAGCCCGGCCTCCACTCACTCACAACCGGTCAGAATACCTGATCCGTAAATCTGATATCTGATCCTGATCGGTCAACATTTTACTCAAGTTACTGTAGTAAACACTGCACAAGCATATCGCTCTTTACAATGTTGGACACATAAAGGTAATTAATATTATTAGCCTTTTGCTTGACTACGTTATCAAACAGCTAATAATGTGATGCTTATGTTACACAAACCATGTTCGCGTTCACCATCTCAGAGTCAGACAGATGCCTTCTAAAAATCAGCATCAGAAACGATTTGAACAACTAAGAGCGACAGTGGAGAAAGACATATACAGGTGCTGGTCATAAAATTAGAATATCATCAAAAAGTTGATTTATTTCAAGAATTCAACTTAACTGGTGAAAATAATATATTATATAGACTCATTACATGCAAAGTGAGATATTTCAAGCCTTTATTTGTTATAATTTTGATGATTATGGCTTACAAGCTTATGAAACCCACGAAATCAAAATCCCAGAAAATTAGAATATTACATGAAATCACACAGTAATTACACAGTGATACCATGGTTATAACAAATAAAGGCTTGAAATATCTCACTTTGCATGTAATGAGTCTATATAATATATTAGTTTCACCTGTTAAGTTGAATTCTTGAAATAAATCAACTTTTTGATGATCTTCTAATTTTATGACCAGCACCTGTAGTTCATCATAATATCGTAATATACATCATATACACAATTCACCCGCTATATTGCTAAATGTACAAGATTTTTCATATCAACAGAAAAATATACCTGGATAATCTGGCTTCTCTTGAGACTCCTCTGCTTCGCAGCATAGTTATGATGATATGCTAAAGCTGGCTGCACGTTGACCTGATTGGTTACAAGGTAGTTTGTGACATCAGAAACACCAGCGATTTCAAACCGTGTTTTTGAGACTGCCTTTGATTCACTGCAGTTTTAAGGAGAAAATACTCAGCAATGATGTTGATTTATGAATTTACACATGGTTTGTCTGATAGCACATTAAAAAAAACACATAGACATATAAACAACATTAAAAACTTGATTTCCATCACAGGGGGACTTTCAATTTTCTTAATTAAGATTGGTCTTTTTCCAGATACAACGCGAAGCCCTCGTCCAGGAGAGGAGAACGGCAAAGGTAAGGCTTTTGATCTTGAGTGGTAAAGAGAACAATGTTTTTCTGAAAATATCTTTTGAATTATCCTCAAAACCCAAAACTAAATTTTACTACAAGCCTTGTTATTATAAAACATAATGTTCATTACATAGATATCTAGTTATTTCAGTTGTTAGTCAAACAGAATCAAATCTTAAAGTGCCCCTATTATGCTTTTTCAAATATTACCTCTCATGCAGTGTGTAATAAAGCTGTTTGTGAATGTAAACTCTGCAAAATTGTAAAGTCGAAAGTGGACGATAAATAAAGTTATTGTCTCCCAAAAGAAAGATTCGACTCTGAACCGCCTAAACGAGTCGTCAGGAATCCCAGTCTCACTTCCGTGACCTTCATACGTAAAATATTTTATATTGTGTTGGTCTCCTGCTAACTGGCTAACTCACGATATTACTGTCTTACTGAAATACTTCTGCTGATCAGTTGTGGGCCACTTTTACCTAAATTAATGCAGATTGTCTGTCGTTCTTAGTACTTTGAGTAAAGATAAAGGATGGAGCAAGATTTGTTTTATAAACTTTAATGTTACATCAGTTGTTCATGTTAGAGCTCTGCTAACGTACGCGCTGTTATTGATTCAGTTCCTGCTTGTTCACCGCAATAAATTAGAAAAATTGGTTTGTTGATGGACATACTCTTGTTAATGCTGATGGTGAGGAATTGCAACTGCAACATCTCATAATGTACCTCAAACTGAGTAGCTCCTGCTCGAGTCGTCCTTGCGAAGGAGGTTCGGGTTGAATAACTAGTTCTTCTGATGTTTCATCATCAGACCCGCGTTTGGATTGATAAAATAAAATCGTCGCCATCGTTACGGTCTTTACAGTTCAATCGCTGAGCTTTAGGAAGCCTCCGGAGCTGAAGTTTATGGCAATGGCCGTTTCGTTTCTGACGCGCTGTAAGCGGTCGACCAATCACAACAGACTGGGCCATCTGGCCAATCGGAGCAGAGTAGCTCGCGGAAAGGAGGGATTTAGAGAGACTGAAGCATCGGAGTCGTTTAAGAATCATTGAAAATGTGGTGATGTGAAATGTATATTATGTGAAAATGAAAATGGTTTTTTTTACCTTTGATGCATGTAAACCTGTTGTAGGAGGCTCCAAAACAAAATTAGGAACCTTTAAAATGGCATAATAGAGGCACTTTAAAGTCGGCATGAAGTGGAAGTTGCGGGAGTCTTTTCTTCCCTATTCCCAAATTGACTGATACAGTGATGAGCCAAAACACTTGGGTCAGTGCATGTGCATAAATGAAGCATCAAAAATATGCTTTCCAAATTTGTGCTTTCAGTTGCGTGTTGTTTTTAATTGGTATTCTGGCTGATTAAATGATAATTGCAACATCCTTTGAAATATCAGTTTTTTTGAAAGTCAGTCGATGAGTGGCGTATCTTCTGAAAAAATCTTCTTTTTTCTTTCAGATTATCATTACGTTACCAGGGAAGTTATGCAGGCAGCAATAGCAAATGGTGAATTTGTTGAAAATGCTGAATTTTCAGGGAACATGTATGGAACAAGGTACAGCCCCCTTTGGAAAGTCTTGTTTGAAGGGAGATTTAACTGACATCCTTCTTTTGAAACCACTGATACAATCCCATTGATAAGTGCTTGTTCTTATTGAATGGTCTATAACTTAACATGCTTGTCCTCATATTCAAACTTTAGAAATACTGTATGTATGCAGAAATATTTTTGTAATTATAACTAACCTCACTTTTGCCCTCTTCACAGTAAAGCAGCTGTACAGGCTGTTCAGGCCAAAAATTTGATTTGCATTTTGGACATTGACATGCAGGGAGTGAAGAACATCAAGAGGACCGATCTCAACCCCATATATGTGTCCATCCAGGCCCCGTCAATGGGCATCCTGGTAAGAAATACTTCAATTGAGCTCTTTCTCTCCAAATATTATGTTTACATGTCTTCATTTTAATCTCAATTGTATAACTTTATTTATTTTAGGAAAAAAGATTAAGGGACAGAAAAACTGAATCTGAGGAAAGTCTACAAAAACGTTTAGATGCAGCCAAAGTGGACGTGGAAATAAGTAGGTATCTGTTCCTATACAAATAATTTTGTATAAAATGCTGCAATTTTTTTCACATCTAGAATAGCTTGCTAACTGTTATTTATCCATCTTTCAGGTAAAGAGCCTGGATTATTTGATGTGATCATTATCAATGATGATCTTGACGCGGCGTATGGGAAATTAAAAGACACTCTTCTCGAGGTAACATTTTCCAGTCTAAATTTTCATCACCCGGAATGTAATGGTATGAGATTTTGATGGTCACGGTACGAACATTTTCGCAAATATTTCACATTATTAGGGTGCATTGCATTGCTAATAACTATTTGAATAATATCATTTTTAGTAGACACTTGTCTGATCAACATGCAGGGCCCTATCATACAGCCGGTGCAATGGGGCGTCAGGCAAGTGTTTTTTGCTAGTATCAGCCCGACGCAGTTATCATTTTCACGTCCTGCACCACGTTGTTTAAATGGCAAATGCATTTGCGCCCATGGGTGCTGGTCTGAAAACGAGGTGTGTTCAGGCGCATTGTTGGCGTATTACTATTTTGAGGCGACTGAAATAGACTGCAATTTTTTTTTGTTATTTAAAGAGCACGTTGGTAATGTGTGCCTATAGGCGGGTCCAAAACAAGCGTACACTTTGTCCCATAGATGGTCTGCTCGTGCGCTTTAACCTCATGCTTGAGCAGATCAGTTTCCTTGCTAGAGAAGCGTTCGGTTTTTCCGCTTGCAAATTCCGTCATGTAAATAGCGATTCCGCCATGGCGTGAGCGCAACTGGCTTTTAAAGGGAATGGGAGATGAGACTCTGATTGGTTTGTTGCACGTTATGGCCAAAACACACCCATTACTCATTAAGAGAATAGGGACAACCGTTTTACACGACCATTTACAACCCCAACCCGACCATTTTTCCTATTTCCCATTTCCTATATATATATATATATAATATATAATATATATATATATTACACCCCTACTCTTTCGAAAGACATCCTGGGATTTTTAATGACCACAGAGAGTCAGGACCTCGGTTTAACGTCTCATCTGGAGGACGGTGCTCTTTGTCTTTATAGTGTCTCGTCACTACACTTTGGCGTTAGGACCCACACAGACCACAGGTTGAGCCGTACCCCCTGCTGGCCTCACTAACACCTCTTCCAGCAGCAACCTGGTTTTCCCAGGAAGACCCTTAGAGACATTTAAGTTATAACCAATTCTTTAACTTGAATTTTCTTCGGGATTACTAAAGTATTAATCATCATTAACTTTATTTTGGATATCTTTGAAATGCTCTCAATCAGATTTGCTCAAAATCCAATTGAATAATTTAGCAAAAAATATTTATTATTATAGAACATTATTATTATTATTATTATTATTAATAATATATTATATTATATTATTAAATATTTTTTTCCATAGCAGCACCGGGTATATTTGGTACCCGCTGATACCCGCTTTCAAACTCTCACGTTCGTGTTTGTTTCTCTTAGCCTCAAAGGTTTCTATTTACAGTGTGTTTTACAGGCGTAAAAAAAAAAGTCTCATTGCTGCCAATCACAATCATATCTGTTGAGCACATGAACCCAATAGCCAATCAGAGGTGCTAGTCAATAAGTTAGTCAGAATCCACTCAACACCGCTGAAAACGCACAAGGTTTTGTTTTGTTCAACGCGAGTCCTTTCCTTATAACCAACAAAGTGTAAAAAATGTAAATAAGAGATTGATTGATTGTACAATTCTGGATTGTCAACTGTATTTAAATATGCGATTGAATCGGACACTGAAATGATTGACAGTGATAACCAATGGACGAAATGAGTCAATTAAATGCGACAATTGTTTTTAAAGGGGTGATTGATTATGATTTACTTTTCTAACTTTAGTTAGTGTGTAATGTTGATGTTTGAGCATAAACAACATCTGCAAAGTTACAACGCTCAAAGTTCAAAGCAAAGGGAGATGTTTTCTTTTAAATAAATGGCTTTTTAAGGACTATAACAAACGGCTGGTAGTGACATCACCAACCCTAGAATTTGCATAAACCCCACCCCTGGGAAGGAGATGTATAGATTTCAAGACAGAATATGCTAATCAATGCCTAGAAGATAACTACACATCAGCTACATAAATTCATCAACTAACCATTCAGAAATGTTTTGTTGCATTCACATGTTGTCACTTCTTGAGTCTCTCCATCATTGTCTGAATCTGGTTTGAACATAAAAGGCTAAAAGTTTTTGAAATTTTCAGTGCCTGTCTGTGTGAGTGCAAGCTTTTGAAGCCCCGCCCCCTCTGCCGGGAGCAGCAGCTCATTTGCATTTAAAGGAACAGACACAAAACAGTGTGTTTTTGCTCACCCTCAGAAAGTGACAACTTTAACATGCTATATAAAAATATCTGTGGGGTATTTTGAGCTAAAACTTCACATATACACTCTGGGGACATCAAAGACATATTTTACATCTTGTGAAAAGGGCATTATAACCGCTTTAAGTACTTAATTTAACAGTTTTTGCTCTGGTACTGAAATTTGTACTGAGAACCGGTATTGGTACTGATTACTGTGATTTTGGTACCGTGACAACCCTAGTACTTTCTATCTTCTGTTTTTTGTAACTACATCACCTTAAATTAAAGTGTTAACGTGTTCCTGCTGCCGTCTTTGAGGCTGCTCTGATTAGTCCCGTCTATAACGGCCACCCAAACACCAAACCCTAACCACACTGGGACTGGGGGATTCTGGGTTGAGTGACAGTTAAATGAATGGAGAATTTAGACATTTTTGAACATAATTGAATGTATAATAATGGAAATCTAATTCATAGACACCACCCTTATTTAAAATAAGTGTACTGCAAAATCGGCATACCGTTACATTCTTTTACCTCCTATTAAATCATTTAAAAAGTCTCATGTGAAAATGTTTCTCTTCCACTCAAGTCTTCTCTTCCTTTAACAGGAAATCCAAAAGGTCAGAGACACCAACAAATCCTAGAAGAGAACACACTTGCCAACAACAGCGACCTCTCTATTCTCCTCCAACTTATAAAGTTTTCAGATCTGAACATTCCACCCAGGGAAGACTTTATGAAGTTTGGTCAATACTCCAACAAAGCTGGATGTAAAATATATTCATGACTAAAAGGTGCAGATTAATATATTCCATGTTCAGTTTATTTTTTGACCACGTATGTTACTTCATTCCAGGGCTAAAGCTAGAAAACATGTATGATTCAACCAAGAAACACTCTAAAACTCTCAAGGTCTAGTCTTTGAAACAGTTTCTGTTTTTATTTTGTATAATGAAGGAAGATGGATATATCTTGGCTATATTGATTGCTATATCTATTTGGTATTGATGTATCGAACTAGCATGTTCACTAATTTATTGTTTTCTTTTCCTTTTTATGATAACTTGCAGATTTTGTCTTAAATGCTGCTGTGTACACATTGGATAAGCAGCTTTCTGTTTGCTACATTTAAACATTCTAGCTATTATCTGCACATATAGGCAGTGTGTTACACCTGCTTTTATTCATACGATAGCATCTGACATTGCAAAAGTCAAGCAAAGCTTCTTTTCTTAACTAATAACTAATTCTTAAAAAATGTTAATGGTTGCTTCTCATATGCTGGTGTCTTGAATTGCATAATCACGTTTCACAGACACATTACATGCACATTGCTCATATTAAAGTGAGATATTGTCCTTTTTTAACAAAACGTGATCTGTTTATTTGATAAAGTTCAAGGTAATATAGGTGTGGTTTCAGACTTTGTGTAAGGCAGCTCATAAACACAGCCACAGTAGTTTAGGACACGCTTTTAGTCTTATACAGCTGGTCTTTAACATGTTCAGATTGCTCAGCTATTCTCATCTGTTCCTGTCACAACGAAATCATAAGGAAACCAAAGTAAAACATCGTTTTAAAATCTGTAACTACAGAATCATTTTTTTTTCTTGTCGATTTGTTTACACCCTTGTTTATTAGCAGTCGAAACATTTTAAAACTGATTTTTACATGAGTAAATACATTGATAGACATGATAGAAATATTTCTTTCTTTCCCATATGTCAAATATCATGAACTATGTGGTTCCAGTTTACCTGATATAATATTCTAACATAATACATTGACTTTTAAAATGCGTTCTTGTATTTTTTCTGTTCAGCACATACACTGTGACTACAGTTCAGCAGAAGTTTATATTGGTTTCTCCCAAACCTTCAAAGTACTGTGTGTGAATTATTATCCATCGAGTGTGAAAACAATGTAATATAATGTAAATTGCGGTGTACACACATACATGAAGATTATCAAATGGGAAAAAAGGTTTTCTTAAAATGGCACAATTTTAAAGAATCGAAGGAAACCAAATTGCCAGACACCGGCTGTTTATGAAATGTAGAACGATGTTGCGAAACAACTGCTAATAATTTTGTTTTTGCATATACAAATTGACAGATTTTTTAGTTTTTTATGTCTCTAGGGTCTTAGAAAACTGCAGAACCCATTTCAGAGTTTTATTTTATTCCTTGGTGCATCTTAAACATTTTGTTAAAAGAAACCTGTCAAACATTTGTGGTGTACATGAAATCTGAGAATGCATTTAATGTCTCAAATGTATAAACCAAATGTCACTGTTTTCTATTTTATTCTAAATCTTTGTACATGTTACCGTGCAGGTGTAATAAAACTACACTATTACAGTGTGACTGTATGACTGACTAGTTGTCAATAGAAATTTACATTGTGATATATTTGCAACGACAAAAATACAAACCGATCATAAAAAAAAAAAACATTTAAATTCCAATTTACATTGTGCTAATAGTTGTACTTATAGTTAATGAAAGTTAAGGAAGTGAATGGACATTCATTTTGGTCTGATATTACAGTAGGACTGTGTCTGTAGAATCATAATTCATTAACATATTTTGTGAATGTCTGTGATGGCCATTGAGTTAGATATGACAGTCTTACAGGAGTGGAAAACTACTTAGTTTTATTCCAGGATCTTGAATTATTAAAGCTCTCAGCTGAACAAATTCTAGTGCTCAAATTTATTAAAATATTTTTTTTAACAACAGTCAACCAAGCAGGTTTCCACAAGCTTAAGATCGTGAGAAACAAAGGTACAATACAAAAGTGCAAAATGTAACAAATAAAACATTTTGAAATGAGGCAAATGTGAAACTGAACAAAAGAAGCAAGTTGCTGGCTAAAATGCACATCAACAACACTGAGATGATAACACCACAAACAACTTAATGCAATGGACCACGAACGGCATGGGTGAACTGAGAGACCTTTTGATTAATGCTCATGATCTCAAAACTATGGAAGCTCATTTCCGCCACAATGAAAAATAAAGGTAAATGTGACTTTTTATCTCAGAATTCTGACTTTTTTTCCTCACAATTGCGAGTTTACACCTCGCAACTCCGACTTCTCAGAATTGCATGATATAAAGTCACAACTGTGCGTTATAAAGACAGAATTGCGTAATATAAAGTTGCAATTGGGAGAAATAAACTCGAAATTCTGACTTTCTTCTCAGAATTGAGAACGCAATTGGGAGATATAAAGTCACAATTGCGTGTTTTAGAGTCAGAATTGTGAGATATAAACTCCATTAAGTCTTTTTTTTTCTTAGAATTGGTCTTTATAACTCGCAACTGCGAGTTTATGTCTCACAATTCTGAGAAAAGATGTCAGAATTAATAAACAGAGGAAATAAACTTGAAATTCTAACACGCAATTGTGAGATATAAAGTCACAATTGCAAGAAAAAGTCAGAATCGCAATTCTGATTTTATAACATGCAATTCTAACTTTATATCTCACAGTTCTGAGAAATAAAGTCAGAATTGTGAGATGTAAACTCACAATTGTGAGATAAAAAGTCTGCAATTATCTTTTAAAATGTTTTATTCTGTGGAGGAAACAGTCTTCCATACAAAACACAAGCGATGTAAAAAAAAAAAAAGATACACCTTGATGCTTCACTCCCAAACATGCCTTCTCAAGTTCACAGGTTAACATATGAGATCTATCCCAGGTGTCCTTCTTAACTCGTTTAAAAAGAATAATAAATTAGACACTGTAAAATCAGTTAGAAGAGTGGAGTTGAGTGATATTGCTGGTTGTGAACATCAGAGCACGGCTACGCCTCCATCACAGCGGCTTGTGATCATGTTACCGATCTCGGTCCATGTGTCCAGGTGCGGGTCATAGATTTCCACCGAGTCTACAGTAACCGGTGCTGAAAAGTCCCGGCTAGTGGTCCGACCACCCACCGCATATAACAACCCATTAACAGCCGCCACTGTTACCCCAGCGCGCGGGACGGCCATCGGCGCCACCTCCACCCATTTCTCCTATAAGAACAGAGCCATACACAGCATTAAAAGGAAAGCATTTGCATAAAGGGTCGACTTGATATAATGTAAGCCAGACTTCATGGAATCCTAACCTCCTCTAGGCAATACTTTTCCACAGTGTCCAGTGATCCCAGTGCCTCGTTCCAGCCTCCTACAGCGTAGATGCAGTTATTGAGGCTCGCTACGCCCACGTACGCCCGTCGGGTCACCATGACAGGCAGGGCGCTCCAGCGGCGAGAGATTGGGTCGTACACCTCAGCCGAGCGCAGCTCCGTTCCCTCATCACTGATGCCACCGATCACATAGATGAAGCCTGGAACATTCACACACCACACTAGAAGACTAGAGCCTGCATATACGTTTTCCCCATACTCCCACAGTGCATTTTAGCACTTCTTGGATGCATCGTCCAGAAGTCAATGGAGTTTCGGTTAAATGCCTGAAATAAGGTCTGCGGTGAACACAAGCTCGAGATAGGTTCAGGTTTCCCTGCAATATTGAGTTTATATCTCGCAAATCTGACTTTATAACTCGCAATTGCGACTTTACAGTATATCACGCAATTCTGAGATAAAAATTGCGATGTAAATTGCATTTATGAGATAAAAAGTCAGAATTGTGAGATAAAAAGTCACAATTACCTTTCTTATTTTTTTATTCTGTGGTGGAAACAAGCTACTAGACTTTATAGTTATGTCCAGTTTGTGAATGTATCATTCTTTTCTATTCGTTCTTTTAGTGGACTTTTTCATTTTAAACAGTCAAGTCAAGTATATTTGTATAGCGCTTTTCACAATACAGATTGTATCAAAGCAGCTTCACAGTATTAAATTAAAATAATACAACAAGGTTTGTTTCTAGTGAAATTTATTGATTGATAAAATTAAATTAAATATTCCCAAAATATCCCCAACTGAGCAAGCCAAAGGCAACAGTGGCAAGGAACCGAAAAAACTCCAGTTTGCAGGTTGAGTACAAATGTATGTCACAATTCACATTTTTTTCCATCATCATTTGACATTTCTCCCCTCAAACTCTGAAACTACTGGTCATACAATGTGCAGTGTTTCTGTGACGGACCAAGGCACATGAAAATGAGGCACGTGTTTGGGTTTCTGTTGTTGAGTGTCTAGCCGTAATATTCTAACACTGCATCGTTTCGCACAGTACAATTTTGGCTAAAAAGTTGTGCTAACCCTGCTGTGGAGAACAGAGAGTGAAACGCCTTTATGATGAAAGAAGACATATACAGTAGAAGTGAAGAATCATGCACAATTAAGCCAGGTAAATGTATTCCCATTTTATTTGATGTTGATTTTAATGCTACACTATTTAAAATAAATGGGTTTATGAAACAAAGTGGATGTTCAAGTCAAATATATTAAACCTTTAAAAGTCATTTATTGGTCATCACTATGGTTCAGTTATCCATGAGGACGTACCTTGCAGCTCACAGCAGCCAAAATAATATCGAGGAACAGCCAAGCTCCCAATAATCTCCCATTTGTTTTCTGATGGGTCATATCGTTCCATGGTCTTCCCAATTTCCGAGCCAATCCAGCCTCCTGAAACAATAAACAATTACATGTATGCATTTGGCAGACACTTTTATCCAAAGCCACTTATATTGCCCGCAATGTGTACATTTCATCAGTTCATGCATTGCTAGGGAACCCCTGAGCTTGGCGTTGCCAGAGCTATGCTGAACTACAGGAATCTTCATGCAATCAATCACATGATGTTATAGTGAAACCCAACAAAACCCTGAAGAGAGCAGCAGACTCGCCCTGCCAGAAAGCGTATGAATTTGCATACCGAGTGCATAAAGAGCTCCATGACAGGAACAGACTCCAACCCCACAGCGTGGATAGGTCAGAGACGCCACTGCCGCCCACTGCTTGGTCACTGGGTCGTACCGCTCCGTGCAGTCGAAGATCATCGAGTCTTTTTCTCCTGTGCAATACAAGATGGCTGTATGTTTACCATTGTCTCCTAAAATTATATTCTAAATACAATTTTAGTTCATTGCTATGTGGTTATGGTAGCTTTATGTGATGGCTTAATAGCCAAACAGCATACACCCATATTCTGGTCTCTAGACTCAGATCTCAGTTTCAGTGTGAAGGCATATAATTATGCATATAAAGTTCTAATAATCATTCTAATTCTATGAGAATATTGAAGTCCACACCACATTTATGACGATAACAACAGGAAGGAATGATATCATTGGAATCACTTTCAAAACAAATATTTTTTTCCCACCTGATAAACGATAAAATCACTGACAGCCAATCAGAATCCACCTTACTTAAAGGAGAACTCGGCAACTCTAGCGAACTCTAGTCACTTCGTTGATTTTCCCTTTTGTTGTCACGTTTTCACCACGAGCTCCCCCTACAGCTGTGGTGGGGCGTATATTTCACAACACGGTCGTAAAAAACTCACTTGCGGCGGCCTCCTCCCCCTCTCTACCGCTGCTCATGTGCGTTTGTTTTGATCGGAGCAAGCCAACTGAATCGTGTGGAGCTTTGTCTACCGAGGTGGGTAATCTGGTAATACATCATACATGCGTGTGTGTTTATGTCGAATTGCCGTAAAGCAATTCGTGCTTCGCGCTCGTTCTCGTTCTCATTCTCGCTTCTCACGAGACTTCCTATTTCTATCTTGCCGGGACGGTAGTCCCCAAGTTGCAAGGTTGGTTTTCCGCCTGGGAACGCTGGGGGGAGCGGGGAAAGTCACCAATATCACCAGAACAGGTTGTTTAACCATCCAAATGATTTCTAGACCGTTTTATTAAGTTAAAAAAGTTACCAAGTTCTCCTTTAAAAGAGCTTGAGCATTTTAAATGACAGACAACATACAGTAAGTGCAGCACATGCTTATAATATACAGAATGTTATATAGTTATTGTTTTTGGTGTGAACGGGCCTTAAGTTTTTTTATTTGTTTTCTCAAGTACAAGTAGGTAGTAGTAATATTGAAGTTTTAGTAGAGATACTAATGCTTGCTTTTAAAGTCCCCCTGTGGTGAAAATCAAGTTTTTAATGTTGTTTATATGTCTATGTGGTGTTTTTAATATGCTTTAAGACAAACCATGTGTAAATTCATAAGTCATCAACACCATTGCTGAGTATTTTCTCCTTAAAACTGCAGTGAACCAAAGACAGTCTCAAAAAAGCGGTATTTGACGTGATTTAAAAAAAAACTTTAAATATGTCAATTTGGTGATCAAAGATGAGTTTTAAGTGATAGAATTATTGACTACAGGGGGACTTTAAAATTATACACACTATATGGACAAAAGTATTGGGGCACAGGAGTTTCAATCAGACCCATTGCCACAGCTGTATAAGATCAAGCACCTAGGCACGCTGACTGCATTTACAAACGTTTATGAAAAAAATGGGTCTTTCTGAAGAGCTCTGTGAATTCAAGTGTGGTACTGTGATAGGATGCCACCTTTGCAATAAGTCAGTTAGTGAAATTTCATCCCTGCTAGGTATTCCACGGTCAACTGAAAGTGGTATCATTGGAAAGTGGAAGCGTTTAGAAACAGCAGCTACGAAGTGGAAGACTATGTAAAGTGCTGAGGCGAATGGTACGTTAAAGTCACCAACTCGGGATGCTGATTCCATAGCCAAAGCGTTCCAAACTTCTACTGGCATTAATAACAGAAAATATCAAAAACTGTGCTGAGGGATTTTCTTGGAATGGGTTTCCATGGCTGAGCAGCTGCGTGCAAGCCTCACATCACCGAGTACAATGCCAAGTGTCAGAAGGAGTGGTGTAAATTACACCGCCACTGGACTCTGGAGCAGTGGAAACCCGTTCTGTGGAGTGACGAATCATGCAGTCTGATGATGGGCGAGTCTGGGTTTGGCGGATGCCAGAGGAACGTTACCTGCCTGACTGCACTGAGCCAACTGTTAAAGTTTGGTGGAGGGGCGATTATGGTGTGCGGTTGTTTTTCAGGGGTTGGGCTTGGCCCCTTAGTTCCAGTGAAAGGAAATCTTAATGCTTCAGCATACCAAGACATTTTGGAAAGCGCTATGCTTCCAGCTTTGTGGGAATGGTTTGGGGAAGGCCGTTTTCTATTCCAGCATGACTGTGTCCCAGTGCCCAAAGCAAGGTCCATAAAGACTTGGTTGGATGAGTTTGGGTTGGAAGAACTTGACAGGGCCACCCAGACCTCAAACCCATGGAGCACCTTTGGGAGGAACTAGAACGGGATTGTGAGCCAGGCCTTCTCGTCCTACATCAGTGCCAGACCTCACTAATGCTCAATACTGGATGAATGGGCAAAATCTTGTGGAAAGCCTTTCTAGAAGAGTGGAAGCTGTTATAGTTGCATAAGACCAACTCCATATTAATCTCCATATTACTGTCATGTCACTTATGTTTTTCAGTATTTAGAATGCAATGTCATTACAGTCCCAGTTGGTTATAATGGTCAGGTGTCCCAATACTTTTGTCCATTTAGTGTATTTCATAGGGGGTGCAGCCAAGAAGTTTTTTTGCATGGGCCCTAATATTGATGAGGCAACACAATAGAACAAACACAAAAAATAAACCCACACAAGACATTTTTGCATGAGGCAACAAAATAGAATAAACCCACACTTACCCCCTACTACATATATCATGCCTTCCAGGACCGCCACGCCGAGTCCACTGCGGGCCTGATGCAGGGAAGACACGGTGGTCCAGTACTGACTGAACGAATCGAAGCGTTCAACACAGCTCAAAGCCCGACTGTCACTCCATCGGCCGCCCTGCAGGCGCGTGTATCCACCTATAGACAGGAGGAGGAAGAAGTTGAATTGGATGAACATGACTAAAGGCTGGAATGCACTACATGACTTTTGTCCAGATTTACAGTCTGGAAGAGTCAACAATAGTTAGCTGTCAGTGTCCTGGTAGCAGGACATTTGGCATTCTTTTTTCCCAGCACTTATTTTAGTAAGCAACAAAAATTTGTTAGCATTTGGACCCTTAAAAATTCCTCGCGTGAAAACCAGGTTAAAACTGGACCTTGCATTGTCATGAAGATAGTACTTTCTTCGTTCGATTTTTGAGACATAAGTGTTCATTGAATCGATTGTAAAATCGAAAATTGAAAAATAAAACGCCATATATGGGCAAATCCACGGACAACTAACAGGCATTAGGACGAACGTAAAGAGGGCGCGCCGAGCCTGACGCGCACAAGTCAGCAATATTTGATTTATGATTTATTGGCGTGAAGTTTCGCGCACAATGACTAGTGCAACATTCTCGAAAAGCAATAAGCATAGTGGACTGCCATAGCACGCAGCATATGAAAAACATTACCTCATTCTTCAACATGGCTGTGTTTACGATTAGAAATGCCAAACAAATTTCGCCTATGTAGGCGATAGACCGTTGCCCGAATCTGTATCTGAATGCATGAGACTGTCTGAATACCGGGAAAATTCACAGTTTTGTAGTAAAAAGTGACACATTATGCAGAAGGATCATTGCTGTTATGCGTGTTTGTCAGAGCCTGCAGTTGCAAATGACGCGCGTTCGCTGCGGGCATAACATGACGAGCTGGACGCGCTCCGAGAAAAGACCGTTAAAATCGATTCCCTATTTTCGTTTTCGAAACTTGCGTTGGTTGGTCCGATCGATTGTGCAATCGATTTTCGAACGTAAAGTGACAGCCCTACTCAATAGACAGTTAACAGGTTAAGATCTTTTTCGATTTGAAAACTCGAATATCCCAGCTGCACACTGGCAGAAGAGTTTACGTACCAATGGCGTAGAGGTACTTGCGGGCTTTTCTCCTGGGCCGGGTCTTGGCCGTTTGCAGAAGGCTGAAATGTTTGCTCTCTTTAGGGGACTTGTTGACTTCAGTGTACTCTCTCAGAAGGGTTTGCAATGCAACCCGCAAACTGAAGTCAGAAATACCTGTGTGGGAAAGTCTCATCACCAATGTGTACACAAAAACAAACATCATAAAACAAATAATTCCAGCTCTATTTTTTTGTAAAATAAACAAGATACGCACACCTGCACATTCATTCAATTCTGTATCGATAATGAACTTCACTTTATTTATTGCACTGCATTATTTTATTTCTGTTTATACAACAGTTATTTCTGGTTCTCGAATATGAATGGCCGAGAGCCTTTTCCAACTGTGCGATATCCCCCAGTATCAGCACTCTGACCGTTTCACCGTTTGTATCACTCTGCTTGCGGCGGCTGTCATGGCGGTCGAGCAAATCCACCATATTTTTATTTTACAAATACTACTGTTGTTGTGTCACGGAATGTAGTTTTGAGAGTTTTTTTAGGTGAGAATGTGGTTATTTAGACCTCAAATATGTGACTCATATATAAACATAATGCCTATTTTAAAATTTATTTTAGAGTTAAACATGACGTATAATACATTTTGGGTTTATTTGGGTTTACGGGCAATCTTTGGTCTTATTAATCTATTACAATCGCTAGAGCGCCTCTTGAGATCAGGGGAGTGAGGTTTACACGCACAGCTCTTACTGGCCTACTCTAATTGTTTTGAAAAAATGTATTATGCATAATTTTTTTGCTTTAAATCCTCTTAAAATGTCTGTGTAACACATTTTGAAATACCATCGCATGTGAATATATATTTTAACATATTTTGTTTGCTTTTATTATTTGACAGAATATTTTCTTCAGGTTATTATTAATAATAAATGTTTTTTTTTTAATTATTATTATTTGTGTTTACATGTATTTCCGCTGCCATTGTTTTTTTTTTTTTTAAACAATACACCTCTCAAATCTGTAACAGTGACTTGACTACGGTTACCGTAGCTATACTTTGTCAGAAAAGTATAGAAATTTAGTTCCACAATTTTTTCTCAGAATTGCGTGATATAAAATCGCAATTTGGTGTTATAAAGTCAGAATTGTGAGAGATCTTTTTTTCCTCAGAATTGGACTTTATAAATCATAATTGCAAGTTTATATATCACAATTCTGAGAAAAGAAGTCAGAATTGTGAGAAATCGCAATTATTTTTTACTCTTTTTTTTTCAGTGGCGGAAACAAGCAAAGACATCTCTCATATGTTTAAATTGATATGTCTTTCTGTAAATTATAACCTTTGCCTATGTCAGACAATGTGAAAGTTTCTTCCTATTATATCTAATAAGAAACCTATGGAAGCTTGTTTCTGCCACAGAATAAAAAAACATTTTCAAATGGTAATTGCGAATTTTTATCTCACTGTTTATAAACTCGCAATTGTGAGAGAAAAAGTCAGAATTGTGAGATAAAAAGTGAGATAAAAATTCTGAGTTTCATTCATTAGTGTCGCACTCATCTGAACGCCAGTCTCTCTAGCTCACCCTCGATGTACTTGTAGAGTCTCTGTGGGGACAGCAGAGCGAAGCGCACAGGCTCCAGAACCTCCACCACGTGCTTCTTCCGGTGGGGCACGTTGTGGTGCAGCCAGTCCATGGCAGCCGTGAACACTTGATACTCATCTTCAATCCTCAGCTCCTCACTGCGGAGCAACTTCACCAGCTGGTCTTTAGACAAGCTGGAGAACTCTTCTGAGGAGCGAACCTGACACCACACACATGACCGAGGACATGAGGTTTTGATTGGTTCTCAAAACAGTCATGGAAGCTGGTATTTGGAGAACAACAGTGGCAAGTACTTACAGTAGTAAGTCATTTAACTGGGTGACTTTCTATACGTTAAAAACCCTCCCATGCTGTTGGGGACAGTTTGACCTGCATTCAGTTTTCCAACTGCTTGAAACACTGGTAATTTTGAGACATTTTCACATTTAGGGGCATGAATGTGCATGCAAATCTTTAACACATAGATGTGTTTTGGAAAGGCTGAATAAATGTTGGCAACATCAATTGTTTTAGGGGTCAAATTGGTCCACCATTAGTTGACTACTCCGTTCAATTAGCCAAAAATCAACACTTTGAATATAGTAAGCCTAACAGAAAAAAGGGGAAAAGATAATCTTTCATGTAGCATGTAAAAAATAAAAAATATGCATGAGAAATAATGAATTTACACTCAAAATTTAAGTCTCATATTGTGATTCATTCAAGGAGAATTCTTTTTTTTTTTTTTGAGTTTCACAGTCAAAAAAATCGGTGAAAGACATAGTGACGCAAAGTTTTTGGTCGTTCATTTTGTTCGATTCACCTATACTGCATGTTTTTGGATTGCGGGCGAAACGAGCACCCAGAGGACACCCACGCAGACTCGGGGCAACATGCAAACTCCACACAGGCCTCCTGGCTCAGACCTCCATGCTGTGAGGCGACAGTGATACCCACTGAGTCCTTACAATACTCATCCAGAACCAACTCTACCATTACAAAAACCCCTCTCTTTTCAGTCTCAGGTTTAAACCTTTGAATCAGGGTGAAAAGAAACAAAGAAGAAAGAACACAATGCTGAGAATATTTAAAACAGAAAACTCGAGTCAATAAACCCACCTCTAGAAAGTGGCAGTGGATGTAGTCTTCAGTAAACTTTAACAGCTCCATACAGGCGATCTGCTCCAAAAAGCGATAGATCCCCACACAGTTGGACGGGTCCATGTGAGCCCGGAGGAATTCTCCACAGATATCCACCACCTCACTCAACTGCAGCATGTCTGCAGCCACCATCAGCTCCTGCACGGTGTCCACCGTCACGTCAATAGAGCCTGTCAGGAGCAGGAGAAGGACCTCTTCAAATATGTCTAGCATTCATATACTTGGAAAAGACTATTACACACTATATAACAGAAAAGTTTTTATCCAAAGAAACTTTCAGTGTACTTTTTACAGGTCCAGTCCCCATGAACATAAAACTTATGTAAGGTTTTGAAATGTATTTTTACTAAAAAACTCTAAAACTGATGAACTTTTCAATGATTATAATAGACTGTTCTTCAAAGACAGCGGGTATAATGAAGCATTCAATTGCCTGCTATTAAAAAAACGATGTGTAGTCCTTTGGAATGTCCGCTTGGGTGTAAATGATCTGGTTCCAGTGATTATTGGATGTAGAAAATGTGTCTTTCTCATGTAGTTTGTTTGGAATGCATTGATCCCATTCGTTGTGCCATTTGTTGATTATGTACGACAGGATTCCTCATATCTGGCACCCGGAGGGCCACTGCCAACCCTAATCAAAGACACCCGAGCAAGATAATCAAGGTCATCATATTACAGGCCGCTGAGATTGATCAGGGTTTGAGGGCTTCGAGGATTTAAGGAACCCTGATGAACGAGATTATTGCAAATGATGTGTCCCAAATGACGCACTCTACACTATGCACTAACAACCGTGTAGTGTATGAACTTTATATGTTTATTTTGTCTGTCAACATCGGAGTCTGATAGCCCCTCCCCCTGTCCAGCGTCCCACGCTTCATTTTTTTCGGTTGAATAAGTGCATCATCCGGGTCATTTTTGAGGGCCACCAGAGCAAAACTTTATTTTTACAAGTGAAAACATCCCCAAATGGAAGTGTTTTTGTCAGGTTTAGCTCAATTCAGGATGCAAATCTCTCCCTGTATAGTTAAAGGAGCTGTATGTAAGAAATGTATTTCAATTAATCATAAAATGGCCCTGATATGTCACTAGACATTAAGAAATCATGTTCATTTCAAATACTTATATCACTGACAACAGCAGTCCGGCCAGGATATTGTCATTTTAAAAGTGAAGTTGCAGCCCTCAACTGATGTTGATGTTGTCATGTTGTGTTTTGGCCTGATGCCCCACCCTCCACCTATCTACCAATCACGAAGTCAGTTGTGTTTCGGCATCCGGGTTGCCAGATCTGCTCTAGATACCACAGCTGCAGCTACAAACGTGTCAGCCTACGTTCCTGCTGGATCCTGCAGCCTATCTGGCAACCTCGAGTCAGGGGGAGGGGGAGGGGATACACCGCTCTACAGTAATTTGAAAGTGATTGCAGTACCAGTTTTGGCCACAATCTTACATACAGTTCCTTTAAGTAGACACAAACACACACATACTAGTCCACTTAGGCTAAACTCTTTACTACTTGACAGTGTCAAAGAAGTGACTGGATGACGATCTTGTACCTTCCCCTGTTATAAATATCATTTTAAAGGGACACTGCACATTAAATAAAGGTTATGGTTAGGGGTAAAGTTAACAGTGTAACTATAAATGTTAATTAAATGCAATTACAAAGCGCTCACATGTCTGCTCATAATAAGTATATATTAACTGGTTAAATACATAGTAGTTAAGGCCACCTTATATAAAGCATGACCAAAAAATTAAAAAGGCTTAACCCTCAGAAATGAACTAATTTTTGTATTATTCCAATGAAAGGAATGTAAAATATTTGATAATGTTTTTTATTTAATATTTTGTATGTTTCGGGGATTTTATGGTACTACATTATATTTACGCAGTAGTTATAATCCATTTATTCACGTTTTGAGCATAGACCTGAAAGTTACATTTCCAACTTAAACTGTCATAAATCTGGAATGCTTTAAAGCACAGACTTAAGTTTGATCTCTTTTTAAAGACGACATTTGGCAAATTGTTGCTGAAGGGAAAACGGTTTAAAGCAGTGAACACTCAAGATTTCACTAGATGAAATTTGTCTCCCATTCGTTTCCAATGCGGTCATTTTTGACCGTGAGGAGCACAAGTGTGAGATTGGTAATATTAATAGTGGTAATGGTCATTAGCAAACATACAACAAATATGATTCTAACATACCAGTGTAAATAAATCCCAGGAGAATTTCAAAGACGTCAGCCTCCACTCCAACAATGCGAACCTCCTCCTCGCGGGCTTCGCTCATGCCTCCAGAGAACAGAGCAGTGAAATACGGGCCGCTGGCAGCCAGCACCAGCTTGTGGACCCCAAACACCCGTCCGCCCACCAGCAGCCGCACGTCGCAGAAGTCAGAAAGCAGACGCATCTTGTTCATCTGGGCTAGCAGGAGACCAGCGTGTCTGTCTGAGGAGTAAATCCCACGATCACTCGCCGCCACGGTTTCATCTCCAGCCACAGAACGGCGAGTAGATGGAAGAGATGGACCAGCGGAGGACATGATGATGATTCCAGCTGGGCACCACAACAATGCTTTTACCTAAAGCACACAAACAGAGACTTTTAATAATGCTGTAGCTGACTTTCTCATCCGAAACCCCTCACAGTATCCTTAGTACAGAGTCATTTAAAGACACAATTGAACAGAAAATGCCTGAGTTGATTTACTTTGTATATTGTATTTGATCACGTTTTATAATTTTTTTTTTTTTTTTTTTATGAGCCATGCTGGAGAAAAAAATTCAAACCTAAAATGGAGTGTAAACAACCATATAATCAACTGATTAAACAGACTGATGTCAATACTCAATGAAAAGATTGAATTTAGGGCTCTTACTTACATAGAAACTTTCATCATTCACACATCAGTTCGTTCTCTTGTGTTGTGCAGCACGTCTGAGCTTCATCAAGAACCAATGAGGTTCGTTATCTTGTGTCAAGCAGGTTTAGTTGAGCTTCTGTTTATGTCCACTGATCATTGTTTAAATGTGATTAAAAGCCTAAATGAAATCTGTTCATCATATATAAAGCAATTAAGTGTCTTCGTAAAATTTGAACTAAACCTACCAATTCATATGGATCAGTTTTATGATCTCTTTATGAACGTTTTTAAGCATCAAAGTAATAGTTGCGTAGCTGTCAATGCAGGGACAGAAAGCTCTCAGATTTCATCAAAAAGATCTTCATTTGTGTTCCGAAGGTGAAAGAAACGACATGATGGAGAGTAATTTCTGGGAGAATTATCCCTTTAACAAAATAAAACGGATCATTACAATTGTGTTATTTTTAGGGCTGAAGTGGCTGTAGCCCCTATTGTAATTGTTAGTTTTCTTCATCTTTATTATTATTTCTTCCCTTATGAACGGAACATAGAAAATTATGAAAATTGGTACACTTATTGCGATGATAATGATTAGTAACTTCATGAGTAGACCAACTTCAGGTCTACAGCACTACTACCAGTTCAAAAATATACTTTTCAAAAGGTTATAACTTTGGAAGAAAAAATGTATTTAGTTCACCTGATTAATCTCTTCATGCTGATGTGATCACATTCAATAGCTAACATTAAGACTCCACCCATTACAGTGGTGGCCATTTTGAAAAGTACAGTTTTTCACTTTTTTTACTTCTCCACCAACAAATTTTGTCGAATTTTGTCAAAAATCTGATCAGATGATCTTTGAACCGAGCTGCACAAAAATGACTGAACAGATTTTTAATATTTATCTTTGTTCAAAAATGATGATGTTGTGAACTAAACGATGTTGACCCAAAATTTAATCAGAGGCTGTATCTCTGCAAAACTTTGATCAATCGAATCGAAAATGCCCGCCTTGCCGAATATTCAGGTAAATACAGCCAGTTGTAGAACGTAAATAGTTGAGAGAGAACGCATGTTGTGTAATAGTAAATCTGTGAATCTGTGCATAAACTCTTAAAGCGACAGCAGCCTAATAAACCTGCTGCTGTCTGTCATGTTAATCAAAGAACAGAACAGAAAAGCATTCGCTGCTCTTTGTAACTTTAATTGAAAGCATTAATCTGTATTTAATTTATGCAATGGAAACTATCCAGTGTTAGTTTACATTTGAGTAATTTATTGAAATTTCTGTAGTATTTCTTACCTGAATACTACTGTTAGACCCAACTGAAAATGTTTATTTTGGGTTTATTTCATGTTTATTTCATTTATCTCTTTATTCTATTGTATTTATTTGTGCTACCGTATGCAATTTGTTTATCTGTTCTTATTTATTGCTGTTTACTTGAACAACAATACTAGTTCAAAGATTCAAATAAAGCCTCCCTATGCTGTGTGTAAGCTATTACAACAAAATTACAGTGGTGAAATTATTACGGTGGTGAAATTATTACGATGTATGGCTTGTTTCCCCCGTGAAGATTGTGGGTTCGATTCCTGCGTGGTGAAACTTTATAAAAGAGTGTATTGTTATGTCATGTCAATTCCTTTGTTATCTGGGTAAGCATTGTACTAATCTTTCTTCCTCTTGGATTAACAGATTAATGTGGGGTTTTTGTTTTTCAATTCTGTGATCACTGTAATATTCATTTTAAATTCATTCTCACCTGAACTACTGAAGCTCGGTAGAAAGGTGAATATGTGTCTCCCAAGTGGAGCGTGGTAGTAAGTAACATTCACCTGATCTGAAAACTGTGGGTTTGATTCCTGCGTGGTGCATGTATTGTTGTCTTTTCAACTCCTCTGTAATCCAGATAAGCATTGTACTCATATTTTTCCTTCTTGGATTAGAAATGCTTTTTTATTTGTTCATTTTTATGTTTTTGTGAGAGTTCTTTCCAACAGACTTTATGATTTTGAGATCCATCTTTTCATAATGTGGACAATTGAGGGACTCAATCACAACTATTACAATAGGGTAAACACATTCCCTGGTGCTCAAGAAGGCAAGACAGTGCATTAATACATTAAGGGGGCATATTCTGCAAGGATGTACTGTAATTAACATCATCAAAAAAAAAAAAAATTGAGGTGGACATTTTGTGGTGTTCTATGGCTAAATAAAAGGCTCATTTGATGGGTGTAACCGAATAAACCCCAACCTGTTGTAGTTTAGTTTGGGCTGAGCTGTGTTGTGATGTGTTTTAACTGTGTGAACTGATCACAGGAACAACCTGTCGAACCTGCAACCTTTCAGGTGCTCAGACCAGATGTTTAACAAATGAGCCACACCTCCTCCGTGAAATCATGAAAGCTAGCATCACCCTGGCCTCCGGTGTGGACTGAAATGTCCATGTTCCTGTGATAGGTTTACAGCAGCTTGACATCTAAAATACAGCCCAGCCCAAATCCACAACAAACATCAACATTAGATGCTCAAACTGCAACACATCCGAAAAGCAAAAGCTCAGTTCAACGGGTAGAACAGTTAAGAGTGCAGGGCGATTTTCTCTAATCAATGGACGTATAAGCCTACTTACATTTTAATTTCGTTATTTTCTCCACTTGGTTTATCCATATGATCATAGACCGACTTCCGCATGGGCATCGAGTTTTCCTGCATCGGCATTTCAGTCTGTCAAACCGATCCGAAACATCCAAATATGTTCAGGAATTTTTAAAGACTTCTGGACTGTGTGCCAGGATTTCACGATTATTATTATTATTATTTGGCTTTTTATAGGTATTCGTTTAATTTTTATTTTATTTATTTATTTATTTTCAGCCGTTTGAACAGTCCTGTTGGTGGCGGTAATGCGCCGAATGGCGTTCAATCTTGAAGTAATCTGTCAGACCGAAGTAATCGATACACGACCATGAACTTAAAATACTGTAACGTTCTTTTCTATTACAGAAAAATATACAAAATTTGCACAAACATAATACAACTCGCAACAAATGTATAAGGGAAAACAATTTATGCCAGGAGTAAAAAATTACAATAAGTTAAAGTGACGCAATGTTTCGTAGCTTTTTTGCTTTTTGTTTTTATTATTATCTAAAGTAGTGCCATATTGTTTAATTTCTTTTATAAAATGTTCACAATTTGGCTTAGCTTTTGCCCAACTCTGTGTACAACTCTGTGTACAATTTTATATAAAGAAAACTGCTTTGTTATTGACCATACTTTTTTCCACTGAATAATTTCATATTTAGATGACCAAAACACTATTGAACATGGCAAATCTTTAATCTTTAATACATTTTTAATATATCTGTTACTGCATTTATCTTTTGCTACTGTAACGTTCAATTCTTCCTCATACCGCTATAGTTGATTTCAATGTCAAATTAAATATCTGGGTGACACAGAAAGGACAAGATAAGATTATACATAAACCTCCAACATTTCCCACCTCGTGCATTAAAGACCTTTTATTTTTTAAGCTAGACAGTACCCTGCCATATAATACACCTCAAAAATACCAAACCAACTACCAGAGCCATAGAGAGAATTCTCTCTATGGCTCTGCCAACTACTATCTTCTGCACCACTGTTAGGCGTGGAGTCTAAATTATTATGGGCGTAGAACAGATCTTGTCATGGGGTTGAGTTCAGACTGAGGATCTGTTTTTTTTTAATTAAATATGTTTTCATATTGGAAACAGCTAGAGTAAAGAACTATGTTTTGCTCAAAGAAAAAGCAAGAATAACTGACCAGATATATACAGGAGAATTTATGGGTATTTTGTTATCAGTACACAAGTTTTTTTTTTTTTTTTTTTAATCTGCTGTCAGGAGATGGCAGTAATGCACTGAAAATGCAATCCGACATTAAACAGAGGAAGAAACATGCAGGGAATATGCAAAATGCACATTTCAAGGTATTTAGGGAAACTGATGACTCCCCAAATAATATCTTCGGAGCCTTTTGGACTGAGCTATTAGAAATAGGAATTAACCTTTAAAGGTGCAGTCTGTAAGATTGACTAGTGGTGGAAATAGGTACTGCAGTCCAATTCAAGATATCGGTGATCGTGGTTTCTCCCGCCTCCTCCTCCTCAGACTCGACGCTCACGGGTTGCCAGTTTGAGCACACGCAACAGGAACGAGCGCAATGGACAATGAAAATTGGCAGATTGACAACAGTATCACAGACCAAAACAATATAACATTCCAGCCTGGAAACGAACATTTAAAGTAAAATAACTGGCTGTAGAAGTGTTTTTCAGAGAAACGAGTAGTAAATAACTTTATAATATCAGTTATCAATATCATAAACTTAATAATGACATATGTCTGTTTTTCATTCAGTTGTCAATTGGGAAACAGTGCATGTGAACTTCAATAATGCTTCAATATTGAGCATGTTTCCTCAATATTTGCAAACATATTATGGTATTTTTATGCTTTAGTAGAGTGAAAAAGTTACACACAGCACCTTTAAACAGTGTTTATTCATTCTTATGTATTTAAGTGAAGAAAAACGTTGCATTATTTAAATAGGAAATCATACAAATTATTCCAAGTTGCTATGGATAGTTTGGAGTGTGAGACACCTGTGTGAACTTGAAGAAACTCTTCTTTAGATATAAGTCTAAAAGTCATTTAAAAATGTCCAGTTCATCCAGGTGCCAGTGGCTTTCCAGACTTGATTCTGTTTTGTTGAAGAACTCCTCATTCAATAGATCGTTTAGAAAATGGAGTTAGAAAATGTTTCATAATTTCTTTTTATTTAACTGAAGAAAGAAACAAAGAGGCCAGAGTGGAGCATCTTGCGCTGTTTATAAATTCAAAATTTGTTTCCATCGTGTTCCCTGGTTTATGCTGAATCTGACAATATCTCAGTTGTCATTTTACATAAATTTGTCTGTCCACCATATTGAAGTAGGCTATGAAAAACAGTTTTTTTGCTACTACAAATTTTGCCCAAAATCTGATCATGTGATTTTTGGACCAAGCCACACAAAAATAACTGAATGGATTTTTGATATTTGCTACCGCTATCGAGAAATAAGCACCTATTCGAATTTGACTCTGCCTGTGTTTGTTTTCTAATGCTTCTAGCTTAGCATGCTGATTGGTTAGCATATTGTCCATTCATTCTATTGTGGCCATAAACTATATTAGTAGCGAAGTTAGCATAGCATGCTAACCAGTTAACATGCTGAGTAATGCTTTTGTGTGCTCATTCTTGCCTGGTAAGCTAACTTTATTAGAAAGTTGGGGATTTCAAAACGCAGCAGCTCGAGTTCTTACCAGAACCAGGAAGTTTGACCATATTAGCCCGGTTCTGTCAAAACTGCATTGGCTCCCTATTAAACATCGCATCAATTTTAAAATATTGCTGATTACTAACAAAGCACTAAATGGTTTAGCTCCGCAGTACTTGAGCGAGCTCTTAACGCATTATAGTCCTTCACGTCTATTGCGATCTCAAAATTCCGGCCAGTTGATAATACCTAGAATATCAAAATCGACTGCTGGCGGTAGATCCTTTTCCTATTTAGCACCAAAACTTTGGAACAGTCTTCCTAACATTGTCCGGGAAGCAGACACACTCTGTCAGTTCAAAGCTAGACTAAAGACACATCTCTTTGACCTAGCATTCACATAATACATTATAGACTTTTATAATTCAATGTTAGGCTGCATAGATTAGGTCAGCTGGAACCGGGAACACTTCCCATAAATCCTGATGTACTCGTTACATCATAAGAAGAATGGCATCTATGCTAATTTTAGTGTCTTTCTTTATCCCGAGGTTTTCCCGCAGCCTGCCGGATCCAGGCCGTATCCAGATCTGATGAAGGACCTTCGCCTGGACCCGATCCAACGCAGTGCTGAAGAGCCAACTAGTCTCTCCCTATGGAGGATCCCTTTCCCACTCTACAGATAAAGCGTTGTCGGGAAACTCAATTTGCGTACCTACCCCAAATTGATAAAATAAAATAAAATTATGTATCAAAAATTATATGGAAACACCAGTACTTTGTTTAGGCTTGGTTTGTAGGGAATTCCAAACCTGCACACATATATTCAAACGCACATAACTATAGAACCAATTCTTAATGCGCATGTGAACGGTGTCAGCGTTTCTCACAGGTTCGCGTTTAAAGTCTGTGTAGAGAGAATGGTGTTTCTCTCCAAATTTAATAACAAATGATCGTTTCCATCTTGAGGAGTTTGCCCCCTCACATATACTAATGTGCCACAAACAGGACTTTAATATCACCAACCATTCCCATGTTATTATGGTGTATCCATATAAATCGCCCACCCTGTACATTGTTAAAAGCGCTATAAAAAAAAACAAGAGAGAGAGAGAATCTCATTTGCACCACTGTCCAAATTGCTACTGATACGCCAAGTACATTCAAGGGTTTATTTTGTATTAAACGTGTTTTCTGCTACAACTGCCATGTCTAAAAAGATTCTCACTTTGAATCTCAATATCGAAACAAGAATCTGCCCTCTCTGTGATACTTAATGTTAAGCAACAGAATTTCCAAAAGAAAGTTTGCGTTTACATAAATCCTGTTTGACAAAATCAGAACTATTTTTTACCCGGACCATTTTACATGTTCTGTAAAAACATATTTTTTATAACCACACCAATCCTATAGAACACTTAAACACATTAAAAGTAACTTTAAAAACCAAAGTTGTTATATTTCTTTCCATTTTCTTTCTTTTTTTAGCTACTTTGCCTCTTTTTGAATGAACTCGTGGAACTAATGGAGGGGTTTGGCCCCGTTATTGCTGCCAGCAGCTATATTTCAAAACTATTTTTATATTTTAAATTAAAAAGCATGCATTGCTCAAAAAGAAATGGAATATTGTGTACAAATTACAGTATGTGAGTGGGTGTGGTTATTCTCATGTGATGTAATAGTGAGTCAGACTATGCTGTATGCATTTAATGAACATAAGCCACAATAGGATTGGATATCTACAAATTTCCTCATATGAGGTGATGCAGTAATCAGGGTTTACTTATAGTACCTGCACACTTGTTACAAGCTGTCCTTGCGTGATGTAACCGGGAACCTGTTCTTCACGCACTGACACACACTCACAAAGCTTTTAAGCCCATCCACACTGCTGACACAGAGCGAGGGCTAATCCCGAACACTTCTCATATGCAACCTGCTACAAGAATGTCCTTGTTTTCATGCCCCCACCTAATACCTTATTATAGTCTTCCTGTGCAGATTTCTCTTCTGAACATTCAGTTCTTCTGAATTATTACCAGCAGTGCAACAATAAGTCCTATTAGTGTCACTGGGTCATTCTCAGGAAACGATGCCATTAGTGAATGGAAATGAATATTCAAGGGTTTTACATTTCACGTCAAATTTGAAACTTTCAACAGTTTCTCTCACTCCAGGCCCAAAGTAGCAAACATGGACAATTGGGGCACAAATCATGTTTCTATGAACTCGAAACAAATGTTTTGTGTGTGAATATAACAGGGTTTAATGTTCATAAAACTGTTATGTAATGTTATTTACGTAATGTTTCAGGACAGCTCAGGCCTGGTTTACACTGCACATAATGGCAGCACATTTAACCCATTCATTTAATTAATAAACACATCAGACATGGGCTCTGAATTTATTCACAATCTGTTATTTTATTTTTGATTTTTAAAGAAGCATGCAAGGGAAAACTTTATAGCAAAAAAATAAGCTTTGCAAATAAGGGTGAATGTTCCCTGTCTGCTGCTGACAAATGACATTAAAAAAATCATTTTACAGAGAGTTGTTCATCTCAAGTATGAGCAGTTTGGCATTGTGTCGTTTACCATAGACACGCTCATTTATTAAACTCAATGAAGTGTCCCATAAGACAACTACACTGTCCTGGCTTTCCTTATAAAAAAACTTAAATGGATACTTGTATTGTGCACAAAATATTCAAGCTGTCCTTAAAGTGTAACTCAGCTTTTATAAACTAAAAACAGTTTCTGAAACATTTTTGGATTTCTAATAAACCAAGCGTCAACAACGTCCTTGGGTGCAAAACAAACAAATAAAACGAATGAATTGCAGGCATCTTGTTTTAGACAATAAAGCAAGATTTGAAAGTTTGCCATTCAATAATAAATGCACCCACTGTGTTACATTCACAAAATACACTTTAAAATGTTTTAATAAAACTTTAATAAAAAGGCTATATGCATTCATCCCCACTTAAAAAGCGTGATCGTATTACAAATTCTGTTGTTTTTGTGACTATCTGTAAACATGTCTACAAAGGGCTCATCGAATACTTGTTCAAGTACTGGAGTTTCATTATGACCATGAGGAATGCTTTGGAAAGTGCAATATACATACACAGTTGGTTCCACCCTTCGCACAATGTAAAATGAAGGGACGACGCCAACGAGTGGCAAATCTTCTTCAGTCTTAGTGCACGTAATCTTCACCGTGACGCCAGTGGACTCAGCTGTGGACTGGATACGCCAGCCGGACGTCCAGAGCCTGGTTGTGCTGCGCCAGTGAGGTGTGATGGTAGTGCAGAACCAGATCCTTCAGAGACTTGTGGAGATCGAACGGTTCGACGAACCCGTAGCCGCGCTCAGTGTGGCGAATCACACAGTGCCTCACCTGGCTGCCCACCCTGTGGTTCAAGACATCAAGAGCAGGGTCAGCGGAGAGCGGTTTACGAGAGTCAGGGTCAAGCTGGAAACAAAGCTTCATCTAGCAGCTACATTTATAAAACTTTCAAAGTTGAACCTATGAACGATGATTTCATACCCTTACTTTTCTGTCTGCACTCCTTTGTACTATAAATAAAGGCAAAACAAATGAATATTGCCGTTTTTATTTGGCCTTTGGGTTTACTGAAGAGTCGCTAGACTAGTTTTGCAATGCTTAAAGGTTTAGTTCACCGAGCAGAGCTCGATCTACAATCTTCCTTTGTGTTCAGCAGAACAAAGAAACACATACAGGTCTGGAACAACTTAAGGGTGTGTAAATGATGACCGAATTTTAATTTTTGGGTGAACCATCCCTTTAATTATCTTGTGACTTGAATGACTAAGTGTTAAGATGTTTGTTTGATGTTTTAATAGCATCTCTGATTAAAATCTCTACAAAAAGAAACATTCATTTCAATTCATTTGAAAACTTAGGGGCTGTTTTACACGACACCGTTTTCAACTAAAAACGTAAAACGTATGCGTTTTGGCCGTTCGTTTACATGACAACGGCGTTTTGGGTGCCTGAAAATGCAAACTCTTGAAAACGGGCTTCAAAGTGCAAGTTTTTGAAAACGGTCTCCGTGTAAACTATAAAAACATGAATCTCTGAAGACGATGAGGTCATGCACGTGCGTATTACATGTTCAGTCTATAGTGTTTCATCGCCATCTATTGGCCTGGCAGAAAATACGCGTTTTTAGTTCGTTTTCACGGGGATAGTTTGCCCACAAATGAAATTTCTGTCATCATTTACTCTCCCTTATGTCATGCTAAAACTGTATGATTTTAGCTGCTTTTCCACCATCAGGCAAAACCGATCTTGCTATTATTATTATTATTATTATTATTATTATTAACAACAAACTTCTGTCAAAAACGAAAACAGTGAAATTCCTAATAGTAATAGTTATAATTCCAAATTTAATATAAGCAACATCAATTTATATTGTCACACAGAGTGCATAAGTGCATTTATTCACCCACAATGGCAAACAATAGTTTGCAGATTTAGTCGCTCAAGCGGCTCGTGAACCGAACACAGACTGACTGAATGACACTTTCATTTAAGCAGAATATCTCAAATGGAGATTGCTGAACTGCAGTTTACTTGTTTGTCTGAGTCTTCAGTGTTTTCAGATCGGCGGCGGCACTTTCGCATTATGGAAAGAGCTAGTGCGCATGATTGCCAGATTGCAAATATTAAGTAAAACACCGGGCAGAAAATGTATCTTTTGTTATATCATTCATGGCCAGAAAAAGATCCAATGTGGATCAGACTTTATGCAAACAGCAAAATGTCTGCCTATACGGGAAGACAATAGATTCACACGAAGTTACGGGACATTTCTATCTTGTGCTAATTAACAAACAAACAGGACAAAGCACTGACGGATGACTTACACCACAGAGCAGGCGTAGCAATCCTTCGAGCTGCTGTTGCGGATGAGGAAAGCACCGGACGGTTTCCCGTGGAGAAGCTCCTCCGCCTGACCTCGACCGAGATCTCCCACAAACCATCGCTCTTCCTCCAGGAGCTCCGCACTCTCCTCTTGCTCCTCTTTCACCTCATATGGAGACCTGAGAAAATAAACACTCGTTGATAAGCAGAAAGCTTTGAAAGCGTCTCATGCAGCTCCAAGAGCACCTCTGTCTTCTGAAGTCCAGTTCCTGTTCACCTGCCATTGTCCCTTTGTCTCCTACAGCCCTCTCTGATCTCTAGCATCAGGCAAAGCAGCCAGACGTGATCCCACTCGCTGCCTTTGACTACATTAAATTGAACCGCTTTAAAAGGTGCTATAATATTGAGAGACTTGAAGATTTTTTAATCAAATCAGTGATGACGGGTAGATTATTTAGAAATACAATAAAAATCATAATAACTGGTGGTCACAAAGTCAAGTATCACACATTAAGGGATAGAGTTCATCCCAAAAATGAACTGAAACACAATGAATATATTTTAATGAAACCTGAGAGAATTCTGTCCCTCCATTAAAAGTCCATTCACCCAAAACTTTTACCATATCTAATATTCTAAATGTATGTGTGTGTGTGTGTTTATATGGGAATAAAAGCTTAAATTAAACCCGTTCATCAAATAAAGTACATGTGTCTCTAAAAAAAAGACTTGGATTAAACCATTCAATTCATATGGATTAGTTTTATGATCTCTTTATTAACTTTTTGAAGCGTCAGATTTATGGGTGAATGGACTTGCAATGGAGGAACAGGTTTCATTAAATATATCCTCAGTTGTGATGATGATGAATGAAAGTCTAAAACCCCAAATCCAAGTATTAAACTCGAAACTTATGAAATCGGTTTTATTTTTTCAGTTAATTTTTTTCTGGATTTTGTTTTAATAGTCTGATTGTCTAATTAAATGAAACAAATGACATTTTTAGATGTTTTATTATGCTATTTTCTATACTGGATTAGGTTTAATTCAATTTAATTATCAAAAAGCATGTCTAATCAACTGAATTCATAAAACTGAACTACTTAATGATTTATTACCATTTTAACAATAATAAAAATGTTTTGTTTTTCAGAAATTCTGTTGTCTTGTTTTCAGTATTTATGATTTAATACACATTGTGATCAAATAAAGGCATACAAAATGATCAGTTTAATTAGTCATTTAAAATTTAGTCAAACGAAACTAACAATTTTATTTTAGGCAAACAAAGTTCTACGCAACATTTATACTAAAAACAAGTTGTTGTTTTTTATATTCCTTAAAAATAAAATTTGAATCATTTCATTACTATTATCACTTTGATTAGTACCATCTTCTTAATATCAGTAAAATATTTCTGTCACAATTTCTTCACATCAAACCAAACTTTTATTTTGACAGGTTGTCGTGAGTTTCTGTGTGTGTATGACGATAGTTTTTCTCAAATGAAATGCTGATGAAGTGACTGGAGAATGAAAGATGATATTTTGAAGAATGTCGGCAACCAAACAGTTCATCAGCCCCATTGACTTCCATTGTATTTTTTTCCATACTAAGGAAGTCAATGGGGTCCATCAACTGTTCGGTTACCGACATTCTTCAATTGTCTTCTTTTGTGTTCAACAGAAGAAAGAAATTCATACAGGTTTGGAACAACTTGAGTAAAGGATGTAAATGATGGGTGAACTATCCCTTTAATTCCTCGGGAAACACTGGTGCTCTTTCAGTGCTGGTGTTGCATATGAGCACTCACTGTGTCAGATGACTGTGGGATGAGTCGGGGAAATCCTTGCAAGAGTTCTCTTGAGAATAACACGGTTCTTTTGAGATCTCGGTCATACTGACGGGCTCTAAAGTATTTCTCCTTTGGATTTCCTGTAAAGCAACAGGAACATCCTTAGAAAAGCAACGTATTTGATATACATTCCTTAACATTTTTCAAACACTATTATATCAGCACATATTTGATCCTGAAAAGCTTACCTGTAATAGAGTGGTGCAAGCATCATATAGCTGGTCATACTCTGCCGTCTTCTGAAACAGTCTTAAACATTCTTGGAGTTTCTCTCTGGTTGCGCTCAAAAACTCTTCCTTCACAGGTAGATCCTGAACATGCAATATAAGGCATTTGCTTATTGACACAAAAACACACTGACTAAAGCTTCCTTTCAACTAAGATCATCTTCACAATGAAATTCACTGAACAGGAACCGACCGTGTGACAGTGGGACACGGGATAAGCCAGCGTGACATCCAGGGAAGTGTTGTACTGGACTAAGCTCCTGTGCCTGTAGTAAGATATCAGATCCGGCACCGAGCTGAAGGTCAGAGGCTCCGAGAATCCAAACTTTCCATCTCGATGTTGGATCCTGATGAGTTTGTTGGTGCCATTGTTCCTGTGGAGAGAAGCGCTTTCAGACATACAGCCTCTTCTGTAAATTCAATGGTACAGTGTATTTCTCCATGTAGAGGTCATGTGTGAAAAGAGCCCATTGTTGAAATCCCAACCAATAAAATCGGGCAATTTGCGGTCTTACTTGCCGGCTAAAGTAGTAGTTATATTGTTGAAAAAAATGTGTAAAACCGCTCTGTGTGTGAAGTTAACAACATTTAATTTTAGCACATTCAAGGTTAGGATGCTGTAAAAACAGTTTGAGCTACACTTATGATTGACACAGTTGCTGCATGCTGTGACACGGTTAATCATCTACGTCTATGTCATCGAATTAGGGTACGTTTACACGACCCCATTTTAAACTAAAAACGGAAAACTTTTCATGCGTTCTTTTACACGGAAACGGCATTTTGGGGGCCTGAAAACGGGTTTGAAAGTGCACGTTTTTGAAAACGATAGCGTTATTGTCTCGGTGCAATAAACAACCAAACGTGTGTTCAGTCTATAAGCACATAGTGCGTCTTTATCACCAACCATTGGCCTGGCAGCAGAATACAGCGTGTTTAGTTGTTTTCGCGGATCTGTGTTTGACGACATTGTTGTATGTACGCGGAAATCGTAAAGGAAAAACTTTAGGACATCATTGTTGTGTAAACGTAACTTTAGACAGATGCTAAAAGTACTAGTAAATCAAAGAGTTTTAAAGGGTAACTAAACCCCTGGTCAGAGCCTGACTCCACTAATGTGTGATTAGTCCATTTAATGACACTAATGTGTGATCGGTCGCAATACAGACAAAAGACTGCATTGTATGTGTGAGAGTGGCTAATGATTGGTTGGCCACTGTCAGTACCCGAGTCACAAATCTGCTTCACTAAAAGAGGAATCCTAAAACATGCAACCCTTACCTCACAGTTAATGTGTATTGTCCCTGCACCCTGCAGGAGGCATTTCGGACCAGGAAAGCACCGTCAGGCATGCCGTGGAGGATTTCGTTCACCTCCTCCCTAATGCAAGTGGTATAAAATTCAATAATATGCAAACAAATTGATAAAGACACAAATACTAAGACTTATTCCGGCTAAATAGTTTACCGAATGAAGTTAAAATGCTCTCACCTTGATGTGTCAGCCCAGTACCACCCGGCCTCCTGTATTGAATCGCTGGGCTCCATTTCTCTTGGTAGATGATCGTCGCTACTGATGACTGATGAAGAAATATAATATGAGACAACCGTCCTAATATAGAACCGTTCAGCAACTGTTACATTTCTACAGGAAAACCTCAAGAAATAAATTGTCAATTTGTCAGGTTTTGGTCACTGAAAATGAAAAAAAAAAAAAAACCTCACTTGTGCCAATCCACTGTTTTACCTATTTTATTTGAAAAATAATATTAGATCTTTATATTGTTTTGTATAAATGTATTTATCAATAATGTCTATGACTGCCAAGACAATTTTTTCCTACATATTTTAACATAATGAATATAATTCATATGATATAAAATATATAAAATGATATTGAATACTTAGATTGTAAAATTAAGTGTTTAATCTATTTTACATAGAAAACATAAAATTTTCGGGGTTTTTTCTGTTTTTTTTTTTTTTTTTCATTTTTGTCAATGTCAGTTTTCACATGAATACATATAACACAATTTTAATACAAACACTAGTGACAAATTGGATAGAAACTAGAGAGTACTACACAATACAAGCATTATAGAAGAGCAAACATCTCGACGTGTATGAGGGGGTTTGCGGAGCAACGGCATTAATGAAAAGCAGATGGCCAGCAGATAGAAACTTAAATTCTCTTATTAACCTATCAGTAATACTGTTAACAAGACACAGTAAGTTTGTGTAAAGACGCCTGTCTTGAGCTGTGTGCCTGAAGTGACAGCTGTGGACAGAACAGCGCTCGGGATTTCCCTGGGATCCCCGCTCGCGAATTCAACAATCCCACTATGGAAAAGGTGAAGGTCTGTGAATATTCAGTACATGGCGTGACGTTAATCAGCGAGTCTCTGTGATTGGCTTAAATTAAGACTTTGCTTAACCGTTGAAAACGGCACTGGGCTCATGAATACTAATCAAGTTACGTGATTGGACGCTCACAGACTGTTACTAAGCGACGTCACCATTGCCTATTTAATATTCATGAGCTCGCGCTTCTCCATAGTAGGATTGGTAGTTTCGTGGCCCGATACTCCTGCACTGCTGACCTCAATGAACTGAGCGATGACATGTTGAGACATGCAAGACTCAACGAATAGCCCGAGACTGGGCTAACTCACTTTTATATAATATGAACTAACTTTCACAATTGTTCTCTTCATGAATACGGCTATATTATTGTTCCCAAGATTAACGCTTGACACTTGGGATTGTGTTTGGACGAGAACAAAGACAGTGTGATTTAAACAGAAAACACACCAAACATAAAAATATGAGAAGGAAAACAATAAAGAAATATAGTTACGAACCAGTGCCCGCTGCGCTGACACGACTCATTTCGATGTAAGAAAAAGGTTCAGACGACGACATCCTTTCTTCAACAATGGATCGTGTTCGCGAAGTGAATTAAGCCCTTTAAATACTGTAAATCGGACCGTCAAACAATTGTGAACGTTTGTCTAATTGTTATATCTAAGATAACGAAGAAAACAACGGCAAAACAATGTTAAAATCCGAAAAAGCCCGTTTTTCCACTTCTTAATCCAAGTGTCCGGTTGTAAAAAAAAAAAAAATTTGGCAGCCAGTCATTTAAAATAAAACTTAGCAATAAAGCTTATGATCATGTACCAGATTAACATACATGATCATCAAGTTAATAACGCTAAGTATTGATCTAAATATCCAAATGAACAGAGTGTCTGGAGTGAATCAAACTCTTATAAGGTTTGGGACGATGTAAGTGTCTGAGGACGATACCATCAATCTGCATAGGGGATACTTTATACAGGATGTCGTTGTGTTGTTGTTTGTATTTTTTGTTGTTATTGTAAATTGCCATTGCTTTTATCATAATACTGAAAATACATTTTGGAAACGAAGTATTAGTTGTATGCTCTTATTTAAAGCCACTGTTGTGTTAATGTTAGGAGGTATTACCCCCTTTCCCCGCAACTATGTTACGGTCCGTTTTTGTCCTGCGTAGCTATATATCGCATTGTGCCAATTTATACTTTTCTTTAACTTGTTAAAAGTCCACATTCTGAGTTTTCTGCACACAGTCATTGCCATTATATTTTTTTTTAAAGAAAAATTAAACTGTTTAAATGAATCAAATATGGCATTAGGTTTTGTAACTTAAATATTATGAAGGTCTGCACATAGGGGGAGTTCCTTCGGTGAAGGGAACATTGTGTACTGTTGGCATTGTCTGACACTAGTTCGTTCAAGCATGCTTTTCAGAGACATGAAGACATGTGAATTGCTTTTGCATGATATAACATCTCTAGGAAGTCGATGACAGAAAGCACAGAAAAGCCCATTTTAAGTGCAATTATTTAAGGCTACATATTAACGATGAAATAAGTCTATTAAATAAGACAATAGATCGCGATTGATCACACAACATTACAATGAGAAAGTGACTAAAAAAGTTAAATGATTAATTACTAGCCAGTGATAACACCTTAAACACTGTAATTAGGTTATTCTCTAGTAGGCTACTGGACACTTATTACTAATTACTTTCTAAATCCCATGTCAACCTCGACCAGTTGAACAATACAATGATAGAAACTGCACTTTTGATTCTTTCAAATAGACAATTGCATAATTCCTGAACTGACCGAATTTTGTAAAAGGAGAAGGTTACATTAAAACAAACATTTTAACATAAAACTTTGATGTTAAATCCCCTATTGTTTTATTTAGTTTTTGTTTGTTTTATAATTGTTCTATAATCTCTACATCAGAAGAAACTGTAATTAAATTACAGAAAAATTATGACTAGTCCCTTACTTTACTTTTTCAAAGGAAAAGTAAATTACACTAATTAGATTACTTCGTTTTTAATTACACCAGACACTAAAAATGCACAACATGTTTGATATTATAATACATGATTTCACATTGAATCTCCAAAACAACATAAAGACGGTATATTTTAAATAAAAACCTTTCAGTACAATGCCAAGTACAACCAAGTACAATGATTAAAGGCCATGCAGTGCTTCACGGTGCTGGCGAGCATGAAACCCTACATAGCTTGATTATGCCAGGAAGGGAATATGGATACTGCCGTTAAAGGTTGGGTGGGGAATTTTCGGAGAGAGGCTAGCAATAGCGAGTTAGCTTTGAAAGAAAGATCCCACCCTTCCTTCAGAGCGTCTCCAAAGCCACACCTCCTCCAAAACACATGATCGCGTGCAGCAGGCAGCAAACAAAAGCGTCACAAGAGACAGCGTTAAATTACCTCATGTCTCAAAGCACATTACAATACAATAATAATGAACGTAATCAACTTAAAGGGCACTGACCTGTGCCACCTGACTGCAGCATTTTGGAGTTGATATAGGGTTGCCATTGAAACACATAAATTTGAGTAACAAACTGCTCCGAGTATTACGTCACAGGTTTCCATCTCTTCCAGATTACAGTAGTTACGAACGCAGCATAAGCTGGTTGTTTTGGTTCAGGAGGAACTGTAAAAGATGGCTGCTGTTTCGTTTGTGGCGCTCGGTGACTGACGTCTGTCAAACTCGCTGATGACGTGTGATGTCTAAGCGAGCAGGGTACGTGGAGGTATAAAAATACATGCGCTGACAGGCAGGGAGGACATCGTATCATTGTATTCGGACCGAATAATGATTGGACAAATCTTTTATTGTCCTACGCCTTCCACGGATGATATACAGTATATATATATATATACACACACACATACATACATATGATTACATTTACACCACTTAACTTAGTGATTGCTATCAGGATGTGAAGAGACTTTCAACTAGCATAACAACAACAAAAAAATTCTGGAACAAATCACCTACCCTGCCTTTAATTGCGTTCAATATTTTACCGTGACACAGATTAAAAAATATCAATTGCAAAAATGAACATGTTTTTGACAACCCCTATATGATTTAAATCATAAAAAACACAGTCTATAATAGTCTAATATTCACTTTTCGTCTGAACCACTGCATAGTGCTATGCATTTTAATATCAATTTACATAAAGTTTTAATATGTAGAACAGATTAGCACTGCCATAGGCATACATATGAGGTACTGCTTCAGATATATTATAGATCTGGCCAGTTTTCTGTTCTTTATAGCTCTTTGCAAGTGTTACAACCATGACAATAATAATATATACAAATAATAGATCAAATTTGTTAATTTCGAGATCTGTGTCTATTCTGTATGGAATAGTCTCTGGGCAGAAATGCATAATTGGCATCTCTATCATTCAGACCAAACCAATATTGTTTCAACCGCTTGTTTTAATTTACAGTTAATTCATCACAAACAAAAGTTGACCCGCTCTATAGAGTCAAGTAAACACATTTTGTTATGTTTGGAATGTGATTGCTCATAAACTCCCATTTTCAATAATGTGGCAAATCATGGCAATAAACATCTTTACATATTGAGATGTCAGAATAGAACTGTTGTTTATATCATTTGTGCTGTATACTGGTTTTCTACACCATTTCCAAACACTTCACTGAGTCAATAAACATTTCCTTTCCATTTCATATCCGTCAGATCTCTTGGTGTCTAATACAAACAATCCACTTAAAATAGAACAAAATATCATTTGCTTGTGGCCAGATCACATTGAACTTTTCCACAAGAGATACAGTGTCTATTTCTGATCATTTATGTTAGGAAAAACTATGCCAAGATCAGGATGTGCGTATACAGAGCCATGGCCATTGTGTTTCCGGCATCACAACTTCATTCCGTCTCTCTGTTAGCAAACAAAGATTAGAGAATATGAATCATTTATTACGTGCTATGGCTTCCACTGCACTGCATTTGCTTGGTTTTAAGAGCAAACCTGAGTTAAACTGTGCTGAGTATAGTTTTCTCCTGCTGTGGTTCAATGCTGATTTTTAATGATTTATGTTTTCTGTGCTGTAATAGCTGACTAACAATATCTGTTGTTCACCGAAACAATATTTTTCATTTGTTTGACATGTTTCAGCTGTTTCATCAAAGTGCCCCTATTATGCTATATTCTGAAGGCTCATACTTTTGTTTTTGAGGTCTCCTGCAATAGCTTTACATGAATCCATAATTCTGCATCATCACCTCTCTTCTCGCAGTGTCTGAAATGGTCCGATAAAAGTTTAATAATAGATTCAGTTTCTCTAAATCCCTCCTTTCTGCCAGCCTGCTCTGATTGGTCAGATGGCCCAGTCTGTTCTGATTGGTCGACCGTTTACAATGCGCGTCGAAAACTAAAGGACTTTTGCCATATCTGAATTTCAGCTCTTCCTCAGTGCTTTATACACAGTGATACGAACAGTAATGATGCCGTCGGTTTTTACGTATAAACTCCAGCGCAAGTCCTTTGGAAATGCATCAAAGCTGATTTACATGCAGTGCAAAACAGCGTCGTCTCGACATGTCGGCAACTCAAACCAAACTCTTCCAGTCTCAGCTACAAATACAGTGTTTGAGGGTCAAAGTTGTTCGAGGGCAGCCAGTGAAGACCATAGACTGGACTTATGCAAATTTGTTACATTGTTACGTAGGTTCGAGACAGGAAGTGAGACTGGAAATCCTGGCGACTCATTTCAGCAGTTCAGAATCGATTCTTTCTTTTAGGAGACAAAAACTTTAATTATTGTGCACTTTAATCTTTAAAACTTTAGACAATTTACATTCACAAACAGCTTTATTACACACTGCATGAAAGGTAATATTCGAAAAAGCATAATAGGGGCACTTTCATTAATTATTTTGTGTTTCATAATTGTTTCACTTGTGTGAATTTTACTGCAAAGTCACTAAAAAGCACATAATAAATTTTCATCTTAAATCACTGTCAATAAACAACAGGTTTTCACTGTGACAGCAGGCGGTGGGATTGTCTCCACTATTAATCTGAGCTGATTAAAATCATGTAATCATTCTTACGCTTTTTTGTTTGTTTGTTTTTTGCAAAACTTTCCTTTTCTCTGGTTCTGAGCAATTTAAAACTTATTTCTCTGGAATGTAATTTCTCTGTTCAGAGGAAGCAATTTATTACTCACAAAAAAAAGAAAAGAAAAGAAAAGAAAAGAAAAGGGCTGTAGATCAAACATAATCAAAACCAACTCTCCAAGCTTTTTATGATCGAGCACAACTGCAGTAAATCTATAATTTTACTATAACTGTTTATTAATGATACGTTTGATCTGGGTTTGAGTTCTTGTTTGGTTTTGCACTGTTTTCAGTTCAGGTTCCAGTGTTTACACGGCAAGCAACATTGTGTTTGCGTTTTTCGAGTTCAGACGACAACGTTGTGAAAAGAATCCCTGTTCACACGGATCCTAAAAACGCTTTAAGCGATTACACCAAAACAAAAGATAACAACAACTTTATGTCTGAACATTTTTTGTATTACATTTCATAATAAACTCAGACAAGCTCAGAACCGACTCCTTTTCCGTCAGTTTATTTTTGTGAATTTAAATGTGTGCAAGGGATTGTGGGTGATTTAAGGCCGCAAAGGATACACCCGATGCATCCTCCAAAACAGGCCGAAAGAAGGAGGCGAAACGAAGGCGGCCTTCCAGGGATCCTTCAAACTGAGACGGCCTTCAGCGACGTTTGATGACGTGGCCGCCGAGACATGCAGCCTTCCGTTTGAGAAACACCCATTGACCTTTACACAGAGACAATGGTATTATTATTATTTTTTTTTACTTGCACTTTGAACCCTGTTTTCAAAAGTTTGAAAACAGTCTCCATTTAAACAACAAAAACGTGAATCTCTGAAGACGATGAAGTCATGCACATGCGTATTACGTGTTCAGTCTATAGTGTTTCAGCGCCATCTAATGGCCTGGCAGCAGCATTCAGCGTTTATAGTCGTTTTCACAGATTAGCGTACATGGGGATCATTTTGTCTGTACGCGAAAAACTCAAAGGAAAACCCTCTGTTTTAAGCATATCATTGTCATGTAAACGTACCATTAGTTCATGTTTTCTTTGTCCCTGTTCATTAGTTGCCATGGTCTTGTTAATGATCTTGTTTAGTGAAATCCCTATGGTGTTTCCCTGTGTATTTATAGCCCTCAGTTTCAGTTATTCTGTCTTTATCATCCATATTTGCTGGTTGTTCTGTTCACGTTTTGAGAAGTTCTGAAGATACCTGAGTGTTTTGATTTTGTTAAGAGAATTAATACCATGAGTTTGCTCACTGCTTCAGCTGCTAGAGAGGTTGTTTTGGTCAAGCACATCACAAGGCTCTGTCACAAACTCAGTTAACAGATGACATGGTTAAATTGAGTTATTTTACAGGACCATAGGAGAGCTGCCAGTACTCTGCATTTATTTTTTAATTAGTGAAGTTCCACAATGATGTTTGGTCTTTTGGTTTATTTACTAATTGATATGGAATGACACTAATGATAGGCACATAATATGCTGCTTAGTTTACCTGTGCAAATTGAGATAAGCTGCAGTTATTATGCTGAACAAATCAGCATCGACTGTCACATAACGTGGTAGCAAGCACACAAAGACAAGGAAAAACAGGATCTTTTAATAACAGAAACTCAGGAAACATAACACGCTATACCATAGACAAGAATGGATGAAGAATGAGGGAGAACACAGGGTATAAATGCAAGGGCAAACAAAGGAACTTAATCAGGTAATTAACTGGACACAGGTGAATGAAATGACTAATTACACTGACTGGGGAAAACTAGGTCACAGGAACTGAACCAAAAACACAACGAAGGGGGAAACCCAGAACATACATGTTACATCGATATTCAATATCGATATTGATTTTTCGATATTTCCTTAAAATGCCAGCAATTTTAAGTTTTCAGCAAATATACAGAACTGAGATATGACGTTTTTTGAACATCTGTTCCAAGAGCAAGCTGCATTCTGAGATGGGATGTGCGTCTGTAGTGTGTTTGATAAAGTAATGTCTCACAGGTCATAGTCTTCAAATGAGAACAAGTTATTCCAATACAAACTATTTAGGGGAAAATAACTGTACCGGGGCTTTGTTTGTGGTTCATTCTGACGCAAGTAGAGGTCCTTTGTCAGGAAAGCATGTGACTTGCTCTCTACTGATATTGCTCAAGGATCCTAAACCTAAATACAACGCTGGGCGTCTTATACCTTAGATACACTTTATTTTGGCAGCATTGCTGTTTTTAAAACACTTTTGAAATCACTGTTTGATTAGTAACTTTTTTGTGGTTTGTGATGTAAGTGGAATAAATGGTCCATTATTGAATACACTTACTCAAAAGTGAGGGGACCAATTGTATGTTTGAGAATCATTTTTACCATTTATTTCATTCTTCAAATCATAGTTTTGGGATTGATGCTGAGCCAGCAAAGGAAATTGTTCTGATTATTAAAAATACACTATACGCAACTCGGTCTGACACAAGTGCATAACAGAAGAAGATGCAAACAAAGCTCCAGAATTTTATAAACATTCCATTCCAAGTCTATACAGAAACACTGGGACAGAATGTGATGAACTGAAAACAATCAACAGCTTAAATTATGCATTTATATCTACATTTCCTGATACGGATACATACTTGAGAGTTTACACTACAATGAAATGTGTGTGTGTGTTATTGTTTCTTCCGTAAATTCATAATGAATGAATGTAGGACGTCCAAGAAGCTTTAAAATATTATTATTTTAATATAATTGTTTATGACAGTGGAGACCCTAGTGAAAAAAAGTATACTTTATTGTATTTGAAATATATTTCCTTTTTAAATTGTACATTTTTTTACTATCTTTAAATATATTAAAAGTATATTAGCATCATACTTTTGCCTATTTTCACAATACAACTTTTAACACACTTTAAGATAATTGTACATTAGTATATTTTAGAAAAATATACTTGAAGTGAAAATAAAAGTGCATTTATTTGCACTTTACTTAAAAATATATTTTAGGTATATTTTTAACTCTGTGCTGAAAATGGTCATTGTAACAATGCATTGAAAGTATACTTTCAAAATACATTATAGTATACAAAATTGTGCAAAGTATAGCTAAGTAATATTTGTTTATTAATGTGAATTTGTTACTGAAGACAAAGTGTGCAATTATTAGTATTTCGAATAAGCCAAAGGTATTACTGAGAATATATTTTTTTACTCAAATATAATAAACATGGTAGCCTATATTGCTTGTATGTTTCGAAAACACTTGTAATGAATTAGTAATGTACTTGTAACACAAATAAAGTACACTTTAATATCACTAATCAAGCATGTAATTAGTCCTTACACATATAGTATACTACAATTTACACACAAAAGTACACTAAATATGCTTTACTACAATTTAATCACAACTAAAACATACTTTGTACAAAATTAGTTGTTCCAAAATAGCACACTTCAAGTGAAGTACTTGAAGTACTGATAATTAGTCTGGCTGCAAGTATACTTAGCATATTTTTTATTTTTCCACCAGGGCGATTAATTCCTTTTTAAAATGTAGGCTACCTTTTGCTCTGTAGTTTTCTAACAGTGTTGTAACAATAGTATTTTGTAGGAATTATGATATGGTACAATTTTGTAATGTAGCCTATTAGCAAAAAATATATTTTTTAAAAGTTCCAAGCGACCACATTGCGGTTGTCCTGCTGTTTTTGCCGACGTTTAACAAGCAGCCAATCAAAAGTCTGTGCTAAGGGCGTCTGTCACTGAAGACACGCCCACCACAATAATCAGATGTCACCGAAGACACGCCCACCACGAGTGATCAGCTCAGCTGTCAAGATTACTTCACGTTGCTCGTTAGTTTTTAATGACAAACAAACTGAAAGCGACCGTTGAGCTGTATGAAAAGCGCAAATGTACGCAAACTGGACCAGCAGTAGCTAACGTTACTGTGTTCCTCTTCCTAGAGGAGTTTCTCTTTAAGAGCTCGACGTTAGCTGCAGTAATAAGATTAATCCTGTAAAGAGAGAAATCTAGGCCCATATGGCATGCATTAGAGAAGCTAACTGAACATTGGCACCTGTTGCAGCACATCTATAATGGTGAGTTACTCTATTTGCTGCTCACTAACAAACTAACGTTACATGTGTGAAAGAGATAAAGTGATTCAAAGATTTACTTTGCGCAAGTTTGATCTCTGAACTACAAAAACAACAACAAAACCGTAGTAACGTTCAAGAGCCATACATGTGTTATCTCTGTATTATTATTTCCGTTGGAGAAAGTGAATTTTGCGTGCTTTTATTACGTGTAATCTTTGAGTTTCTTTTTACAGCGTTTTATATTTTTGTAAACAAAAACAACAACTTAAAAGTGCCAAATAACCTTAATCATATCTGCAAATAGTTTGTTGACATACCATGTATTTGATAACATACGTGTAATTTTATCATTTGACTGTACATCAAAGAACACATCAAATTATCTATAAACATTTTGTTGTGGATATATGTAAAATTCAGTTGAAATAACAGACAACGCAGAATCCCAGTAAAAGAGATTCATCTGAAACAAGTCATATAAATTTACCTTTCAGTCTGAAAGGTAAATTTATATGACTTATGTACAGGTATTTATAGACATATTTGTAAGTGCCCATAAATCAATCAAAGCCATGTCTTAACAACATTGCGAATTCAAATAGAATGATTTCACTCAATTAGATGGGTTTTAATGAATAGCAAATATATCTGAAATGTACATGTAACTCATGAAATTGAGTAATAATCCCATGAATTACAGTTAGCATTAAATATATATAAAAAAAATAATTACAGTATTAACAACATGCCACTCTGGACCCTCTGTGCCTAATCTCACCACAAAGGTCTAATTTTCACTTCAGAAGAAAAAGCAGTATTTTTTACTGCACAAATCTAAAAACATTTACAAATAGACACAAAAACACTTGTATTCAACATAATTCACTTTCATTTTTTAATAGACACAAAATTTGATTAGATTGTGTTCATCTTGTCCCGTCGGTTTATAAACACATTTAAATGTATTTGTTTAACACTGCAATGGTTTGAATACAATTTCCTCAAAAGTAGACATGACAAATGTTTCTAAATTTGCATTACATAATGAAATATTTTACTGTTGGTTTTATATGATTCATTTAGACTCATGTATAACCATTTACTTCACTGTTTAAGACAGACTAAAGGCGTCATCAGTATAATTCATTGGTCACTATATGAAAAAATATACTATTTTTGTTTCAGGATGAAGAGAGTCCCTCGTCCCTGACTGACATTAGTTTGGCCTGGCTGTGTCACAACGTGGAAGTGCTTTGTGTTGAGCAAGAGAATGGATCACTGCAGCTCCGCCACTGTCCTTTATTTCCTCAAGAGCTGGCTGATCAGCTGCTGCACACGATGGCTCAGGAGGGTAGCTAGAAATTCAATATTTCTCCAAAAATCTCAATATTTTATTATATTTATTTCCTGATATTCGTGATATATATATTATAGTGAAAAGGGTGTTTTAATAAAGACAGCAACCACTTGCTGCTTCTTTTCAAACACAAAAGGAACATTTATTTTTCAAATGTACTTAAAGGTGCAGTAATCGATTTCTGAGAAATACTGTTGATATTTTAAATCAACTAGGAATGCTAACGATTAATCGATGATCGATTTAATCTTATAAACGAATCAAAACTTATCGATTAAGCAAGGTCGTGCTGCTCAACCACGAAACACTTAAAGCAGACACGAGCGGAGTTGATTGGGACCATTTTTCTTCAAGGCTAGAGTTACACCTTAATGACTGCATGTTTGCTTGTGGATTCACAGCCTTGTTGTTTTGTGCAAATGTAAGTTGTAATATTGTGTTTATTTTGTGTAGGCCTATTTACAGTTGTGGTCAGGATTAATGGCACCCCTGGTAAATATGATCAAAAATGGCTGTAAAAAATAAATCTGCATTGTTTATCCTTTTGATCTTTCATTCGCAAAAATCTAACCTTTCATTGAAGTAAAAGAATTGAAAGTTTGGGGGGGAAATCACATTATGAAATAAATGCTTTTCTCCAAAACACGTTGGCCATAATTATTAGCACACTTTTATTAAATGCTTTTTGCAATGTCCTTTTGCCAAGATAACAGCTCTGAGTCTTCTCCTATAATGCCTGATGAGTTTGGAGATCAGAGACCATTCCTCCATACAGTGTCTCTCCAGATCCTTCAGATTCCCAGATCCATCCTGGCGCTGCTTCTCTTCAGTTCAGCCCACTCATCTTCTATAGGGTTCAGGTCAGGGGACTGAGATGGTCATGGCAGAAGCTTCATTTTGTGCTCAGAGACTCATTTTTGTGTTGATTTTGAGGTTGTTTTGGACCGTTGTCCTGATGGAAGATCTAACCACGGCCCATTATAAGATTTCTAGCACAGGCTGTCAGGTTTCGATTTTTTTATCTGTTCATATTTGCTAGAATCCATGATGCCATGTATCTGAAAAAGATGTCCAGGACCTCCAGCAAAAAAATATGCCCACAACATTAAAGATCCAGCGGTATATTTAACCGTGGGCATGGGGGACTTTTTATCCCTGTCCATCCCTTGATCCATCTGGTGTGTTTGCTGCCTAAAAGCCCTTTTTTAGTTTGATCTGACCATAGAATCCTGTGCCGTTTGAAGTTCCAGTCGTGTCTGACATCCAAAAACAGCAAATTCAGTTGAGCGAGGAGGATTTTTCTTGAAACCCTCCCAAACAACATGTGGGGATGTAGGGGTTCACCCCAAGACTCAACTAATCTCTGCAATTCTCCATCTGTGATCCTTGAAGAGTCTTTGACCACTCAAACTCTCCTCCTCATCGTCCATAAGACAATATAGACACACATCCTCTTCCTGGCAGATTCGTAACATCTTTAGTTGATTATAACTTCTTAATTATTGCCTTAATTATTTTAATTATTCTTATTTATGGTCAAAATGGGGATTTTCAATTCTTTAGCCATTTTCTTACAGACACTTTCTATTCTGTGAATCTCAACAATCTTTTGCTGCACATCAGAACTATATTCTGTGGTTTTATTCATTGTGATGGATGATTCAGGGAATTTGGCATTTGTGTTTCCTCATATTTAAAGTCCTGTGAAACAAGAAGTCATAGCTAGACAATTTCATGTTCCTAGTCACCCTGGGGGCTGTTCCATAAACCAAGATTAGAGTATAAGCCAGGCTTATTTCGGTTAGTCAGGCTTATTTTTGGTAGATTCGGTTTCATAAATCAAACTTAAAAAAGTTCAAACTCAGTTACCCTGGCAACTTATGCTGGGAAACTAGCCTGGTCCAGGGCAGGCTAACTGTCAGGCTAAGCCTCAGTTGTTACACAGATCCTCTAACACTGACCAATAGGAACACAATGATATTACCACTGACACTCTCTCATACCATTATTTGACTTTATTAACCACTATTAGTCCAAAAATAAATACACAGTATACAGAAAATCAACTTAAATAAGGCTACAATGATAAATTAGCCTAGACAATATAGACCTATATAGATAGATAGATAGGCCTAAATACAATATATGTACTACAGGTTTTTTTACTGGCTGAATGTTTTGTGCCCAAGATTTAATTAGATTGTTTTAAAGATTTATGAATACATTTCTCTCTGGTTTTGTTTGGCAGCTGTAGTACATGTTTATGATTATTAGAAGAACATTAGAACACAATCTAAAAAAAGATTTTTAAAGCAGAAGTTAAAATCACAAAATTAAAAATAAATAATTACAAAAGCAGAGTATAAATTTTAACTGGTAAGATGAATCTGAGCTTAGTAATTGACAGTATATTAGCCTACATTTGATTTACCCCATTACAATAGTTATTACCCCTTTACAGTTATTGCTATCATAAAAATACAGGTTTAAAATTCTAAATAAGGCACATCTAATGTCCAAATAACAAATATTTTAGTATATATATATATATATAATGTACTTTATTATGTCTTTCAATTCAAACACATTTAACACAATTATACAAATGGACAGTTCCTTTAAAGACATCATATTTTCCCCCAATAAATATTCCTTATTTTTCCTTCTACTTTTTTTCTTTTGTGATAATACCCTCCAACACATAGCCTAAAAACACACATGATTAGAACAATAACCAAAAAGTACATAGACACTTTTACATATGATTTAAGGGGGAAAAGACAAAAAAACAATAAATAAATAGTAATAAAAATTTAACATTAACATATTTATATCAAACTCTTATAATGACACATAATTCCTAATAGTTATTCAAGTAATATTATTTGAATATCAAATATTCAATATTAAATAAGTAAATAAATAAAATAACAAATAACTAGAAATAAAAGAGAGGGAGGGTTATATAAAAATGTAGTTAATAATATATATTCCTTTATTTTATGGAATATTCTTTGATTTTAGAGTTGCACATATCTTTTCAAAATGTATACATTTGCTCTTAATTTCATGTTATCCTCTCCATAGTGTACTTTAGAAACTAAATCAAACCACTCATTTAAAACTGGGGATTCTTGCTTTCTCCAAAAAAATATTGCATTAAAAGCTGTAATTCTCAGCTTTCTAAATAAGTATACATCATCTTTATTAAGTAGCATAGGTTCTATACCCAAAACTATATTTTGTATCGCTATATATTTAGTTTCTTAAAATCTTCCCTGACTTAGGCTACTTCACTGAAGTATTTCTGTTCGCTAGAAGTTTACTGCAACTTATCCAACATCCTAAAGATAAATTATTATAATTAGAAGATATTTCTAGTGTTATAAAATATCGCTTATTAATTTTCCGAATTTTCCGATTTTAAGAATTATTGCGCTCCTATTTGGCGCGCATGCGTGCAGCAGCGCTCGTTCAATATGAAAATTAGCAGCAAAATGGATACATTTGCATGACTTTCGAACATTTACAGATGGAGAATATAACTGTAAACTGTAAGTTTTGAACTGAGGGGAAAAAAAAACATGTCACAAACGCATAAAACAGCACAAAATATACGCTGTTTGATGGTGGATCGATTTGATCCACGATCGACCTCTAGGGCTGCTTCAGAAACGCGTGCACACGCAATTCTAGACTAGATAAACCTGGATCAAATTAGTGAGATTGCGTGAGCTTCAATTACCTTTTATGGAACCACTTTAGCCCCAACTTATTTGTTAGGCTTATTCAAGTCCGGTTTTGGAGTTTAATCCCAGCTTTTCTAAGCGTCTTTTATGGAACAGCCCCCTGGTGTGCTAAAAAAAAGGTAAATATTATGTAATAGCCTAATATTATGTGATTTCCCCCGCACTTTCTATTCTTTTACTTCAATGAAAAGTTAGATTTTTGTAAATTTTTTGAATGAAAGATCAAAAGGATACAGATTTATTTTTTACTGCCATCTTTGATCATATTTACCAGGGGTGCCAATAATTCTGACCACAACTGTATATATATCTCTTATAGGATGCGTTTGGTTGAGAATTAAAGGTCCCGTTCTTCGTGATCCCATGTTTCAAACTTTAGTTAGTGTGTAATGTTGTTGTTAGAGTATAAATAATATCTGTAAAATTATAAAGCTCAAAGTTCAATGCCAAGTGAGATATTTTATTTAACAGAAGTCGCCTACATTGAACGGCCCGTTTGGACTACATCCCTCTACTTCCTTCTTTAATGACGTCATTAAAACCGTTTTTTGACCAACCTCCGCCCACAGGAATGCTCCCTCAACTCTACTGAAATTCTTTTATGTACTTGCGCACTTCTTATAACTTACTGTGTTTACTCAGCTCTTATGGTGATTTTCTGAAGTAAAACTGACGCTTCATCTTTTGTGTGATGTACAATAAACTTTATTAAACTCATCAGTATGTTTGATCATCATTCAGACAGCAGACTTGTAGGCTATTAATAAATAATGGATGCATACAAGCAGATGACAAATACGTTATAATAACCGTAATTAAACTACTAAACTATACCTGTTTCATCTCTATACAGCACTCTGACTCTGTAGGCATTATTGTCCGACTCGAACTGATCACCGCTACTGAGAGTTTCTGATATTATCATCATTCCGTGACATGAAATTGTCCTGAGAGACTGAGCGCGAGCTCATGAAGCTCCGCCCCCTGTGCCGTCCAGCAGCAGCTCATTTGCATTTAAAGGGCACACACTAAAACAGCGCGTTTTTCTGAGCCCCAAAAAATTACAATTTAAACATGCTGTAAAAAATGATCTGTTGGGTATTTTGAGCTGAAACTTCACATACACACTCTGGGGACATCAGAGACTTATTTTACATCTTGTGAAAAGGGGCATAATACGGGACCTTTAAAGGTGCTCTAAGCGATGTGACGCGTCCACAACATGAGTCACACATTGGATACAGGCGGGTATTGCTGCTCGGTCCGATCCAGTTTCAACAGTGTTTCTCAGGAATTGCTTACTGTACCTTTTAAAGGTACCAAATAAAAAATCAGAAAATTATACAAAAAGTGCAATCATCCTGCAAAAAGATGTGGTTGTTGCAACAACAACAGTTCTTTAGAGAAAAAAGAAACATTACATAGAACAGGTGACGGCTCTATTAGTTTGCATTATAATTGCATTATATTTCCTAGACGTAGATATTAGGTGGATAGATAGATAGTTTTACATAGATATATACATATTCAACAGTATTATTGATCTGCCTGCATTGACACCATTATATGAGAACTGAACTGAGCTGGATGATGACATCATGGATTTGTTAAAGGTGACTTGACTAGATAGATATTTCCTAGCAAAGATCTATTATCAGACCCCCCCCCCTCTGTTGCCAAGGTAATCACATTTTCTGATTCAATCCCACATTTAAATATAGTTGTTAATGAATAAACTTTGCAGTGTGTACATATAGCATGGAAAATGAAACTTTTATTCACATTGTGAATGGGTTATAAGCAGAAAGCGAGCAAAGAGCTCTCCGTTTACAATCACTGAAGCTGTCAATCACTTTTTTTATGGAATATTGCCGTATTTATTATAAAATATTTATCTGTGCACATAATTATTTTTAAATTCATGTGCCCCCGTATATTTTTTAAGGCCTGTTAACACCAAGGACGATAACTATAATGATAACAATAAAAATATAGTTCAAAAATCCTTCTAAATATAAAGTAATAGCAGAGTTCACACCACAACTATAACAATAACAGCACAGAGAAACGATAATGTTGAAATAACTTCCAGAACAATTTTTTTTTCCTAGCTGAAGAATTCTACAATGACAGCCAATCAGAATCCATGTTGCTTTAAAGAGACTACAAACTGCAGCACAGAATAAACAGATGGTGTGGACGCTAATATAGTAATGGTTATAGTTATTGTTCTTGGTGTGAATGGGCCATAAATCAAAATAACTTCCCCTTCCTCTCACAGTAACACTGATGACGTGTTTATCTGTCACGCACATGAGATCACAGCAATCGCAAACCACAAGGATCCAATCAATTCGGATCGACAAAATCAAGTCCCGCCCTGCATTTTTACCTTGTTCCAGATGCCATTGTGGTGACAAATCAAATCGGGTCTCTGTTTGGACCCCAAGCGATCCCATTGGCTCAAATTACTTTTAATAGGTACTCTCGTTAGCGCCTGCCTGATTACAATTCCAACAAAGTCATGTTATGATAAATGCTTTTTGAACTATGTTATAGTGATCATTTATGTCTGTATTAGTTAGCTTACGTGCTAGCATAGCATACAGATACCCAATTAGCCTGATAGCTTAGTTTATACACGCATTTGAACTTAGCCTATGTATTCACAATCATCTTTAATATAATTACGTGTAATTATGTGTTGAATTAAGTGTTAAATGCCAAAATATTTCAGTTATAAAAAGAATTTAATGATGTTCAATTATTCATTATTATTATTTAGGCTGCACATCTCGTCTGGGCACCTTGACTGTAATGCAGCTGTTTGCTTTTGCACTTTTATATATTGGACCAATTATATATTATTTTATTTCTTTCTTTTTTTCTCATTCTTTCTTCTTTTTTTCCCCCTTGTGTGTGTGTGTGTGTGTGTGTGTGTGTGTGTGTTTAGTCCGAGCCAGTGTTATTTGTTCTGTGTTTTTGAAAAACTTGAAAATCCTTAAAATAAAGTATTTAAAAAAAAAAAGATTATTATTATTATTATTATTATTATTATTATTAATAATAATAAACAGTTTATCAAGTGAAAGAAATTGTTCAATTTGTTCAACTATAACCCTTTGCTGTATTTTCTGTTGCATGATGTTGTGATCTGTTTTCCTGCTCCACTCAGGGGTCCTCAATGACAGAACCGTAGGCATTTTCCAGAACCTGGAGCACCTGCGTTTGCGGCGAGCGCACATCCAGTCCTCGCACCTCTCCGCCGAGGCCTTCAGACGGGCTCTCTGCCCTCACAAGCTTCAAGAACTGAATGCTTCACATATACACAGTGACCTCACAATCTCAGATATTCTCCACAGCATTACCTCCAGCAAAGTGTGCAGACATGGCCTTCAGACACTGTTGATGAATGGCTTGCATCTGTATGGGGAAGCAGGTGAGGAGTCCCTGCATGCCTCCTTCAACACGCTCCGGGGCTTAAAGAAGCTCTCTCTGGCCTGGACGGACCTGGAGGACAGAGGTCTGGAGGATATCTGCACAATGCCCATGCTGGAGAGCTTAGATATCTCCGGTACTAACATCACAGATCTAACACCTCTGTTGAACTGTGAGTCTCGGCTGAGGTCTCTAACTATGCACGGGCTTCAGAAGTTAGTGATGCCGACCTCCAGCCTCATCTTTGTGCTCTCCAAGCTGCAGTTGCTGAGGCACCTGGACATCTCTAATGACAAGCTGGTAATGGATGGAGACAACCTGGTGCAGCAACTGCTCGAGCGGCCAGGGATCCTTCCGCATCTTGTGTCCCTGGATGTGTCGGGCTGGAGAGGTGTCAGCGATGCTACCGTCCAAGCCTTTGTAGAGGTGCGGCCTGGGATGAGGTTCATTGGGTTGCTGGCCACGGGTGCAGGGGGCTCTGAGCTGTGTGGAGATGGACATCTGAAGGTAAGAGTCTTTGTTCACACTGGCTATGTTTACATGCACACCTTTTGTTTCAATTGGACTGAATTCATTCCGATTAATGAATCTGAACGTTGTGTTTACACGATCACTAAATAAAGTGATCGGGTTGATGTGCGTGTTTTATGTCACAAGCCTCAAATCGGAACACTGCACAAATATACAGAGTTTCCCACTGTTTGTGCATAACTATTCTACTATATTGGTTTTAAACAGCAGACTTAATATCCATCTCTGGTCATAATTTGGAGACAATGAACATATGAACCGTTGTGCTGTGCTGCTCATATTTTTCACGCAGTACAAATTTCATTCGGATCGAGCTCTATCTGATCGATTAAGGTGTTTATATGAAGGCTTTTCAGTCCGATTACTAACAGATTATTTGGTTGCATGTAAACGTAGCTAATGACTGAATAAAAAAAACTTAACGGGGCCATGAATTGAGAAATTTAATTTCCCTTGATCTTTTGACATATACGAGGTCATTTTAGAATAAAAAAAAAAAAATCTTGCTTGTTTACCGCGCGAGTCGCGCCTGAGACGCGGCAGTTCCTTAGGGCCGTTACACAGTCAACGCATCGGTACGCATACGCGTCCACAAGGCTACGCGTCGCTACGCTTCGGACGCCATTATGCGTCAATGCGTAGCCAAATGTGTCGTCCTAGTTTTTGATATGCGACGCGCCGATGCACGCAATACTATGTATACTCCATGACTGATGACACCCAATCATAGAGCCGAGCGTGAGCCTCTGCGTCATCGTTTCTAAAGTCCTCCGTTTTGACCCGTCTTCACTAAAACGCCCTCCGGAGATTCAAAACGGGGTCGGCAGCGTTTCTAAACTTCTCCGTTTGAGGTCTTCGTTTTTGCCGTTTTAGTCTGGACGGGAGGTGCAAACGTAGCAAAAGGTCTCTGTTTCTAAACGAAAACGCAGTAGTGTGGATGGGGCCTAAGAGTAGATTGAGATGCAAAGGCTGGAATAAAGTCAGCTTTATTGACTGCTGACTGACAATTCCAGAGACCCACAGAAAGAGAGAGAGGTGTGTGTGGGGATGAGAGACTGGGACGCAGATTAGCAGTATTGCGCTGCCTCCTGCGCGTGATGACAGAGCGTTCTTGAGAGACAACAGAATGAATATAAATAATTAATCATAACTCCTTATAATTAATTATAAATATTTGGATCAGTTAATCGAATTAACTTCATGTAACTGAATTAATATTACAATCAATCTGTTCGTCCAGCGAACACTCTATTGATCATCTACCAACTTTTCAGAAAGGATATTTTCCATGGCCACAGAAAAATAACTCTTCTTTAGCATGTAGCTGTGATCAGAAACGCTAAATTAACATTGATTTATAAGCAGACCAGAATCACGAATGTGCACAAAAGTTTTATTTAACTAAATCATGAACACATAACTAATCTGAGCAAACACACACAATCACGCGCGTATGCGTAAGTAGAATGGAAAGTGAAAGTGACTGAAAAACCATAACAGAACAGACGAATGAAGCTATGAAAAGAGTCATTTAACCTCCTGGATAAACAATCAGTCCCTTACTACAAAGCTCACAACTTTAGCCTAACAGCGATTTAGTAGGCTATGTCATATGATACTTGCATTTGCCTTCGCTGCTGAAGAGCGTCCGGATATACAGTCACGAGGAGAAAGTCTTGATAGTTCTGTCTGATGGTGCTGAAGTTGCAATTGATTTCTTCCGCTTTGAATGAAGAAGCGATGGTGAACTTGCGGAGTTAGTTGACTCTGTTATGGTCGAGGAAGGTACACATGGCTCGGTGTGTGGAGCATGTTCAGAGCATCCTAAAATTTGTCCAATTACGACACCGGAGGATGCTCAAAATCCTGCCGCGCCACTCACAGTTTTCTATTAAATTACATTATATTTGTCCAGCTTGTTGTTGTTGTGTTGTGCTCCCGCATCAACGCCACTTTGCCTGTTTGGTGATTAGATTCACTGATTGATGCGTTCGGAGTTTTGTGCGCTAACTGGCTTTACTGTACTGAGAACAAGAAATCTAAACCAATATGGTCCAAGGACAAAAAAAAAAACTATTCTTTTGAAAGATGGGAGGAAACACCCAAGCCTGCCGCTATAATCAGTCACTCTTGCGGACAAGGCAAAAGCCTGGCATGAGATAATTAATTCAAGCGCACAGTGGACATTATAAAAATATGAAAACACTGGTGTTCCATTACATTTTATTTTTGACAATATACACAATGTTTCAACAGGTTTATTTCGATCGCTAAAAATGTACATCGGTACTTCCTCCTCCTTAGTTAACTTGAAATCATCCACGTTCACGTTTCAATTCAGCACATCTGGAAACATAAAATAAAACAAAAATTCAATTCAAGACCCCTTTAATCTAATATGTAGTGGCATGATGTGGCAGCTGCTGATAAGAGTAGACGGTGAAGCACACATGATCCTCTAGCTTTACTGTTAGCATTTACCCGGAGCATGAACGGCACATAAAAAAATTTCTACCTGGGCAGTTCCTGACCAGAATAAGCAGCAAAGTGGGCCAGACTTTATGCTGCTATTCAAAAGTATGAGAGACTAGAAACAACATGATAGCTTGCAGAAAAATTACATTTGACTGCCATCTCATTGAGCATGTGACAAATAATACATAATCTAAAAATCAGAACTAATAGCAGGTTTTGCCAGGACCTGCAAATTCTTAGAAGATAAGATATTTGTAAACGGGCCAGTGACAAATAAGGTTTTCAACTGATAAAAAATTCAAATAGGTTAAAACTGCACATCAAAGTAGTTATTATCTTTATGGGGATGTTTTTTACTTATTACTAAAATCTCAATTTTAAACAATGTATTTTAAGCAGTTTAACTGAGAATCATGTGACGACACCAGTCAAAATGTCATACGGGATAACGTTAATGCATTTTCTAAATATTATGATATTAAAACTTTTCAAATCAATAATACTTAATGAATATATAAAGTGATGCAGTAAACAATATTTAGAGCTCAGAAAAAAAAAATTTGCACAACTTTTTATTCTCATTATATTGTGATTTCTTTAAATGTGACCCTACTTGTTCAAGTTTTTAACCCACATTTTAACACTGCAATGTGATTTAAAATGCAAAATGTCTGAAAATGTTTTACAGGACTTGGTAACATGTTATTATTGTTTCCTCAACTCCATGAAGTGAAATTATGCATTTCAATGGAAAAAAACAGCGTTATCCCGCCTGACTTAAATTGTTACTCGGTATGACACCATATGAGTTAACACATGAATTGTCATTTTTACAACACTTACACATAATAATGTTCATAAATAATTAATGTTTATGTTATGCAATGTTTTTCTAAGGAAATTAATTAGGCTGTAAAGAAATACAGATGTGGTTTTCAGTATGTAAACTGTTACACACAAACTCAGTGTGGTTTCTTCCAAGATTTGGCAAGTATACAAATACATTTAAACAATTTTTGTCATGTTTATGAATATCAAAACAGCACACCTTTTCAACATTAGGTTTAATTTAGTACTGAAATGTACCTTGAACCATTTTATTGATGATCATAGTCACTCTACATCAATATTAATAAATAATGTAAAGGTTAGAGTATAGGCGATCTTCACTCATTTCACTGAACATCATTTATTTGAACAACAAATTTACAAAAGCATGTTATTGAACAACATATTTATAAAGAAAAATCTTATTAATGGTTTGAAATACCTTGAATCACTAAATTTCATTAAATGAACACTACATTTTTTATAGACATTGTCTAAAATAACAGAATTTAGAATTAAAGCTGCAAGCAGCATTTATTGGGGTTCAAGCATTTAAGGCCTTTAAGCACATAAGCATTTAAGACATTAAGTTTTATTTAGCAAGCTTTTAACCACTGAAAAAATAGATGGAAAAGTCCATTTACAGCCAATACAGGCAATTTACTAGGAAATATGTGGTTTTCAAAGCTTTTTGACAGTTATAGCGCCACCTATGGTCCGATCTCCATAAAATTTTGCTTGCTTTTTTTAAAATGTCACATAGGCGTATTTTGCCAAGCCCCTTTTCTAAATTACCCTGTTACAGCCACCCAAATGCAAAAGTTAAACTTTTTTTCAATAATTATTGATCTAGAGTGTCCAGAGAATTGTCCTAGACTGGTCTGGTTCCGATCGGGCAAAAAACCTAGGACTAGTTCGCAAAAGTAGTTTTTTTAAACATATTCACGAATATTTAATGAACGGTTTGATTGACAGCAGTGGTTCTTGAGGCAAAGTTGTTCAGCATGAGGAGATCTATCAAATGATATGCATATTGTGTGGGTGTGTGCAACACCACGTGATTACAGAGCCGTAAAACTCGTTAGCGCCAACTAGTGGCCGATTTCTTTCAAAATTCTTACATACCTCTTGGGCCATGAGTCGAACATGCCCATCAAGCAAAAATGCATGTTGATGTCACTAGAGTGGATGGCCTGTTCTTAAAGGGGCGGATTCCCCAATATTACAGGTTGGACAATAATTAAATGCAATTGTAATTAAATATTATTATGAATTATATAATTTGCTAATAGGCCTATTCAACTAAACAATGTTAATGATATGTTAATATCACAATTTGAATGGAAATGATACAAATTAAAGCTGAAAACTGTATAAGAATATATTGTCAAACACATGCCATCCAAGATAACGGATGACATTATGGGCTAACAGAAAATAACTGTTATCCTATATGACAAAATTGTTATCCGGTATGACAAAACTCAGTTTAAATCTTAATCAGGCAGTATTTTTGGCTACCTATAGAAATCTGCAACCTTTACCCTCAACTTCCAAATATGTAAATTCATGCTAAATAAACATATTTACATAAAATCCACATTATATATGTTATTTTAGCGTTATCCCATATGACACAGGATTTTACTACATAGTGTGCTAGTGAGGAAAAAGGGTTAGTTAAACACATTTTATGAAAGACATACTTACCTTTCACCATTGTTTGGGGGCCCTTTAGGGTCTTCCTGATTGTTTAACATGCTGTCTCACATCGTGTCAAAATAAAATTCACAATAAAATTGCTCCAGTTTGCTTGTTATCCCGTATGACATTGGCTAACAGCCAGTTTTGGGACAGAATGCTCCAAAGCATAACAATTAACTGGATGTCATATTCTTTGTAATATTTAAATATATTGTTGTCAAGACTCATACAGTAATGCCTGTGGCAGAGATGTTAGGGTTTATTAGATTTTTTACAGTTTGTTTGGCTTTTTTGTATGTCACTCTAAGGTCCGGACAGTTATCCGGTATGACATTATGTGACTATAATGTCTAATAATTCTTACACTTTGTAATACCCTCAATATATGTTCATATCATTTGATAAACAGAGATCAATAGATTCAATAAATGTGCTTTTTATTAAATATTTCCTTATTTTGACTTCATAAAGGGGTTTGGACATCAAAATTGCACGTCATGTCATTGGGCCAAACACATCCAGGTGGCTGGAGAGTCCAATTTGACCCAACTGTGTGAAGCCTTGAGGAGATACAGCGACCGAGAGAGTTTTATGCGGGAGGTTCTCACACATCTTTATAGTCACACCAACAACATGGATGGACCTCAGCCAAACATATTAAAGGTACAAAAAATTCTTCTTTAGCAGTTCTTCTGTTGTCTCATCTGTATTTGTGAACAACATATGTTAAGCTGGTTTCTTACTAGGATCAGTAAATAAGATTCAAAAATATCCTTTAAGTTTTGAGGAATCACACCATATCACATTTTACAGCCTGAACCAACATTACCTTGTTATAACTCACCCTAGTGTCGTTCCAAACCTGTAGGACCAGTTCATCTTTGAAAAACAAATGGAGATATTTTTTATTGAAATCTGATAGATTTCTGTTCTGTATCATAGCATAATAAAAGAAACAATCCCTTATAACCTCCCTTTACTGTAAAGGGTCTTGACTCATGTTGAAAAACACATTTTTCTAGTGTGCTAAATGACATTTACAGCCGATGTACATGTGGCTCTTCCTGTTGCAGCTGGTACTGGCTGGAATGCAACACCACACAGATTCTCTCCATGTTCAGCTTGTGGCCACTGCATGCGTGTTTAACCTGACCATACAGGAGCTGGTGCTGGGAATATCCTTACGCCTGGCGGGAACTGTAGTTCAACAGCTTCTTACAGCCATGAAGAACTTCCCAAACCACGAGCAGGTATAAACACACTCAGGCTGCATTCAATATTTATCCTATCCATCGTCCAACGGTTTGTATGATAAAGCACCCAGATAGTATTTTATCCATCCATGCATTGGGGTCAATGTTGCCCACAGGATTTTTCTAACTGGTTTTCCCCAAAAGCCCCCTTCCCGTCTGCAAGACAGGTAGTCCTGCCCAAGCCATTGATTGCGCCAATGTTGCATACAGTTTCAGCCTAGTCAAACAGAGCGTGGTTTTAACAGCGCCGCAGTTTTTACAACCTACATAATGGATTACTTTATAGTTGCTTCTGCTCTGTGTTTTAAACTGGCACAGTTAAGTTTCCATTTTGCGCCGCCATGTTTCTACAGTAGCCCTAAACGGACAAACTTCTCTACAGAACGCATTTCATTACTCTTTTTTTCTTCTTTTTTGTTTTTCTTCTTCTTCGTTGGTGTTTTTAGAGGCAACTTGTACCGTCACTCTGTTGAATTAGCACGAAGTAGTAGTAGTAGTAGTAGTAGTAAATTAAATAAAATAAAATATAATATAGTTTTTTTTTTTATTTCTTTATATTTTGCCATTAAATATGACCTAAAATTATTCTTGGCAATTTTTGTAAGATTCACCCTTTATTGACTGTCAATGTCTAATTTTTTTCTGCTTTTAGTTGCAGAAGAATTGCCTGCTTACCCTTTGCAGTGACCATATCTTACAGGTTGTCCCATTTGACAGGTCAGTCCATGCACATTTCCTCAGCGCACTTCAGCTTATTGTTGATGTGGCTTAACTTAGTCTTGACCCCTGTTCCCGGATAGATACGAAGCTGCTAAGCTGATAATGATGTTGCTGGGGAATCACGGAGATCAGACGGTGCAGAGAATGGCAGTGGCTATAGTCTCCATACTGGTGTCTAAGGTAATTACATCTCATTCTGTTCAATATCTACAACCAGGAGAAGCTTTGATGCTGTGCTGAGCTGTTAAGTTCAGAGATGTTTAGTATTATTAAAGTCGGCATGAAATGGAAGTTGCGCTAGCTATTTTTTCTCTGTTGTGAGCTGTGACCTATATCTGACTGAAATGATTTGTCAAACAAGAAAAAATCTAGGACGGTGCTTGATTTTGTCCATGGGGAGTTGATTGGGTGGTTGGATGGTTGTGGTTTGCTATTGGTGGATCTCATGTAAGTGACAGGTTGTCCCGCCCTTGCACCAGTAAACGCATCATCAGAGAAGAGATGTCATTGCAAGGGGGAGGGGAAGTTATTTTAAACTTTATGAACATTATTTTAAAGACTTTAAAGAAGATATATTATCTTGCTGTGTTTTTAATAATAGTAGATTCAAAAGTAAAAGAAAATAAGGCAGTAAAAAGTAGTGAGTGGCGTATCGAGTGCTTAGGTTCTGGAAGTAAAAACTCCATTCATTTTTTCCATGGTAAAATTGATTTGTAACAATGACTTATAAACCCTTAAAGACAGACCTGTTGTGAGCTCCAAGGTATGGTATGCTTGTTGATGCTATTTGTTGCATTATTTTATATAGTTTATATTGAGGTAGACATTTACTATTAACAAGTTGCTTATTAGTATGCAAGTATGCATATTATTGACTGTTTATTAGTACTTATACGGCACATATTAATGTCTTATTCTGCATGACCATATTCTAAAACTAAAAGAGTTTTAGAATGGGGAACATATTTAGACATAGAAAGACCTAATTTATTTTTGTTGTGCTACGGCCCATACTGAGCAACGCATGTTAAAATCATATTTCATGTACAACAACTTCTTTACCTACTATCAATAAGCAGTCATTCGGACTTTATTGGGGGGTAACCCTTAATTAATGGTCTATTAGTTATAGAATATAGTCATGCTGAATAATGCTAGAATTTTTTTATGACTTTTAAAATCCCTGTTGGAAAAATATAACTGGGACAAATACTTTTGGAACCACCGCCGCTGAAAAACATATTACCATTGATTTTGAGATCTGCTTATATGAACAAAAATCATTATCAAATAATTTTCATCTCTGGGACGTTATGAATGTGTAAAAGGTTTTGAGGCTGGAGAATTGAACTCTTTCTCACTTCATTGCAGTTGAGCACAGAGGAGATCTCAGAACTGGGTGCAGAGGCATTTATAATGAAGGTAAATGTTTTCCTTCACAAGTGCTTTCATTTGCTGTTGCTGTTTTAAAGACTCCAATTAAATAAAAAGTTTTGTGGCTTTTGGTCCATTGCTATTAGCTTTTAAGCCATCTATGTGCAATGTACTCCTGGATGTTGGCAATATAGCTTGTAAAATATACAGATTTAAAAAAAAAAATCAGCCTTTCTCTTGGATCAAATCCAGCCCACGAGTCCGCCCCAGAACCCACGAGTCCACCCCAGAGCCCTCTCCAGCCCACGAGTCCGCCCCAGAGCCCCCTCCAGCCTACGAGTCTGCCCCAGAGCCCCCTCCAGCCTACGAGTCTGCCCCAGAGCCCTCTCCAGCCCACGAGTCTACCCCAGAGACCTCTCCAGCCCACGAGTCCGCCCCAGAGCCCTCTCCAGCCCACGAGTCCGCCCCAGAGCCCTCTCCAGCCCACGAGTCCGCCCCAGAGCCCTCTCCAGCCCACGAGTCCGCTCCAGAGCCCTCTCCAGCCCACGAGTCCGCCCCAGAGCCCTCTCCAGCCCACGAGTCCGCCCCAGAGCCCTCTCCAGCCCACGAGTCCACTCCAGAGCCCACGAGTCTACCCCAGAGCCCTCTCCAGCCTACGAGTCTGCCCCAGAGCACTCTCCAGCCCACGAGTCCGCCCCAGAGCCCTCTCCAGCCCACGAGTCCACTCCAGAGCCCACGAGTCTGCCCCAGAGCCCTCTCCAGCCTACGAGTCCGCCCCAGAGCCCTCTCCAGCCCACGAGTCCGCCCCAGAGCCCTCTCCAGCCCACGAGTCCGCCCCAGAGCCCTCTCCAGCCCACGAGTCCGCCCCAGAGCCCTCTCCAGCCCACGAGTCCGCTCCAGAGCCCTCTCCAGCCCACGAGTCCGCCCCAGAGCCCTCTCCAGCCCACGAGTCTGCCCCAGAGCCCTCTCCAGCCCACGAGTCAACTCCAGAGCCCACGAGTCTACCCCAGAGCCCTCTCCAGCCTACGAGTCTGCCCCAGAGCACTCTCCAGCCCACGAGTCTGCCCCAGAGCCCTCTCCAGCCCACGAGTCCACTCCAGAGCCCACGAGTCTGCCCCAGAGCCCTCTCCAGCCTACGAGTCTGCCCCAGAGCCCTCTCCAGCCCACGAGTCCACTCCAGAGCCCACGAGTCTGCCCCAGAGCCCTCTCCAGCCTACGAGTCTGCCCCAGAGCCCTCTCCAGCCCACAAGTCCGCCCCAGAGCCCTCTCCAGCCCACGAGTCCGCCCCAGAGCCCTCTCCAGCCCACGAGTCCGCCCCAGAGCCCTCTCCAGCCCACGAGTCCGCCCCAGAGCCCTCTCCAGCCCACGAGTCCACTCCAGAGCCCTCTCCAGCCCACGAGTCCGCTCCAGAGCCCTCTCCAGCCCACGAGTCTGCCCCAGAGCCCTCTCCAGCCCACGAGTCCACTCCAGAGCCCACGAGTCTGCCCCAGAGCCCTCTCCAGCCTACGAGTCTGCCCCAGAGCACTCTCCAGCCTACGAGTCTACCCCAGAGCCCTCTCCAGCCCACGAGTCCGCCCCAGAGCTCTCTCCAGCCCACGAGTCCGCCCCAGAGCCCTCTCCAGCCCACGAGTCCGCCCCAGAGCCCCCTCCAGCCTACGAGTCCGCCCCAGAGCCCTCTCCAGCCCACGAGTCCGCTCCAGAGCCCTCTCCAGCCCACGGGTCCGCCCCAGAGCCCTCTCCAGCCCACGAGTCCGCCCCAGAGCCCTCTCCAGCCCACGAGTCTACCCCAGAGCCCTCTCCAGCCTACGAGTCTGCCCCAGAGCACTCTCCAGCCCACGAGTCCGCCCCAGAGCCCTCTCCAGCCCACGAGTCCACTCCAGAGCCCACGAGTCTGCCCTAGAGCCCTCTCCAGCCTACGAGTCTGCCCCAGAGCCCTCTCCAGCCCACGAGTCCGCCCCAGAGCCCTCTCCAGCCCACGAGTCCGCCCCAGAGCCCTCTCCAGCCCACGAGTCCGCTCCAGAGCCCTCTCCAGCCCACGAGTCCGCTCCAGAGCCCTCTCCAGCCCACGAGTCCGCCCCAGAGCCCTCTCCAGCCCACGAGTCCGCCCCAGAGCCCTCTCCAGCCCACGAGTCCGCCCCAGAGCCCCCTCCAGCCTACGAGTCCGCCCCAGAGCCCTCTCCAGCCTACAAGTCTGCCCCAGAGCCCTCTCCAGCCTACGAGTCTACCCCAGCGCCCTCTCCAGCCTACGAGTCTGCCCCAGAGCCCTCTCCAGCCTACGAGTCTGCCCCAGAGCCCTCTCCAGCCTACGAGTCTACCCCAGAGCCCTCTCCAGCCCACGAGTCCACTCCAGAGCCCACGAGTCTGCCCTAGAGCCCTCTCCAGCCTACGAGTCTGCCCCAGAGCCCTCTCCAGCCCACGAGTCCGCCCCAGAGCCCTCTCCAGCCCACGAGTCCGCCCCAGAGCCCTCTCCAGCCCACGAGTCCGCTCCAGAGCCCTCTCCAGCCCACGAGTCCGCTCCAGAGCCCTCTCCAGCCCACGAGTCCGCCCCAGAGCCCTCTCCAGCCCACGAGTCCGCCCCAGAGCCCTCTCCAGCCCACGAGTCCGCCCCAGAGCCCTCTCCAGCCCACGAGTCCGCCCCAGAGCCCCCTCCAGCCTACGAGTCCGCCCCAGAGCCCTCTCCAGCCTACAAGTCTGCCCCAGAGCCCTCTCCAGCCTACGAGTCTACCCCAGCGCCCTCTCCAGCCTACGAGTCTGCCCCAGAGCCCTCTCCAGCCTACGAGTCTGCCCCAGAGCCCTCTCCAGCCTACGAGTCTACCCCAGAGCCCTCTCCAGCCCACGAGTCCGCCCCAGAGCCCTCTCCGGCCTACGAGTCCGCCCCAGAGCCCTCTCCAGCCCACGAGTCCACCCCAGAGCCCTCTCCAGCCCACAAGTGTGTAACCGCTAGTGTGTTAGGCTGTCACAAAGTCCCATCACCATCCCAGTCACCTTAGCACACTACATTTCCCAGCATCCCTCCTCTTCCTCACCTGCACTTAGTCAGCCATCACCTGCACCTGCACTGATTACTTACTTGAATATTACCGATTCCCAAGTTCCTGTCTCCTTGCTCCTGTTGGGCTGTTTGTCTTCTCCAGCATTCCCTTCAGCATTTCCTCAATACCTGTATGACAAAGCTCAACAGCAACTTAAGCTGTGTGTGTGGATTCACTCACCTGTTAAGTCACGATCTCTATCTTCACTTGCAAAACCTAAGAACTGAAGTTTAATACCCGTCTTCATCATTGAATGACTGTGTTGTCATTACTCACCTGTGTTTGCAATTTTCTCAAATAAAGCACTGTTTTTTCACTGATCCATCTCTCTCGAGTCTGCTATATCCTGACAATAGCAAATAGCAGAACATGTCAGACTGTGATGCAAGCTAAAGTTTGTTAGTTATTAAAAAAGACAGGCCTTTAATATGTCCCACCCCTTCTGTTTCAATAGCAAATACGTCAGCACAGGAAAGACAAATTCTTCAGAACATTTAATGGGGTCTTTTACAATAAACATACTGTTCCCCTAAAGTACTATAGGATATGTAAATGGATAAATTCTTAAGCTTCTATTGCAAATGCCTGAATGGATAGATGACTACATGAATAGACCAAAACAATAGATTTTATTTCCCTTTCTGTGGAACTTCAGCAGTTGCTGAGCATCGTTCAACAGAAGGCCTCACTGGGTGTAGTGGATTCAACTCTGAAGTTTGCATTAAGTGCTTTGTGGAACTTGACAGATGAGACGCCCATTGCTTGTCGCCATTTCATTCAGTGCCAAGGACTGGAACTCTACATGGAGTTGCTAGAGGTACACAGACATGCACTCATGCACAACTAACATGCACAGTTGGACACATTTGAAGTCAAGTCACCTTTATTTATATAGCGCTTAATACAATACAGATTGTTTCAAAGCAGTTTTACGGTGATAAACAGGAAAAGGAGTTCAATTCAACTCTAAAGCAGCTCTAAAGCAAATTCTTGAACTTAGTAATACTTCTCACAAAAATAAACCTGTGACCATTCTCTCACCCTCATGCTGATCCAATCCAAACTAGTATGACTTTATTTCTTTTGTGAGACACAAAAGAAGATGCTTTAAATAATGTTGATAACCAAACCATTTTGGTTACCATTGACTTCCATTCTATCGACAAAAAAACACTGAGACATTTCTCAAAATATCTTATTTTTGTTTTCCACAGAAGACAGAAATTCAAACAGTTTTGGAATGACATAAGTTTGAGTTAATGATGAGTTAAAGAATTTTCATTTTTGGGAGAAAAATGCCTTTTAAATGGTTGTTAATTTTCTGTATCTTCTCATCACTCTCTCCTCTCCTCCACAGTCATATTATTCTGAGTTCTCCATCCAGCAGAAGCTCCTGGGCCTTTTGGTAAATATATTTTAAATGTCATGTAAAAACTGGATTAATGGATGTAATTATGGATTAATTACAAAGCAAACAGCTCACCCACTCTGACATGATCACTTTTGGTCACACAAAAATCTAAATGAACTCAAAATTATTAATTGCTCAGTGTTTATTTGTTGACTAATGGTCCAAAGAAAAAGAGAATATTAGGAAGAGTTTAACAACTGAACAACTGTTAACTGTAACAAATAAACCACCATAAACTATTCACAATATGATTTTTACTGTTTTATTGTACATTATACAGTTGTTGTTAATATTCTTGAAGTAATTTGAAAAATGTTCAGAAATGCATAAATATGAAGAGGCTTTAATGTGATTTGGTTTAAATGTATAGTATGTTAATATTATAGCGTTGGCTGCTTGTTGATAGTGTAAGTAAATGGTATTTCATATGCTTTCCTCTGTATATCTTAGTGGGAGATATTGATTCAAACTCCTGTGAGGGATTTTTGATCCATTCTCGAAATTTCTGGCAGGTTTACACTTTATATTACGGTTCTATTCATTATCATTAAGTAACAATGAAAAGTAAAAAGTTATTGATAATTTTTACATTTACAAATGCATTTTAAAATGTATAGGTGTTCAAATCAAAACACTAGTTAATGTATTATGATTCAAACATGAAAAATTAAAGTTGTTCCAAACCTCCTCCTGCTGAACACAAAAGAAGATGCCCAGCTGGAGTGCCCTTAATCTCCACCAGAGAGCAATCCTTCCTAGTCCATTACCATTGCTTCACAAACTACGTTTCCCATAAACCTTTGCCTGGACTCAATGTTGTGTGATTACATCCACCTGTGCATCATTAACTTGTTAATCCGGCTGAATCTGAAGTCGCCCCCTAAACCCTCATTCACTATTACCTATGTTAGTCCACTAATACTGTTGACTTAAAGGAGTGAACGAATTTTGGACAGCTGTTGAGCATACATCGGTTGTACACTTGTTATTGCAGTGCAATGTGGGATTGAATAAGTGCACTCAATAACGTCCACTATGGATTCGGACAACACTACAAATGGTCAGGCTACTTAACACTACTCAAATAACGCCCTATTTGAGGCGATTTTGGATTCAGCCTGAGTGTCTTTTAGTCAGGAAGTCAATGAACATCAACTGTTTGATTACTGACATTTTTTAAAATATCTTTTGTTCAGCAGAAGTAAAAGATTCATACAGGTTTGGAACAACTTGAGGGTGAGAAAATGATGACAGAATTTTCCTTTTTGGGTAAACTATCCCTTAAATAATTAATAACAGTATATTTATAAATGAAAATTAACCCAGCAATTGTTTATTGTTAGTTGATATCTAATGCATGAACTAATGGTGATGAAATGAACTTTATTAGGTGTTAGCAAGGAAAGTTTGGACTCCTGAAATGTCTTCATGCAGTTTGTTAACCTGCAAGGAAAATCAGGCCATGTCCGTATTCAACCTTCAGCGTGTCCCCCATGTGGAATCGTGGGGGTTTTAATATTCTGTTCTAGAAGCTTATCTACTTCAAATGACGAATAGCTTGCTCAACATTGAAATCAGCGAATCTCCTCTGTGCTCCAGAATAATGTAGCAGAGGTGGAGGAGCTGCGGATGGAGCTGATGGATGAGGACCTGGTGGAGCACATTCTCTCACTCTTAATCAACCCAGAGATGGAGGTGGATGTCCGTTACTTTGCTGGAGGGATCCTGGCACATCTCACCTCAGTCAGGGGGCCTGCGTGGGGTCTGGATGCTGAGCTGCACTGCACAGTGCAGGAGAAACTGGTGTGTGTTCTTGTGCATGTGGTTTATGAGGACGGAATTGTGTATAATGACACTTCCTGTGTCCCTCGTAAAGCAACTGGCTTTAAAAACATACTAAACAGTGATTTATGGAAAATAATAAAAAATGCAGAAAGTTTTCTGTGATGTTTAGGGTTAGGGGATAGAATATTCAGTTTGTAAAACTATTACGCCTATGGAGAGTCCCTGTAAACCGTGTGTGTGTGTGTGTGCGTGCATTAGTTCAAATGTATGTGTTTTTTATGTGCTCAACTCTGCACCTTGAATCTCTCACTTTTAGCACTCCTCTATCCTATCATGGAGTTCTCCTGAGCATGCAATGGTTTCCTACCGGTAAGTGTTCTAATATTTACTTTTTTATTGATGATTGTGTTCATATTATACAATAATCAGTCAAAAGATAGGACACACCTAATCATTCCATATTATTATTATTATTATTATTATTACTTACCAAATTTCAGAAAAATAGTGCAGCTATAATATTACACAAATGGACATATGGGAATTGTGAAGTGAGCAAAGTTTGAGTTCACCTTTTTTTTAAAAAAAATTACATTTTAGTTTTGGAAAGAAATTTGTAGGCACGAGTTATATTTATATGTGTCTACAAGAGTAATTTTAAGCTTTTGGGCAGAGGCTCTGATAAAAAGGATCATGAGAAACATAAATTCAGTACGTGCTTCAAGACATTTTTGGTGAACTATCGGGTTGATTTTCACCAAAACTATTAAAGCACTTGAAAAATAACCAGAGCTGTCATTTCTTTCTTGCTTCCACATTTATTAAAGCACTCAAAAGTGTAAGTCATGATATACAGCCATACAGCAAGCTTTTTGATCAAAAGGGCCACCTAAAGCATAAAACTGTATATTATAAGAAAATGTACTGGCAAGGAGTAGCAAATTCTGCCATCATTTCTTCACGCCACCTACTGGACTGGAGTGTGTAGCGCTAAATGGTGCACAGGAGAACAATGGCTGAAGTCACCATTTACATGTACAATTAAGGGATAGTTTGTCCAAAAATGAAAATTCTGTCTTCATTTAATATTTTTTAAATTAACTATCCCTTTAAATATCAAGTAGTTTTTCACCAAAACAATAGATGAACTTGAAAAATAATCAGCAAGCCATTTTTATTATTAGTGAGTCGTGATGTGCAGCCATTGTGTTAAATTCACCCAACCAACTATTCATTAAAATCTTATTTTTCTATTTCTTTCAAACAAGAAAGACTTTGTCCAGAAGAAAGGAGGAGAAAATCCAAAGAATAAGCTGGTCACTTGTTTCCATGCAAATACACACTGTTTATCGTATTTAAATGGAAAACCGTATAGAAAGTTTTCAAAATTCAACAGTCATACAAATTTTGTAATGGAACTGTTCATTTAACACTGCAGTAGCACAGACAGCTTTTGATGTCTTTCCTTCTCTCTGTCTTCCAGGACGCTCCAGCCCTTCTATGCTTTGCTACACATCTCTCAGTGTTCTGGTGTTCAGCTGTGGGCTCTCTGGGCCATACAGTTTGTCTGCTCTCAGAACGGTAAGAAAAAAGCCAGAGAGTTCATTGAGATACACAGCAAATCCCCGAAATCCCTTGCTTTTCACAGAAATTAGTTTAAAAAAAAGTTTAGTTTGATTATAGTGACATTCACTACTGGCCCATTATACATATTCAGAGTATATTTACACAAAGTATGTTTCCTTACCAGGCTCCATTCAAACCTGAATTGTGAATTCCTGAATTTAAATTGATGTTGGAAATTGGAGGTATCTTTGTAATTCTAATTTAAGGAATTAAAGTACATCCCCACTGGTCCCACCCAGCCAAGTCATTTATGATGTACAAACATTTTTATTACAGATATTTTGCGGCAATTTCCCAGAAAGTGGTGATTTTGTTGGGATGGAAACACTTCTTTATTCACAAATGTTTTATTATGTCACAAATGTTTTATTATTTAAATGTTTTAACTATGTGCATAAGTTAAATTCGCAAGTTTGGATGGAAACATAGCTAATGTTGCTGCTATAGCTTCAGATAGAAAATAAATGAATAAATAAAAAGACGGCTGTGCAAATGATTCAGTGAATAGCAGAGAACAGCATGGTCATTCCGATTAACACACTGTCTAGCACACACAAATACACTCTCTAGTTGTTTATGTGCACGCTAGGGTTGGTAGTAGCCCATGTGATGTGGTTGTATGATGTATGCATGTTTATATGCGTGTATGATTTTGGAATAGGGGAGTGTCTATACACTTTACTCTGTAAGGCAAGAGAGAACTTTACTGATCATGTGCTGAATAAATGTCATCTTACTTAGTGGTGAAATTTCGAGCCACTTACAGAAGCTCTTGTTCTCTTGTTGTAGCCCCTCAGTACTGCAGTATGCTCCAGACGGAAGGAGGTACAGACTTACTGAGAGTGCTGAGCACCCATCCAGACACCCACAGTGACGTGAAGTGTCTGGTAGAAAACATCCTTAAGATCCTGGAGCGAAACCTTCATCCCGCCAGCCCAGGTTCAAAACGTGCTAACATCTCTCTGCAGTGAACAGGGTCTGTTAATGTTGTCGTTACTTGTGATTTAATCATTTTAGGAATAACTCTTTAAATGTCTGTATTTTCAGAATTTAAAACACTCATGTTCTTGTTTGGTCTGTCTGCTTTTTCTAGTGGAGGATTTTCAGTGACACCACAACAACAAAAAACCCAATGGATTTAACATGGTAATGCACTGAAGGATTCAAAAAGGGATGTACCACTATGTACCCTTTTAAGAAGACATTTCAGAACTCTAATACAAATGAGATTCAACAGAAGAGCACAAGCACTTATCTAGTGATTAAAAAAAAATATATATATATATTTTTTTTTTTGGCCTAAACTAAGTGTTTTTTTATAGTTTGTTATAAAAGTGTTTAATTTATGAACTTGTGAAACGCATAATCCCACCCCAAAACTATTGGTGGAGCCAGTCTTGCTGTGTAGGTTGACCTGGATGCTCAAACAACCAGCATATGAAAAGCAAAACATATATTCGATACATAAGTTGCACTGTTCGTTTAAACTTCTTCAATAGTTTAAAATTCATGTTTCTGGATGAAAAACGACACTACCATAATCTACGTATACGCAGATGCCTCATTAGTGACCGTTTCTATGGGCCGCTATAAGCCATCCCCCATATTGGAATGGTTAACACTGGTTAGTGAGCACTTAAACCGTAATACAAAAAATATATAAACACAAGCAAAATAAAATCAAGCAGAGATTGGTTTATACGGTGATTTAAGTGATTTAAGTAAAATAAACATTCAGATTTGAGTTTTTCAAAGCAAGTGTTTGTTTTATTTCTCATATCTTGTTTAGATAACTGGTATTAGTCTCAGACAAGTTTGTTGAATAGTTTGCCGGGTCTTCTTAGATAATGGAAAACCTACTTAAAAAGGTTGTTCCACATTATTAAGCAAGTCACGTTTCTCATGCAATATGGGGAGGAAGAAAGATCTTTCTGAAGATGAAAAGCATGAAATAATGCAGTCTTGCAAAAGGCATGAAAACTATGTTGCAAAAACTGAATAGAGATGATAAAACTGTCAAAAGATTTGTGAGTGATTTAGAGCACAGAAGAACTCAGTGAGATAAAGGCCTAAGAACAAATTAATTGTATAAAAAATGGGCAGCTTTAAAGGTAAAGTGGAGACCCAAGAATCTCTCCTTGCAGGCTGCAGTTGAATAAAGTTGCATTTCAGCCACTTCTAACCAAAGAGAAACATTTTTATGTATTCATTTAAAAATCATCTCGTATGCCTGTATATAAGTAACACATCTGCAGCTTTTGATCTGACCAAATGAAATGCTTTTAAATAAATGAAACTGACGTTTAGATCTAGCAATTGCTCAGTCAGATCACACATTACAGATTGGCTATGATGCCATCTAGATGACGAGTTTAAATTCTAAGCAGCTGAATCTTCAGATTATGGCATATTGTAGCCAGGTCATCTTTCTGTTTACGGATGAGATGTACTGTAACCACGCAAAGACAAATGATGTCAAGTTGATTTTTCCCGCGACCTGACAGCATGGTCGCTCATTTGGTGCTCCAAACAGCCCAGATTCTTCCTTCTTCCCAAAAATAGAAGGCAGTATCCTGGCAAGGTTGCAAATCATCAAGCACAGTCGAAGGACATGTCGATTTGAAGGATCCTTGGTAGGCAGGCTTCATTTCGCTTCCTTCGTTTGTGTATTTTGAAGAACGCATCAAGTATTAAAACTTCTAGGACTATAGATAAGTCCAATGAAGGAAAGTTCTCAGCCATCTCATCCCTCGCATGAAACGAGAAACAAGTGAAAAATATTTTTTTCATCAACGTGGAAAGTGTCATTAAAAAACATTTTGAACAAAAATCTTAAGAAAATCACATTTTTGTTAAACACTTTGTCTGGATCAAATTCAGAACGATGACCAAAACATAGCTTGCACACTCCTGTATCTCTTTGTGGGTTCAACATTTCATTTGGTAACGTTGGGAAGTTTTGATTTTTATGTGCCGTTGAATGTTCGTGCGAATGTTGAGCTTAATTGTGCGAAAGCTCCTTCTGGTTTATGCAGATCATTTTCTTCACTTGGTTTTGAATGCTGCACTATTTCAAAAGATCTGTATAACAGTGAAACCATGAAAGCTGGAAAAACTTGTCAATCATGAGGAAGTGTTGTGTCATAAATGACAAAAAATCTGGCAGGCAAAGTGCTTAAAGCATAGAGCCTCCTTGTAGGAGGAGCTCTTGCATTCAAAATGGTCACGGTATCTAGAACTAATCAAAGAGGCCCCAGACCAAAGGTGTTCTGGCCAGGGATGCCACACTGAGCCCCAAGCCTGGGAAAGTAGATTTACTCTGATCGGGATCTCTTGAGGGAACTCTGACACCTGATCTGATAACCAAATGTTGCAAGGCCAAAACAGTGCAAAGACACACACTGACTTCACACTCTCTTGCAAGTTCTGCCGGAAACAAAATTGTCGATTTATAAGCATGTAAGGCATAGAGCGTCTATCCCAGGGGTGATGGATGAGACAAATCAGACCCAAGGTGCCTTGAGAGAAGATCTGCTCCCAGATTCAGTCAACCTGGGATGTACACCGCCCTTAGTGACATAAGTTTGTTCTGCACCCAAAGCAAAATGAGCCACGCTAACTTCCATATGGGGCGTAATCGCATTCCCCCCGGTGTGCAAGACAACCGATATGGTGTCTGCTCTGATGACCACATGCGCCTAAAAATGTCTTGAAGCAAGTCAAAGAAATACAACCATCATCTCCAGGCAATTTATATGACCCTCCAGTCTTCATAGGCTTGGAGTCCTTCAAAAACTGCTCTAAAATGCAGTGACATACTCCACCATATGAAACACCCAGAGTTAAAAACTGGGGTTACATCTATTGTAACGGAGTTCAACAGCATCTGTAGCCCTTAAGCAGTGAGGTTGCAGACAGACAAATTCCTCAGCTGTTGACCCACCAGTGTAGCAGGCCCAACGGTACACCGGTGAACTACAGCACTACAGGTAGTGTTGGATGCTTTCAACCACTGTTTCATGACCATCCAGGGGTGTGTTTCCTGAAACCATCTCTAGCCAACTATGTTCGCAAGTTCCGTCATTATCAGCAAAGTTCAACGAGTCGGTGTTTCCTGAAACCATTACAACGAACATTCACAAACAGTATCACAAAGTTTTGTGTTTGGAACGACAGCTCTCGACCCGTGGTTAGATGTATAGTTTGTTGTTTGAATGACGTGGAATTAATAAATCCTTACCTGGAGCAAAATAAGCAAGCTGACATTTAATACAATCTGTATCTTCTATTTCGAATATATATATATATATATATATATATATATATAGATTAAAAAAAATTCCATCTTAGTTTGTCAAGAGATTTAAAGCTTCGTTTTTGAAGAGTGCGCACGTGCGAACATGCTCTAGTACACAAGAACGAGCTTATGATTGACTAACCTAACATTGCGTACCTACGATAAAAGGAAGTAGAGTATGGTAGTCAGTAGTCATGTTACGGCAGAGTGAATAGCGAATCGTGTTTCTCCACATGGCGTGGGGATGAAGTGGTTCATGCAGAGCGAGGGACGCAGTGTTTTATTTTGTGTGTTTACTGACTGTTTATGGATGACAGTCTCATGAATTTCTATTTTCCAATTTCTCTGGTTGAACGATCCATAAGCATGCAAGCCTGGAGGAAGGTTAGGTGGCGGAGCTGAGGTTTAAGCCAGGGCCGGAAAAGCCTCGTGATCATCCACATTTGGCAACAGAAACACCTCCACCCTGTCAAACTCAAAAGCAACACACTTCAGGACTATACACGAGTCATGAACACAAAAAGGCCTCTGGTAGCACCCAAAACACTAAATCCACAGGTGACTTTCCCAGCCATGCCGGTGCCGTTCGGCCAAGATAGCAAGCTGGTGGTAAAAGGGTCCACCAACCCATTGCTTTGGGGGTGCAGGGGCTTAATGCAGGCTCTCTTGATCAAACACCTTGTTGCTGCGCAGCTCCTCTGAATTGGCAGCACGTCTCCTCCACCAGCTTCCCATCTGTTATTCCCCTTAGATGGATATTTGACACGTTACCGTCTGCTTAGGGTGGGGTAAACTACAGCTGACAGCAGAACCTCACAACCAGTCCCAGTGTTATCAAGACAAGTGTCATGAATGATTTGTCATGAAAACGGAAAAATATTTCTGGATCAACACTGCTATAAAAGCAGGTATTAATGTGACTCGTGTATAATGCTGCCAAGGACAAATTCAACAAATGTACATAGAAAAGGGTTATTACTCAGAATATGGTACAGATGGTCTTAATTTCCCTGCATGCATTGACAGAACAAGTGATCCTGCAGATATTTGCTGATATTCTCGGTACCAGACAAACAGGTAACAGCAGAGAGACAAAAGCAGAGCATTGACAAACCGGAAGCATGGACTCAAATATAGTGTCGTCTTCCATTTTATTGTCCCTCCTACGAATACAGAGTACATCGGCCATCACACTTTGAGGTCTTGCTATTTCACATACACAAAGAAGCTGGTTCCAACTTTTCTTTTGCAGCACACTGTTGTCCCACCCTGAATCACACATTTTTCAGAAAATGCAAGCAGTAGTGCCATCATAGTAATAATTAAAAATAAACACACAGCAAAGATCACAGAAGGAATAAAAATAAAACAAATGGTACTGATGCAAAAAGACCACGTGCTTAGTAGCTATATTTCAAATGTCACCAAAAATCTAAGTGCAAGATATGTCAACAACCTTAGCTAGAGAAAACTCACTAAAGTCAAACGAAACTTCATGTTAAGAACATGACTTGCTGAAACTTACCATCCAAGCTCAGGAAAACAAACTTATGGCAGATGAAATAAAACAGGTTATCTTTCTCTCGTACACACGCACAACACATCACGATAGTGGTCCTAAGGTTTCTAAGAGATGAACTTGTATGACTTGAGGACCAGCCTGGATCTACATTGAGCCCTGGGTGATTTAACAAGGTAAGGAAGTAATCTCTCTGAGGAACAAAGACAACTATGCATACTAATATCACAGGGTCCAGCAAGGGACGACAAAACACCAAAGCAAGATCAAGACGACGCGTTTGCTTCTGGCTACCGGTCAAGAAAATAAAATAAAAAATCCAAATAACAAGAGGGTAGCTTGACCTTGGAGCTTTCTTTCAAAACATTTAAAATAGTCAGTATACATTACTCATGTATATGTTAATAGTAAAATCATCACTACAAGTCTTGTATTCTCACTTAGTAGTGAGAGATGGAGAGAGAGAGAGAAAAAAAAGAAGAAAAATCTGCTTTTGGTAGAGCCATTGAGAGAGTGAGTGCACTCAATTACACGCAGACACCGCCGTGTCCCGAGGGAAGCTTAAGCGTTCACAACACACTTCAACTTCTATCTTGAAAATGCATACATTCAAGCAGCAATAAAAAAATATTTATGGCGAATGCATAATCTCTGGAAAAAAGGGAAAAAAATACTGTATGAACATCCCTGCTATCATGTCTCTAAATACAAAACCTCTACCCATAATTTGCTTCAGTGTAACAAGAAGTCCTTTTTGTGTTTTTCCGCAGGTAAAAGTCAGTTCTCAGTGTATGTATGGATGACAGTCTCATGTATTTCTATTTCCCGGTTTCTATGGTCGAACGATCCATAAGCATGCAAGCGTCAAAGAGGAGGGGAGCCTGGAGGAAGGTTAGGTGGCGGAGCTGAGGTTTAAGCCAGGGCCGGAAAAGCCTCGGGATCATCCACGTTGGGAACAGAAACACCTCCACCCTGTCAAATTCAAAAGCAACACACTTCAGGACTACACGGCAATAAGGAGAAACAATCATTTATTAATGTATCGCTCTTTTTCCTGTAAATCAAACACCGACTAAATTAGTGAAATATGTACTCCAGCATTCAGCATCTTGTGCCATCTTCAACTTTCCAAATGCTTGCTGGACTCGTTTAAACCTCTCTGGAAGTGTTGTATGATGGCATTGTTTTGTTACAGGACACTTCCTTTTTTTCTTTCTTGGTATACATTTATATTACACTTTATGATTGTTGTTTTCATTTGATCTCCCTTATTATTGTGTAAATAATACAGAAGGAGGAGTCCGATATCTATCCTTTCATTTTTAGTACTTTCCAAGATCGAGGACCGATACCTGTATTTGTGAAATATCACAATTCTTAGGTACAGAAATTGACAAGTAATCAAATGTAAAATAAGTATTCACTGTATAAATCTAGATTAAATCATTGATAAAATTAAAAGAGTCATTTCTTTTCTTGCTATATTAACATTGAGGATGAAAACAGCAGCTGGTTTATTAGGCTGCTGCACGTATCCTATACGGTTACACACGTTTTCTTTCTCAAATGTTTCACAAGCGCACTCTCTCTCTTCACCGTAAGTTAACGTTAGTAATATGGTCCTTGTTAAACTGTCTTTGCCATTGACATATCCGACCGAACTACAAACTTTCCAGCGATGTCTGTGTCTGTTTCACTTAGCGTGAATATTTCATTTGTTTAATAATCTGTTAATTAGATGCATTTACTTCATATACATCCTTCTCTATTATTTACCTATTCCATTCTGCTCTCTATTTTTTACAAGTAAACGAGCGCAATATTGGGCCCCATACCAACACTGGAATCGGCGCATCCCTAGTTTAAAGCATAATAGTAACAATAGAAAGTTTTGAAGCTCTTTGTTGGGGTATAAGTGAATTGAGTTCATTTAAAAATGTATTTTTTAAGTAAAACATGAATATAATGCATAGTGATAATGCTATCGGAGCAGACTAGTTTTATTTGATATAAGCAGTCTCTGTAACAAAAAAACAGAGTACATGTCTTAGTTCTTTACCTTCTCAGATCTGCCTCCGCCTCGGCTTGGGCGTCCGCCACTGCTGCCACCTCCTCCTCCTCCTCCACCTCCACCACCACCACCACCTCCTCCTCCTCCACGGCCTCCACGTCCTCCACGAGAACCTCCACGACCACGTCCTGGTCGACCCAAGTCTCCGAAGTTTATCTCCAGTTGGGATGTGATGTCATTGGCTGGCTTACGGAAGTGGTGTTCTCCACCTTCTTCAGCCTTTAAGAAATATTACAGGAAACAAATCTATCATTCCCAATATCACATGATGAGAACTTCAGAAAAGAAACTATGACCACAGAGCTGACCCACAGTACTAATATTAGTGCTGTCAAAATTAACGCAAGCGATCATTTTTTCCTTTCAAATCATTTCAAATATTTAACGATATTAACGCTGTCATCCTTTGGCAAATCTACAGTATATGATCCCGCTATCATTCATTCTAGTGCTATTGAACCATTCATGCGTGATAAGACGCAAAAAAGAACTGAAATCTTTACCGGCACAAAATGGTCTTAAAGTGATAACCCCTAATAACCCCACTGTGGCCTGATTAATGCTAATCAAAGAACAAAAGAGAAAACCACTCACTGCTCTTGACTGAATAATGTCTTACTCAGGATTAATCAATATTTAATTTATAATTTATGCAGTGAAAACTGTAGTGTTTGATAACTGTATTCAATTTCTGTTTATTTCTTAAAATCTTAAAGCACTGTTTATAAGGTTCCATGGGTCAGAAACAACCAAAAAAAATATTATTTTCTGCAACCCTGATATTTATCCCTGTGTTGAACCCTGATAGATTAAAGGTACAGCTAAATGTGACATTACAATTTGGTGAAGATAGTTTGAAGTTCACATATACTAAATGTTAAGCCTATTAAATGTTAAAATCGATAGCTTTTAATTATACTATAACGTTAAATGGGTGTAAATAATGGCTAACATTGAGGGAGAACAATCCCTGCAATAGAGACAACAGTATTGGTATCGGTGATACAGGCTTTCATTCGTATTTCTTAGTAAGAAGATGCCATTAAACTAGTATTTAAAATAATACTGTGTGTTGTTTCTACATTATTTTGGAGATATTACTTAAGTATTACAACACAAAAATATTTTAAAAACTTTAATGTCAGGTGTGATTAATCATGATTAATTACAGAAAAATATGTGATTAATTTAACATGCTGTCATCAGGGAAGGCAAACTAAATTAACAGGAGCAGTTGGGAAGAAAATCACTGTCAGGGTTTTTCCTGCATTGAAAATGTTTTGGCGGCCACCAAAGCGAATTTCTGTCCCGCCAAAGCCTTATTTGATCGGTGAGCGACGTAGATGACTGCTGCGCTTGTGACAGATCGAGCAGAGAGAGGCCCGGCCGCACGCAGTCCCACCGTCTGCAAACTAAGCGCTGTCTAGCTCTCTCTCTCTTATCTTCTCTGAAAAGCATTCCCCACATTCAGCTGACATAAACCACACTTTCAATAAATGAAAAAACCTATCCAGTGATGAAATGTTTTCTGTGTTGACACAAATCTTGTGCCATGTTCTAACTGCCGGGATAATCACACAACGTCCGCCAATGACACGTCCAATTCACAAACTATGACTCCTTTGAACCAATTCACATTAATGAATGGTTAAAACAACTGATCTATCCAACACTGAACTCAAGAGACGTCTGAATCAAATCGGTAACACTTTACAATAAGGTTCCATTTATTAAACTCTAGTTAACTACATTAGTTAACATATACCAGGGTATGTGTTATATATGTGGTATATTTTCCCATACATTCATTAATTTGTGGCGGCCCGCCACATATCAACGCTGACCGCCACGGATTGATTCAGATTTTTTAACTATTTAATATGGGTAAAATTGTATTTTATTCGCGCTGCTTGCTCCCCCTCTCTCTCACAAACTGACAATGGAGGCACGACTAGCCCCTCCTTCTCTTACCGCACGATCTGAATCAAAACATGAGCATGTAGAGAGCGGATGTTGCCGGTGCTTAATGCTTATTCCCCCAGCGAAGATTCCAGAATCAATCCGGAGTTGAATGGTTAGTATAATGAACACTGTTGCTCAACATAACTCTGAGAAGTTGTCAAGATGTTAAGCGCGGTCGCGTTTCATTACAGATTCGCGCAAAACTTTTGCGATTTTTTTCTTCTAAATATCAATTAACGTTACAACTATTGCGAAATGACGGCGTTTCCATTAACCGATGTTATGCGACTAAAACGTAATTTGTTCCTCTCGCGATCAGTCGTTCCAAAAATCATTGCAACGGACGTTGGTAGGTTCATATCACAGCCACCAGACTAGACATTATATTATTATTATCTCCAGGTTCAGGTTGGTGTGTGTTGGTTTTTGTCCACCTCAATCTCCAAGTGTGCGTGTGTGTGTGTGTGTGTGTCTGAGTCTGTGTGTGTCCACCTCCAGGTCCAGTTTGGTGTGTGTGTGTGAGCCTGTGTGTGTCTGAGTCTGAGTGTGTGTCTGTGTTTGAATCTGTGTGTGTGAGTCTTTTTGAATGTGTGAGTGTGTGTGAGCCTGTGTTTGAGTGTGTGAGCCTGTGTTTGAGTGTGTCAGTAAGTTTGTGAGTTTGTGTGTGTGTGTGTGTGTCCAGTTCCAGGTTTGTGTGTGAGCAAAATTTGCAACAAAAAGTCTTTGGAGCAGTCATAGCATAGAATGTAGCAATGGCACAAAAAGTCTTTAAGTTATCTGACACTAAGTGTTGGCAATGGGAATGTGTACTTGTCAATATATATATATATGTATATATTGACAATGTATATATATATATATATATATATATATATGTATATATATATATATATATATATATATATATATAACTTAATCACGCCCCCCCCCCCCTCCCCGGTCCCCAAACACCACACCACCGCAAATAGAATCTAATTCTGTGGGAAACACTGTATACTATTAATAAACTGAACTTCTACAGCATTTATTAATCAATGATAATGTTAATTTCACCATTTACCAGTAGCCTACATTATTGAGGCTACAATGAACAGCTGTATTTTTTATTAACTGAGATTAACAAAGATGAATAAATACTGTAACAAATGTATTGCTCATGGTTAGTTCATGTTAGTTAGCCTAATACATTAACAAATGTTAACAAATCAAACCATATCATAAAGTGTTACCAACAAATCACTTAAAATGAGAATGTAAGTGTGCTTACCCCATTTTTTAGTAAGAGTAGTCAGCGAGATTTAACCTTAATGAACTACAGTTTTTTCAGGTTATTTATATGACAATGTGTAGAAACATTACTAGGGCTGTGACGGTATGGGATTTTTTCTTACCGCGGTGAAGAAGCAACAAATATCGCGGTTTGGCGGTTAACCGACATCCCCCCCCCAAAAAAAAATCACCCGCAGCCGCATCACACATTGCAGACGCGATCAAGACCGCATGTAGCTTGTAAATGACAATGGAAATGAATAATCATAAAGCAGTATTCTTTATTAAAAAAATAAACAAATTAACATTTATATTAAATTGTAAATATTAATAATTAACTATTAATTAGGTAGTCTTAGGGCTGGGCGGTTTACCGGTTCAAACCGAATACCGGTGTTTATTTTTGTTACGATATGAATTTTGAATATACCGCAATACCGGTGTATGTCGCTTTAATCGGAACGCGGCGCTGCTGACACAGTCTCACCCCTCATTTACAACACACGTCTGCGGCGCATTACAGCTGCGACAAGGTTTTATTCCGTCCTCCACGCGGTGCGTCAAAATAGACTAGGCGCCTATATTTAGCGAAGCGGCGCGGAGAGCCGCTTCTGGGAAGCTTCGATCTGAAACACAAGCATTGACTAGAATGGGCACGATACGTGTGGGGGTGAGAGTCTTTTTTCTTGCGGCGCGCGTGTTTTTATACTGTATTAACGTATCTGAAGTGAACTGACGGTCTTTAGAAAAGTTTCTTTGGTATTACGATTGAATCTTTCTTTATCTTTCCTGATAAAGCAGTGTTTATGAGCGTTGCTGCTTTGTGTACAGCCGTTACCGGGGAAACCACTGTTTCTGCCGCTCCTAAAGCGCGTCCTGCTGGCACCTCTTTGTAAACAGCCTTGCAAACCTGTATCATTAATATTAGTGTGGATTTTTTCTATAATATTCACTCATGACAATAAAATAGGGCATTATAAGTAAATCTACTGCAGTATTTCCTCTCTCACTCAGTAGAAAATGTGGTTAACACCCATCATGCTTAAAAAAAAAAAAAAAAAAAACGGTAAAAACCGTGAAACCGGTATAATTTAGAAAAAAACCGTGATGTTGATTTTTGGTCAAACCGCCCAGCACTAGGTAGTCTTAAGGCCGGCGACACACTGGCTGTGTGGTGTGATTGTGGCGTTTCTGTTGCGTGTCAGTTGCGTCTCTTTTTCTATGTCTTTGCACACCAGAAACAGCGCTGCTGCTGCTAGGTGACATAGATGCCTCATTGGTGATATATTCGACATGGGGAGAGAGTTGTGGAAGGCCTAGGCTACTTAATGTTAAACATAAATATATAGCAGCAAAGACAGCGTCGGCACTCGGCAGTAGGCTATTGACGGCAAAATAGGCTACAGAATATTTCGTTCTGTATTGACAGGTGCAATATTTGAAAATCGATAATTTTTTTTTAATTACATTTATATCTACATTTATGTCAAAACCTTAACTTTCAAACATCAAAATGTAATTTATTAATATGTATTCATGTCAAAATGACATACAAACATCTTTTCCTATTATATTTTGCCAGGAAACGCTTCCAACACGCTTGCGTGTCGCGTGAAAAATAGGCGTTGGTTCTATTTCTGGCATGCACGCGTTTTCAGCGCGGCTCGTGCCGCAACTGAGAAGCGCGTCTCACGCTCTCAAGCTCTAACCTGTTAACATGGGAGCCGAAATAAAAACGGACACGCCACGCAGCCAGTGTGTCGCCGACCTAAGGTAGGTGTGCTGCACTTAAGTCCAGCAAACGCCACAGGACGGTTCATTTTTCTAAGATGTGGTCTAGTTATTGGTTAGTGGCATTTCCTCACGAGACGAATACTTTTGTGCGCCTTGTCCAAATTCACCGGCTTCCCCTTAATTGTCACCTGCCTCAAAGGCGACACAGTATTTGGCTTAGACACTAGATTCGTGGCTATTTTTTTAATCATTCGGCTAGCGCCGTCAACTGTTATTTCCTATACCAGATAAGAGAGATCGCTACTTGCAATTAAAATCTAACTCCAACTGTTTACGTTATGCTTGTCTTTTATTCCTGTGTTTGTTTGTATTTAATTGAACATTATCTGTAAACATCACAAAACCTAGCAGTTAATTAATAATAATCAGACACACACAAAAATAAATCCCCCATAGGCATGTTTAACGGACTGTCCCTCGACTCCCTCCCTTGCACAGGAAGCGTTTTTTTTTTCTCCAGAAACCCTTGAACATGGGACTCGCAGAATACAGTAAATTATAAGCAAAATATTAATGTGTTTATAGTTCATATCACACACCATATGCACTCCTGTAACTTTCAGCAAAAAAAAAAAAAAAACGTGCGGTGATGACCTCACACCGCGGTAGGCATCTCATCAACGCGATATTGCGGTGATGCGGTTATCGTCACACCCCTAAACATTACCAAAAAATTATTTAGTTTAGACTGGAGTGAGATGAAACCAAAAAAAAAAAAAAAAGTGCAAAGCAAGCTGTTGTTAGCTAGCTGCTAATTTTCTTCAATTGTTTATGGTAGAAAATTAGACTATTAGTTAAAATAAACTTTTTAATGCTACTTTTTGATATTGATACGATATTAAATACCAAAATAATTATCAGTTCTAGCAAAGAAGGATTTTATCTTAAAAAGCTATGAAATCCAGTGGTAAAATCACAGCTTTTTTTTTTAAAGGAGGGCAAGAAAGGATGACCAATTTTGACCCAGGAAAAACCCTGACTGTAAGCATAGAGTCAGTAAACCAGGAAGAGGATGACTGAGGAACAGAAGCTTGCAACAGAGTGATTTTTTGGTTTTAAAAAGTCAGCATGTCATTGAGTGTACATGGCCATAGACTCTTGAATTCTGGCCATGTACTGTTTTAACTGAACTTTAGTTTAGGATAACCATTAGGGGTGGGAATCACCAGAGGCACCACGATACGATATTATCCCGATACTTAGGTCACGATACGATATTATTGCGATTTTAAACATATTGCGATATTCTGCAATATATTGCAATTTATTACCTTTTTCCAACTTCAAATTATGTCCGCAAAGGAAAACTGTCAACCTGCTTGTTCATGTCACATCAATTTTAATAATCTCCGTTAATGATCTGTTACACAGAACTTTATTATATTAAATATTAATCAAAAATGATTCACACCTTCACAAAATCCAAACATTCAGTGTAAGAGTAAAACAATGACATAACATTATTTATAGTAAGTTTATTTGATTCACATCTTATTTAGAGTTTTGACCTCGACAACCCAACTGCATTTACCGCAAACAGTCTAAACTTCAAAGGAGTAGTTCGCGAATCGGACGTGTCATTAGCGGACTTGTAACGCGTGTGATTATCCCGGCAGTCAGGACATCGCACACGATTTGTCAACACAGAAAACATTTCATCATTGGATTTTGTTTTGTTTATTGAAAGTGTTTTTCATGTCAGCTGAATGTGCGGAACGCTTTTCAGAGAAGGCAACGTAAAAGTTTTTCTTTCTTTTTTTTGCACAACACCCAGCAGTAACGTTAATTCAGGGAAAAAATACCCGAATGCTGCACGTGAAACTTCGGTCTTCCGATCTTTTACCATCGTGTCAATTCTCAATTGATTTTGATTAATATGCGCGAGGGAGCAAGACAGTTTGAAGACGGCGAGGGTGCGCGCGCGACCGGGGCTCTCTCTCTCTGCTCGTTCTCTCAGTAATATGCGCATTATCGCAAGCGCAGCAGTCATGTACAACACTCACCGATCAAATAAGGCTTTGGCGAGACAAAAAATTGCTTGTGAGAGAGACGCGTGAGTGACAGAGTGACGGAGGGAGAGCAGGGAAAGGAAATGCCGCTGAATGAATACGCTGCGTGTTTTAAATTGCGTAAAACATTTTTTATAACGAAACGCACCATGTGGCCGGTGTTGATTCTGTGGCGCACCGCCACGAATTAGTCTATGTGTGGGAAACACTGCACTGAGTGCATTTCGGATTTCTTTCTCTGATGCTGCCATGTTTATTTTATCTATGTCCTCCTGCACGCTGACAGTGACAGTCAACCCAACAGTCACTCCGCTGACCTCACCAGAAAACAAACAGCACCATCTAGTGGACTGAATGAGCAATTGATTTTTAGCATTCTACTACCAAAGTTAAATTCTCATGTGTAATTTAAATAATAAAAGATCGATACTTGGCGCCCGTGTATCGATACAGTATTGCCACAGAAAATATCGCGATACTATGCAGTATCGATTTTTTCCCCCACCCCTAATAACCATCTACAAAGTGCAAAACAACTTTAAAAGGTGACCAAGAGGGTGACCACCTGAGTGCCTGAATAGTAAAAAACAATCCAAACACAAATTTAGACAAATACCTTGTGGAACGAGTCGGGATCAACATCCCCAGCTTCAATCACAGCTCCAGCATGCCGCTGGAAACACACAAAAGCAGAAATGAGTCTTGGAACCATTAAAAGACTGACATTTACAAGACCAATAGAAAATTGGCTAATTGAACCTACCGTGCCAACTTCCTCACTCTTTGACTTGTGAAGTACGTAGCCCTTCTTCCACTGACCATCGTTACCTTCGTTGGGCTTGCGGATGTTGAATTCAACTTTGGACCGTTCTTTGTCTTGCATGGCCTTCCATTCATCCAGTGTCATCTCCTTAGGACCTTCCTCCTTCACCTCCTCTACTTCATTCTCTCTACATACACACAATCATCCAATGGCATGCTCTTAATACGTGAAGCATTTTCATTTCTTCACATCAACTTCTGGTGAACAGAATTGCACTCACTTGTTTTCGGAGTCGACAGGGGCGTGTTCTTCACCTTCAGGAACAGGCTCAGGTGCAGCGGACTGATCAAGCTCACTGTCAAATTAAGACACTTATTAGATCTGGAGAACCCTTGAGATGATCAAACTAAACCTTTTAAACATTTCAGAAATCTTACATTTCAGAAATGTAACCTGAATTTGGCAGTGTTAATTAAATAAACACTATGATAATGATCAGATTCTTAATATGGTAATGATTAGGCGTTACTCGTATCTAGAGCACAAGCGGGACAAGTGTCAAAATGTTATACTTGGGGTTGAATAAATAAAAATGATTTATTTGCCTTACCAAACGCCCCTAATTAGAATAAGAGTCACATCACATAAGCGGTTCAGGTATTTTAGACGATCTACAACAGGGGTCGGAAACAGGCGGCCGGCGGGCCAAAACTGGCCAACACTCCTATCTGGCCCGCGCCCACAGCCAGATTATTTTCATATCGCCTGGTTCTGAAATAGATCTGTCAAGAGAGCAACTGTAACTTACAATCACTTCGTCTTTAGTGATTTTGCCTTCAAAAACGGCTTTGCATTTTACGTCTTTTACGTTTTATTTTGAGATGAATTGAGAGCTTTTAATTTGAAAATGTCTGAAAGACATTCAAAAGAGTCTGTGGATCGCTTCGTTGCAGATAAGAGACACCGGCTTTGCATTCTCAAAACTAGGTAGGATGAACGCATAGTTGTCTTTCCATTATAATTTATATGCCCTATTTTCGTATTAAAATGATACACACACAGTCTGTGTTGCAAGGTGGTGAATGAAGATACTTGCCAGGTTACGTGTCACTACTGCTTTATTAATTTACCCAGTGTAAAACCCGGACACCGCCACACAAATGTGGCTTTTTGTTAATGACTGTCCTACTCCAGGATTGAACACAGAGTACCAGCTCATTACCTATAACAAAAGACACTGTAACAGTCTGTCACAGGCAATTCTAGTTGCATTTTTCATCAATTCATTTCTTAAATGATGCTTTGACTATGTTCTGGCCTGCCATCTAGTGGCAAATTTCTTTTTTGGACCCGATGCCAAACTTACTTGCCGACCCCTGATCTACAATATTTCTGTATGACACACTGGACGAGCTTGAAAGTCAAGTTCCCAAATAAGCTGCCACAACCCCAAGCCTCAAATATTTCCCATCTACAATCCTACCTGGCTTCTTCCTTCACATTGCCCCAGTTGTGCGGGCCACTCCCACCGCGCTTCTCCTCTCCTTTCTGTCGACTAAGACATGAAGAACATTCCAGTGAGACTAATGCAACAAGACCCCTTTAAGCATTTGTTATTGCTGGCTTCTCACACTCACGATTTGTCATTGCCGCTGTGTCTATCAAAGTCACGTTTGCCCCGGGAATCAAAACCATCTCCGCGTCCCATGCCTCGTCCACGGCCACCTCTGGCCCCGCGTCCTCCTCCGCGCCCTCGAGACGGCTTATCCCCAACTGGCCTGAGGACAACATTTAGAACATGTTATGACAAAGACACCTGGCAATCTTGAGCTACAAATAAAGTAAAAAGATGCTTAGATGTAGCTATTCATCACATGGGGTTTCAGTGGATTTCTTTACCATGGTGGTTAAACAATTTTTTTAGAATCTGAACCAGACAAACACTGCAAAACTGGCTCGACCAATGGCATGAGTTTGGGGAGTTTGACTTCCTGTCTGTCTAACCAATGGCAGATGCAGGACTTACAGACATTATTTTGAAAATCTGTTTGGTGATATCAGTTGTTTTTTTAGGCTTAGGTTTTTCTAAATGAAATAACCCTCACTCAGCTAGAACAATCTCTCAACTAATATTGTAAACTATACAGAGAACCCAGTCTTTCAGTACATTACTATAATATTAAAGTTTAAAATTAACAAAAGCGTCCAAATTTAAATGCTTAGAAGTTCACTTCTTATTTAAGCTTAATTATATAATTGTTTCTAATCCAACTTATTGTTTTCATGACAGACTTATTCAAACATACAATGAATAAGACATTACTAACAAATTAAGCAAAGGTTGTTGTTTTTCCTAGCTGACTAATGAGCAATTGATATTGAATGGCTATCCTCAAGTAAATGTTGCCTGACAGTGTTTACAAGCTGTTTCACTGATGTCTTTCTGCGGTCGAAACACTGATTGAGGGACTACATAAAACATGATTCATTTCAGAAAGTTGTACGGTTTCTTTCAACATACCTTCTGATGTTCATTCATGCTTTTCATGCTATAACTAGTAGTAAAGTGGAGGAGATGATGGGTTCTTGAACTGAGGTTGCTACAGTGATCTGTCACGCCACATTAAAGAACTTCATAATTAGTAATCAACCGATAATCGTTTTTACTGATAATTTAACTTGTAAATTTGACATAACAGCCATTAAAGTGTAAGTTGCAGGTTAAATTTTTCACGAAGATAATGCAATGTGTTTATTAAACAAAGATAAGAACTGCCCACCATTGTTTTTTATACCAAAATGCTGATATAATATGAAAAGTTGGCACTTTTAACAGTGGTTTTAACCGCTCCCGCTCCCTTCCACTAGATGGGGCGTGACGTCATAAGAGGAACTCACTAGTAGAGTTACCGTACGCTAGCAGCTATAGATGCCTTACATAACTACAGAAAAGTTGGTTGTATGTTTTATTTGATAAAAGAAATTATGGATAAAATAACTCCATTGTAAACATACTCGTGTGTGCTGACTTCAAGGGGACCGTGATCCTGCCTGAAATGAGAATAAGCTATTCGCAAAACAAACGGGTTCAGGCACGCCAGATCAGCCGGTCGCAGGTCGAGCTGTTCCACTAAACAAAACGCGTTCACCTCACGGCAGCACACACTCTCCACTGCTGATAGCCCACACAAACACAGTGATGGGGACATCGATCTCTCTTTTTCTTTTCTGACAATAAACATCGCTAATTAAATCGTGAGAAATTGATAACGCGTGGATTGAGGAAGGGTATTACATGACGTTTGAGGCGTCGATGAGACTAACGATTGCGCCTGACGTGCATCTCTAACGTGCAGCTCTGATTTGGACTGACTTACTGTAAGTAAATAATGTCTTCAGTCGTTATCCCTCCTTGCTATTCTACATGACGGCAATATTTTGAAAAGACTTGCTTGTTCCGTTATATTATCCGGGTTAAGTTTGCACCAGGCTACTTGCTCTAACGTAGCTAACGTTACTCACCGGGACACCTGGCCAACCCTCCACTCATTCTCCTCACACCAAGCATTAATAACTCTTTGAGTGCCATGGCTCCCCTCTCTCACGCCTGACCGGTTAAAAATTGTAGGGCTGTGGTCCATAAAGAATTTGATGGTTTCCCACATCCTCAGTCGTTCTCCAAATAGCCTTAATACAGTAGGAATCTAGCGGAGTATGGGTTGCGAGTTCCTCTTGTGACGTCATCACCCAGTAACTGAAAAAACACGCTACCTTTGAAGAAACCCCAATAAATGCTATTTTAACGCATTTTAAGACAGAAATAATTAAATATATACATATAGAGCACTTTAATTTACACATTAATTGGCTGTGGTGGTTAACCTGCAACTTACACTTTAACGCACAAATGAGATGTTAAATGCATGATATGTAGTTTAAACTTGGCACTAAATAATAGAGACAAACTCACAGTCATGTAATTCATCAAGTGATGAAAATGTCCCAATGAAGTCTTTAATCTTTGTTGGGACATGACTTGATGAATTACATGAGTCTGTCTTGTGATTTTCAAGAATTAAGCAAAACAGCCACACTACAGCAGCAATGTTTTTTATTCAGGATGTTTTTTGTGTGTGTGTTTATTTCACATGCTATATTTGCTATCTGTTTGTTCACCCGATCAAAGCTTTCGTTTAAAAGAGACACTTAATGTGTTTTTTTTTTTTTTTGCACTCTTTTTGCAGACCCCTTGATTTATTGATGTAGAAGTGTGTTTTATAAATGCAAGGAGAGAGTGAAATTACAGTATAAAAGAGTGTTAAAACAGTTTTGTTCAGTACCACTATAAATGTCAAAAACAGAAATAATAAAAATACATCAGTTCTGTATTCAGTTATTGTGTACATAAACATGCATATAATCAGCATTAGATATATAAAGAAAATATCAGTCGATCTCTATTCAAAATCACATTAACTCTTTGAATTTCAGGATAAAATTAATAGAATTTGAAAGCTGAGACTTTGTTTTATATCAAAAGTAACAAAGCTTATTGGGAATACTGGACATTCGGAAGGCAAGCTACAAACAAATGTTTAGTGAAGTTTTGTTCTCGCATCAACTGAAAACAGCATAGACTAAAAGATTGATTTGAGAATATACAGTAGTCAACATTTGAAGTGGATCAAAACCTTTCATCAAAGTTATACATGAATTTTGAACAATACCTGTTTTCTTGTCTTAGGACCATTTTTATGAACTTTTTTGATCCACTTCAAATGTTGACTACTGTATATAGGTTCAGTAAAAAAGATGAAAGACCGATATAGTCCACCCAGAACTAATGCCGTCAGTTACATTTGATTATAACAAAACTCACTTGTCCACAGAGAACTCGCCCCCCTCTGGCTTTTCATCAGCTGGTTTATCGAAGCGTCGCTCACGAGGAGGACGTCTCTCTGGCCGCCGGTCACCAGGTCGACCATCTCCTTGACCTCCTTGACCTCCGGGGTGTTGGGAGCTGGCCGGACCCTGCTGACCCTCCGGCCTCCGCCCAACTCTCCTCATTCCTAAAACAGAGATTCAGACATTCATTAAACACGGGTGAAAAAGCCCAACACTAAGAACCTGTGAATTTGAACTCAGAGAAAATGAGAACTGATTTTATGAAATAAGCTTTTTGACCTGACTTGCTGCATGTGGCGGCCAAAAGTAATCCATACATCTATTTCTGAAGCTCTATTAGTACTTAAACAGCACACAATTATTTAAGCATATAGTGCGCAAGTTGTGGGCTGGCGGGGACCATGAAAGTAGTCTATGACTTTACTTCCACTGTATGTAAAAAAAAATTAAAACACCAACCATTATATGCGAGCACACAAGGGTGATCAAAGTAGTAGTTCAACCAAAAATGTAAATTCTGTCATCATTTGCTCGCCCTCAAGCTGTTCCAAACCTGTAAGTTATGGGTTTCATTCTTCTGTTGAACACAAAAGAAGATATTTTAAAGAATGTCAGTAAACAGACAGTTGACGGTAGCCTTCGACTTCCACAGAATTTGTAAGTCAGTGGCTACCAACATACTTTAAAATATCTTCCTTTGTGTTCAAGAAGAAAAACTCGTACAGGTTCGGATCGGAACAACTTGAGGGCTAGTAAGTAATGACAAAATGTTAATTTTTGTGTGAACTATCCCTATACAATTTGGGTGAGCTAACTGTTACTCATTTTAGTGTTTTGCACGAGGTCACAATTATTCACCAATCTAGTGATGTTTGAAGACACCTTTTCACTTACTAGCTCAGATCTTATAGCACTAGGGTACAGATATTGTATTTTCAACAAGAAAGAATAAAATAAAATAAAAACTTAAACATGACCATATGAAATGACACAGACTGGTGAACACTAGCCTTAATTTGTCAACATGAATGAGTTCCTGCATAGATCTTCGTTACAGTCACGACACACCTAACGATATAAAAGTGAAAGTCCTGCTCATGCATTTTTGCATAAGATCAAAACACGCCGACATTTTCTCCATGTGCACATCAGCACGCTGTGAAGTAAAACATCATCACATTATATATTTACATACGGCTAGCACATTAGCATGTAGCTAAGGCAGCTACGCAGTTATAAATAAAGTGAGGATGATCAAATCACAAACAAATAGAGATGTTGACATGTCAGAAGAAGAACACATGTGAAAGACACGTATGCTGAACCTCACTGGGGGCATTTCGCTCTCAAAATACGGTGTTAGTGCACATCAAATGTCGACAACAACACCAACCCCAGCAGCAGCAGCCGCTCCATGTTGACTTCTCTGCTGTGTTTATATGCACACGAGCAAGCGTCAGTCGCCCCGTCCCATAACCCACTGAGCTGCCTACCTAGACAGCATTTTTTGGGCACCACATGTGCGTTACGAACTCATTTATGGCGCGTTTGAGAGGTTCGCGTCAGCATTTTTCAGGCGCGTTGCGACTCGGCAGCGTTTTGTTGTTTGGAGCGTGTCTATAATATCCAAATATGTTGTCTAGGCTCATTCGGTTTTGAGATATTTAGTTCTGAAACTTCTACATACCCTCCTTCTTAAGTGGCACAGGGGCCTGGATTTCTTCTTTCTTCTCCTGCGTTGTGTTTTTCCTGTCTTTCTGGGACTCTTTCTTCAGCTGTTTAGCGGCTTGAGCTGCCGTCTTCGAGCCGCCCGACGCGGCCGCATCTTTCTTCTTGTTTTCGGCAGCCTTTAAAATCTCGAACGGGTCGGATTCGTCGTCCAATAGCTGGTCGAACCGATTGGTAACGACACAGCCGAAGCCTTCTTGCAGATGCCCGGGCATGATGGCGCCCCAACAACGGGATTCTCCTCCGATTCTTCGAGCAAACGGCTCACGGTGGACAACCACAAGATGGCCAAGGAAGACACACACACCTGCTTCTCTTCCGGCGCTCTCAGTATCCGGGACATTACGGCTCGCGCGACACATGGGGGGTGTAGTTCTACATGTGTAGCCTACTGCTGATCTCTGTGCAGTTCACTTATGCAGAATTGTCAAGCATTTAGTGATTATGGTTACTTTGAACCGAACTGAATCAACACTGAACTGCAACTTTGTTGCATTATTTTCCTGTTATCACTATGAAGCTGCTTTGAAACAATCTGTATTGTAAAAAGCGCTATAAAAAAATAAGGTGACTTGACTTGAACTGATTTCAGCTGAATAATGACAATTTTGTCTTTTTTTAGAGCTGCATAACAGTAGAATTGAACTCTGTTTGCATCATTGATCATTATTTTCCTGTTTATCACTGTAAAGCTGCTTTGAAACAATCTGTAGGCCTTGAGCGAGCTCTTAACGCATTATAGTCCTTCACGTCTATTGCTATTATTACTAATACCTAGAATATCAAAATCGACTGCAGGCGGTAGATCCTTCTCCTATTTAGCACCAAAACTCTGGAACAGTCTTCCTACCATTGTCCGGGAAGCAGACACACTCTGTCAGTTCAAAGCCAGATTAAAGACACATCTCTTTGACCTAACATTCACATAATACATTATAGACTTCTATAATTCAATGTTAGGCTGCATAGATTAGGTCAGCCGGAACCGGGAACACTTCCCATAAATCCTGATGTACTCGTTACATCATGAGAAGAATGGCATCTACGCTAATATTAGTGTCTGTGTTTATCCCGAGGTTTTCCTGCAGCCTGCCGGATCCAGGCCGTATCCAGATCTGACGAAGGCCCTTCACATGGACCAACGCAGTGCTGAAGAGCCAACTAGTCTCTCCCTATGGAGGATCCCTCTACCACTATACAGATAAGGCGTTGTCGGGAAAATTCGTTTCGCGTTCCTACCCCAAAGCAACAAAATAAAATTAAATTCTTTATCAAAATTTATAAGGAAAGACAAGTACTTTGTTTAGGCTTGGCTTGTAGGGAATTCCAAACCTGCGTATATTTAAACGCACATAACTATAGAACCAATTCTAAATGCGCATGTGAACGCCATCAGCGTTTCTCACAGGTTCGCGTTTAAAGTCTGTGTAGAGAGAATGGTGTCGTCTTAGCGGCCCCTAATTTAATAACAAATGATCGTTGCGACGGAAGCAAATCAATCAAAACTAACTTTAGCTGGAAAATCACTTAACTCTGCTATAAAGCCAAAACAATCTCTGTTACCTTAAATTATACGCTTATCTCTGTAAAGCTGCTTTGAAACAATCTACATTGTTAAAAGCGCTATATAAATGAAGATGACTTGACTTGACTTGACTATTGTAAAAGGCGCTATGAATAAAGATGACTTTTACTTGATTATATGTAAAATGTAGCCAATCTTCATAATAGAAGTTTAATTTTAGACAAAACTTGAGTTTTGGACTGGTAAAGAAAACACAATTTGATGTTCCAAATCTTGTCACAGGATTTAAATCAAAGGCTGCATCTGAAATCTCATTCTTCCCAAACTAGCCTACTTCTCAAAAAATAGCTTAAAGGAGAACTCCGGTCAATTTTAACATTGAGCTCATTTTTTTCATTTAATTTGGAGTGATGTCAGTACAGAGAACAACGACAAAAATCGGTGTTGCCTACACCGTGTTATCCTCTTTTTAAAATTTGCACCCTGTTGACTTCAATGGGGCAAGTTTTAAACCTGCTTTTAGCCTCTTAACATCCTTGATGTGTCATTACAAGTGCCCAGCCATGTGAGTGATTCCTTCAGCGTCAACACGCGATGAATGAATAGGTTTATTACGTACGATCGGGCGCATGATCGTACGTACTAAACCTATGCGCGTGAACTTGACAATCGATTACTGTGGACTTCAACCGAAAACAGGATGTAAATACAGGTATGAGCGCTGGCTGAAATAACATCATTTTTATCCCTATCTTTCACATCTACTGCAGTCAGATTCACCCGCGTTCACTCTGAAGGAATCACTCACATGGCTGGGCACTTGTAATGACACATCAAGGATGTTAAGAGGCTAAAAGCAGGTTTAAAACTTGCCCCATTGAAATCAACAGGGTGCAAATTTTAAAAAGAGGATAACAAGGTGTAGGCAACACCGATTTTTGTCGTTGTTCTCTGTACTGACAGCACTCCAAATTTACAAAAAAATGAGCTCAATGTTAAAATTGACCGGAGTTCTCCTTTAAGAGAAGAGCTACACTACAAGACTGTTTGCTACATTTAAGCTAATACTTCATTTAAAAAATAAATAAATACAAAAGCAAAAGAGCAGCTGTAATTAGATTCAATACACGATTGTCATAAATTAAGCATGTAAAAACATACGAACAAAACTGGAAAACTTGTGTATGCAAAACTGTGGGGATCAAATATTCTTACAAAGAAAACCTGAAATCGACAACAATGTACTGAGCACAGAAATTAAGTGGTCAAAAAAACAATACAAGATACATAATATCAAAGACGAAGTGTCCCAAGAACATTTTCTCAAAAATACCTTTAAAAAACAGCCTATGTTGTCTTGCTATAGTCTATCAGATGGTTTTACCATGATATATATTAATAAAGTGTTTCTCAGTCCTCATGACTGACCTCCCAGAATGTCTAGATGTCTATTCAACGCACTAAGAAGCAGATGAGCTGAATCAGGTGTTTTATTTAGTGCTATTTCATTTCAGTGCAATGGGATGTCATCATAATGTGAGCGCCACTGAGGAGAATGAAGAACCTCTGCTGAAAACAACACAGGTGAGGATGCATCAGCGAAAGAAGCTCCACCTTCTGTGGACGGAGGACATTTTGTTGGAGGCTGCTTTACTCACTATTTAGGGGTATGTTTACATGACAACGATGTATTAAAAACAGGCGACAACGTTTAGCTGCAGCCTGGAGATCTCCAAAACAGGGTGTGGCTTCCTCCCATTGACAGACACGTGATACGCATGTGTGTTTTTCCCCTCAAACCAGTTCAGTGCAAACTCCACCCAGCAGCAGATTCTACAGCGTCGTTCACACATATACTAAACACCCTCATGGTAACACACATGACAGAAAAGTAATGCAATAAACATTTATTTAACATCAGCTGTAACAGAAAACCCTAATGTACAATACAATAATTAAGAAGAAACATGGTTATTTCAATGAAAATACATGTGAAAGTGTCACGCAGGGAATTCTGGGAATGTAATTTTTTAGTTTTTTCACTGTAAATTATACAATGACTTTTTTTTTTTTTTACAAAAAACTGTAAATTTAACAGTATTTTATTTAACAGTACTTTACTGTAAATGTAGGATTAGATCCAATACATTTTCTATATTTAGTAAGGAAACTTACTGTTAACCAATTACCAGGTTTTTACTGTTTTTACATTCACTTACGACATATATTTACTAGGATACTTGCTGAGACGGGAATTTTTTTTAATAATTTTTGCGATACACAATATTATACACACTTATTCAACTGAGCGATATTACTTACTAATTCATTGATCAGAATTTCTTGTTAGTAAATAGTAGTTACTAGAGTGTTAATAATGCGTTACTCATTTGTTCCTGTGTAGTTATTCATTAATGACAGAACAGTATTCTAAAGTGTTACCTTTATTATTATTATAATTTTTATGTGACATTTGTTCTGTATGGTTGTACAACTATATTTATATTTATTCATTTTGCAGACGCTTTTATCCAAAGTGACTTACAAATGAGGAATGCAGCAAGCGATTCATCATGAAGAAGTGTTCAAATACAGGTTAAGACATTGCTTAGAGTAGCATAAGCTAGAAGAGGGAGGGATTCAAGGAAAGTGAAAGCATAGAATTTTTTCTATGGGGTTAAGTGCTCACATAAGAGACATGTTTTCAGCTGTGTTCTGAGTATTGTCAGGGATTTGCATTCCGGATGAAAGCAGGGAGATCGTTCCACCAGCAAGGAACAGTAAACAAAAATGTTCTGGAGAGTGATTTTGTGCCTCTCTGTGATGGAACCACGAGCCGTCGCTCATTGACAAATCGTAGGCTTCTGGTAGGGATGTAGACTCGTAGGAGTGAGTGAAAGTAGGAGGGAGCTGACCCTGTGATAGATCTGTAAGCAAGCGTCAATGCCTTGAACTTGATGCGAGCAGCGAGTAGTAGCCAGTGCAGAGAGATGAACAGAGAAGTGACGTGGGCCCGTTTGGACTCGATGAAGACAAGACGAGCTGCAGCGTTCTGAATCATTTGTAGAGTTTTGATTGCACACGATGGAAGTCCAGCCAGAAGAGCATTTCAGTAATGCTCATGTTCAAACTGTTTTTTTTATTGTTGTTGTTGTTGTTGTTTTTGTATAATGTTACAGCAACGAGGGAAAGGGTTAGACCATTACTTTCTTACTCCTCACCATTTTTAGATTTGGCCTGGAACTGCAGGCCAATCCATTGTATATGGATGAACCTCATAGATCAGTGCAATGTGAGCAACACTGAGGAGAATGAAGAACCTCACAGCTTTACTTACTATTTAATCACACAAAATGTGTTTAATTCGTTAATTGCTTGCAGTGGTGATTCATGAATTATAAAAGTGAGCAAATGTGCCTCAAAAAAGTTCAAAGATTTAATGAGCCATTTGTGTCATTAGTTGCATAATTTTAAATGCCATCTAAAAGTTGAGACATGCAGAAGATTTGAATTGCAGGTGTGTCAGTGACTTAAAAGGAACCCCGACAATTAAGACACATAGGCCTAAATATGCTACAATTGTTCTCTCCTAAATACATAGTTAGAAATACATAAAATATTTTCGTTATTTAAAAAACCCTCACAGTGTTTTACAGAATTTGAACTACGAAGGCAGCCATTATTTTTGCTAGCGCAATGCATTCTGGGTCAGTGACGTGTATAGGTTGTGTCGGTTGTGTTCAGAACAGAGAGAGGTGAGCTAATGGCGCTAAATTTAACTGTAGCTACATCCTAAAAGTGAATATAATGCCACATTGTGCAGCGTTTGGTTGTAATTTCCAGTCCAAAGGCAACAAGGGGAGTGATGTAAGCCTCCACTGCTTTCCAAAGGAGAAGAAAATAAGAAAAGAGTGGGAAGTTTCTTGTGGACGAGTACAACTCCATAAAGACCCAAGGCTGTGTTCCCGTCACTTCAGCCCTGATGCATTTGAGGCATTTTGTCGGCTAAAAGAGCTCACAGGTGCAGCTGGTTACAAGCAAAGACTAAAACCAAATGCCGTGCCTTCAATTTTCTCCCACAAGGAGCCTAAACGTCTGTGCATAGCGAGTGAAAGCCGCGCTAACAAACGTCAAAGGCAAGAGACTCTGGACACTTCTGCTAGGATGTAAACAACCCGCTCCTACAGTTGCAGTCGCGGAAGACTAATCATCGGACACTACGCCGATCATGGAGGTAACCGACAATCCACCAGATGCTGTTAATGAATCCATAACTGTAGGCCTACAGTGTTCTCCAAGTATGACCGATGCAGCAACGCAGACGGATCTTGAGCAGGCCTATCGTCTTCCGCGTTATTCTCCTGATTTAAGCCTTTAAGCTCGGGTTCAAACTGAAAAGGCTGAACGGCAGACGTGTTCATCTCCACTACTGTCAAAACTTAGCTAGCTAGCCGGTACGTTGGAAAAACAGTAAACTGGATCCGGCAGACTACGATAAACAGAGAGACTAATATTAGCATAGACGCCATTCTTCCTATGATGTAACGAGTACATCAGGATTTATGGGGAGTGTTCCTGGTTCCGGCTGACCTAATCTATGCAGCCTAACATTGAGTTATAGAAGTCTATAATGTGTTATGTGTATGCTAGGTCAAAGAGATGTCTTTAATCCAGATTTGAACTGACAGAGTGTGTCTGCTTCCCAGACAATGTTAGGAAGATTGTTCCAGAGTTTTGGTGCTAGAGGGGAAAAGGATCTACCGCCAGCAGTCGATTTTGATATTCTGGGTATTATCAACTGGCCGGAATTTTGAGATTGCAGTAGACGTGAAGGACTAAACCATTTAGTGCTTTGTAAGTAATCAGCAATATTTTAAAATGTATACAATGTTTAATTGGGAGCCAGTGCAGTGTTGATAGAACCAGGCTAATATGGTCATACTTCCTGGTTCTAGTAAGAACTCTAGCTGCTGCATTTTGGACCAGCTGTAGTTTATTTATTAAGTGTGCAGTCAACTCCAGTACATGAGTCAACTCCAGAGCCCACTCCAGTCGAAGAATCCGCTCCAGAGCCCACTCTAGTACATGAGTCAACTCCAGAGCCCTCTCCAGTCCATGAGTCAACTCCAGAGCCCACTACAGTCGAAGAATCCGCTCCAGAGCGCGCTCCAGTCCATGAGTCAACTCCAGAGCCCTCTCCAGTACATGAGTCAACTCCAGAGCCCACTCCAGTCGAAGAATCCGCTCCAGAGCCCACTCTAGTACATGAGTCAACTCCAGAGCCCTCTCCAGTCCATGAGTCAACTCCAGAGCCCACTCCAGTCGAAGAATCCGCTCCAGAGCGCGCTCCAGTCCATGAGTCAACTCCAGAGCCCTCTCCAGTACATGAGTCAACTCCAGAGCCCACTCCAGTCGAAGAATCCGCTCCAGAGCCCGCTCTAGTCCATGAGTCAACTCCAGAGCCCTCTCCAGTCCATGAGTCAACTCCAGAGCCCACTCCAGTCGAAGAATCTGCTCCAGAGCCCACTCTAGTACATGAGTCAACTCCAGAGCCCTCTCCAGTCCATGAGTCAACTCCAGAGCCCACTCCAGTCGAAGAATCCGCTCCAGAGCGCGCTCCAGTCCATGAGTCAACTCCAGAGCCCTCTCCAGTCCATGAGTCAACTCCAGAGCCCACTACAGTCGAAGAATCCGCTCCAGAGCGCGCTCCAGTCCATGAGTCAACTCCAGAGCCCTCTCCAGTACATGAGTCAACTCCAGAGCCCACTCCAGTCGAAGAATCCGCTCCAGAGCCCGCTCTAGTCCATGAGTCAACTCCAGAGCCCTCTCCAGTCCATGAGTCAACTCCAGAGCCCACTCTAGTACATGAGTCAACTCCAGAGCCCTCTCCAGTCCATGAGTCAACTCCAGAGCCCTCTCCAGTCCATGAGTCAACTCCAGAGCCCTCTCCAGTACATGAGTCAACTCCAGAGCCCACTCCAGTCGAAGAATCCGCTCCAGAGCCCGCTCTAGTCCATGAGTCAACTCCAGAGCCCACTCCAGTCGAAGAATCCGCTCCAGAGCCCACTCTAGTACATGAGTCAACTCCAGAGCCCTCTCCAGTCCATGAGTCAACTCCAGAGCCCACTCCAGTCGAAGAATCCGCTCCAGAGCCCACTCTAGTACATGAGTCAACTCCAGAGCCCACTCCAGTCGAAGAATCCGCTCCAGAGCCCACTCTAGTACATGAGTCAACTCCAGAGCCCTCTCCAGTCCATGAGTCAACTCCAGAGCCCTCTCCAGTCCATGAATCCACTCCAGAGCCCACTCCAGTCCATGAATACGCTCCAGAGCCCACTCTAGTACGAGTCAACTCCAGAGCCCACTCCAGTCGAAGGATCTGCTCCAGAGCCCTCTCCAGTACATGAGTCAACTCCAGAGCCCTCTCCAGTCCATGAATCCACTCCAGAGCCCACTCCAGTTCATGAATCCACTGCAGAGCCCACTCCAGTTCATGAATCCACTGCAGAGCCCACCCCAGTCCACGAATCCGCTCCAGAGCCTGCTCCAGTACATGAGTCAACTCAAGAGTCTGTTTCAGTCTATGAATCAGCTCCAGAGCCCACTCCAGTCTATGAGTTTGCTCCAGTGTTTAGTCAAGAACCCGCTCCAACCCCTGAACACAGTCCTGTGTCGACTCCAGTCTGTCCTGTTATGACGGTCATGCCTTGCTAGTCCTGTCCATCTACGACTGTGGATGTCGTTTCTGAGTATCCTGCCAGTCCTGCTATGACTTTGTCTTTTCAGAACGCCCTGCCAGTCCTGTAACGAAAGTGAATGCCAGTTCTGAACTCTTTGAGTGTTCTGTTATTTCCTCAGGTACCATCCCTGAGGGTCCTGCCTGCCCTGCCTCTGCTCTGTTGAGATGGTCACCAGCTCAGTCTGCTCTAGCCAGGAAGTCTTCAGCTCCATTCACTCGGCTGTGGCCTTCTGCACCGCCATGGAGGTCTTCAGTCCCGTCAACTCAGCTGTGGTGGTCTCAAGCTTTGCTGAGGGGGTCTTCTATCCAGCCTGCGCCACCCTGGCTACCTGCACTACCTCTGTCTCCTGTCCTTCCTCCACTCCATGGATCTGGCCCTCCTTCCCTCCCCCTGATCTGTCTTCGCTCCCCCACTCTCCTGCACTGCGTGTTAGGAGTGTCTGGAAGCCGTTCCTTAGGAGAGGAGCTATGTCACGATCCCTACCTGTGTCTCCTGTGTCAGTTGTCATTAGGAGTTGCACGACTACTTTACAATACTCGAGTTACTCGACTACTTGTGGTTCATGCAACTGTAAATGAAATGACATGAAATAGTTCTTATCAATAAATGTTTATTGATTTATAGCCTAATGCAACATAAGTAAACTCTCATTATAACATTATAATTATGACATTACATATTTTAATTTTCATGTAACAGAGTAAAGTCAAATGAATAGCCGTTCTTGCCTTTCATTTCAGACGCAATGTCCGCTTTTAGGGGCCATTCACATATCGCGTCTTTTGTGCGCTCAAGTTTGTTATTTCAAATGTAGGCTTTTAACTTTATTTCAAAGCTGAGATGAGAACATCTCAACTTTTCAGAATGCCGCAAGCGCAGCGCAGGTCATGTGACAAAAACCATCCGATCAGCTTTGGTATTTCCGTAACAACATCGAAAGCTCGGCCGAACAGCTGATCATAGCTGTACAGGGCGGGTTTTTATTTATCATCTCCATAAATATATCTAGTAGTAAAGCTAATGCAAGGGCTAGAAATCAATTAATCCTTTGCTGATACTTCCTCGTCATCATGGAAAGCGCAGTTCATGGTTGCATAGCAATGACAGACACCATGGGAGTGCAAACACTTGTGGAAAGAAGGAGAAAGCGGTGCAAAGCACACGTTTTTTAACGGCCCCTTACAGACTTGGCAAATTACAGGATTTTTGTTATCCTTGATGAAATACTTCCACACATCCAGGGCTGGACTGGTAATCTGGCATACCGGGCAAATGCCCGGTGGGCCGACGTGCTTTTGGGCCGATACATCTCATACTTTTTTTTTTTTTTTTTTTACGGCCCATAAAACTCGTACATCGGCGGCCCATTCGTTTTGTTTTGTTTAATTGACGGCGCTGGGTTAGTGCCGGTGTATTGCATTGGTCAAAAAAAAGTAAGCGTTAGTTTTTTTCCCACTGACAGACCGGCCCATGAAACGCGTAGATCAGCGGCCCATTGGTTGTTTTCTTGATTGACACTGGGCTGGCCCAATCACATATTTAAACACCTCTCCCTTTGGGCTTTGAGTGAGCGTGCAGTGTCAAGTGTGTATCTGTCAAAATAGTCTGAGAGATGGAGAAGAAACGCAAGGAATGTGCAGAGAAATAGCGTGAAAAATAGATACAGTCCCTTCAAGCAGACGCTGTAAAATGTGTCAAGATATATATGTTTTCTGCAGCAGCAGGACCTTCATCAGCTCCAGTGGCTGATGAGGAGGATAGTGAGGAGGATCAGGAGAGAGAGATGAGAAAGTGTAGAGTCCGCGGTAAGCAGAACTACTTTCAAAACACTTTGGCTATGAGTGTAGGAACCCATAACCCAGTTACAGATTATTTCCACATCTGCATAGTTGACGATTACAGCAATTTACTAGAAGTTTAATGAGATGCGTTTTTAACCATGTTTTCCGCCAAAATAAAAGCTCGATGCAGTTTCTGTCAAAATAAAAGATCATGTGCTCATCTCTTTCAAGTATAGAAATTAGTACAAAACTAATTATGAAAGTTTTCTTTATTTTTTAGTGCATTTGTTTTACAATATATGGCTATTAGGCTACTATCATGAGATTAATATTATAACTATTATTATGTAGTAGTGTAATAGCCTATAGACAGACACTGTTACTAAAAGAGGTTTGATTTTTTCTTTGTTATATTTGCACACTGAATATGGGTTGGAGCTTTTAATTTTGAACCCTCAAACTGCACCAGATTGATGAATTTAACATTAAAATGCACAAAATTTTCTTAAGGGGACCATGCCCCCAAACCCCCCTAGAGGGACCGAGGTCCACCCACCACAGTTTTACCAAAATTCCTGTGAGAAACACTGGTATTGCTATGCCAATGCAGCTTATAGCTTGTTTTTTGGATTCACCACTGTGGAGTATAGTTCAATTGTATTAATAAATTACAATTTTGTACTTATTTCATCTGTTAACTCTCACTCATTTATACTCACTCATTACATATTAGTGGTTTTAATGAATAGGAGTTGAACAAAAACGTATTCAAAGGCGTGCAAAGATGGGTGGTGTTTATGATCATATGTAGTGGGCCAGTCTGGGCCAAAATGCCAGGGCCGATTTTCTGTCCCAGTCCAGCCCTGCACACATCTGATGTGTGGTGTCTGTTAGTGACGATCGCCATTTTGAATTCATTTATGGTTGATGGCATGCACGCTCGAGTAGTCGATTGTTTCCGACAGCGCGGACTAGTGGTTGAAGTAGTCAATCTCTCGACTACTCGTCTAGTCTGTGCAAGCCTTAATTGTAATGGACTTTTATCTTGAAGTTCTGTATTTCCATTGTTGCTTTGTTCACCTCATGTTTCCCAGCTGCTCTGTTCTCTTGTTTGTTGCCAGGGACACTCATTTGACCATTGACCAAAAATTTTATTATTATTTCCTAAAAAGTATTGTTGTTGGATGAATCTCACAAAAATATATCCATGTTATGTTTCGCCGCAACATCAGAAGAAAAAAGGCATGAAATAGTTTTTTTAATGAAGAATATGGAGCCCATTTTAAGACTTAATCCTGTCATTTTCAGAAATGCTCGGGAGACTAAGAAACAAGGCAGAACAACCAGCTTAACATTAACGACGACAGACAACTGAACAGGACAAAACACAGGGCTCAAATACACAGGGAAACAAGAGGAACTAATCAGACTAATTAACGACACACCTGAAAACAAGGAACCTAATTAATTAGTAACCAAGGATACAAACAGGTAGGGAACAGAGGAGAACTGATCAACCGACTAGAAGATTAACAAAGAAACTCAAACATTCACTGAACAGAAAAGCAGGAAAAAAACAACCTCTAAACATGACTAAATAAACCCCAAAATGTGACAAAAACTTCTGAAATTAATACTTGCCTTAGAACTCCTGACACATATTAAACAGTTTTCATCATCTACACATAATTATATACAAACACATCAGGAATACGACGGTCCTACAGCGATGAAAGGAAGAAGCGCAGCCACAGAGCTCTCACTCACTCTCTCTCTCTCGCTCACTCTCTCTCTCACTCTCTCTCTTTCTCACTCACTCTCTTTCTTACTCGCATACTCTAGGGAGACATTAGTGGGTCTTGTTTTATCTGTGGAGGTTTCTATGGCATATCCATAACCTGGGAAGGCTTCATGAAGCTCGCGGCCACAGCATGCGTATCAGAACCCAGATATTCCTTGTGCTTTTAGTGCATGTGGTGTCCTCGATCCCTTCTGGCTGCCCAGAGCGCTGTGTGTGTGATGACCAGCATGTTGTCCAGTGCGCTGAACAAGATCTCCGCAGATTCCCAACAAGACTCCCGCTGACCACCCGCCAGCTTATCCTGTCCAACAACCGAATCTCTGATTTACCTGCGCTCGAGCTCAATTTCCTGTCAGACCTTATGTATCTGGACTGCAGCAATAACTCTCTCACACACATATCAGAATCCACGTTTGGAAACCTGAGGAAGTTGGCATATCTGGACCTGTCCTTCAATTCCTTCGGTAAGATTGAGGAGCAGACCTTCAGAGCGCTGGAGAGCCTGGTGATGTTGAGACTGACGGATAACCCCAGGCTGTCAGAATTTCATCCTCATGCATTCTCGCATGCTAGTGCTCTTCAGGTGCTGGATATCAGCAGGAACAACCTGAGCAGACTCAATGTGAGCTCCCTCATGGCACTCGGCGGGCTCAGGTCTCTCGGGCTGAGCGGGAACCCGTGGCTGTGCGCCTGCGACACGGAAGAGCTCTGCTTATGGATGCAGACGGACACCGTTAAATTTCAAGGTAGACTATAGACTTAGGTTACAGTTTGGGTCTAGGGTTTGTCGTTTTGCCTGTTTAGGCACATTGGGTTTTAAATTTTCACATTTTATTTTAAATAACTTTATTTGGTAGCACTTTAAATAATTATTAAATGTAGTCATGCAATGCTGATGTTGTTAACATTAACAATTTGAGAACAAAGTATAATTTGCACGGTTTGACGTGATATGATAAGCGATCGTTATATTTAATCAGCGCAATTTACTGCAATGCTTTTTTCCCCTTAGTTTGTCAGAACAAAAGTGGATGTTACTTACTTGTTCAGATGACATTTTCCGGTGAAAATTCTTATGTTTGTCATACTTCCAAAAAGTAGAATCTGTGATTGCGAATGACAGTATCCACACCGGCGGCGACTGACAGCCGCACACTCACCTCAAAACATTGGATTCACCCGGGCTGTGCTGTGCCAAGACACAACCCACATAAAGTTGATAATTCCGCGGATAACTGCAATTGCAGATTTCAAACAGAGATGGCGACAAAGAGGAAAAATTACGGACTGCAGCTTTAATTAAAGTAATTATGTCACTTTTGCGTTACTTCTTCTCACCTGGGCTGGGCTTGCTTGTAACCATCACACAAGCACACACAACGTTTGTTGTACATTTAAAAGTAAATCATTACTTTAGTTACTTGAAAAATGCTTCTGATTACGTAACTTGCGCTACTTATAATGTGTTACCCCAACACTGGTTCCTGACATATAGTGTTTGTGCCAGCTTTCCATATGTGATGATTATCAGTTGACCACAAGAAAAAAAAAGTTTCATGACATTTCTAAACCATGATGTACTAATCTGCTATTTGTTAATGTTTGTAATTCTTGCTTGTTATTGGACACTATTTTAGATTTAGGGCACAGTAGAACACTGCTAACAATAAATGCCTCACCAGTGCTATTCTGTCTTCAGGGCTTGATGAAGAGGGGAAAATAGACTAACAGCTGGCAATGGATTTGTAAAGGCCATCTGATTGATACGCAAGAATGTGATGCTTAGAGGATGGATGGATGACTAGATAGAGACATAGAGATAGACATATATATTTAGACATACATACATACATACACACACACACACATATATATATACACTGCATATACTATATATATATATATATATATAGTATATGCAGTGCATATACATACATTCTATACTTTATCTGCAGATCATTGTTTAAGCTAATCTTAAATTCATCTTTCTGGAATGTTCACAGAGTCCAGTTATAACCAGTTATGTTTAGGCTAAGGGCCTCTAGTGTCAAAGCCACACTGAACACTCAGACATACACAAACACACATAGTGTGAGGAATAATACAGAGACATCTCCTGCTTTTAATTGGCACAGATGTATTCCCTCAAGTGCTGCTAATTATTTTTCTCTACAAATGAACATGCAGCTATTCACAAACAAAATCTCTCGCTCTGCTGTAAGCTTATAGCCCCATATATGCTGGCCTATTTTTTACCTTTTACTGGCTTTGTAGGGGCTTATTCATAGGGGCCATTGTAACATAAACTCAGTTGTTCTCAAAGCATGGGGTGCGCCTACCAGGCATAGGTAGCATTATTATACATACAGCTGTCAATGCACATTGGCTCAAGAGTCAATATTGAGCATTTTATCTTAAAGGGCTCGTTACATAAGCATATCAACTATTTGAATATTTATTTCAATGAAAGTGAAAAGCTTTGAAGACATATTCAAAGAGTGAGGATAAGAAAATATGGGCAAGTACAAAGGGTATTGGATGAGAGGAAGATAAAGGAAGAGACAGACCATACAAGTACTGCACATCAGATGGGTTGTGGGTATTCAGTCACCATAACTAAGGAGAAAGTAATTGCAAGGATGGAGACAGTGGAAAATGGTGAGATTACTGTAAGGAGGTACATTATATTCCTCTTGCATTTCTTTCCTCATATTCCTCATTTATTAGTGGTGTTTGTTAAGGAGGGAAATCACTATTATTTTACAATGATGGTAAAATAAAGAGAGAATTGGAGCAGAAGACGACGTGTCTCCTTACAAAAGCATAAGACTAAATGACTCAGCCAGAGTAGAGGCCAACCATGGGTTTGAATTATTCAGTGTGTCAGTGTGTACGGTAACATAATATCCATATATGAAAGGATGCCAAAAGGCACTGCATTCATTTACACCTAAATCAGCAATGCTCATTTCCAGTGCTACTCATGAAGTTAACCTTAAAGGAAGACATTAAATCTCATGTATAGTGCATGGAACTGACTTGTATTTTAAAATACCTGCATGTAATTACACTATTGACTCTTCCCTTATCTTTTAACCCAACCTTAAACCTTCCCATACCACCAAACCTGTGCCCAGCCATTAAACATCACAGCAGACATATATCACTCAGTTTAGTGCTTTCAAATATAACAATTTAGGGAGAAGGGAACAGTGAACGCTGCTATGGTCAAGGGTGCTTCTCATTACTCAAATAGATGCTTCCTCGTTTCTTCGCTCCTCTGTCCTCTAGCCTGTGACCCGGAAACCGATCAAAGCTAGCCATCTTGAAGAACATCTTATTTCTACAACTGCACCATGAGGAAGCGAGAAAGGAGGAGTGAGGAAGATTCCTGAGGAGATATGAGTGAGGATGCACAGTTGTATCATATGTGGAAGTCTTTATTGTCGAATTTTACACACTTAATAATAACTTAATACCTTCACCCGTTCTATCGGATGCCGTCTTTGGACCAATCTAGATGTGCTTACACCATCAGAGAAGAGATGTTTCTCGGTGGGGTTTGTTCATGTTCTTGTTTTCAGGTCTTTTATTTTGAAGTTTACATGTTTCCTGGTTTGTTATGTGATTCCCTTGCCCTCATGTGACTCCTTGCTTCATGTGTTATGTTCTCATTGGTCAAGTCACCAGCGTTTTTTGCAATACAGATTGTTTCTGTAAGCCCGCTCAATCGGCCCAGTCTAGGCATCCGGTCAGCGGGGAAGGTCTCTGCGTGTTACTGTCTTTTCTCGTGGCAAAGTATTTTTGATTAAATGAAATACATTTTCTCATATGTATTTTCTCGTTGTTTAATCTGACTCCATAAATGAAAAGGTTTTAATGATATCTGTGCATCATTAAATGTGAGCGAATGTTTGACTTCTTTACTGAAAATAATGTCAGAGTTGATTAGAGTAAAATCAAATGTTTACAATTTTTTATGTTGGGTAAATGTATCATGCCAATTTCAGAATCAGTTCAAAGATAATAGATACAAAACATCAAAAACTCTGGATTAAAGAGAGAAGGCGGCATATGGTGAAATACATGATGCGAAGTGTTTTGCTTGCACTTCGCATCACGGGCTGATCTGGGTTACAGAATCGTCCTGATCCTCTAGTTGCATTTCATTATATAGACAGAAACTTCTTTCACATGGAAACATCTGCTAACAATGGGAATTTACATTCAGAGCTGACACCTTTTGGGTGTAGGAGACCATTTGACCTTCCTTTGTGTGCCAGTTATCTCTAAACTCTTAAAAACCTTATTACCTTTTGTTTTACTTATTTGGGAATGAGACCTTTGGACCAGTCACAGTGAGACATTTCAAATTATACAAAACAAACATGTATAATACTCGATGATAATTCACATTAAACCATATGGATTTTTGGGTGATTTTCATGTGATCTCAGCATGACAGAGGGGGAGTGGGGGAAGAGGGGGAGTAATGTAGATTAGGATTGCTTAGGTGAGACTTGCATCTCGAATGATGGTGGTAGTTTCACAAGAGAGAGTTCAAATGTTAATTTCCAGAAAGGTCCTTTGTCCTCTCTGGGAGTGGGCGTTCCTCGAGTAGACCTTCCTCTGCCTGGCATTTATCTAATTTCTCAAGTCTTACATCGCCCGTATTGCAGAGAGCCGCCGGGACTCTCAGCATCATGTATTTCCTAATGTCGGGTTCGCATCTCTTCTCTTTATTCCAGAGCATTTGATGTTTTGTATCTATTATCTTTGAACTGATTCTGAAATCGGTATGATGTATTGCATTTATTCAAAAATACTTTGCCACGAGAAAAGACAGTAACATGCAGAGACCTTCCCCGCTGACCGGATGCCTCCATTGGGCCGACTGAGCGCAGGCTTACATTTCAAAGCAGCTTTACAGTGATAACTGTAAAATAATAAAACAAAGTTTGTTTTTCGCCTGTACAGCAGATACATAGCGTAGAAGAAAATAGCATCATAGTCCAGCTCAGTGATGGTTCATTGTTGTTATTAATTAAAAAGGTTATTAATTTTGTTCATTTATATATATATATATATATAGCCACTCTGGAAAACCGTGATGTCATCGTCCAGCTCAGTTCAGTTCTCATATAATGGTGTCAATGCAGGCAGATCAATCATTTTTGTTGAATATTAAGTGTCCCAAACTAAGCAAGCCAAAACTCCATCTGGTAACAGAATGGAGAAAAAAAACTTGGGAGAAACCAGGCTCAGCAGAGTTCGTCACATGAAGTTTAGAAAATGAAACAAAAGAAAAACTGAAACTACCCCGTAGGAGAAAAACACCAAGGCCTCCATCCAGCACAGCAGGTAGAGTAGGGCTTGAGCACATGGGCACAGGACAAGGCAAGGCTGGGAACAGGATAGCACACATGGAGTATGACAGTGAAGAAAACGCAGGGCAGAAAACACAGAGAGAATAAATAGGAGAGCACATTAGGAGGGTAATGAGGAAGAACAGGTGGGGCAAATACACCAATAATCAGATTTTCATAAGAAGGACGGAGTTAAGACAATACCCAGATAGCATGTAACCATTGAAACAATGTTGAGTCATGTTGATGCGTCAACGCTGATTACATTAAAATAACGTTAGAGAGTGATGTTGTTTTACCATCACTCTTGCACCCTCAGTTAATATTGAAATAATGTTCAGATTTCAACCACAAATCAATAGTGTTAATATTGCTTCAACATTAAAAAGTGATGTTGTTTCAAAATCACTTTTGCACCCCCGGTTAATATTGAAATAATGTTCAGATTTCAATCACAAATCAATGGTGTTAATATTGCTTCAACATTACAAAGTGATGTTGTTTCAATGTCACTTTTGCACCCTTAGTTAATGCTGAAGCAATGTTGAGATTTCAACCAAAAATTAACGGTAATAGTATTGATTCAACATTGAATCAATTGTCACTTTTGCACCCTCAGTTAATGTTGAATCAACATTACACTATGATTGATTCTACATCACCAATGCTGAATCAATACTGAAATTAACACAAATAATCAGAAGAAATTCATACAGGTTTGGAACAACTTGAGGATGAGTAAATAATGACAGAATTTTCATTTCGGGATGAACTATCCCTTTGAAGCTGCAGATTCACCTTATGTAGAACTTAATCTCTTCAAATATCACAAAATAAAATAGCCATGTCAGTCACTTTCTTAATAAACACAAGATGTTTTTTGTTATTGTGTTTCAGTGGAAATTTCTCAAATTTAATACAGATTCAGGAATATGAATGATTACCTGATTAAGCAGTGATAAGGCACAGGATATCATCAAGTCCCAGGTCAGGTGATTATGCTGTCGACAACAACTCAGTGTATAATCAATGTCAGCATTATCAGGAGGGGGGTGCTTTCTATTTATTTATTGTCCATCTTCGTCGGCCTTCATTCCTACTAAAGGAGCAATGTGCTCTGCATGCAAGCACTGATGGATGCAAGACATGGGCTATGTTTGCAGTGTAACTTTCTTGCTCATGTTCATGTCTTCTGCACTTCAAGAAATGTGTTAAATGACGTTAGAACTTTATTCAGGAAATTCTTAATAAACTTTACTAAAGTAATGTGCATTTTTTTAAGTATGTAGATGCACCATTGTTTGAAACTGTGCTAGAGAAGTCATGTAAGTATGTCAGGTGCTTCAACAAACCAGACTTCTGTATAGGATGCACCATGGACCTATGTTTTCTCTCTAATGAGGAAGCATTACACTACTGAGAAGTGCACATGCAAAACCAAAATGGGCGTTTACCAATCAGTGGCCAATTTCAAACTACAATAAATGTTTTTAAACCATTTTTCAACAGACTTGCTAAACCACCCCACCCCTAAACCAAGCCCCCAGTGGATTAGAGCAAATCAGGTAAAGCGGTTGAAAATGCCCATTGTGGTTTGAAAACGCCCCACTGATAGACAAACACCCACTAGTGTTCTGCAGAGATACCTGCCTGAATGATCTTGTGCTCATCAACTACAAATCACTGTTAGTTCAATGTCACTGTCTCCACCCATGTGTGCTGTTGGCTTTCATCAAAATTTCAATGCTGATCCAACACACTTTAAACACTGAAATGTCAATCTCAACCAAAATTATGGTTTGGATCAAAACTCATTGTATTAATGTTCCCATACTATCTGTGCGATTTATTTCAACACTTTACTTACTTGGAAAATTAATGTATGTTAGTAGATTTAGTAACAATAAATAAAATGCAAGTAAAAAGAAATACAGATAAAAAAAAAAACAGAAATACATTATGCACCATTGTTTGAAGGTGCATCCTATACTTCCGTATAGGATGCACCTTGTGTTTTCTCTCTAATAAGGAAGCATCAATTAAATACTGAGAAGCCCACATGCAAAACCAAAATGGGAGTATACCAATTAGTGCCAATTTTTAGTGCAAACTACAATTGGTTTTTCAAAAGACTTGCTAAAATCATGAGGGCCCACCCCTAAACCAAACCCCCAGTGTATTAGTACAAATGAGGTAACACCATTGAAAGTGCTCATAATGAACTGAAACGCCCCACTGATTGGGAAACACCCAGTAGTGTTTTGCACAGATACATGCCTGCAAGATCGTGTGCTCATAAACTAAGACTCACTGTTAGTTCAATGTCACTGTCTTCAACCATGTGTGCCGTTCCCTTTCATCAACATTTCAATGCTGATCCAACACACTTTAAACATTGAAATTTTGATGTCAACCAAAATGATGGTTTGGATCAAAACTCAATATTGAATTAATGTTACCATGCTGTCTGGGTAGACAGGAGACAAACATGACACAAGAACGCCTGGCAAATGAAAACATACCAGCACTCTAAAAACCACACAAGACAAGAGCGCACGGCAAACTAGACAGGAGTGCTGGGATCTGAGCACCATGCTCCGCAGATGAAACACAGCACGCGCACACTCACACAAAGATAGTGTCAGGGCTCTGTCACAAAACTAAGAATAGACCAGAATGAAGTTACAGAACCATGACAGTATTCTATGTGTGTGCTCTAGATGTACACTGCACATTTTAGGAAATGTATCTTGGTGTTTTAAACATGAAGAAAATGCTTGTTTTGTGCATAGTATGCATACTATAAAAGTAGTCAAAGTCCCTTTAAGACAAGTCAGTTCACTCGGTGGCCATCTTTGAAATGCCTCTCGGGCAGAAAAATTTTTTCATGACAGAAAATGACATATTTCAGGCTGGATCAAGCTAATGCGCAGTGGAATCACGCATCTGACTGTTTCTATTGGAACCAGAGCGTTTAACGCCAACTGCAATGATGCGATGACTTTATTAATCGGCGAATGGCTCTTATTTAGAAGGTGGGGTTTAATCCGCCATATTGAGCGTTGCACTTTTCCCCATTCAAAACTATACGAATGACGCGTCTTGTGTTATTCTATAGTCTTTGAAGTAATGTGCTCCCAACAATGCCATACTTCTGAAATTGTCTTACTTCTGACAAAATCTTATTTGTGCAATTTTGTGTCTGTGGTTATCACGTTAGACTGTCATGTTTATTAAGTTGCTAAATATATACCAACAATACAAATGTTTCTGGAGTTAATGGAATTTTTTTTTTTTTTTCTTGTGTTTTATGTGACTAGAAGAGGGACAGACAGTGTGTGAAGGTCCTTCATTCTTACGGGGACAGCATCTCTCGGAGTTGGGCCTTTGGCTGAGAAGACATTGCCATCCAGGACTGGGTCACCAGGACTACCTATTCTTTGTGGCCATTGGTTTTGTCATTTTTGGAGTAGGCATTGTACTGGCTTGGGTCGCCGGCATGGTGATAGTGCTCTGCCAACGCTGTGTCAGATGGAGGAAGGCTAGACCAAATGTTGAAGCGAACGAAGGGGAAAATAAAAGTGGCATAACAGGGAAAAGTGGTTGAGGGGACTTGAGAAATACCTGAACTAGCATAAACCTGAGTCCGGTCTTGTCACGAGTGTTGACTGGGAACATTATGACAGAAAGTGAGGCGACAATTGTTTTGCTCATGATTATGAGCCAGTTGACATAGGGCTGTGTGTGAAAGCTGAAGTAAAAGTTAAAAAGGAAGGCATCAAGGCCTGTCTACTGAGATACCTTCATCTGCTGGATTTCTGAAGGCAGCATAGATGTATCCTTCATTGCCTTTGATATCCCACAATCCTGTGCGTTCGCTTCCGTGACAGTAGAGCAAAAAAATAAAATGGCGTCTAAAAGTTGTGGATGGTGGTCAATTTGTGTGTAAATGTTTTTGAACTTTTTTTTACGTTTCATTTCAGTTCTAGTGTGAAATTAGTATTGTAGAAATTAAAAATTTGATAAGTTATCTGAAAAAAGCTTTCTCTATTTTGTTGTAGATCATTAGACAGTTACCTTAAAAGCCTGTCTGAAATCAGCTTTCTTTGTACGCAAACACTACCTGCAAAGTAATTGTCTGATAGGATAGCAAGGCAGCTGCCAAAACTTTCGGGCACAGCTATTGCAAAATATTCATTTATGGGCCATTCTACAGAATTGGTACATTTAACTACTCAAATCGTAGATGTTTAAAAACATACTTCTATTATCTATTAAAACCCACAATAATATTTAAAATATCAGTAAGCTTAATATATATAAAATCATAATTTATTGGGTACTTTCAATTGGGAGGTGGCTGTCCCGAAACCTAACCCCTAAATTTCAACTTGAGAAAATGATTTTGAAATAATTGTTGCAATTTTTTCCATTGTTGTTTTTAAAAATATCTTTTTTGATTTTTGAAGTTCAAAAGAAATTATTAGGGGTTCAAGCACATAATGCTGAAACCCTATTGTTATTGTTAATTTTCCCATGATGCAGTATTCTACATGTAAAACTGATTGGGCAGACCAAACCGTAAGTCGTAGAGACTTGAAACTTTGGGGGCTGATAGTACTCACACCGCCTACAGCGTCACCAAGGCCCGCCCCGATCAGCCTGACTACAGCCTAAATATCAATAATTATCAAAAGTTGAAATTTCGATTCACGGTCGCTAAGGGGCGCCAAAATGTATGTTGTGGGAGGAGCCTATTTTACTAAAACGGCTATAACTCCAGAAGTAAATGAGGTATCTTCACCAAACTCGGAACACATGTGTAAGAGGTCAATCTGACGTCACAGTAAAAAAAAAGACAAGGTGGCGCTATAATATGAAAAAAACATAAAACAGGCCATAACCACCTGACCGTTAGTCCGACTGACTTGAAAATTGGTATGCAGTGTCTTGGTCCAAGGTGCCATGCATGTCTATGAGGAGATTGGCGTATCTCAAAAAACATGGCCGCCATCTGCCAATGAAGTTTGAGCACCTATTAGACAAGGTTAACGGAGGCTGATCGGAACGAAACTCGATGGGCATGTTCGACTCATGACCCTAGAGGTCTGTAAGAATTTTGAAAGAAATCGGCCACTAGTTGGCACTAACGAGTTTTATGGCTCTGTAATCACGTGGTGTTACACTCATCCACACAATATGCATATCATTTGATAGATCTGCTCATGATGAACAACTTTGCCTCAAGAACCATTGCTGTCAATCAAACCGTTCATTAAATATTCATGAATATGTTTAAAACCTACTTTCGCGAACTAGCCCTAGGTTTTTTGCCCGATCGGAACCAGACCAGTCTAGGACAATTTTCTGGACTCTCTAGATCAATAATTATCAAAAAAAGTAGAACTTTTGCATTTGGATGGCTGTAATAGGGTCATTTATAAAATGGGCGTGCCAAAATACATTAAAAAGCCTATAAATCCTAAATGAAAACTTCACAAAAATTGGTGAGCATATGTGACATAACATCATTAACGAGCATGCCCAATTTTATGGAGATCGGACGATAGGTGGCGCTATAACTGTTAAAAAGCTTTAAAACCATATATTTCCTATGGTACATTGCCTATATTGGCTGTAAATGGTCTTTTTCATCTATTATGTCAGTGGTTACATGCTTGCTAAATAAAAATTAATAACTTTTGATGCTTTTGTGCGTAAAGGCCTTGACTGCTTGAACCCCGATAAATGCTGCTTGCAGCTTTAATTTATTTTATATTTTCTTAGTAAATCATGTAACGTTATGTAAAAACATGAGTCCTGCATTTTCATGTCACTACCTGTTAAGACTTTACATTCTATTTTGTGATATTTTGTGTGTTTATATAAACTGTCCTTGTGTGTGTATACACTGTCTCTCTCTCTGTGTGTAGACAGGTTTGTGTTTCAGATGGGCGTTACCTCTGTTAACCTGTGGAAGACTCTGATTGGTCCTTCTAAGCACCTGACCTGGATATAAGGACCGCCCCTAACCCTCAATGGAGGCCCCTTGAGCCTCGTTGACTTTGTGCTTCGCGTTCGTTCTAATTGATTGTGTTTCTCTTCACCTTTGTTCGTTTCATCATCATTTAATTAAGAGTGTCGTGCCAGAGAGATTGTTAGTGTTTAGTGAAACTGTGAGTGTGTGTTTGTTGATTGTAATCTTACTTCTGATATTCTCTTTTATCTGACAATTACCTGGTTGACTACGCCTTGAATTCCAATTCTTGAAATTCTGATTTGTCGCCACAAGACTTTGTAAATAAGTGTGTAAATATTTTTGTAAACAGATTTTGCCAGATTAAGGGATGTTGGGGGTTTGACGCCAATTTATTTGTACCTCTTTTTCACTCCGTTTATGGTTAAGGGAGTTAACCTGTATTTTTATTTTTTTTATCTTTCGTTTGAAGTCATTTAGGTTCTAAAAGAAGATTGTTTTGTTTCGTTATTTTGGCCTTTTCTACCCCTGACGCTAACCCTTTATTGTAAATAAAGCTCGTGTTATTTGTCATCTCTCTGGTAGTGTGACTCTCTTTTTTTTTCCTGTTGGGGCTAACCCCTAGATGGTCGTAACACTACCGAAACAGTGTATGTTTTAGTCCATCGGCTGAGACGGATTTTAACCACACCTGTCTGGGATCTGTCTTTGTTTACATTGTCTCTACCTCGAAAGTGGAGGAAGAGGAAGATATGTGCTGTTTTACTGTCCACTGTTCGTCCAGAGTCCCTTTGGTGTGTCAGGGCCAACAAAGGTCATTCTTGCCAGTCATGTCATTCCCACAGAGGTCGTACCAGAACAGCCATCTCTCCCTGTAATGTCCATGGAGGTCATTCCTTAGCATCCTGTTGTCACTGGCATAGAGTTCTCTCCAGCCACAGAACAGTCAGAGCCCGCTTCAGCCCCAGAGCCACCAGAATCATCAATGATTGTTGGTCTTATTACGGCAACAGAGGCTTTTCCCAATGTAACTTTAGTCTTCAAATCTTCTGAACCATTTTCCAGTCAAGGTAACAGAGTTTGTCCCCAAGTGTGTTCCAGAGTCTACTCTATGGGTGCTTCTCAATATCCCTCCTCGTCTCCTCTCTCCTCCGTCCTCCATCCTATGACCCGGAAACCGATCGAGCTCAGCCATCTTGGAGGACATCTCAATTCTCTAATTGCACCGCGAGGAGTCGAGGATCGAGGAGTCAGGAGGCTTCCAGAGGAGTCATGAGCTAGGATACACAGGTGGATCCTATGCGGAAGAGTTTTATCGACTTAAACGTGACGCACGTATAAATTCTCCTCCCCCTTCACATCGGCCACAATAATTTTGATTTATACTTTACTTTTGTAGTTTATATAAACCACACACCTCACATATTTCAACAGGGTATCTTTCTTTATTATTATTTATTATGAATTTCTTAAATAAACAAACTTCAACAACATAAGGGCAGATCCTTTGAGCGCTGCTGATGACGCGATGAAGTGACGCTCGAGTGATCAAGGATTCCAATGTATAAAAAAAGCTTTCATTCGATCCCTCCGTCCTCGCGTCTTTTCCATGCAGCCTTCCCTCGCATCCTACAGGGGGCGGAGCTGAGACGCGAGGAAAGGAAGCGAGGATACACAAATAAGAATTGAGAAGCACCCTATTAACTCCGGAAGGCATCCTCCGAGGGCATTTCTGAGTCTGTTCCTGCGGCCCCAAATGGCATTCCTGAATTTAATTCTTTAGCCAACAAATATGTTCCAGAGTCAGTCCCTGAGTTTGTTCCATCAGCCTATGAGGACTCTTCTGAATTTAATTATGCAGCTCCCAAGGGCCTTCCAGAGTCCACTCAAGTAGCCCAGGAGGGTCCTCCCAATCCTACCTTTTTTAGCCCCTGAGAGCATTCCAATGTCTGTTCCTGAGACATTCACCTTCCCTGCTAGTGTGGTCATGGCTCCTGAATTCATTCCTAAGTCCCTCTCTAGTCAAGAGTTAGTTCCTGAGATAGCCCCCAGCCCAAGAGTTACTCATGTTGGTCATGTTTCTCAAGCCAGAGCTGGTGCCCTGCCACCATCCAAGTTTGGTCCGGTAGACACTGCACCACTCTGATACCAGTAGCCCTACCTTCAGCACGAGCAGGCATTCATGGCTTTTCCACCACGCCAACTACAGTTGTCTCCGCCAGGCCGGGATATGCCCCTGGACCTATCCCCACCCTTCCTATCTCATCCTCTGTGTTTTCTGGCAACTATGGACCCTCAAATCTAACAATTCCCCTGCCCTTCCAGTTGGTACCCTCTTGGTCTCCTGCTCTGCCAGTGCTCTCTTATCTAGATTGGACGCCAGGAGGCGTCCGTTGGGGGGAGGGTACTGTCAGGGCTCTGTCTTTGTTTAATGTTTCCATGTTTGTTTTGGGCTTGAGCAGATGGCTTTGTCTTTGTTCATGTTGTCTATGTGCTCCCCTTGTCTTGCCTCCTAGTTTCCCCTTACCACACCCTCTCATTTAGTCCTCGTTTCACAAATTTTGCACACCTGGTCCTCGTGTGCTCTACTCCCTTTATATTGTGCTTCCTTGCCTCATGTCTTTGCTGGATTGTTGTGTTTTGTTCATGTCTTAGACCTTTCTGTAGTACCGTGTTTATGCCAAGGTTTGATTGTCCAGAGTAGTGATGGGAAGTTCGGATCATTTTACTGACACTCTTGTTCGATCTCGTTCATCAAAATGAACAAATCTTTATTCAAGACATTTCGTTAATTTAAGTTATATATTAAATATTATACTTTTAAGAGCCAAATTGCCTGAACACATCCACATACTCAATCTTGATCAAATTCTGAATTAAGAAATCATTATAATGTAGTCAAAAATAATTTACAGGGAACATAAATAATTACTTTACCTTATGAGTCTTTCGTTCATTTGTCAAGGGACAGACGCAATGAACAGATTGTTCATGAATGACCTATCACTAGTCCAGAGTTCTCTTCTTGTATCCTTGCAATTTTTTCTTTGGGGGTTTTATTATGCCGAGTTCACACTGATTTTATTATTTAGCCTGGGTTTTCACTTATCTAATACCTAGCTTTCTCCTGTCGTGGACTTGTTTTGCTTAAGTTATTTACTTCAGTGTTTTGTTTAGTTTTCTTTCCTATATGTATAGGTTTAGTTCCCTTTGGCCAATGGCGTTCAAGCGTATGAAATAGAGACGGGCTCCCCCGCACTATAGGGCGGGTCTGAGTGCCATTGCCTCAGAATCTTTTCCTTCAACTACAAGAAGCCAGCTTGCCGTTGACTTACACACTCCTCAGGGTCGGAGCCCAAAAGGATTGCCGCTCCTTTGTAGTGTTCCGGCGAGTATGGCATATTTTCTTCAAGATGCCTCCTGGACCGCGGCACTTCTGCCTGGACGATGCCCTTCAGGAGCAGTGCTGCACGAGCCCGTCTGAACAAATGACAGGAAACCTTCAGGACAATACTGTGTTGCTTGCCCTGCCTTAGAGCAGCGCTGAGCCGTGGTCTCTACCTGGTATGGCCTGCCAATATCGGTCGGTCGTGTAAGGAGGACAAAATTACAGCCACTCGTGAGATGAATACCCTCCTGTCTCAGTGCAGTGGTCGCGGACTTACGGACCAGCTCTTCGTGTGCTGCCTACAGTGGCTGACTTTACTAAGGGAGGTGCAAGTTCAATGTGCCGCCATAAATCACGTCTCAAGTGCTTTTGGTGAGAGATTAACCTCGCTTATCTCCTGGTCTTGCTGTTGACTACATGGGCTCACAGTTGTCGCCGCTACGCCTGCTGACGCTGTGCTTATGTACATACTGATATGTGATTATGCTGTTATGTTGCCCTGTATCCTTCAGTGCAACTGGCTATTCTGATCTAACTGCGTTTGCTCACAGTTGTTGTTGCTTCGGCTGCTGACGCTGTGCTCATGAGTTCTTTTAGCTAGGTCAACTGCTTGGCTTGCTGCTGATCTGGACCTTCGCTATCAACACGGCGGGATTTTATAGGTCCCCGTAGCACCACCTAACGGTGACACAGTGTCAAGAGACGACTCGAAAGGGAACGGAGGCAATAGAGCATCACAGTCCCGCCCACCGCCCGAGAGAGCTTAGGTGCCGGAAGTAAATTACCCATTCATTTCTCCCATTGACGTTTTGGAAAAATCCGTATCTAAAGAGTTTTAGAGCATGTCTGAGGATAACCAGCTACGGCTGAACTCATAAGCATACAACATATCATTTCGAGTGAAAACACGAAGAGAAAATCCAAAAAAAGTCAAAGGTACAAGACTGTGTACATATTTTCATTTCCGAGTGAAGGAACTACTCATCCCATAAACCACCTCGCCTCACTTAAGTCGACTGAAGCCACAACCGCGAAAGAGCCTTTTGAGCGATTTCCAAATCTGATGACGGCCACACGAACTTTTTCCTCCAGTTCACTAGTTCACACTTACAAATAAGTCAGATTGAATAAATGCGTATTTAGCGTGCTGTCCGAGGAGAGGGCTCCGGGCTCGGTATTCGGCCCAAACCCAGAGTACTCCCCCTGTATTCCTGGCTGTAAAAGATTGAGCCAACAGTGAGGAGTCGGGGTGGTGGAGGGATGCTGGAAAACTGTCAAGGAATATTAGGTGAGATGACAGAGTGGATATATATATACTTCTTGTCATGCTGATTAGGGTAGACATAATTGTTTGATGACGAGTAGATTGGATTGATTATTTGAACGTGCTCCTCCCAAACTTTGTTTATAAAACATTATTGAATTTTATATAGTGAATGTGCAGTTAATAGCAGTTCTTTCAGTAATCGTGTTAATAATAATGTTTTATATAGGTATTGTGTATTGAATTTTATATTTATCATCGTGTCGTTTATCGTGTATTTTATATTGCCTAGCCTACTTTACAATTATTTGTAATGTCTAGCATGTTGTGTGTGGACGTGTTTATGAAACTGCTGGTAGCTGGGTCACACTCTTAGACCAACCACCTGCAAGGGTGGGAGGAAAATGAAAAGACTGGCTGGGAGTCGGATAGCAAGGCTGGTGGACCACAGCTCACGGGTGCAGATCTGGCGGTCCGTGGCGTTCTGCTCAACAGTTTCAGCGGCCCACGGGCAGGTTGCTGACAAATGCCTCAACAATTTCCCACTTGTGGTCCATGCTCATTTTTATTCATGAAGTTATAGGTCATCCTTAATTTTAATAACATTTAATGTATTTTCTTAATATCCACAACAAGTGAAAATTAAAAAGTGATGGTCAGCAAACCAGAAAGTGCACCACGCCACCGGTCTGATGCATGGACCGGTGCATGGTCTGCTCTTGGACCACCATCATATTCAGTTTATTAACTTGCCATGAATTATTACACAAAATGTTCAGTAAATGCATGAAGAGGTATACCTAGGCTAAATATTGTTTTGACAGTGGCATCATAAAATGCTTGATATGACTCATACCATATGAAGGCTAAAGTGAACGATAATGCTAACTAATGTTACCAACCTCCCTGCAAAACTCACCACAACTTTGTAGATCTTGTCCCTCATGTCGGCCCTTACAAAACCCACAAGCTGACCCTCGGACACGCTACACTCAACTACATGACCCGATTTGAAGTGGTTTTCACCCCTTTGAACACTTTTGTTTTCCTCCTTGAAAAAAAGCCATCATGGCAGCCAAGGAGATCATGATTGCACTGATAAGTCTACCATGCAAAAACGCAACACAGGTTTTTATTTATTTATTTATTTTTATTAATGATCTTCAGTCTTCAAGGACCTTCGCGGGTTTAACCAGACAGTTACACGAGCTCCACCAATCAGATGCATCACTGTGGGATTGTCGGATTGTTCAGGATTGTGGGTAATGAAGTACTTATCCAAGACATTGCGAATAAAAGGCATTTATCTCAAAACAAGGTTAGTGCCCCATGAACTTTTGGCGTTTATATGAGCATATACAATCGCTTAGTACAGCCGTAGCTGGTTTTAAGTCTACCATGTATGGTTCCGTTTTTATGGCTTATACCCCAACTGTCAATGGAGAAATTGTATTGAATTCTTACTTCCGGCACCGGCTGTGGGTGGGACTGTGATGCTCTATGGCACTCGGCGCCGCCCTATAGTGCGGGGGAGCCCGCCTCTATTTTGCGCACTTGAACGCCATTGGCGGGCGTATTTTCGCCCGCGAGATTTCATAAAGCTTCAGTAGATTCGGAGAAGGCAAGATAACCCCATAGCGACACCTAACAGTGACGCAGTGTGTAACTTTAAGGAACATCACTACCAAACACCCTTTTTCTGCAATTAAACTTTTTTGGGTGTCAAAAAAAAATATATATATTTTTTTTTTTTATGTGTGTACAACTGTTCAGAACTGTGCTAGCTAACCATGTACTGATTAGCATCTGTTGGCTAGGCTCAAAAGTATCTAAAATTGTCACTACCGAAACAGTCAGGACCAAAAATTGTGTGAAGTTTCGGTTGTGACAGCATTGTTTTGGTAGAGACAAAAAGGGGGGAAATAAACAAAATTATAGTACAGTTATGCAAATCATTAATATTTTAGTATGTTTTAGTATTCTACTATGTGAGTTAAAATTCTGTAATGTGATATGGTCGCTCCCAAAACATTACTGTCACTACCAAAAATGTGCAGTCACAACTGAAACATGGGATGTTTTGTCAAACATAAAGTACATTGATTTATACTTATAGTCTTTGAGTTGTTTTTAGAGGGGAGAGAGAGAGGGATGTTGTCAAATCACATGCAATGACCAGCCACGAGACAGAATGGAAAATGAAGCGGCAATATTTAACATTTGACCACTTGATTTATAGAAATCATTTCACTTTCAAGGAAACGCATGTGTGTGTTTACTTTTACTTTTAAGTAAACTTTTGTGTGTGTGTGTTTTCAGTGTTCTTATCAGCAAACACGAATAGAAAGTTGCATCACAGTGTTTTGAAATATTTATAATGTCATTGATGTTTTAAGGTTTATTAATGCTTTTACCTGAAATGCAGAACAGAATTTTTGTTTTCCTTTTTGCATGTTAAAAAAGTACAAGATTATCCTACTAAAATAGTTTATATAATTAACTGATTACAATTCCCAAGTAATCTATCCCGCATTGAATGTAATGCCCTGGAATTGTTGGCTCGTCCTCTTTTGATTTTGAATAAATCTCTGGAGCTTCCATGACATCATGCTCACCAGGACTAAAACATTACCAATATTATCATGTTATAACGTCTCATATATTTCATTCACATCACTTATGCAAAGGTGCTTGAAACTATTGTCCAGTGGAATGGATAAGTTCCTGGTTTCTGAAGGGGATGCGATTTGTAGAGATGTTCCAAATTTTTTAAAAACTTTTTGTATAAAAATGTATATTTATTTACTGCAATATTAACAGCGATAACAATAAATTACTGTTGTCACAGCACTGCGTGTCATGGTAAGAATCCAGTTGAAGATAATGAGGAAAGTGCGTTGTCTTTCATTGCTCTCTTTGCCCAAACGCCTTCATTGTGACACATAAGTGCTCTGCACTGATACAAATACTAACACCTCATGTTAACTTAAACCCTAAGCATAACCTTGGTATAGATTTGGAAGCACATCCTGATAGATAGCGTAATTGAGTCCATACATGACTTTTCTCAGCTGTGAACTGAATCCATGAAGTCTGAACTTTTGTTGTCTGAATTTTTGGTGACTAAATAACTGAGTTGACCAATAAAACCGGTGGTGGGGCGGGATTTGTGCTTAAAGGGGTGATTGATTATGATTTCACTTTTCTAACTTTAGTTAGTGTGTAATGTTGCTGTTTGAGCATAAACAACATCTGCAAAGTTGCAATGCTCAAAGTTCAAAGCAAAGGGAGATATTTTATTTTAAAGAAATTGTTTTTTAAGGACTACACGACATTCCTCCCGGGTTAGTGACATCACTAACCCTAAAATTTACATAAACCCCACCCCCTGAACACGATTTATAGATTATCAAGACTATTCTGTCTTGATAATCTATAAATCGTGTTCAGGGGGTGGGGTTTATGTAAATTTTAGGGTTAGTGATAATCAATGGCAAGAAGATAACTACACATAAGCTACATAAATTCATCAACTAACCATTCAGAAACGTCCTGTTGCTTCTACATGTTGTCACTTCTTCTTGAGTCTCTCCATCACTGTCTGACTCCGGTTTGAACATAAAAGGCTGAAAGTTTTTGAAATTTTCAGTGCATGTGTGTGTGAGGTAAAAGGACATGAGCTGTTGAAGCTCCGCCCCCTGTGCAGCAGCTCATTTGCATTTAAAGGGTAACTAAACCCCTGGTCAGAGCCGGACTCCACCCACTGGCAATATTTGAAAAATGCTGGAAAAGTAGGCAGAGCCCAGTGGAGAGGGGGCGTGCATCTGAGACTTATCTCTCTGCAGGCAAGGGCGTGGTTAGCTGGTACCCTCTGACGTCAGAGTGTACCACAACTTCCAATAGGAAAATTCAACTGCAGTAGCCACTGTTCAACCTGAAGAGGGCAGCACTCAGACGTTTTTACACCATATTTAGTAAAATTAAAATACTTTAAACACAAATGTCAAAAAAATTACTTGAATCAATGAACAGCACTAATAAAGCCCCATTCTTACAGATCATTAACTAAAAAAAGTTGGTTTAGGGTTTAGTTACCCTTTAAAGGGACAGACACAAAACGGTGCGTTTTTGCTCACCCTCAAAAAGTGAAATTTTTACATGCTATATTAAAATATCTGTGGGGTAATTTGAGCTAAACCTTCACATACACACTCTGGAGACATCAAATATTTATTTTACATCTTGTGAAAAGGGCATTATACCACCCCTATAACTGGTTCCATCTAACTGCTGCAGAGCCAATGGGTGGAGCTTGACATCCAGCTCCTCCTCTCTGGATGTAAAGGTGGAGTTTGAAGGTCCGACCTCACCCTATCCCTAAACCTAATTAGGATTAAAGTCCCCATGAAATCAAAATTTAAGTTTTTTGGCTTTTGGTATGAACATGTTAGCCTTACTGTTATCTATAACAAAATTTGTGTTTAGAAGATAAGCATTCAAAACATACAGTCTCTCACTTCCACCAATATGGATCAATGATTTTGATGACATCACTCTGCACTACACCAACTTTTTTCTGTCCAATTAAATGCTCTCTAGAATCTGAGGCTCCGCCCTCTATATTATAAAGAGCTGCGGCTGAAATCTGTCACTAGTTCACACATTTACTATTTTACATGGTGAATGGCACATAGGGTGACCACCCGTCCCGCTTTGCGTTGTACCACATGTGTATTATATTGATGATATATTGAGAAGCTGGTTTATAAAGAAAAACACTGCAATTGTTGTTGTAAAATTATTTATTGAGAAAATGGTTTATAAAGAAAAACATACATATGAAACACATATGAATACATATGAAACATTCATAAATTGAAAATGTATTAGAAAGAGCTTTGGTAAAGAAAGAAGAAGAATGTAATCATTACCGTCTATGTTTTACGGACGAGACACAGAATGCAACAAGAAGAGGTCCGAAGAAGGAGGACGAAGAGGCGGGGTTTCCAGGAGGGGATTACCAATGAACAAGTTTTAGGGAGTTTCCAGGAGGGGATTTCTTAAGATGTCAAAAAGTTGATGGACTTTAAAGGTGCTCTAAGCGATGTCAAACGTTTTTTAGGCCAAAACATTTTTTGTCACATACAGCAAACATCTCCTCACTGTCCGCTAGCTGCCTGTCCCCTGAACACACTGTAAAGAAATGCGGTCTCTGCAGACAGCCCAGGCTCCACAAACGGCAAGAAAAACAAACTGGCCCAGCCTGGACCACGAAACATAACAAACTGTTCCAGCCAATAACCGACAAGAAGGATTTGGGGGGTTAGTGTGCGGATGAGGAGGAGGGAAGGTCGAGCTAGCCTCCGTTTTGTTTGACAATACTTTAAACGTCGTCACCCAACATCACTTAGAGCACCTTTAAAAAGAGCTGGAATGACATGTCCAGTCAGTAGCTGATTCACCAAGGACGGCATCTTTGGCGTTAGATGCCTTGCCATTGTGCCTCATGAAGTTAAAAGCTTGTAAATTATTTGGTTTTGATTTACTTTTATTTTATATATTAGTACCTTTTATGTAAACTAGTTAACCTGTATTTGATAAAAAATATATATAGAATTGAAATTAAGAAGCTCGCCTGCTATAAGTCTCTGTTTAACAAAAGATTGAGCTGAACTGACCACGGAGAAGTCTTCTGTGATATGAATATTGTAAGTATGGAAATTCAAATGCTTATTATTTTGGACAGATTTGACTTACTTAAAATAAGGTAAAAGGTGTTTAAAAATACACACCATAAAACAGTTTTAAAGTGATATGGAGGAGATTGGGAGGAGAAATGGTGAGAGAATAGGAGGAAACTGTGGCTTTACCGAGCTCAACGGCTCTGGCCGAGCTGTGATATAAACCAAATGCTATTGGCTATTTAAAAAAAAAAAGGGGAAGCTGGACATCATGTTGGCTCAGTGAGCAGCTTCAGGCCAGAGGTGCACACTGATATATTATTATACATTATAAGTCCGTGGTGCACAGACCTAAAGTGTTACGTGCAACGGAACAAGTTTGACGGGGAATACAGTGAACTAACTTATCATTTAAGTGTTTATCTTTCACATCTTTCTCAGATTCAATTTGTTTTCTTTATTGTTCAGAATTTTTTATTTTCCTGTATTCAGTTTGATTACTTTTTTTTAGATTAGATTTTTTTAAATGGGTATTGCAATGAAGTCACTCTATGTTTGGTCTGAGAATTTTTTTTTCATTTGTCAAAGTAGTAATAGGCCTATTATTAATAGATATTCATTTAATTTTCAGGGATGACATTGAGGTCTTTGTGCAGGAATGTCATGATAACATTTAGCTTAAGAGCAGACCTTATTCACAAATATTATCGTTAAATATTGTAATATCAGTCCAAACAAAATTCACGTAAAAATAGATAATCTAATAAAAGGAAATGACGCTTTAGGTGTCGTATCTGAACGGTTAATGAGCAGAAGCTCTTCCGGTCTGTGGCTGCTGGACTGAAACTGCACAAATGCACAAATCACGCGTGTAGATGTAGGACAGAGGGCAGGGAAGGGAAACTCGCTTCCGATTGGGATTTGTGTTTTAGTGGGAGTGTCTTGTCTTCTTCACAGCCCTCCTGTGAACACACACATTCACAAGTGCACCTCAGAGGACGACGCATTGCATGTTTGTATAATAAACTTCAGGTGAGAAGGAGAATCCTAATGGAGAAAACCATTCAACTAGCATATTCTCAAGATCGCAGTAAATATAAGACATCATATACATGTAGTATAATCAAACTAGTGTGCATAGCATATAAGTTTGAATAATTGCAGCCGTTGTTTCCTGATTCATCGTAAGCGACTCTGACATGTTTTACTTGAGCTGATGTTCATATTTGTTATTTTATTATATCGCGTTTGTTAATGTATCGTTTCAGTGAGACGTCACGACATTAAGTCACTATAAATTGTGATTTAGATTTTATTGTTGTTGCGAACAAGGTGTTGGATCTGTTCACAAACATCGCGTGAAATGAACCGAAAACAAAAGTAAATTCTACTAGTGAAAACAACTGAACTTAGGTGGAAAGAATGTGGATTTATTTCCGTTTTTGATCTACAGCTTTAAATAACCTTTAAAACAAAAACAAAAAAACCCCCTCTTTACTTAATTGTACTTGTATATAATCATTTTAAAAACCACGCAAACTCCGAGAGGCGGTATTAACATTAAGTGACATGGCATCTGACGCACAGAAGCCAATGGCACATGTCACTATGCGCATTGGCACATCCGGTGGCACATCCGGTCTTCATTGGCATGTGCCAGTGGATAGTGGCATGTGTCACTGACATTATTGGCATGTGCCACTGACATCGCGACACACTGACACTGACATGACACCTGACTGACACCGAGTCGCGGAACATGCCACCGTGTTGCGACACCTCCAGTAGAGACTGACAGATTAATCGAACACCTATAGCCTACTGACGTAATTGTGCCATAAAATCCTAAATAAATAGCCTAATTTTGTGATATTTAAAATATCAATTAAACGAATTAAAGTAGGCTACATTAATGTTTTTTCAAACGTGTTATTTATGTCACGTCTGTATTTGATTGGTATGTGTCACTGAATGTTTTGTAATACCAGTGCTACTTTATGTTGTTTATCTCGCAAAGTCACAAACTGGCCATTCTAGGAAAGACACTAAATAAATTTATCATGGGTCACTACGAATAACGCATGAACAGTCGCGTCCGTTACTGTAAACCTTTATTTTTGCGTGATGCTGCACAGACGCACGCCAGTAGGTGTCAGTATAAGTGAGTGTAACTATGTAACACTGGCCAGCGCAAGATTCTTATCTGTGGCTTAAATATTTCAAGTCCTTCCAAAAAGTGTAAACAAATTAATTATTAAAAATCATATGTTTGTTAGGCTATGTATCTGAAAAGGAGTATACCGAGCTACTAGCAATATTCTTTATTAGTACAAGTGCAAAAAAGTCCTCAGTGCAACAAACGTTCGGTCGCGCAGGACCTTCCTCGGTACCTTTAATATTTAAAAAATAATTTTATGTAATTATTCAATAAATAAAATACATTTTTGTTCTACAAATTAACGATGTGCATATGGTACATAATCTACATTATACTACGGCAGACAGCTGCAGGTGTCACTACTGGAGGTGGCACAACATAAAGAGATGTCAGTTTTAGTGACACATGTAGGCCTACCAGTGGATATTGACATGTGTCACTAAAACGTGAGATGTGCCAATGGATTGCGTCATATGCCACTTGCATAACAATTTGCTTTATGCTGTAAAAAAATATGATTTATAACATCGCTAAGTTAATGTGTAGCCTACAACATACATAATTCGATACAATTATTTTGAAATATTTAAGCCACAGATAAGAATCTTGCGCTGGCCAGTGTTACACTCACTTATACTGACACCTACTGGCGTGCGTCTGTGCAGCATCACGCAAAAATAAAGGTTTACAGTAACGGACGCGACTGTTCATGCGTTATTCGTAGTGACCCATGATAGATTTATTTCGTGTCTTTCCTAGAATGGCCAGTTTGTGACTTTGCGAGATAAACAACATAAAGTAGCACTGGTATTACAAAACATTCAGTGACACATACCAATCAAATACAGACGTGACATAAATAACACGTTTGAAAAAACATTAATGTAGCCTACTTTAATTCGTTTAATTGATATTTTAAATATCACAAAATTAGGCTATTTATTTAGGATTTTATGGCACAATTACGTCAGTAGGCTATAGGTGTTCGATTAATCTGTCAGTCTCTACTGGAGGTGTCGCAACACGGTGGCATGTTCCGCGACTCGGTGTCAGTCAGGTGTCATGTCAGTGTCAGTGTGTCGCGATGTCAGTGGCACATGCCAATAATGTCAGTGACACAAGCCACTATCCACTGGCACGTGCCAATGAAGACCGGATGTGCCACCGGATGTGCCAATGCGCATAGTGACATGTGCCATTGGCTTCTGTGCGTCAGATGCCATGTCACTTAATGTTAAAACTGCTACTGCAAACTCCTTTAAAAAGAGCCCGCCACATTGCTATTGAGTGTGCAGAGAACGAAAGTACGAAAATTAACCGTATTTATTATAAAAGTACAGAAAGCACGTTTTATTGGTGGATTATCATTTTTATAACCAATTTTAAATACCTTGGTTAAACTATGGCTATATAGCAAAACCATGGGCAATTTATGGTTACCATAGTTTAACTACAATAACCATTTGGTTTCATGTAGTAAAACCGTAGTGGATGGATTACCATGTTTACTGTGTTTTACAATGAAACATTTGTGACAAGCTTGTCTGTCTTTCTCCAGAGCAGAAATGAGTGATCCTCTCCTTAACCCACTGACCGTCATATGTGCAGGATCCTGCTTTGCCTTCTCTGGGCTGTTTTATAAACTGTACTCCGAAAAAAGACAAGAAATACAGAAGCTGAAGGTAATGATTTCCCCTTCACTGCTTGCTAAATAACAGAACTATTAAACACTGTTGTAGTGTAGCCTAGATCCCAAAAGCTCTGATTCATAAAGTATCATCACTGTGTCTTTGTTGAAGACACATATCCTCAGTTTACTCTTTATATGAAAGTTTCCTGCAAGTCACTTTGGCTGTAAGTGGAACAGAATGAGTCAGCTAAATTGAAATATTTGTATAAAAGCTTGCTCGTCGAAACATTGGCCTGTTTCCTCCACTTTGCAGGAAATTCCAAACTTTCAAGCAGACCATCACCTGCTCAGGATTCTGAAGGCATCGTCCAACAAGAGACTTAATTATGTTGCTGTAGAAGGTAGATACAATACTAAACAACACCTCATACTTTGAAAAGTCTTCATTTATGCATCTTTCTTTTGCCTCCATTGCAGGATTGGTGCAGGCCATCGGAGAGCCCATTTCCAGCTGGAACGTGCCACGGTGTTATGGTGTCGTTCAAAAGATAACCGTGCAGGAGCACTGGAAATACTGGAACTCTGTTCTCAAGTCATGGTAAATGCTTCACTGCCAATCATTTGGCTTGTTTGGAGGATTAGTTCACTTCAGAAACATTCCAGGATCTTTCTCCATATAGTGACTTCAATGGGATCCAATGGGTTGAAGGTCCAAATGGAAAAGTGCAGCTTCAAAGTCTCGACACGATCCCAGATGAGGAAGAGTCTTATCTAGACAAACCATTGTTCAATCTCTAAAAAATAAACATTTATATACTTTTTAACCTCAAATGCTCTTCTTGCACTAGCTGCGATGCGCCACGCATTACGTAATCACGTTGAAAGGTCACGCGTGACGTAGACAGAAGTACCGACCCAGTGTTTACAAAGCAAATGTGCAAAGACTAAGTTAAACGCCATTAACAAAATAAATAAATAAAAGGTAAAAAACCCGATGTTGGACGATTTTCAAGTTGGAGGAGAAAATGAGATTAAGTTTTTCACCCTACATCAGGTTAAATTATCAGGAAATTTTAATTCTGAAGTGAACTAATCCTTTAAGCAACTGGATATGAGAAGCCAAGCTGCATTGCGAGCTGAACCAAGGCTATAAGGCACGTTATAAAGTGACTTATCAGTAAATGGCAGATATAGTCCCTGGCATATACAGTAGTCAACATTTGAAGTGGATCAAAACCTTTTATCAAAGTTATACATGAATTTTGAACAATACCCGTTCTTGTCTTTGGACAACTTTGAAGAACTCTTTTGATCCACTTCAAATGTTGCCTACTGTAGTGACTACTCTTCATACTGTAACTGTTAAGGTCCTTGCACACTGAGTCTGAAATCTTCTCCAAAGGGTCTCCAAAAATGTGAACAAGAAGCAGACCACCAACACGGTGCCCTTCAGCCTGATCCAGCCCGGGTCCTACACCAGTGAGGTTTCGGTGCGCGTGGACTCGCCTCTGGAGGCGTCCGGTGATTACCTGGAGCAGGTGCACAAGCGCCTCAGGACTGCCAAAGAGGGGCTGGTGGACGTCGTCCTGAATGAACTGAGCGGGGAGAAGCCCGTGGCCCAGGAGGAGCGCGAGGAGCTGCTGCGTGTGGGGACGTCCCTCACGGGATTCGGGGAGCTTGTGCTGGAGCAGGATAAGATCATGAGGTTACAGACACCCAGAGATGGACGCAGCTTTGTCCTGATCCCCGGAGATCACAGGAGCTTCATGCAGAGACACGAGAACAGCGCTAGCATGTGGAAAGGGCTGACGGCCCTGTTTGGAATAACGGGGACTGCATTATTAGCAGGGTTTATCCATAGTAGTCTTAAGGATAAAAAGAACTAGCGCACTGTGTTATGAAACAGAATCATGCACATAATTATAAAACTAAATCATGCCACAGTCTTTGATTTTATTGCAGAGTTTTGCTAGTGAAAATATTTTTTCAAGCCTAGTAACCTCCAAGTGATCCAAACTATCCTTAAACTATCAGTGCTTCTCTTTTTATATGAATCTAATATTTCAGATACCTTGTGTTTGACTGTGTCACCAATATTAAACGCTATTCACAACTCACGGGTGATCATGTTGACTTTAATCACTATAATTCTGTTGTGGACGATGAGGTCCAATGAGTTTGTTCTTAAAAATACCTTCCGAAGAAGAAGAATGCATGAGGGTAAATAACAGTATGTCAATTTTCACTTGCGGCAGCAAAACAAGTCATCACATGGAGAAGATACCATGACGTGTAGGTTTGTAAAGTGTACGAGTCACACTCGCGATGGTTTACGTTCATTCATCTTCCTCTGAAGACTCCTCGGCCTCCTCTAGCCACCGAATGAACTTCAAGAGCTGTGGAGAGACGAGACATAAGCACAACTCAAACAGAGACTCCAGTCAATTACCAGAAACACTGAGTTTGATCATTCACACAGCATTTACATCTTTCCCACGTTCTGTGCTTTCATTCACACATCATTGATGGTTTCATAAAGAGGTAACTTTACAATAAGGTTCATTAGTCAACATGAACTAAGAATGAACAATACTTCTTCAGCATTTATTAATCTTAGTTAGTATTAATTTCAACATTTACTAATACGTTATTAAAATCAAAGGTGGTTTTTGTTAACATTAGTTTATGCACTGTGAACTAACATGAACAGCTGTATTTTTATTAACTAACATTTACAGATGAATAAATACTGCAATAAACGTATTGCTCATTGTTAGTTAACACATTAGCTAATGAACCTTAAAGTGTTACCCATAAAGACAACAATGCGCCATCTAAAGAAGCTCCGGCTCTGTTCACACATGGGATTAATCTCATCCCAGTAATATTACTAGGGCCTGATACTGGGATTGTATTTTCTGGCATTCTGGCTCTGGTTCGCGTTCATGCAATTTTCACGAATCAATGTACAGTAGCTACAGTATCAGTTTCATTTTACAGCAGATACAGCTTAGCGAATCCCACCCCTTGATTCTGACGGAGCTGTTGGCTCTTCTCTGAGGCGGCACCCGAAGTGAACCAGCGCATGATGACGTCCTCCTCCAAGATCTCCAGCTGGTACATTCTCATCAGCACCTGAAGTGGACAGACAGTACACACGATCAGCCAGCAACAGACAGAACGCGTGTTGTGGTCGACTGCAGAAAGAGAGGCGGCTCACTTTGACCATAACTGCCCAATGAGTGTCACATTCAAGGAAAACCTCCTCCATGGAAGTCAGACAGTCCATCTGGTCTTGAGCTCTCTTCACGTAGTTCTTGAAGACTGGCGCCCACTTCTTTAACAACTGTGAGGAAAAAACACAGGGACTGTATTCAGTATCTTCTGCTATAGTCAAATAACTGAATGTACAGGAGAAGCATCCGATTTAAGATTATACACATCCAGAGATTAAAGTTCTCCATGAATTGGATAGCAGAGAAGCCACGTGTGAGATCAGTGCAGATCTAGATTGGATATTAACAGGGGCTTGTGGTGAAAGTGCCCCCCAAACTAATTCTTACCATGTCTATGTATGAATATGACAAGAATATGACACCCCCCCCCATCCTTTAATAAGGATAAAAAAATCCTTATTAAAATATCAAGGGCAGTAACGTAAAAATGTATATCATGGCCAAAAATTAACAATTTGTCCCCACGACTTACTAATACGTCAGCATGTTTTACTAATTAGTTCAACGTGGCCACGATTTAGTAAAATGAGGGAACACATTAAGACATGGGAACAAATTTTTAACCCATGATTTAACAAAAACTTTCTTAATTTGTGGCCAAGATTTAACGGCAACGAGAACAAATTAATTCGAGACCACGATTTAACAAAATCTAAAATGAATTCTTAATTCAAGCCACAATTTAATGAAACATTTACGATTTAACCAAAACAAATTCCTAATTCGAGGCCACGATTTAACAAATTCTTAAATTTAACAAAAACAAATTCTTAATTTGTGGTCACAATATATATTTCTGTCTGCAGAGTGTAAATGGCTGATAATTTGTATAACTAAAGCGTGTCAAGCATTGCACACAAAAGTATCAGGTTTATTTAATAGATTAAAAACAGCTTTGAAATGATGCAAACAGGCAATTGAATAGCTGTTCTGAAACATCATCTTCCATTAAAATGTTATCGGTCACCACACAAGTATTTAAATTGATGGTTAAAGGAATGTGATACAGCCTGAAAAAAAAAAAGTTCTCAGTCAGAAGATTTTTTTTTTTTTTCTTAAATGTAATCCCTGTCCATATCAAACAGACATACTCACAGGGAGCAGGTGTGATGCATACTGGGCTGTGCTGATATGTGCCCCCTGCTGGTGGAACGGAAACTCAAGCACAACTCTCATCAAGATCTGCATTACTTCCTTCAGACTAATGTTGTAGGCATACCTGAGAAGTGACAATGACATTTAACCTATTGCAGAGCATCTCCTCTTGTGTGCCATAGAGAAATTATCAGCATTTGGATTTGCAACACGGGTTCAGTAATTTATCTCTTCATTTTTGGGTGAACAAAGCGTTAATAAATAACTGGATCTTGGTAACTTTAACTTACTTGAGCGAGTTAATCTCAAGAACCAGATTGTCGCAGCCTATGTTCTCATCCAACCCTCTCTGTAACGTACCCTGAACCTCGTTCTGAAACACTGAGGGGAAAAGAAAGGCTGGTATAAAACTGGGACTTCTGGAAAATATGCATGCAACATACATGGATTCAACAATGTGGTATTTCACGTTTACAATTCTCACCTGTGACATCATCCAATTCAGGTGACGCAGTGTGGCTTCCCAGGTCATGTGATCCCTCACTGACCTCACTTTCACTGTCACTCTCTGGGTCGGGATTCAACACTAGGCCTGGAAACATGACATCACCGTCAATGCCTGCATAATTCCCTTTTTTAAACGAAAGGTCACCCAAAACTTATTCAGACTCTCACCCCAAATGCCATCCGCAAGCTCATCTTCCTCGGTGTCATCAAGACTGCTGGTTTTCCATCGGTATCCTTTACCCTCTGAACCCACCTCTGCTGGGTTAAACACTGACAAAACACAGTTTGCTCATGTCAGTCACGCATTGAACATTTTTATGAATGTTTTTACATTTTTAGTGGCAATAACGTTCCTTGTCAATATAGAATGACATCTTTGTTACCCCAAGAATATAAGAACACACTTTATTGTCATGTGTCTTTGTTACGGTGTAATCAAGAACTGAGTAATATTAACAAAATGCACGTTCAGTGTTAGCTGGTGTAATTATGCATAATTTGCTGTTACTGCTATAATAAATACATGTAACATATGACAAGGACACATTCAAATAAACCCACAAAGTATGATCATCCCAGTGACCTCCAGCATTTAAAATCAGTCAATGTGAACGACAGTCACAGTTATTAGCGTATCACAGAACTTGTGTACTGTCCACATAAGTAAATAAAAAGAGCATGAACCTTTCTGTTTGATTTTGTCTTTATTGTAGCCAACATCATGGTCATCACTCAAGAACTCATCATCATCTTCCTCATCCTCTTCATCTGGATGGTGCATGGACAGGACTGTGCCTTCTTGAAGAGTAATATCTGGACCCACCACAACCTGCATATCAACAATTGCTTAGAAAACAAGACAAAAGCTGATTCGTTTTATACACACAAGATGGAGAATATTTAGCCTCTGTAAAATGAACTAGGATCAAGTCAGGTGTAGAGACCAAATACTCATTTAAAAATGTGACCACCTTTATCTTCAATAAGTGTATACACAGGCCGGCCAAAATAAGTCGTGTTTGGATTTAAATAGGCAAATGCTTAAGAGTTTATAGGCGCGTTTCCATTACAGATTTGCGCAAAAAGTGATTTTTTCTAAATGTCGACAAAAAACTGTTGCGAAATGACGCCGTTTTCATTAACCGATGTTATGCGACTAAAACTTCCTTTTTAAGTCATTCCAAAAATCATAGCAACGGACGTTGGTAGGTTTATGTATATCTCAGCCACCGTACTAGACATTATTATTAATCAAAGGAGACGTTTTTGCGACAAAAAAATTGACATGTTTCCATTGGGCGCATTTTCAATTCGTAATTTCAATTTGCGCAATTTGAAGGGTAATGGAAACACGGCTTATGACTGGATCATTATTGCAGTGATTATTCTGTTTCTAGCATGTTACATGTTTGGCAACAGTTCTTCTAACCCTAACTGATGGAGTGTGTAGCTTTTCATTTCTTAAATTAACATTTAGGAAAACAAATCATGGCCATATTCCAGGATGACTATGTCCAGATTCGTCAGGCTCAAACAGTGAAAGAATGGTTGTGAGGAGCATGAAGAATAATTTTCACACATGAGTGTGCTCCAGATCTTAAATTCACTGAAAGTCTTTGGGATGTGCTTGGAGGAGACTTTACAGAGCGCTGGACTCTTGCACTGACAACACAAGATCTGGACCAAATATTGATGCACCTCTTGATGGAAATAACATCACAACATTTATGTTCTTCCTACATGGTTGTTTAAGAAATGAAAAGCTACACACTCCATCAATTAGGGTTAGAAGAACTGTTGCCAAACATATTACATGCTATAAACACAATAATCACTGCAATAATGATCAAGTCATACACTCTTAAGCATTTGTCTATTTAAATCCAAACAATGACTTTTCTGGGGCAGGCAGTGTATATTAAATATATATAATGCAACAAATGAGTGGTTTCTTACGTTGTAGGCGAGCACACACTGATCATTCAAAACGACTCCATGTTTCACCTCCACACAATCACAGATAACGGACTGCTTGACCTTCACATCGTTGGCTATGTGGACTTTATTCCATATGTACGCTCTTTCCAGAGTCACATTGTCTCCTAAGTAGACAAAACAGCAGTTAGCAGGGTGTCAATCAAATAGATTTTCACACTGTCACATGGCATTTCCAACAATTTCAACTATAAAGACAGTACCGATGACACAGTTTGCTCCAATCACAGTGTTTGATATGGTGCAGTTTGCTCCAATCACTGTATTTCGGCCAATAAGCACGTTTTCCTCCATCTGGCTGCCATGACCCAGACTGACCCCGGGGTCACGGTACACGTTGTGTCGAGAGTGTGTACAGCTCTGGCCTTCTTGGTCTACAAAGTTGGCCTCAGGTGTGATGGGATAGATCCAGCGTCGGATCATGTCGGAGGAGACCGTGTCGTACATGAGGAGGTTGGACACACGAGCCCCATATCCATCTTTAGTGACATACAAGTGGATCTGGTTTCCCAGGATCTATGGAAAAAGAAATCCTTGATAAGATCATATGCGAGTTCTTAAATAAGCAAGTCATTTGATTGTGTGTTTCACACCTCTTCATTGACTAGAAGCCCACGGACAAAGTCGTTTTTTGTCTGGTAGTCAAAGTTGTCTGTGAAAAGCTCCGCAACCTATGTTACACAATATTCATCAGGCAATATGTTTATGAGTTAAACAAACAAACAAACAAACAGAGCTGTAAAAACAAAAAGCCACACTCACCTGTGGAGAACAGATGCTAATGTGACAATCCAAAAGATCAAACCTAATTTCAAATTCGTCACTTCCACTATGGAAAATATTCTGTGTGAAAAGAAAGAACAACTTTCACAACAAAGAACAAGAGTCAACATGCACCAATGCGACATTTTTCTAAATGTCATAATCATTTGTTAACAAACATTTATTCATTACTTCGATGAGCCATAAATTAATACATTGTTTATTAGCTAACCGTGTAATTTGTTTATGTACATTTCTGAGATACATAACTAAGAGAGTTACCTCTAATAACAGATCTTTCTAAATTAAAATGTAGAAAGCTGAAAAGGTGCTTTGAAACAATATGTATTGTAAAAAGCGCTATACAAATAAATGCGAATTGAATTGAACAACTACAGTAGTCAACATTTGAAGTGGATCAAAACCTTTCATCAAAGTTATACATGAATTTTGAAGAATACCCGTTCTTGTCTTGTCGAGCTGACTGAGAATGTATTCATACATTATAGTTTTAGCCCCACTTTCATTGAGAACGAGTATCACAAACTCAGAAGTAAAACAGGAGTAGAGCTAACAGACTTGTAGCAAGTAAGCAACCAAAACACCCTAGCAATCATTTAGACCTTATGAAGCCCCTGCCTGTCCCAGACGAAAGATGGCCAATCGGTGGTCGATTTTAGTGTTAATGGCTCCTAAACGCTGGTCCTACTGTACATCATACAGTGAAAGAGGTTTAAAGATGGCCGTTGTTGTCACGGTCTTACAACTAAAGATAGCCTGTGATAATATTCTGACAGTGTCTACAACTGCTACAACCTACGTCTAATGACTAGCCAATAAAAATGGAACATGATGAAATGGCATAATGATCAACATGGCATAATGCTAAAACTTAAAACTACTAACCTCAAACTCCATTTGCTAAATTGGCATGCAAAGTTGTCATCTTTTCACTAGCCATGACCGCATATTCTCCTCTGTCGCTTCCTCCTCTTTTTCAGCGCACATAAAAAACAAAACTGCCACTAGCGCATTGCCACTAGCGCAAATTTGTTTTGCTAATGACGTTTTATTCCTCTACACTAACTTGCGTCGTAGCCTACGAATCAATAGGTGTCATTATAGTACAGTCTACATAGATGTCGTACCCACATTTATTAGATCCATGTCATACAGTGTGATTTGTAATGATCTTATAGGATTGCCGAGATCACACAGTCTGTAGCAGGAATTAGCAACTACCTGACAACGCCCAAGAAACCAACCACAACACTCTAGCAAAAGAGTAACAATGCCTTGGCAAACACCCACAACACCCCTCGTGTTGGCGAGTTCTACACAGGAACGCCATAATAAATATAAATATATTATAATAAATATAAATATTTGCAGTGGATGCGATGCTTTTGAACACTTTTCCTGTGGCATGCTGTGTTTTAATGTTTTAACTACAGCGAGGATTGCTTAGCGCATGATATGATCTGAGGAAATATTTTCGTGCAAATAATGATCAATAGTGCACAATAAAGCCAATTTGTTTCCATTATAAAATATAAAGAAATTAAAAATACAATTTGGCCAGTGGAAAAAACTTTCTCTGAAATGTATTTTTATATTTATTCAAAAACAAGGCAAGGATAACTTTTAGCCATGTAATATGACGGCACGTCCGTATCTCAAATTTTCCTAATGTCTTGTACCGTTAAACGTGGTATCACGTGGATGAATATGCATATGTAAATGATATGCAGATGAGGATCAGCATAGTAAATCTAGGCGTTGTAAGCTCCACAATCTTCCGCTGACTGGGATTTATAAAGGGAATTCTGCGCAGGTTCTGGCGTACGCACGGTTTTATAAGTCTGAATATTTTTTGCCGTATGCCATTTATGGCTTTCAGGCGCATGTACACTTTTAGTAAGGATCCTACGTACAGTGTTATAAATGAGAGCCCAGGAGATTCACCCGCAGCACTGAATGAAAGCCTCACCATAGGAAACTGAAGTCTCTTTAGCGCCTGAGCTCTCTGGTAATGGAGAATGCGCTTGCTCTTGCTGTCCATGGCCACTATAACGTCATCGTCTTCAGAGCGAGTCTTGTGGCCGGGCGAGGACTCTTTGAAGATCATGGTCATCACTGAGACGTTCTTGTCCATTTTGCGCCGCTGTCTTTAAAAAAAACAACAACAACACAGGTTTAATGATCTATAAATGCGAAACGATGGGCTGTTTCCTGTGGAGAGAGAGAAGACACTCACCTGTGCTCCTGTAAAGCCTGGGAAACATCAATGTTGGACACCACGTCCCCATAAACCAGCAGAAAGTCAGAGCGGACTAGAGATTTGGCGTCCACGTCCCTTAAAACATCTCCGAGGGACCGGTACAGATCAGAGGTGATGATGTGGACCATATTGGGAGATGTGGGGCGACACCATTTCGACTTTCTGTAAAACAAGACAGCAAATACAAAAACTGAGTCATCAGGATCACAGACATTCTCCAATATCAACATACAATGTCACAGTGTCTCACTGTAAGTGTTCCTTGATTTTGCTGGACATCCAACAACAGAAGACAAACGTCTCTTGCACTCCAGTGGATGTCAGAAACTCGAGTGTGTAGTCGATCATGGAGACGTTAGCCAGAGGCAGAAGGGCCTGATGGGAGAACGCAAGAGTGGAGAGTTAGTCTAGAAATCTACGTGTCAACATCTCTTCAGAATCTAAAATCATCTGGTGATACCATGGTAAATTATCAAGTGCTAATAGCATGGTACTTTTATACATTCAATGTTACTAAATGATTACCATATTCACAATCTGAATTAAGCAGGAAAAAATAACACACTGTTTATTTTATTTTGTTATCTTTTTTTATATTGACATGACAAAAACCGCATTCTCTAACCGAACTCACGCTTTTTTTTCAGTACACACAACCGCATCTGTGTGAACGATTAAAAAGCTTGATTTCATTTTCAATTTATGCACTTTTTGAAATTTTCAGTGAATGGAAAACAATTATGACGTAATATAAAAAAATTCTCAAACAAAACTATTAGAAAATATTTTTGATAATATCTTGTACAAAAAAAATTTGCTATTCTCAAAGCAATCCATTTAAAAAAACTAAATAAAGGCAAAGATTTGGATCTGAAGCCAGTAGATATTAATTTTATGACAACATTGACATTTCTTTCATCGTTATAATTGATCTTTCGATAGAATGCATGCAGATATCAATGTTTATGGACTTGTTATGAACAATAACAACGACTTTCTTAATAACATCCTTATTCTGGTCAAATTGTATATACACGAATCAAAGTAGCTTTCTTGAAGGTGAAACCTAGGTTGTCTATTTCACAGAGTTTATTTCTAATACGTGATGAAAAATAAAAATGAATAATAAAAATTTCAACATGATCGACAAAAACACACACAAAAAACACTGATCCTTCTGTTCTAATGCAAAGATGTATATAGTTGTTTCCATGTTAATTGTTTTTGTACATGACAAGTTGTTTAATAAAAACAAAACAAATTTAAAGTAAATATTGCATGCTTAATACATACTATTATCAGATCACTTTCTATTATCGTAGTGCATGTGTCTACAAACATTGTTATCAATATGGCAACATGTTTTTTGTACCAATTATCTATTTCTTGTAGAATGTGTTTGTACAGTATTGTAGTGATGAGTTAGCAGGACAGAACTGGACCAAGCCACACACACACACACACACACACACACACACATGTGCTCGCGCTGATGTTGACTTCTCTCACCCGCGGCTGGTCTTTGCTGATGGGGAAGAACCTGCGGTTGAAGCTGTCGGCTATGAGAACAGCCTGTAACGGCTGCTCCTCTTCATCCTTCTCCGACACTGCCTTTCTGGGCCGATTCTGTTTCCCTGCTTTGCCTGCCATGTTTGTGTCAACTGGGTCTGCAGTGTGTATGTGTGTGTGTCTGTCAAGGAAACGCAATTCAACGGCAACAAGCTTGAGTTTAGTGACCCGGAAGTTGTCTCTAGTAAGTCGGTATAATGTTTCTAATATTAATTAGCTTCAGTTTTAATCCTTAACTGCGTAACATTAGTTGAATGTCATAGTTACAGTTTGTCAGTGTGTCATTACTCAGTTTTAAATTATTATCCAGATAACGGCTGAAGAGCAACGTAAACGGCGTTGTCACGTGACACAAGTTACTTTACTCAGCGATGGTTCAGAATGAATGGACCAATCACAAGCTAAGATTTTCTTCTTCTTTTTTTAAAAATAAATTGATACTTTAATTTAGCAAGGATACATTTAATTGATAAAAAATAAAATAAAACATACGGTAACACTTTACAATAAGGTTCGTAAGTTAACATGAACTAATAATGAACAAATATTAATCTTTGTTAATGTTATTCGCCATTTACTTATACTTTATTAAAATCTTGTCAACATTACTTAATGCACCGTGAACTAACATGAACAAACAATGAACAACTGTATTTGTATAAACCAACGTTAACAAAGATTAACAAACACAGTAACAAGTGTATTCATCATGGTTAGTTCATGTTAGTTAATACATTAGCTAATGTTAACAAATGAACCTTATTGTAAAGTGTTACCAAAAATACATTGTGATTTTCATTGTGAAAGACATACTATTTGTGATTTTCAGTGTTATAGCCTTGGTGATGTTAAGGTTTCAGTATGGGATAAAAATTCTGTCTGCCATGTCCTGTTGCCCCTAAGGTTAAAGGGATAGTTCACCCAAAAATGAAAATTGTGCCATTAATTAATCACCCTTATGTTGTCCCAAACCCCGACACACTTTCGTTCATCTTCAGAACACAAATGGAGACGTTTTTGATGAAATCTGGAGAACTCTATTTATTCTACTAATTAGCCTATAGTACCGCAATAAGGCTCTTTGAATCATGTTACATTTTGTGCCATGACGATTAAATTTGCAAATGTTTCTAATTATTTCACAATGCCAATCTATCTAAACATGTTACAATTTAAAAGTAAATATACATTTTTCTCAAGAGGGGCATCTTCCTCAATATTTTAATTTCTAATATATAGTGTATATTATTATTAGCCTATGTCAGTGAGGAATGTAGTCATGAAGATGAACTAAATCGCAGGTATTTATTGAAGAATGAGGTGAGTACATTGACAAAAAATAGTAACACTTAGCACTATACTTGATAAATGGTCTATTCACAGAAGATAACAGACACTGAGTAACCAACGAGGAGATTTCCTGCAATCGAAGGAGTCACAGGAAAAACAGGCAAATTGTTGAAGGAAGAGGTTAGCAATCCAAACCAGTGAATAGGGTTTGAGTCCTAGTTCAAGACCAGAAGCCTCCTGACTCTGAGGATCTCACATCATCGGCAGTTCAGTGTTCGTGATCAGTTTACACCAGAACAAAACATAACATGTATGCCTTCATCTCTGAAAACATATTTCTCTTAAATTTCCTAATGAACATTTTCAGTCAGTCCTTTTATCGTGAATTGGAATGTGTGCAAAGGATTGTGGGTGATTGAAGGACATGAAGGATACACTTGATGCATCCTTCAAAGTGAGCTGAACGAAGGACTCAAAAGGAAGGCTGCCTTCCAAGGATCCATCAAATTGAGCGAGATGGGATTAGGCAATCAGGTAGCAGCTTCAACGTGGGTGGGGGTAATAATTAGGCAGGGAATCGAAATTAAGTACACCACCAACATAGCGGGAGAGCTCTCCGTGGAGGAGATGAGGGAGACTGGAGCCACAGTGATGTGTCCATGACCATTGCTATTAGCCTATATAATTAACCCTCATCCTTCCCTCGCACTTTGTAACACATCTTTCCCTCGCGCGTCAAAATGACCTGAAGCCCTAAAATTATACTTTCAGAAAGCTTATTTTGTTTCATTTTGATAATATTTTTTCTATTTTTTTAATGCATTTTTTTATTTACCTTTAAATTACTAGATTTGATCAATAAATAATAAATAAATAGTCATTTCAGCACATTCCTCACATTCTTTCATCTTAAATTCAAAATAACTTACTATTTCATGCAAACCCCATTTAATTCAGCTCAAAATATCTTACATTGGGAGTCTTTGCGACCTCTTGTGGAAAAATAATAATATAACCATGGCTCTTGCCACTAGATGGCCTTATAGCTCTATATGGAGCAAATGAGTTGTTTCCGCTGGGTCCTAAAGTCATTTCTCTTCAGTATGCATTCAGATACACATGTAGACATTATAAAATAATTTTTTGGTAAAGTTTTAGCATTTTTAGTTTGAATTTCTTGCTTTTTTAGGGTTTTCTTCGTGTACTGAAGCATTCCTTGCATTCTATCCAGCAGCCATATCACCCTGTAGCCCAAGACTGATCGTCCACTGAAGCTAAGCAGGGCTTAGCCGGGTCAGTACCTGGATGGGAGACTCCTGGGAAAACCAGGTTGCTGCTGGAAGAAGTGTTAGTGAGGCCAGCAGGGGGTACGGCTCACTCTGTGTTCTGTGTGGGTCCTAACGGGGACACTATACTGTAACAAGCACCGTCCTCCAGATGAGACGTTAAACCGAGGTCCTGTGGTCATTTAAAATCCCATGGCACTTCTCGTAAAGAGCAGGGGTGTAACCCCGGTGTCCTGGCCACATTCCACCCATTGATCTCTGTCCATCATGGCCATCATGGCCTCCTAATCACCCCCATCCACTGAACTGGCTCTATCCCTCTCTCTCCTCTCCACACCTATAGCTGGTGTGTGTGTGAGCACACTGTCTCCACCTATAGCGTGTGTGTATGTGAGCGCACTTTCTCCACCTATAGCCAATATTAACCAACTGCAGAACCGCAAAACCATACGTCATAGCAGTGTGAGGATGACAGCGCCAGCCTAACAGTCTGATGCCGGAAGTGGGCGGGGTAAAAGCATCTAAGGGGTGGAGATGGGTAGGTTTAGGGGTGGGTTTAGGGATCAGGGGGTGGAGATGGGTAGGTTTAGGGATCAGGGGGTGGAGATGGGTGGGTTTAGGGGTCAGAGGGTGGAGATGGGTGGGTTTAGGGGTCAGAGGGTGGAGATGGGTGGGTTTAGGGGTCAGGGGGTGGAGATGGGTGGGTTTAGGGGTCAGGGGGTGGAGATGGGTGGGTTTAGGGGTCAGAGGGTGGAGATGGGTGGGTTTAGGGGTCAGAGGGTGGAGATGGGTGGGTTTAGGGGTCAGGGGGTGGAGATGGGTGGGTTTAGGGGTCAGGGGGTGGAGATGGGTGGGTTTAGGGGTCAGAGGGTGGAGATGGGTGGGTTTAGGGGTCAGAGGGTGGAGATGGGTGGGTTTAGGGGTCAGAGGGTGGAGATGGGTGGGTTTAGGGGTCAGAGGGTGGAGATGGGTGGGTTTAGGGGTCAGGGGGTGGAGATGGGTGGGTTTAGGGATCAGGGGGTGGAGATGGGTGGGTTTAGGGATCAGGGGGTGGAGATGGGTGGGTTTAGGGGTCAGGGGGTGGAGATGGGTGGGTTTAGGGGTCAGGGGGTGGAGATGGGTGGGTTTAGGGGTCAGGGGGTGGAGATGGGTGGGTTTAGGGGTCAGAGGGTGGAGATGGGTGGGTTTAGGGGTCAGGGGGTGGAGATGGGTAGGTTTAGGTATGGTAAATGTAAGGTGGATATGGTATGCGGTTCCGGCATCAGACTGTTAGGCTGACGCTGTTGTCCTCACACTGCTATGACGTATGGTTCTGCAGTCAGACCTATCTCCCTATAGCTGGTGTGTGGTGAGCGCACTGTCTCCACCTATAGTGTTTGTGTGTGTGTGTGTGTGTGTGGTGAGTGCACTGTCTCCACCTATAGCGTGTGTGTGGTGAGCGCACTGGCGCCGTTGTACTGTGGCTGCCGTCGCATCATCCCAGTGGATGCTCACACTGGTGGTGTTGAGGAGAGATCCCCTGATATGATTGTAAAGTGCTTTGGGTGTACAGTAGTACATATGAAAGTGCTATATAAATGCCTCAATCATTCATTCATTTCTATTGGGGTTATTTTGACCCGTGAGGGAAGGATTTGTTACTTTTTTTAATTTAAACCACAAAACTCCTTGAATCCATTCATTTTTATTTGTGTGTATTCATGGTTCAAGTGCGAGAAAAGTCCTGGGGTCTTGGCCCCCTTTATGAACACTCAATTTTTCAAAATGACCCAAGGGAAGGATGAGAGTAAAACATGCAGTTGAATGCCAAATAAATAACAGGTTTGATATATAACCTGTATTGTATAACCTAATATTGATTTATATAGGTTTTCATAATGTACAATGTAATATATTATATAAAACCAAAGATAAAATGCTTTATTTGTAGATTCCTTGTTACATCTCAAACTGGTAGTTTGTCATGTTGGTGCAACAATAAACAGGTAAGTATTATAATGTATGTGTTAACAATTATCCATGATACTATATAAAGAAAAGGATTTACACACACACACACATTCTTGTACATCTATCTTTATGAGGACATTCATTGACACAATGCAATCTCTAGCCGCTTACCCTAACCTAAGACATACATACATACTAAGACCTAACATCACAACTAAGTTCCTAACCCGAAGCCTGACCCTAAACCGAACCTAAACCTAATTATAACCTTATCCCTAAAACCAAGTCTTGACCCTCAAACAGGCCTTTAAAGGGCTTTCAGAAAGTGAGGACCGGCCAAAATGCTTTACTCTTTGTCCTCACTCCAATGATCTAAAACTCAAACTGGTCCTCACAAAGATAGTGGCGCACGCACGCACGCACACACACACACTTTAATCTCTGTAAACTTTTTAGAAAGTATATCCCATATGTCTTGATCATTAGCCATTCACATTTGAAATGCATTACGTCTGACACCAACTCTGCTTTATAAACTGTACTGTGTTTTAGGTCAGCTTGAGTTGTGAAGGCACCAGCTGACAAAACATCAGAAACGATTAAACCAGGTAGGTAAGAACAGGTAAAACACACTCAGGCGATAGATAAAGATATGTTTATTGACACATATCCATCAGTGCGGCCTCCAATGCAATTTAACATGCAATACATCCACATCAAAACAGATCATTGTTCCAGTGCTTATTTTACTGAACACATTTGTAAAAACCATGTTGGATTATTGAGGAGGTATTCATCATCTTGATTCATGAGTATGTACACTGACGGAAACCGCTTTGACGGGGAGCTGGGGATGTTAACGGTCTTTTTTATTGATAATATAAAAGAAAAAAAGCAGGACATGTTGCCTTCATCATGGTTCCACACGCAGAACTTCTGAACTTTGGTTGACAACATTGAAGACATGCAATAGATGGTCCGCTCTGTTTCAAACCCTTTAGGTTCTGGTAAAAATCACACTGTAATAGATATGTTTGTTTTCAAGGTATGATAATAGTAAAGATTTGTTTGGAGAGGAGCGCAAACAGATATGGCAGTAAAATTGTTATCCAAAAGGCACTAGGTGAGCCAAACGCTACAGATGTTTAGTTCTACAAATAAATTACAATTCAAACAGTGCAGTTACATTTGTTAACTTAATGTTTTCCTTTTTGAAACATTTATCTATGAATCAAATGTAAGGCAACACATTACCAAAAAAAAAAAAAAAAAAAGATAAACAAAAGAATATTACAGAAACAATGTACCCAATGAACACACACACAGACACAATTTATTTTCAATGGTTTCTGTGACATTTTATGTCTCCTGATGCCATTTTGATGGTATCCTATGGCTTGGAGCCTCCAAAAACAATAATAATGATAATGACAATTATGATAATATTATGCATAGACTGTAATGATCTTCCATGCTCCATAAAAAAACCTCAAAATCTGAAACTCTCAGTACCCAATACTTTGCAACCAAACCCAATTCATTTTGAGGCATAGAATAAGGCAACCAGAGTCCATCAGAAGGAGGCATCAAAGTAGATCGAAGTGGAAATGGTTTGCAAACAAAAAGACCCTTTTACGGTTACTTCCCCAAATTTCCCCATTTGCCATGGTGCCAAGCTATAGTCCCAATCCCAGAGGTTTCAGAGTCCAAACAGGAAGACATGGCCATGAGAACAGCCTAGTTTCCTTCCCAAGCTGTGAAAAGATGTCAAAGCTTTCCTCTGGACAGTAGGATAAATGGTGTGGAATAAATGGGGAGAAGAGGGCAGAAAAAGATGATGCCAAAAAGTCTCCATGATGCCTTGCGGTAGGTAAATCCTGAATTTCAGCACCAATTACTGTCTGTTTTTGCAGTTGTGAAATGCAACTTTAAAAAGGTTAATTACATGTTTGTTACAGAATTTGTGTATACCTTTTTTTTTTTTTTTTTTTTTTTTCTTAGAGAGGAAAGTACAAAAATCCCAATTTAATCCAGAGGTTCAGATGGTTAGCTGGAAGAAAGAAGAAAAGAAAATGTCCAGTGTTTGAAATAAAGTTTAAATGTAGGATCACTCTTACTGAAATTCCATGTTAAACAGAACTTTTCAGTCATCATCATAATATGATACACACATCTCTCGACGTGGGTGAATCGAACAAAAAACCACAACATTTGACTGCAGAAACCAGAGAACAACAACAGTAGTAACTTTTAGAAGTTATATTTTGCATGAAGGAAATACAGCCTGAAGATATTTGTATGCATTATGACATTATTTTTATAAGGACATTTATCCTTAAAATTACTACAAAGCATCCGGATGTTATATTGAAATCTCTATGGTAATTCTTATTGTTTATTTTAAATTACAGTAATAAGAATAGATAACTGTCATCACAATACAGTGGCCACGATATGTATTGCAATATAGGTGAGTTTAGTGTAACAGCTGGTTACTGAACACTGTATAACAGTGGTGTAGGAGTACAACAATATTCTGCAATGTTTGTCTTCAATACAGACACAGAAGTAGCTTTAGTGATACTCAATGTCAATTATGCGACAATACAAAAAACATCCTAAAAATAAGCTTCATCTTCTTCAAGCAAAATATAATCACTTCCTTTGTCAGGTTTTGTGTGATTGACATTTGTTACCATCATAGAAATTTAAAGAACAGAAAAAACGACATCCAGTTCCCCCTCTCTGGACATTATGGGTGTCCACAAAGCTTAGTATTGTCAAAAATACTGACTTTGGTATTAAGTCGGTACTGAAATTTAAAAAAATGTGACGATACCAGCATTTCCCTCTGGCATTTTGATTGCTGTTGCAACAGATTCTTAAACACCTCTGATTGGTCATTGTGTTCACGCAGTCTACATATGTGTCTCTGATTGGTCATTGTGTTCACGCAGTCTACATATGTGTCTCTGATTGGCCATTGTGTTCACGGGCTCAACATATGTGTCTCTGATTGGCCACTGTGTTCACGCAGTCAACATATGTGTCTCTGATTGGCCATTGTGTTCACGGGCTCAACATATGGGTCTCTGATTGGCCATTGTGTTCACGGGCTCAACATATGTGTCTCTGATTGGCCATTGTGTTCACAGGCTCACCATATGTGTCTCTGATTGGCCATTGTGTTCACGGGCTCATCATATGTGTCTCTGATTGGCCATTGTGTTCACGGGCTCAACATATGTGTCTCTGATTGGCCATTGTGTTCACAGGCTCATCATATGTGTCTCTGATTGGCCATTGTGTTCACGCAGTCTACATATGTGTCTCTGATTGGCCATTGTGTTCACGGGCTCAACATATGGGTCTCTGATTGGCCATTGTGTTCATGTGCTCAACATTTGTGTCTCTGATTGGCCATTGTTTTAATGTGCTCAACAATTGTGTCTCTGATTGGCCATTGTGTTCATGTGCTCAACATTTGTGTCTCTGATTGGCCATTATTTTCATGTGCTCAACAATTGTCTCTCTGATTGGACATTGTGTTCATGTGCTCAACATTTGTGTTTGTGATTGGCCATTGTGTTCATGTGCTCAACAATTGTCTCTGATTGGCCATTGTGTTCATGTGCTCAACAATTGTGTCTCTGATTAGCCATTGTGTTCATGTGCTCAACAATTGTGTCTCTGATTGGCCATTGTGTTCATGTGCTCAACAATTGTGTCTCTGATTGGCCATTGTGTTCATGTGCTCAACAATTGTGTCTCTGATTGGCCATTGTGTTCATGTGCTCAACAATTGTGTCTCTGATTGGCCATTGTGTTCATGTGCTCAACAATTGTGTCTCTGATTGGCCATTGCGTTCACACAGTCAACATATGTGTCTGTGATTGGCCATTGTGTTCATGTGCTCAACATACATGTCTCTGATTGGCCATTGTGTTCACGGGCTCAACATATGTGTTGATTGGCCTGTCGATTGTCTCTGATTGGCCACTCAACATACACTATATTGCCAAAAGTTTTGGGACGCCTGCCTTTACATGCACATGAACTTTAATGACATCCCATTCTTAATCGGTAGGGTTTAATATGGAGTTGGCCCACCATTTACCACTATAACAGCTTAAACTCTTCTGGGAAGGCTTTCCACAAGGTTTAGGAGTGTGTTTTATGGGAATTTTTGACTATTCTTCTAGAAGTGCATTTGTGAGGTCAGGCACTGATGTTGGACGAGAAGGCCTGGCTCACAGTCTCCACTCTAATTCATCCCAAAGCTGTTCTCCCGGGTTGAGGTCCGGACTCTGTGCAGGCCAGTCAAGTTCCTTCACACCAAACTCGCTCATCCATGTCTTTATGGACCTTGCTTTGAGCACTGGTGCTAGTGTTAATTTTGTCCGCTATTTACATTTAGTCTTAGTCCTGTGTCAAATGTACTTTTTAGTTATCATCATATTTAGTCAACTTTGCCCTGTTTTCATTCAGTGATCTTTTAACATATAAGAGGTCACAAAAGTACTATTAAAAACATCCTGTAAGTTTCAGAACTCAAAACTTTCTTGTTAATCTAAAAACAGCTTATATTGAAGCCAATCCATCTGAGCGCAAGAACACAATGGCCAATCAGAGACATAAATGTTGAGCACGTGAACGCAATGGCCAATCAGAGGTGTTTAAGAATCTGTTCAACAAAGCTCAAAATGCTTGAGGGAAATGCTGGTATCGTCGCATTTTTACAAATATCAGTACCAACTTGGTACCGAATTCGGTTTTGACAACACAAGTTGGGTTATGTTTAGTGATAGGGCTATGGGTGTGGTTGGACCGTCTAGCTCAGGGGTGTCCAAACTTGGTCCTGGATGGCCACTGTCCTGCAGAGTTTAGCTCCAGCTTGCCTCAATAAGTTTCTAGTATGCCTAGTGAGACCTTGATTAGCTGGTTCAGGTGTGTTTGATTGGAGTTGGAGCTGAACTCTGCAGGACAGTGGCCCGCAGGAGCAGGACTGGACACCCCTGGTCTAGATGCACCCATTACTCCCAGCGAGGGGGAGCTGGACGTCAATCTTCACCCATTGTCTCCTGCAGTGGATACAAGATACAAATGGCAGAATATAGGGGGAAATTTCAAGTTTTAAAGCCAAGACCGTAGAGAGCCTCTGTCCAGATAAAGGAAATTCCCTTTAATTGGTTAAGTTTGTAACAGAAAGAATTTGCCATTCTTGTAAACAAAAACCCAGAGTAAACAGAAAAGGACAGGCCTCTAAAGAGCAACTGTCCACAGTTAACCTCGACCTTTAAAGCTGAGAATGAAGGCACTGAACAAACACAGGAGCAGTGGACTACACCATTAGACATGTAAGGTGTGGAGAAGCTGTATGATGTTGTCAGCATGTACTGGATGTTGTGTCTGCCGCATGGAGACTGGACTGCGCCCTGCTACAAGACAACAGCAAATAAACAGCCCGTCACGAGACTACCCTGCCTCTACAGCCAGGAACTTATGGCCTTTTTTAGCAATAATCACAGCTCTTTATATCTCAATCTTATAAAAACATGTCCCAGTCACATTTCACCCCAAATGTAGTATATATAAAAAAAAATTAATAAGGAATTATGTTAGCGTGAAGTTTATTTTTAGGACCATAGGGTTTTTTGAACTAAGACATTATTTAAATAACAATCAAGCACTTCCCTCACCCATTTTAAATACCATACTGTATCTCAAGTCAAGTTTATTTATATAATGCGTTATAAAATACGGATTGCTTTAAAAGCTGCTTTACAGTAGCAACCACAAAAACAGCATCATAAACGGTTAAAGCAATAAGCAATCATTTCAGCTTGGTGTGTGTGTGTGTGTGTGTGTGTGTGTGTGTGTGGGGGGGGGGGGGGCAACAGTTTGAAACACAACGTAACTGATGAGTTTAAGCTACAGCATAAGTCAATGTTTCGTCATTACATTTTCTTATCTACCTGTTTTATTTTATTTACCATTATTTCCTACAATGAAGAACAAATTTTTTTTAAATCAGCGTAAAGTCAGTACCGCAAATACTATGAAATAAATACATTTTAAATACATATTGTTTAACGCTACAATAAAGTTATTTTTGTATTATTGTCACAATACCAAAATAGTGGTCTTTAACAATACGATTAAACACTCTTTTTAACCGTTTAACTGCTTGAGATATTTATTTATACACATTTACTTAAAGCAAAGATGCATGTTAATCAACAGAGTTCAGTATTTTTCTTTTTCTCTCAGCATTAGCATTATTTCTTTTTGATTGTTATTAATGATAGCACAGACAATGTGCACAGGATGTGACGGTGGCAATTTCTTTCTTTTCTTTTCCTTTTTAAAAATAAATAAACACACTGCCGTGGCGAAGGTGATGTTTGGGGGTGGTGTGCACTTTGAGAGGGCTGGGGGAAACGGGCAGGACAGAACCACCCTCAAACACTATAGAATAACACAAGACGCGTCACTCGTATTGTGCAACGCTCAATATGGGGGAATTTTTCCAGCCTTCCGTTAGAAGCTCCGGTTTCTATAGAAACAGTCAGATTTTGTTTTCGGTCATGAATCGAGCGTTTGGAAACAAAATTTATGAGAGAGTTTTTGTCAGATTTCATTGGTGCTTTCAAATATGAAATTGAATCGTAAGCTTGGCGAACAGATTTGGAGAATTTGATGTTTCCCCATTCAAAGAGATAGGAGCTGCACTTGCATGCCCGAGAGGTGTTTCAAAATGGTCGCCGAGTGAAATGACTTGTCTTAACGGCACTTTGATAGGACATAGGAATGATCACTACTAAATGGAACGACCAGAATCTGCCAGTGCTGCAGAAAGATTATTGCATCATGTTTTCTATTTCATCACTACATTACAGTAATAAGAAATGGGGAAAATGTGTGCTTTTTATTGTCCTGAAGACATTTTATTATTTCTTTTGGAGTGAAATATGACTTGCAAATCCAGAGAGAATGCTTTCTGGTTAAAACTATGCTGCACTGAAAATCCTATTTTCTGCTCCAAATGCATAATGTGCTTTAAGATTGGTGTGACACTGTATGGTTGTAGTTACCTTGGCTTTCCTGGCATGTTTTTGGGGTTCTTGCGGAAGGACTGGTTTGCTACGGAGCGAGTGGACATTGTGCGTGGAGACGCCCTTGAGAAGGTAGAAGGAGGGGTCTTGGGAATCTTCTTGCCGAGATGACCAATCCATTTCTTCTGCTCATCTTGGGACAAGGCCAGAAGCAACATGTCTCGAGCTGATGTCACATCATAATTAACTGAGGGACAAGAACAAAATGAGTGTTGCTGTGAGATGCCATGTCATTAGCCATTTTCACAATACAGTCGTTGCTGTAGATTAAATGTAACTTTCTGATTAGAGGGCCCATTACCAATATATTTTTAAATCAGCATTTACAGGTAAAATTCACAGTCAATCAAACAATCAAACAAGAAGTGCAACAGAAGGGGCAAACAACATCTCCCGCCTCGCCAAGTTCTGCCACCGTTCGATCCAAGATATCGGTCACGTTATGAAAATGGTAGAGGCTGACAACCAGGTCTTGCGAAACTCTGATTTACTTTGCCGGCATTTGAAACGAATTACGTTACCGCTAATATCAAGCCCACCTTTGGACCCGCATCACTGATTTCAACTATGGAGCTGAGGTCGTCCAGTGAGATGTAGAATGGGAAGCGGACTGGCCACAGCGACATACCAGCTGAGATCTGGAACATGCTTGGAGAGTGTGAAGCAGCAGTTTTGAGGTACTCATTCGAGTCATAGCTGAGAACAAGCCCCCCAACACCTGAACAACCAGCACAACTGTGCCATTCAGGAAAGGTTAGGGCAACTACCACCCAAATTCGATTGTTCAAAAGGTATTTCAGCGGGTACTGGACCAACACCTCCAAAACATCACTGCCATCACATCCAATCAGTGTGGCTTCATCAAAGGATGTGGCCCTATTCTTGCCACCTGGTTGCTGACGGAGAAACACCTGGAGAAGAACGGTGCACATGGCATTCCTGGACCTGGAAAAGGCATTTGATTGAGTTTCACGCAACCTTATCTGGCGAGGACTGCAATTTAATGACATCCCTGAGGTGTATGTGGTCTAATTTCTTTACTGTTATGTCACAAGCATGGTTTGATGCCCAGGTGGGATTTCACCACCTTTCAACATCACTGTCGGAGTTCAACAAGGCTCAGCCCTCTCACCCCTTCTGTTCATCCTTTGCATAGACACAGTGACAGCAGACTTCCAATCACCGCACACCTGGACACTCTTGTACGCAAAGCATTGCTTTTGCAGGAGACCTGCTCTGTGCTTCAACATACAACGGCTTAGTGAAAGCAGAATGCAGCTAAACATTCAAAAGATTGAGTACCTGGAGTTTGGCCCCCCAAACCAATGGCACCATCAACATTGATGGACAGGATTTGAAGAAGATCATCTAGTTTAAATACCTCACAACACCATCCTCGATGCCCGGGGAAGAATCGATGCAGCATCGCTCATGTGGAGACTAGTCAAAATCTATAAGACCGTAGTGCATTCAGTGGCCCTTTATGGGGCAGAGTGCTGGGCCACAACAAAGCAGCACGAGCAAGTCCTTCACACCAAGGATGTGAATATTCTCCAGGGGACACTTGGCCTGACCTGTCTCAAAGGCTTGGAATCACCTCGATCATGGAGAATATGTGGGAAGCATTGTGTATACGGCTATATAATGAGCAGTAACAAGAGCTCTGTGGTAAGACCAGCCCTGTTTCAACCCAGGAGGCCACTGACAGCATGGAAGACCAAAAGAAACGGTGGATGGACAGTGTTCCAGTATATATGTGGGCCATGGACCTTGCCCAGAAGATGCTAAGGACTGGGCCAAATGGAGAAGATAAACCTGAATTGCAAAAACCTTGTATAACTATGGGATAAACAGTAGCAAAGAGAGATACATCATAAAACTAATTTACACTGCGTGAGAAAAATAGTAAGTTTGTTGTTATACATAAAATCAAGATCAGTATGTGCTGGAAATAATTCAATCTCAAACATTTTTATTTTAGATTTATTTAGATTTGATATTGAGATTAACTCAATATCAAAATAGTTGATAGTTCATGTTTGCATGTTGTAATCAATACTTGGTTTCAGTCAAACCTTATAAATGTAAAAAATAATAATAATAAAAGAGTAAACACACAGAGGCATTTTCTGCTTGTGGCTCACCTTTGCAAGGGGCGATAACGTCCTCCTTCTTGTCCAGATGGTCCTTGTGGCACTTGACGTGGCAGCGGCGGCACTCCAGGGCTGGCGGCGGCTTGAACACGTGCCACAGGGGTTTGGAGCACGCCTCACAGTTAGAGGGGAAATGGTAGAGGGTGGGGATGAACTCATGGCCTTTGTGGGGCAAGCAGTTGGCCTTGTCACCCTGAGGAACACTCTCCATGTCCGCTTCCTTCCTACACTCACCCTCATTAGCATAAAGTATCTGAAGAACAAAAACATATTTTTCAAATTGTACGTTTAAGTAAAAGTTAGAGGGTCATGAAACATTTTTGAGACATTACCATACATGCATATTGCACAATGTATCACACATTTTTTAAAAGCAAAAACTGTTACAGCTGTTTTACGTAGAATCCTGCCAATCGCATCAATTTTATGATTTGGGCTTTTGTACAAAATTTTTATTTCTGTGTAAACTGTAAACGTCTCTGGTTACTTGTGCGGGTTCTCCGCCTATATAAAGCAGTGCCGAATTCCAGTTCTCATAAATTCAAGAATAAGAAATGCAGCCAGCTTACGCAATATCATGTTCCTTCATCTCAGGGAATCGAGGATTTGCATGTAGCTGTTCTGACGTTCCCTTTCCATTTTGGATCACTTGACATTGCATCAGTAACTGATACTATGAGGAACTGTAGTTAAATAGCTATTTGATGCAGCAGCATGTTCTACATTCTCTTAACAGGATGCACATCAGCTTGTATTGTTCATCTTAACACTGCAATTAACCCCGGTTTATCGTTGTACTACATCTTTTAACTCCGGGTAAAGAAACGTTTCACACGTGTAATTTAGAAGCAGGGTTAACACTTCTTATCTGGGTTTATGAACCTCTGCTCTGGAGGTGTTAACCCTGCATTGATACTGTGTAAGAATGATGTGGCTAGAGGCTTAGCAAAGGACACCCAATCACATGTCTCATATTCACATGCTTCTCATAGTCACAGAATTGCTGTGTTGTATAAAAGGCAGGTTATGTTTCAGCAAATGGTGACAGAAAACGTGACATTTACAGTCTGGAAAGTCCACTCAGTATAAACTTGATAGTACAGTCGTCAATATATTATACAAGGATGCACAATGCTAGAGCCTTTTCTGCAAACAGGTCGTGTGCTGTGTTCGCCCAATCAAAGACACTGACATTTCACACATGCAAATAAGGACATTATCCAAGGTTTTAGGAAAGTACAGTGTGAAACGTCAGCTTATGAATAGTTTACCAAACATGATCCAGCACAGTTTGTGAACTATGTCTATTTATGCACACAGCATTGATACAGTGATACGTCATTACAGGGAATTTCATGACTATTTTTAAATAGAATCTCAGTGCAAAACATTGAACATAACTGACCTGGAATATTCGTGGGATTTCATCCGTCTCAGCTCGATAAACGTCGCCTTGTGTGACAGGACGTACATGGAAAAGTTTGCTGTTTTGAAATAATACATTTTTGTTATTTAGCAGAAAGTGTAATCATTCAATTTTACATACACGAATGAATCAAGTGGCCAGTTAACATGGATAAACTGATCCATAGATAGTTATTCATCAGAATACTTACTCAATATCTAGTACCATAGAGGGGTTGGACTGCTCTTTGTCTTGCTCATCATTGTAAAAGAGGATCTTTTTACTGCTCACCACAACATACTGAGGGAAACAAAAACAAATATTGAAAAGGGGGGAATCGAGCAGGTCATGCACATCTAAATTCATGGACAATAATAGTTTAATACATAATTTTTCATGCAAGTCTTACCTGCTTTTTCCAGCCATATCTTTTTATATTAACCCTATTAGGTATTGCGAGCCAGCCTTCGAGCCTTGATTCTGAAAACAAATAAACTCCATTATATCCAAGTCAGAATTTAAACAAGCAATAGAAATAGACATGCAGTACAACTGGGAACACAAACCAAGGTTGTGACACAATCTACAAAAACCGATTGGCTTTTACTAACATGCGTAAACCAGGTACACTTTAAAACAACTGCCCACATCACAGGGCTGTAGTTGTAAAATCCCATGCTGTTTTGTTAAGTGAAACTAACAAGGAAAAAAGGGCAGGCCCTTAGTAAGATGGTGAAAATGAGATGTCCCATACCTAAACAGATCCTGATGTTATAGTGAATGTGAGAAAACAATGGCTAAATAGATATTTGACTCATTACTCAATCAATATTGACTATAATAGCTCACATGGACCACAGCCTTAGTGATGTCAGTGGAAGAGGAACACCAAGTTATTACATTTTCATTAACAATTATAAAGAATTGTATTTCTATTTGGAATAACGGGCACGATCGCTCAAAACAACAGCAGCTACAGTACTAGCTCTCTGGCTTGATTAACATGATCAAATAGGCCAATAGGAGATGCTAATTTATAACAGTACTACATCTGTATGTTTTTCTGAAATTTTGCATAATAAACCCAGGAATGTGTATCACGTTTATAGCAGTATTAGTAACTGGCTCAATACAGCAGTTTGTTACAAAGTACATTTTATTATCAAAATGTAATTCTGCCCCTTTTCTGGAAATGTCAACCGAACTAAGATGCAATTAAATTAAAATGTTACTGGTTTAAAGGCATATGTTCACGCAGTGGTTGTGAGGAAGACAGGTAGGTCACATAAGAATTGTTTTAAAAAATCATGCAAAAACTGTGTGACCACAACTGAGTGTGAATGCTTAATGTCATTCATTCTGTAGTGAGCATGCCTCCAGTGCAATAGATAAACCAACCGTACACATAGTCAACATACAGGAACACGTGTGCTTCACAGGGCTGGGTATTGACACGGAATTCCCAATGTGATTAGATAGATTCATTCTTTTGGGAATATGTTATTTTCATTAAATTTTCAGGTCACTTTGGATCAATTTTAGGGTTGAATAACTTAAAACATTTGGATAAATTAAAGGGGTCATGACATGAGAGATCAAATTTTCCTTGATCTTTTGACATATAAGAGGTTTACCATTAAAACATCCAACAAGCTTCAGAGCTTAAGATATTGCCCTCATTATAAACTAGGCATTTTTCAAGCTCAAAAAAGGCTTGTTTTGTTTTTGGAGTTACTCAAGGGTTTTTCTGAACCTGCCTACTCAGAAATCTGGTTGCAGCCATTGATAGCTTCCTTTTTCTGCCCTGTCCAGGTAGAGTAACCACTGTTCCTTAACTTTGAACTCGCAAACTATGCTTCCAACTGTGTCTCTAGGAACATTTAGTGCCTTCGCTATCTTTTTGTGTCATGGTCCTTGTTTGTGAAGGGCAATCATACCTTCTCTTAACTTTTTGGACCAAACCTAGGTTTTCAACAAACCTAGACACTTCAGATATTTCATGTGTTCTAGCTCAAGCACACCTGGTGTAACTAATGAAGCCCTTGATTAGTTGCATCAGGTTTGCTTGAGACAACACTTGTTTTGCAGATGTGTGCTGTCGAGAGGGATTCTACTCAGGGGGTTGAATCATTTTGAAACTGCAGAAGTCATTTAAAGTTGCATTTTCAGTTAAATTTGGGCAAACCACTTGAAACATTTGTTGTGTTGAGATATTTCAATTACTTTTGTTTGATTTGTTCATTGCAAACAGCTGAAAGTCTGAATATTTTGCCAATATTTTGAATAATTTCGATTGCAATTGTATATATTTTTTTGTGTGCACAAAAACCTTTATTAACATTGTAAGTGATCCCCAAGGAACACATTAAAATATATATAAATATAAAGAAAAAAACCATGTCATGACCACTTTAAGGGTTTTCAAACTTTACAGAGCAAGGGAGGGAAAAGCCATGCTAAATGAATAAACTTTTTTTTTGCATAACTTGCAATTTGAAGGCAACCCCAAGTTCTATATTCATATATTTATATTTTAACCCAGGGCATTAGGAAAACAAATAGTAAAGCTATTACACACACACACACACACACACACACACACACACACACACATTAAAAGAGTGTGACTTGACCTAAAACACCTCTGAAAGATGCTCAGAGTAGGTTAGTCTAAAAAGATTTTAATAAGCAAAATATGTTTCACTGATTTCAGCAATTTCGTTTAATAGGTCTATTTTAGCATTGCTCTATCTGTAAAGTCACTCTGAGTAGCTTATTTCTGAGGCATCACCAAAACACATTTGACATTCAGTAAGATGCGTATATTAAAATAAAAATAAAAAAGTAACGAGAAGAGACAAAATGCCACCCAAGAGCACAATCCAGGCATAACAGGATCCCAATCTTAAGGTTACTCACAGAGGAAAAAGAATAGAAGATACACAGATAAGGAGAGCAAGAAGAACTGACTATATATGAGGGAGAACAAGAGATTAGACTTTAAACACAGACATTGGAAGATGATGATTATGTACACCACCTGGCAACATGAAACATCATCACCTTCATCCTATCATCACAACATTACAAGTCATAAGGACAATTTGTGTGCTAAATCTACTTAACATCATAAATACAGTCCTGAGAAATTACATTCATTAGCCAAATAATATAGTCAAGATCAAGGATTTATTTTCTGAAATGGCTGACTAATATAAACAAAATATAGGCATAATCACTTTAAAAAATATATATTTTTTCATGTCTATTAAAAAAAATGCATTCCAAAGTATTCCCTCTCTCCAAGTCTTTTTTCCTGAAATGCTGACCAGCATTGTGGTAATAAATGAAAATTTCAATTTGTCTATACTGTCGATTTTACTTTCATAGTTTTAGAAGAGTTTTACCAGTGGCTTTCATATTCATTTTGCGTTATAGCATGCAATTCTGTGTAGTGATGGAAGTTGGAACAATGACTTTTGCCAATAGGTGTCATAACTGTTTTCAGAGAATGAAATCAAACTCAGTTTGAGGTATTGGGATTAAGGGTGTGTTCACACATGTAGTTCGATTCTCTTGGTTCTTTTGGTTGGGACCAAAAAAGAAAATGATACATCTAGTCCTGGTTCGCTTAGCGTTCACACTGTCATTTTGTATCTAAATATAGAAGAAAAAAACCCCAACTGCTTTTATGGTGTATATTTTGCAACAAAACTTAACGAACATCCAAAACAATGCTGTGTGCTGGACTAAACGCGCTCGGTGTGTGTGCGGACATATGATGGTATTTTTATTAGCTGAGAACTTGTGAGGAGCTTATAAAAACTGCAAAGGAGTCAAAACAGCGTCAGGATTTGCTCCATTGCACACAAACGCAGATCTGCTGCGAGGAGACGCGGTTTCAACACCTGTACTGAACTGTGATCAGCAACACAAGTCCTATGATGAGAAAAACCAGGTGTGCTTGAGCATTCTGTCCTTTTTAAGGTCCGATCTTGTGACATAACGTCCTGTCTTTGGTCTGTGTTGCGTTCATAAATCTCAGCCACCATATCGGTATCAGCCGATATATGTATATTTTTAATGTTATTGTTATCGGCCCAATAACACAATTGGGCTGATATATTAAAGCCGATAAATAATGGATTATTTCCTTCAGTTGACCCATTTCAGATGTGCAACTGTTCAACATGATGGTTTTGAATTGCTTGAAATATGATTGAATCCACTTCAAAAAAGGAAAATACCGTTAAGTGCAACATGTCCAGCACAAATCTGTTATATAGACAACATAAAATTAAATGAGAAATTGTGTGCTTGGAAAATGGATTTTAAATGGTGAGACTTTTGTTTTTGTAATCAGGCTCTCAAAAATTATATATATATAAAAAATTGGATTTAGATTTATCGGTCAATATATCGGTTATCGGTTTTCAAATATAAAGATTATCGGTAATCGGTATCGGCCAAAATGTTCATACCCTAGTCTCAGCTGGAAAAAAAAAAAAACAATCGTATGTATGCGTCCATAGTTTTGGATGTTTGGTATGTTCCGTTGCAAAATATACATTATAAAAGCAATATTTGCATCTTTAAGTTCGGTCTTAAAAATAACAACGCCAAGCGAATCAGGGCAAAATGTATAATTTTCTTTTTTGGTCCGATATTCAAACTACAAGTTTGAACACACCCTTAGTCACACCAAACTAGATGCGAACAGGCCCGTACAGTGGCATTATGATAACAAAGGCAAGTCTGCTTAGTAATTACCTATTCTAGTGTTGCATTTTAACAGTGTCGCATGCTGATTAGATAAATCAGCTAAAATACAAATGAGCATTGGAAAATTTGGGAAAATTTCTTCTTTTTTTTGCATTTTATCTGCTCTGTGTTTTTTTTTTGTTTTTTTCAATGAAATGATTTTAAATCCATTCCTAGCAGACTTTCAAACATGGACAGGGATGATAGCAAGACATGTAGTCAAAGCATCAGAATTACCTGGCTATTGTGGGCTTTCCAATCACTACAAATGCTAACCAAATTACTTAAAACTCTATTCCTTAATTTACCTGACATTTATATAACAGAAATATTTATGCTTCGTGAACGTTCCCTTACCAGCAATGTTACTGTCCAGCTCGTCCGGCTGCAGGCTGGTGACGCTGGAGTTTTCCACGCGGAGCTGCAAGTCGTTCAGCTTCTCGCGGAGTTGCTCGATGTCACTTTCTTTGCTGTCCAGTTGCATCTGCAGCTCATTGCGATACGTGCACTCCTCAGCCAATTGCTGCAAATACACACAACATCATTATCATGCTGATTATCATGCTGATGTGGCTTCCTGGAGTGTGCAGTCATGAAACTTAATACATTTTCATCCTTCAATCCTTCACTAGAACAGTCTTGTTGAAACTGATTTAGAGAATCATCAGATTCCACTGATGTTGGCATCAGTTTTGTTCCTGTGAAAACGATTATACATGAACTTGCCGCTTGCATCTCGTTGAGCTCCTTCTGGTACTTGATGGCCATGTGGTTGAACTTCTCCTTCTCCTGGTTCAGCTCCAGCTGCAGTTTGCGATTCTCCTTCTCTTTCTTGCGCAGGTCAGTGGTGCTTCCTCTCTTCTTCTGGTCCAACTTCATGTCCTTCCGGTTCATAATCTCAGCCAGCTTATTCACCGCCTGCAGGGACATGATGAGGCGTCAAAGTTTGAGCAAAGAGCAAAAGATTCTTTTCCTTTCAGACGTGTCATATCAAACAAGTCTGGCCGTAAACCGAGTGAACTGCTTTGCTGTCAGCTGCCAACACAGACAGAAACCTAACTAAAATGGATCATCATCATTGAATGATAAGGAACGCTCTTTATAGGCACCACACAAATAGAGACAAAGCACATAATTGATTTTGATGTTAATATTGGGGCTGTCAATTTAATGCTTTACTTTGATAATTAATTAGTTATGGAGGAAAAATAACACGTTAAAATTATTAAGGCATTTAACGCAGCAGCTCCGCAGCTCAGAGCTACGAAGGTCATCTTAGATTTCATCCAGTTGATTGGATGATAAAATTTAGATTTTTGGGTGAACTATGCCTTTACTGGGTCTTTTATTAACATGGAAATATAAAATATTTTTATATGCGAGCATGAAGCATCACTGTGTGATGGAGCCTATAGAATGCAGTTATAATGGCCCTAAAATTCAAGATATTAGGGCAAAAACGCAAAAATTCTGTCTCATATTTATATTATTTGATATAGTTAAGCAATTTCACACGAGTGCTGTTTTGTTTCAAATAGCATGAGTGCAAATGTGATATTGATTTCATACAACAGTTCAAAAAATAAGTTGATATTGTGTTATATTTTAGACACAATATGGTCTAATTTTAGCTCGATTTTGCCAACGAAAATATCAACGAAAATATTACCTGCAAAGCCAGAGCAGAACTGTTGAGCGTCTCCGAGAAAACACACAGCGGTGTTTCGTTCTGAATGAATCTGTGTTTTGATCGGGTGAACCAATGATTCAATGACTCATTCATAAAGAGAACTATTTACTTCATTCCTGAATGAATCAGCTGTTTGAGCGAATCGAATGAATCGAACTCCATGACTTCGTCATTAAGAATTTACCATCACCTACTGGTAGTTTTAGATTCTTATTGAGAGTATCATTTCATTAAAAAAATATTTTATATTTCCATATTAATAAAAAACCCAGTAAAGGTATAGTTCACCCAAAAATCTAAATTTTATCATCATTTACTCACCCTCACAGCTGTTGAGGCCTAAAAGTTTGTGTAATAAATTCTTTTGAATAAAAAAAAAATCTTTTTAAAGCTAATTTTTGAAATGTCTATTTCATGCTTTTTTCATTTAACACAATAATTACTTTATTTTTGGGGGCGGGGTTAATTTCTCAGCCAAATTTCATGTGCGATTAATTTGCAATCAATTATATTAATGAATTGCCACATTGTGTAATTAACTAATTAAAAATGTTAATCTCTTGACAACCCTAGTTAATATATTAGTTAACGACCTGATATTCTAATAACAATAAAATTACACATATACCATATAAATATTAGGTAAAATTGCATTGATTAATTAGGTTAAATTTGAAAAGATTGTAGAACATACACTATTTACACAAAGTTGCTGCATGGTGGCCATACCTGGATCTTCAGAGTTCTTTCTATATTAAGGATCTTCTCGTAGTTCACCTTCACTGAGTTTTCCACCTCCTCCTTCTCTGCTGCAAACTCTACAGGAAGACATTAGAAAAGTCGTGTTAATGCGTAAAGATAAACTGTAGTCAACCACTTGGAATTAAGATTACCTTCTTCTTGAGCTCGGAGCCTTTTATCCAACTCGGTCTTCTCCTTACTGAGGATCTCCACGTCTTTGGTAAGAGTTTTAATGGATTCCTCAAGCTAAACGAAAATGCATTATACTCCAATTAAAAGCCACTAATATAACCACAAAGTTGACAATAATGACTAATGAGTAAAATTGCAGGTGGCATATAGAGTTCTAATCCGGAAAATGTGCTGGAAGACAAACGGACTATATAAACGAAATGGTCAGATTGAGAGAAGGATGCCTGTCCTTTGCTAATAACAGACCTGTGTGATGCTGGAGTCTTTCTCTGAGATCTCCAGTTTGTAACGTGACACAGCCTTCTTGTTCTCCTGAGAGAGTTCAAAATACTGTTCTTCCTGAAGCGCACGGGCCAACTGCTCCGACTCTGCTTTCGTCATGGTGAGGTCCAACTGGGCAGAGAGCGACTCCCTACAAAAAACATTTATGGAGGAGGAGTTCACAAGAACGTTCAACGGTATTTCTGAGTCACAAGACACTCTTTAGTTCCTTTAACATTTTTCTAAAAGCAACAAATTCATGAAGAGGACTTTTACTTCTCTGAGTACATGTCCTGGACTTTTTTGAGAGCGTCTTGAGTTTGTCGATTCCTCTCTTCTATCTCCTCCTTTAGCTCCTTCACCTGAGTTTTATAGAGTGTCTGAAAACAGGAAAAAATGGCTTGAGAATGTATAAACGATGCTGATTTCCTCTCATGATATGACCACACACAAGAACATAACACCCTGACATGGCCGTAACTCATTAAGCTGGGCCTTATACCATGGCATTGTCGATTATTATTTGTTTTAAAAATGTTAGGTAATTTGTATACAATTTCAAGTTCAATTTCCATATCACTTTGCCAAACTCCATCAATTCCTTCCTAAGCCAAGGCTAGTGCCAAGTTAATCAAAAGAGTGGCTTCAGGCCAAAACCCTGAGAAATGTATTGAGAGAAATGTACTATATTAGACATGCACATCTGTAATTGTGGTAAAAGCAGAATAATTAACTCTGCACCACTTAATTGCAGTGGTGGTCCGCTGTGTGTTAGGAGTTAGAGGTTTTTCATTAAGGAGATGAGTTTGGAAGTGACTATTATATTTATTTAAGTCCGGGACACATCATGCCGACGGTTTTTGAGCGTCGGTCGGCTTGGTTTTTTCGGTGTGTTCTGCACTGTTGGCTCTAGTCGGACGCCGTCAGGGTTTTTTTGGGGATTATTCAGCATGTTGAATCAGCGTCGGGCTGTCGGTGAGAGGGATCACTCTGATTGGCTGATTAGCTTAGCGAACAAATCAGTGCACAAGAATAAAAGCGAAAGTGGTGAAAATGAGTAAAGAAGTCAAGAAGGTACAGACAGAAGGCTGTTATAACTTTACATCATCTTTGGCCTTGTTTACACCTGGTATTAAGATGCGTTTTTGGTCGATCGCATCATAAGCAGACGAGTGAGACACATGACTGTTTACAACTGATGTTTTATCCGTCTCTTTTGCCCACTTTCAACCACTTCTGACTGATTTCTTCGAGGGGAGGGTCTAAAGGCGGGTGAATGTATGGGCTTTTTCAGATCTTTCCATCTAATGGACGAAACAAGCTCACGCAGTTTAATTATGAACTGACTGGAGAAAACAGAAAAACATACGGCGAGCAGCAGCTTTCGTTTCTGCTCAAGACCAGAACTCAGGAACGGTGAGAGAACATTGTGTTTGGTACGTTTTTCATCTCCAAACCAAACTTGGGTCTTCAGCCGACAAAGTTTAAATCCCGTCTGGCTACACACTTCCCATGTTTACGCATTAGGTCAGTTGGCGTAGAGTAGATGGTCATTTGTGGTTGTTTGAACACATTCGACCACATGAGCGTTTACTCTACGAAAGCAATCCGGGCGAATGAGTTTTTGACTCCATCTGGAAGTGGAAGAGCTCAAAACGTTTTAGACCCCGTTTACACCTGTATTTAACGCCGCTCACTTGTGATCCGATCGACCAAAATGATTTTAACCCTCAGAGGTCGGAGATCACGCCGGCGTGATCTGCTCGCTTTTTTCCTTATGAGTTGAATTGAGACCCCAAATACTCTTTTGACTTTGATTTTATAAAACAAGTTTCATACATCAATCGATTCTGTTAAATGTGTATTATTTTTGTGTATACTCACAATAAAAACAAAATGTTGTGCTTTTTGCCAAATAAAGAAAAATAATCACGAAGCGAGTTCTGCCTTCTCTCTGTCCGTGTAGTCCATTCTGAAACGCGTCCGAAAATGAATCATAACTCAGCGAATACTTCTCACACAGGCACGTGAGATATGTCTTTATGAAGCTTGAAATCTCCTCTTTTAAATGAAGTAATTTATATAAAAAACAAATGTTTTTAACTCATGTAATCCCTTTGAAAGCAAGGAGAGGTACCGTTTTTCCTTCTCCCTTCATTATCTCTAAATGAGCTGCAGCCGCCCCGCCCCCGGCGCGATTCACATGTAAATAGTTTACCTGATCTAGTATGCATCGCATACGCCCCCCGATCAATGCCATAAAAACACAGTTTGTTCATCAGACTTCAGACTGATAGTTCATCGCGTTTTGAGTATGACACGCTTCTCCGGTAATAAAGACTCCCTTCAGATGATTCTGGACAGCGAGGAAGAATGCACCTTTTCCTCAGAGGACGAACGGCAGCATTTTGAAGAGCGAATTCCGCCGCGAACACAATTTCAGAGTAAGTTTTACTTAAAAGTCTTTTGTCTTTTATTTTTCGTGTTCGCATTTATGAGGAAAAAACAATATTACGTGACAGTTCTCCATTATGGACGCGAGCGCTCTAAAAAAAGCACTAAAAGACTTTCAAACTTTCACAGAGACCTCAAAACAGAAAGTACAAATCCTTTCTTTAAAACGAATTTCGTTTTGTATCAATTGTATCTTAATTTTAATAATTTTTTCATTAACAAATTTCCTGGATTTAAAGTAAATATAGGCTAGCAATCACAACATAAGGTGCTTGAACTGGAGATCATCATGAACCAGACCGTAGCCTATTCTCGCCTCACATGTCTAAAAAATGTGAAATATATTTACAGAAAGCTGGTTCTAAACAAACCATCCAAAACACTAGCCTACTGCGAAGATCGCGAGTCAATAGCCTATCGTCAACTTCATCTTTGCCAGAAGTTAAATTTAAATCGCGTGTGTGAATGAATGATGATGTTTTAGCAAACTGAATTGCTACTGAGATGAGTAAAAATCGACTGAAATATGAATACATAGATAAAATGTAGGCCTATAATCTTTTTTTTTTTTTTTACAAAGAAAGAGTACACTTGAAATATTGTTGAAATTGTAATTATTGTTGTAATTGTAACCTTTTTAATAAAATAGCAAAACATATTTACAAGATAGATGTAAGCAAAATCTTAAATGGTCAATATAAGTCTTCTAAATATATCTGTTGTTCTTGTATTGTGGCTCAGTCAGTTTCACACCTGAGTGAATGGCTCATCATTATGCAGAGTCATTATGCAGAGTGGGTGGGACACTGTAATCTAAGGTGTAAACTACTCCTCCCCCTCGCATATTGGATTTCCAAGCAAAACCTGTTTTACATCAATTTAAATCAATGTATGGTTTTATGTGAACGATAAAGCAAGACTATTTTCACATAATTTTGAAGAAAAAACACTAGGCGAGGACATCCATTTGTCAAAAGTCTTATTGACACATATTTACTATGTGTTTTGTGGCCTTATTTCAGAATTTTTATTTTTTATTTTTTTCAATAACCACGCATAAACATTATTCTCTCAAAAATGAAAACATGTACATACACATGGCTCACATATTATGGTAGCCCTGTTTGTGCTTTATAGAGTGAATTTACACCTTTGCCATTAATATGTTTATAAGCAACTGAAAAAAGCACAAATGTCAGGGCATGTCAGAACATCTCAAGGGCCCCAAAAACAGCCCAGACCCCAGAGGGTTAATATCAGGTGTAAACAGGGCCTTACCTGAGCATTTGAATGCACTAATATTTTCATAATAACATGAGCCGCTTGGAATGAAGAAAGGGATCAGTGTAATTGATATTCAAAATGGTCAGCGATCACTGCTTTGTTTATGGTTTGTATTTCTGCAGTCCTAGTTTTGGTTTCCCTTTTTGAATGATGAAAATAGACTATTGATGTCTAGACAGATACTTCCTTACACGCAGGAGCAGAAACCATGTGATAGTTGACAGTCACCTTTAGTCGTTTTACTGTGTTCAAGCGCAGCTTTTTGACCGAGACGCAGACGACGAGAGGCGACAACAGTCAGCTTTTATCATTGCTGGTTCTTTGACGTCGGCTTGGTGTGTCCCGGGCATTAGTCTGGTTACTGACAAATTTTTTAATCTCAAGAAAATTGGTCACTAGCTAGGCTTCCATCAATGTATTTTCATGCTCATTTTGTGACATTGCATAAAAACACACACATAAAAAAATAATTGTTTGCGGTGGATGTTTTTTTTTGTGCATAAGATATTATGGAAACATATCAAAAAATGTAATGTGACTTTGCCTAAACAAGTCCTGTGACTGAATAATTTGCTCAGAGAAGACATTATATAATACAAGCATCTGCCTCTGTTGTGAATTGTGTTGGTTTGTCTGCTTGCACTAAGCTCAAAGTCATTTATTACATTAAAAAAAGAAGCCACGGTAGCTTCTCCTGTATCTACAATTTCCATTTCCGGTGATATACTGAAGCATTTCTCTTGTACATACTAACGGAAATGTAGCTTTCTTTGCAATCAGTTTTTTCAAGATTCCAATTTTTTTCTTCTTTTTTTTTTTTTTTTACATAAATTGAATTCGCAACTTGAATGGAAACCTGGCACATATGAAATATGCCTTGAACCCAACAAGCTTTATGGGGCTTTACACCTGGAAAAGGTTACAAAAGCATTGCTAAAGTTGTTTCTTTTTTTACCGTGATGCTACAATATCAGGATTAGGAAGTATTTTACCTCTGTGAGGCAAGAATTGGCAACGACACAACACTGTAAGCAAATAATGTAATGAGCAAGATGATGATCACACACGAGGCACTTGATGCGTTTTCACCTCATTAAGGAAAAGGAAACATGAAAAATGTTCAGCAGTCTGTGATACTCACTGAGAAATACTGTTCAGCCTCCAGCTGGTCCTGAAGTTCCCTCATCTGTCCCTCATTTCCTCTGTACTGCCTGAGGAGACACACGCTTCCATCAATCAGTCACTTCAGCTTCACAAACGGTATTTATTCAGACTCCACAGCTCAAGCAAGTGGAAATGAGTGTAAACCTGGCAGGTCCACCCACTAGGTCTTTTGACACATTAGGGCAAGTTGTCTCAAGCAAAAGTCATTTGAGAGATAAACAAAGTAATTATATTTTGATAAAAAGATTACAGTTTTTTTTTTCTTGGAATAATGTAAAATGATGCATAACTCACAATAAGGTCAGGGACCTACGGAAGCTTGTTTCCACCAAGCAATGTCTTACAATTCTGACTTTTTTTCTTAGAACTGCGTGATATAAACTCGCAATCCTGACTTTTTGCGCCAATATAAATTATACAGGTTGCTAAGGAAGCTTGTTTCTGCCACAAAAAAAGATAATTGCGACTTTTTATCTCGCAACGACAAAATCTCGCAATTGTGAGAAATAAAGTCATAATTGAGAGATAAAAAGCTATTCTCTTTTAAATTTTTTTATTCCATGGCAGAAACAAGCTTCCATAGGAGCTTGTTAATATAAATCGGTTAATGATTTAATGCAGACTTTGAGGTACAAAACAATCCGACAGAGGGGAAGTTAAACGATTAACTGGCAGTGGAACTCCAGACGGAGGTCAACTCTTAATCCCAAGTGTAAATACTGGCAGCCAATAGTTTTGGCCAGATTTAAACATAATCTGCAATAATAGCCTTTTCTACAACAGAAAAGCCTTCTAAATATTCAGTAATGTAATAGCTGTTGACAGTTAGGCATTTTATGGACAGAACAGTTACAATTAGGGTCCAACATGACCAATAGAAATGCTTGTACTAAAAAAAAAAAAAGTTAAAAGGATGGTTCACCCCAAAATGAGAATTCTGTCATAATTTACGATTAATCTTCGATACATAAATTAAGATACTTTAAATGAATGAGAGGTTTCTGTCCCTTCATTTAAAGTCCAGGTAATTAAAACTTAGAAGACCCAAAAAGATCAGGAAGGCACCATAAAAAGAATCCATATTAATTGAACGGTTTAATCCAAGTCTTGTGAAGAGATACGATTGGTTTATATAAGGGATGCACTGATATGACCATTTTGGCCGATACCGATTACTGATAATGCTTTATATTTGAAAGCCGATAACCGATATATTGGCCGATATATTATATATATATAATTTTTAGATAATTTTTGAGAGCCTCATTACAAAAACAAAAGTCTCACCATTAAAAGCCATGTCCCAAGCACACAATTAAAATGTTCTCATTCAATTTTATGTGAATGAGAATGGTGGTGGTTGAGGAGATTCCCCCCTTCTATGTAAAGCGCTTTGAGTGTCGAGAAAAGCGCTATATAAATGTAATGAATTATTATTATTATTATTATTATTATTATGTAGCCTATATGACGGACTTGCGCTGCACATGTTGCACTTAACCATATTTTCCTTTTTTTCAGTGACTCCAATCATATTTCAAGCAATTCAAAATCTTCATGTTGAACAGTGCACATCTGAAGTGAAATTATCCATTATTTATCGGCTTTAATATATCAGCCCAATTTTCTTATCGGGTCGATAACGATAAAACCATAAATGAACATATATCGTGCGATACGGTGGCCGATATATCGTGCATCCCTACTTTATATAATGAACAGAAAGATTTAGGCTTTTATTTATATCATTTGGACCCTGTTTAGAAACTAGATCATTTTACTATTGCTGCCTAATAGTTCCAAAGAACATGAGTTTCGTGTCTTTTATTTAAAAAAGGGAGCTATGTACATATATATATATTCATGAGGGCAGGAGAGAGCAAAAGAGCATACTTGGTGAGCTGGGCCAACTGGAACTCGACGGAGCGTTTGTTCTCGAGGGCCGCGTTGATCTCCTGTTTGAGTTGCTTCTCTGATCCTTTCAGGCGTTCAGCCTCCATCGTCCAGCTTTTCAGCTCGTTTTGGGCCACCGAACGCTTCCCAGACTCTTGCTCCAACTGCACCCGCAGCTCCTTGACCTTGGGGGGTGGAGAGAAGACGAAGGATGCTGGATTCATAACACCTTTAACAGTTTGTAATCTTTTCAAGCCAAGCTGTTAGGTGGGTTGACACTCACCTCGTCCTCCAGCCTCTCCTTCTGCTTCATCAGCTGCTCCATCTTCTGCACAGACTGTTTGAGGTCGAACTCCAGCATGGAGCACTGCTTCTCCACCTCCACCACCCTGCTCTCCGCTCGCATCCGCAGGGTGGTCTCCTCCGACACCTTCTGCTCCACCGCTGACAGAGAAACAGAAAGAGAAAAACTGAACACCATGGACAAGAGCAGTCGATCGATATATTGGTCGATATTTGGCATTTCAAAATGTTTACAAATATGCAATTCATCGTATCACTGTTAATTGTATCAGGCATGGTATCATAAAAAGTGTACTTTGAGTCTCTGACTTAAGAACGTTTTGTGAATAAAATGTAGTTTGTCCCTGGACATGCATGAGAGGGCAACTTTAATTGTAGATTTTTTGCTCATCAGCCACTGTGGCTAGTGGTTTTCCAAAGTTACTAGCCACTCAGCATTTTCACTGCATCGATACAATGGGGGAAAATGGCTTTATAGATATTTTTAATATTATCTCATAATTTGGCAGCAGGTTTATTAGGCTGCTGTCACTTTAAGACCTGAAACACAGATCCATTATACTGTTACACATCCGATTTCTTTCTCAACTGTTTACGTTCAGTAAAAACATAACTATGTTAATGTGAATACTCACCAAGACCAGCATTTTGACATTATTTTGTTTGACTGTTTAAGCGCAATAAGCAGCAAAAAGAAGTCAATTTAGTACTGTGAGATGGCTTTATGTGCTCACACTTTGGGTTTGAGCACAAAATCTGCAGGAATGAGTTAAATTATGCGCAATCCCACACCGAAATTCCAGCCCTGTAACACCAACAATATTCATCAGGAGCAAATGAAACAAGTGAGTGAGGGGGTGGTGTCCAGGCTTGCAGCTAAACAAGACGCCGTGCAGCTCTGGACACGCAGTAAGATGGCATTGGTGCGTCTTGCACACACACATACCGTGCATAGCAGCTGACTTGGATTCCTCAATAGACTCATATTTGTCTGTGAGTTGAGCCTTCGTGATGCGGTGCTCAGTCAATTCCTGGTCTAGCCGCTGCTGGAGAGTCTTCAGCTTGTAGTTTAGGTCAATTTCCAGACTGTTCTTCTCCTGAGGACACAGAGAACATAGAAACACCGGTTACACAAAACACAGTAACTACACACAGCCTACACACAGAGAACACATAAAATAAAATGTATGTGGGTGGATTTTTCTTGAAGTAAACACTTTCAGTTATCCTTGAGTGAGACTATGGCATGAGACTATATTTTCAAAACGGTTTATCTCGGAGCAATTCTAAGCCAGTCTCATTCTACTGTGTGTAAAATGGTTATACACTTGAAACAGACTTTTTAATGGTGAGACAGTTGCAAACAGTGAGAAATGTTAAATCCTAACATTGCTGCCTAGGTTTCCATTCTAAGTGCATTGCTGAAAATGACTAGTTCAGTCATGAAACCGTAAGGCGCAGGCTGATAGGTCCTTTACATTCAATCTGCTAGCAATCATATGGTTTCCTACAAGGTACAAGCTGATTGGCCTCTGCTGTATTGCAGCCAATGAGCTTGCTTGTTCAACATTTGAATAGTCTGGTTCAGTGTTTGCTGTAAGCCGGTCTATAGAGTTTCTGAGACCCTCCACCTCCCCCAGCTCCACTTGTTTAGACTTGCTATGGGATTTAAAGTGTGCCTATTTATGTGGCAGCAGCAGTATGTCTTACATGCTCACAGCAGATTGTCACTGTATGGAAGCAGATTGTCACTGTCACTAACATGCTAAGACTATCCAGAGAAATACAATGAGAAGTGATATATAGCCAAATCAACTTAAATGTCAGAAAGTCTTGAATTTTCCCGCCCAAACTCTATTACCAAAATAGTGCTGACTGACCAACAAACCATGTAAAGAGAATGGTTAAACTCAAAATGAAGTAGGGCTGCAGCTATCGATTCTTTTTGTAATCGATTAATCTAACACTTAATCGATCGATTAATCGGATAATTTTTTTGTGTATTTTTAAACAACCAAAAAAAATAATGCATAACGAAAATTATGTGGCTGTAAAATGATCAAGCATTTGGCTTTTATTTCTCAAAAAAAAACCAGAGGTATTTATTCCAACTCCAACATGTGGCTCCAAAACTAAGCCTATTTATTGCAATTTTTACCCATTTAGTGTTTATAAGTGCCAAAGCCAACAATTATATAACAATACAGTTAAGTCAACTTACTGAAAAACATGTATAACATGTAAAACTATGAATACAAACTTAAATAGTAAAGTCTTAGTTTAAATAGTTTAAATAGTAAAGCCTTAGTTTTGTTTTGTCTTCTTAATACAACATTACAAAAAAAGGATTGCACCTTCTGCAAATTACCCACCTGAGAATAAAAATAAATGAATATAAAATATCAAGCCAAACAGGTACACAATGTATACAATTTATAAAAAAAATAAATGTAAATAAAACAATTATAAATAAGAATCAGACTTTTTCAGCTGTAATCTCAAAACAAACATCAAAATGTACTTTTATAAACTTTTATTAACCCAGCCAATATAATCACAATGAACACATCCAAAATAAAATCTTTAACATATATATAACAACTGCAAAGCGTCTCATTTGTAAACAAAATGATTTACGCACTAAATCCAATTGCTGTGAGGTTCGGGATGCGACGTCTGTTTTGAGAGTTTAAAAATATAGAAATTGTGCTGAAGTTTATGCTGGATTTAATGCGTAAATCATTTTGTTTACAAATTAGACGCTTTGCAGTTGTTATATAAATGTTAAAGATTTTATTTTGGATGTGTTTATTCTGATTATATTGGCTGGGTTTATAAAAGTTTATAAAATTGAAAGGATATCTTTTCTTGGTGCATTTGGAAACAAAACTTGTCTATTTCTAAATGGAATCGCGTGCATCTCTGATGATTATACTGTCCGTGTAAAAAAAAAAAAAACCTTAACAAAAAAACAGACACACCCCAAAGCGGAGACGTTACAGCGTTGCCAGCGGCACTGAGCGGAGTTTTGCCGCTGTAGTGGACACGCACCTTTACTCTCCACCATTGCGCCAACTAAATTCAAAATGTATCACGCGCTATGGTGTGCTTCCTGAACATTGAACAACGGTCCGTGTGAAACAATCAGATCCCTGTGCATCACAGGAATTTAACGAGGCTTCGAGGCAGCGTTTTTGCTCCGAGGAATTTTTGGAATCGAGTAACTCGATGAATCGTTTCAGCCCTAAATGAAGTCTATTTTTTTTTAACATTACATTTACTTTCCTACACTGTCCGAAAAATGTGAAAAAATGTAGATTTAGGCATAAAAGAGCTTGCCACTGGAGCTGTAACCTTATAAGGACAATTTTATATCTTATCTACCCTTAAAATTGATAATGTAATGTATGGAAAAGTAAATCAAAATAGTCACAATGCAAAAATATCTTAATAGGCCCTCATAGACTGCAAATATTATGTAAAATATATTTAAAAATTGCATTTTAAAATATGTTTTTATGCATTTTAAAATAATATGAAAAAAACGGCAAACCTTCTCAAGAACGTTACATCTGTCTTGGACTTGTTTCCTCTCCAGGTCCACTTTAGACAAACTCTGCTTCAAGTTCTTGTTGTCCTCCTGTAGACCAGTGATCCGAGCTTCAAAGAGACAAAGAACAGACTTAGATCCCACTGGATTATCACAATAGTTGCAAAGGGAATGTTTTGAAATTTTAAATGAATATTATCTACACTATTTGCACACCATAGAAAATGGTTTTATTAATAAAGAATTCAGACCTTTACTTTTTCACATTGTTTTGTTGCAGCCTTTTGCTAAAATGCTTCAAATGATTATTTTTTCACGTCAAACTACACCCCATAATTAAACAGATTTGTGATAACTTGTGAAAAAACTGAAATATCACACCGACATAAGTATTTAGGGTCCTTTGCTATGACGTTTGAAATTCAGCTCAGGTGCATCCAATTTCTCTTTGAGAGGTTTCTACACGTTGATTGGAATAAATCTGTGGAAAATTCAATTAGTCCATTTGTGTGGAATGCATCAATTCGTCGCGCTGTTTATGTTCCCCAATGATGCATGCTGAAAATCAGCCGTTATTACAAAAATATCTGGCCCGATCTAAAGTGGAAGTGGAAATGTTTTAAACAAAGACCGAATAAAATGCTCTGCACACTCTATAAAACTGAAATGGCACAGGCCTACCGAAGCAGCACAACTTCTATGCAAGAGAAACTGAAAAGAAAGAAAACATCCCGGGGCTCTCCTACCTCAAAACAACGAGACGGCAGCGTAAGGATTTGGACTATTACAGTGAAGTTTTACATAGTACTAGAATACAGTCCCATATTTTGTGCTTAATACGGCTGCGTTCATCCAGCACTCTGTCTTTGCGAGCTGCTGTGGGTGCGAGGCGTACTGTCTGCAACCAGTTACAAAGATCTTAACAGTGTTGGTTATTTAAAATACCTAATGGATGAACTCAGGCCTCAATTGGACTCATTTAAGTACGCACCGTCAATCTTGGTAAAATTTCACGGTTTTATGGACACCGCCATGTTTGATACTGTCGCCGTGGTTACCGCTGTGGTTAGTGAGAATGTGGTTGTGGCTTCAGCTGTTTGATCATGCAGCTGAATGAACATTCAAGCAGGCACTTTAGATTATTCGATTAAAATAATAAAAAAAACTCTTAAAACTACATTCCATGACACAACAACAGTGGTATTTGTAAAATTATGGTGTTTGCTCGTCTGCCATGACACTCGCTGAGAGAGAAGTGCTGCAAGCGGAGAGAATGCTACAAACAGTGATATGGTTCCCGTGGTGATACTGAGTTTTTTCTGTAATTAATTGTGATATCGCACATTCAGGTTTTTAATATATTTTTATATTGTAATATACAGTGCACCAAAATAGATTCAATCCATTATTTTCCTCAATATTATACAAACAATACCCCATAATGACAATGTGAAAGAAGTTTGTTTGAAATCTTGATCAAAAAATCACATGTACATAAGTATTCACAGCCTTTGCTCAATACTTTGTTGAAGCACATTTGGCACCAATTACAGCCTCAAGTCTTTTTGAGTATGATGCTACAAGCTTGGCACACCTATTTTTGGGCAGTTTCTTCCATTCGTCTTTACAGAACCTCTCAAGCTCCATCAGGTTGGATGGGAAGCGTCAGTGCACAGCCATTTTCAGATCTCTCCAGAGATGTTCAATCGGGCTCAAGTCTAGGCTCTGGCTGGGCCACTCAAGGACATTCACAGAGTTGTCCCGTAGCCCCTCCTTTGTTATTTGGCTGTGTGCTTAGGGTCGTTGTTGGAAGATGAACCGTTGCCCCAGTCTGAGGTCCAGAGCAGGTTTTCATCAAGGATGTCTCTGTACATTGCTGCATTCATCTTTCCCTCGATCCTGACTAGTCTCCCAGTTCCTGCCGCTGAAAAACATCCCCTTGCATGATGCTGCCACCACCATGCTTCACTGTAGAGATGGTATTGGCCAGGTGATGAGCGGTGCCTGGTTGCCTCCAGACATGACGCTTGCCATTCAGGCCAAATAGTTCTACCTTTGTTTCATCAGACCAGAGAATTTTGTTTCTCATGGTCTGAGAGTCCTTCAGGAGCCTTTTGGCAAACTCCAGGTGGGCTGACATGTGCCTTTTACCGAGGAGTGGCTTCAGCCTGGCCACTCTACCATACAAGAGCTGCAGAGATGGTTGTTCTTCTGAAAGGTTCTCCTCTCTCCACAGAGAAACGCTGGAGCTCGATCAGAGTGACCATCGGGTTCTTGGTCTCCTCCCTGACTAAAGGCCCTTCTCCCCCGAAAGCGGCCAGCTCTAGGAAGAGTCCTGGTGGTTCCAAACTTCTTCCATTTACGGATGATGGAGGACAGTGTGCTCATTGGGACCTTTAATGCGGCAGAAATTTTTCTGCACCCTTCCGCAGATCTGTGCCTCGATACAATCCTGTCTCGGAGGTCTACAGACAATTCCTGGGACTTCATGGCTTGGTTTGTGCTCTGACATTCACTGTCAACTGTGGGACCTTATACAGTCAGGTGTGTGCCTTTCCAAATCATTTCCATTCAACTGAATTTACCACAGGTATCTCAGGGATGATCAGTGGAAACAGGATGCACCTGAGCTCAATTTTAAATGTCATGGCAAAGGCTGTGAATACTTATGTACATGTGATTTTTTTTTGTTTTTTAATTTTAATACATTTGCAAAGATTTCAAACAAACTTCTATCACGTTGTCATTATGGGGTATTGTTTGTAGAATTGTGAGGAAAATAATGAATTGAATCCATTTTGGAATAAGGCTGTAACATAACAAATTGTGGAAAAAGTGAAGCGCTGTGAATACCTTCCGGATGCACTGTATACACAATATATATATTGTGTTAATATAATCTGCCTGTGTCCTCATCTGTGGTCTATGTTGATGGGGTCAAATGGGGGAAAGTGTGAGCCGCTCTCACCTTGCAGTTCTCTGATCTCCTCTGAGCCCTGGCTGCAGGAGCGTCTCTCGGTGTCCAGCGTGGTCTGCAGTTGCAGAAGCTCTTTCTCCAGCTGCTGTTTGACACTCTCTGCAGCGCGACACTTCTCCTGCAGCTCACGGTTCACTCCCTCCAGCTGGCTCATGGACTTCCCCATCTCCGTGTGGCTCTTCCTCAAACGCACCACCGTGTCCGACTCAGCCCGCAGGAGGTCGTTGGCTTCCCCCAGCTGTGTGAGATGATGTTTCTTAATTATCATGTGGTGTAAACACCTTTCGAAGAACCACAGAGCCACACTTGCTGGATGATTTTTTGAGGAAATCACCCCACAAATGGCTTCCAAAAAAATATCACAGTTTCGATACCATAGCAGAAGTTAATACCATAGTTGATAACATAATTATAAGTTAATAATACATTGAAGCATTAGCATGTAGCCTTCAAACATTGCTTCACAAAGAATCACATTGTCAGTAATAGAAGAAAGTCAAATGGCTTGAAGCTACTAAATGTCTTTGTTTTCTTTTTCTTGTCAGTGTTGCGGCAACAGGATTGTAAGTCTGCATTTACATGACACAGATATATCCTGACACTTTGCTGGTAATCTTTATTGTCAATCGTCACAATTTGGGGAGCGGGGCTCAACGCTAAATAGTTTTTCTACTGCCAGTGGTTCCCAGTTTTACTTGCCCTAAAAACATATTCACTGGCCCAACCCCCCAAAAAACAGGAGGGTTATTTAAACCAAAAACAGTTCTTGTTAAAAGTTATATATTTATATTTATATTAACATATATTTAAATTTGAGAAGTGTTCTTGATAAGCTTACTTGGTTCTGTAGCTGGGCGATCTTGTCATTGTTTTGACTCATTTTCCTCAAGTCTTCCAGTTGCTCCTTCAAAGTAGACACTAGAGAAAAGGAAATTGGATTTAATACTGGGCGGGGGAAAGCTTTATCTTTCCTAATAACATGTTAACAGAGCAATGAAATGTGTATTATACGGACCTATGTGGTGCTTGGGTGAATTATATTCATGTTAGGGCTATTGTCCTGTTTCCATTAGCTAATTTACAGACTGTCATAGTCAAAGATCAGACATATAACTGCTCTCTGCTAGATGTGGTTTTCCACAGAACATTTAATGACCTGCAGTGCCCAACTCAAAAGCCTGTTTAAGGCTGAGCAAATATGCCATGAAAATGTCTTTTTTTTTCCAATGATAGAGGTTCTGCCATGGGGGTAAACTCCAGAAAGCAGGGTTAATATACCTTCACTAAACCCAAAGCTTTCAAGTCAATTCACATATATTTCTATAGCACTTTATACAATTCAGATTGCTTCAAAAGCAGCTTCACAGTAATAAAAAGGAAAATAACAGTGTTAATGTAGCAAAATTTGTCAATTTTGAAACAACTTCAATTTCAGCTGAACAGCTCTACAGAAGAAAACATGGTTGCGAGTTCAAGATCAGTGAGTTCATGACGAAAACCCAAAGACATTGCCAACTAAGTGCTGAATACAAGGCATTTTTCAATACCAAGTACGCCAAGTGCGACTGAGCAGTACGGTCTCCTGAAGACAGGAGGATGCAAGGACTTTAGTGCGGTGCTGTTTCAAAATGTCACTCCCCGTAAAAAAAGTGCCCAGATGTGTTCTTGATATCGAGAATGCGTCGAGTGCAGACTTGAGAGAATCGAATTGAAAACCCCAGAAATCAGCACAGGCGGACGATGTACAGAAGCCTGTAAGCTTTAAACTTTTCTTGTTCTCACTCAAGAGATTTCTGCTGAAAGCTCGCAAATACCCGACGGCTTGTGAAAGTCTGCAGTACTTTTTAATTGCCATATTTAAAACAATGTTAAATGTTACACAAATACTCATGTACAATAAGATATCCAATAATAACAATAAGGTAAATAAGTAAATATTTTATTAGGTTATGACATCTGTGATGTTATGTTTTATTTATTGTGCTTTGGATGGTACTGTCCCACTGCCTAAAACGTGCTGAACAATGCTCGTGTCCTTCCGCGCCCGTTCTTTCAAGGTAGCTGGGCAAGACCAGTCTTCGAAGAGCGCAAGTCCGTTCTTTACATTGAGAAACTTATCTTGGAAACTATGATTATCTTCACTGTATACATATTTATAACAAAATTAAATATAATATAAAACACAACCTTGCCTCTTTTGGGTTTTATTTTTAAACTATTAAACCTATGAATCCTCAATAAAAGGAACGGAGCAAAAACACATCCAGGGATTTGAACTGTATTTGGCTAGAAGTGAACTTTGAATTGGAACAGAACTTAGGCAGAGACTAATGAGGTTTCACAAGTTCACTAGTACAGACAAAAATGCATATTGAGAAATGTATCAAGATCACCATAGGAAAAGGATGGTAAAAGAAGGGCACCATACATTTACTAATTGTGCAATCATGTTTTTTCTTTTTCTTCTTTCACCATGTCATACTTTATTGACAATGTTTGATGTTTTGAAACAATGTTTTATTTTTATTACTGTGAACAAGAATATATCTGTAGGGTTATGATATAAGTTTGAAGCTAAATAAATAATAAAAAGTCTGTGCTTGCAAAGATAATACGGCTCTGTAAGTCTTTTTTTATGTATAGCTGTTTTACTTCCACATTTGTTAGAATTTTTTTGTATTATAGAAATACATTATAACACTTTGGGGAATTTTATTTCTTTTAAATGCAAATCCAAATAAATAAAAATTGTTTTATGTTATATTAAATTCATTTTTAAAATTAGTTATATAAATGTATTATTGAGCGAAACCTGAAGCCTTATCAAAATTAGAATGAGACCCCGACGACTCCTCACCCTCATTCTCCAGATTTCTTCGTTTTTCAGCCTCCTGGTCAGCCTTCCTTTGATGTTCTGTTGCTCGGTGCTGGATCATGATCTTGTCTTTCTCAAGTGAAGACATGTTAGCCTCCACACTCTTCCTTTGGTTACTCTGAAACACGTAAAGACAACAGAATAACTAGAAACCGAGAATTAACATAATATAAAATATAAAAGTTTCACCAGATATAATTAAATTTAACTTTAATTATCTATTGGAGCTTTGCATACAAAATACATATCCTCTGTATTCATTTAGATACATGCTTTAGAGATTAAATCATTTCACTCACCTCCTCATCTAACTCTTTCATTATCTTGTCTAGCTTTGTATTGGATGCCCTGAGGGGGAAACAAATCAAAGAACAGATTTCAGAGGCCTGATTTTTTTTATTTAAATTTAGGTTTGGATATAGGAATGAGGAGATTAATTTGGGGAAAGATGGATTTATTGTTGGGGATAGATGGATCTTCACATGGCTGGCTGAGAGTTTGATTTGAGATTGGAGATGGTGATTTGGGATAGATAGATGATGTATTGTGGCTGGATGGACAGGGTTCCCATACCTTGGTTAACTTCAAATTCAAGGACCTTTCAAGGACTTTCCAGGTCCAATACCCTCAAATTCAAGGACTTAATGTGGGGACACGTTTCAAGTGAGAGCAAGGTTACATCATGTTACCTTGTTAATACATTGTTACAGTTTTGCGCCTGTGAATGTCATGGCAACGTACAACACAAAGTACCTCACGCGGGAAACACTTAACGTAACGCGTAAATGCGCGTAACTAGCGTAAATGAATCAAGCTAGTATGCATAGGCCACAAAGTGTTGGCGAAATAACACATTAGCGGCCCGGAGGGAATACTATGGATTTTTTTTTTTAGAAAACTTCTTGCACAAAATGAATTCAAGCACTTTCAAAGACCTGTATCTATGTATGGTTATTTTCAAAAACTTTCCAGGGCCTTGACTTTTTCCCCCCCCCCAGATTCACAAACTTTCAAGGATTTCAAAGACCCGTGGGAACCCTGGATGGATGAAGAGTTTGGTTTGGTTGGATGTATGATGGATAGATGAGGCGTTTGATTGGTTTGGATCGTATGTTTGGTTGTAGGTGGATGGATGAAGTGTTTGGTTCGGGTGTTTGGTTCTGGATGGATGAAGTATTTGATTGGTTTGGATGAGGTGTTTGACTCTGATGGATGGATGATGGATGGATAAAGTGTTTGGATTGTCTGTATTGGGTGTTTGGTTTGGGATGGATGATGAGATGTTTGATTGGTTTGGATGAGGTGTTTGGTTCAGGATGGATGAATGGATAAGGTGTTTTATTTGTTTTGGATAGAGTGTTTGGTTCTGGGTGGATGGATGGATGGATGGATGAAATGTTTTATTTGTTTGGAAATTGTGTTTGGTTTTGGATGGGTGGATAAGGAGTTTGGTTCTGGATGAGGTGTTAGATTGGTTTAGATGGACAGATGAATGGTTGGATAAGGTTATTTGGGTGGATGGGCAAGCAGACAGATAAACACCTGCACTTCTGCTCCATCTCGTCTCTCAGCTGCATCTCACTCTGAAGTTTTTCTTCTAGCTGATAAATTCTCTTCTGAAGATTCTCCAACTGAGAGATCAGAGAAACACAATCAATCATCCTCACAGTTTAAGACAAAGATTCACTATTATAGTGCTTTAAACTCTTTCATTTAAAGTCTCTGTTTAGAGGTTCTTACGTGACTCTTATCTTCCTTTGTTGAGCTGCGTTTGTCAATCTTTATAGTTGATTCCCGAGGAAACCTGATAGGGAGTAAATAATTAATCATTTTTTTCACACTTTTACCAATGTAACACAAACACCTGGGATCTAAGCACTGACTGCCTGTACTCACTGGTTATTGCTGTAGTAGGTGAAACCCACAAACGGAAGCTGGTTGCCTACAAACGCTTTAGGAATGGGGAATGTCTCCTCCTCCCCTCGATCTTCCTCAATGTCGTCGAAGTTGCTTGTGTCTACGTCACTGCTTAACTCCGGCACCACTGGAGCAGCCGCTACATGCAACAATAAAGTAGTACATTTTAATGAGAACAAACAAAGAATGCTACAAATGCAAAAAGTGAAGTCTGATGAAAGGAAGGTACAATTTCACTACAGTTGTTCTTGGTATATTTGTGTCTCTACTCAGAAGAGTAGAGAACAGTGCTGAAAACTGGTGAATACAATTCCAATGGAGTAAATGCGGCCAGGACACCGGGGTTACACCCCTAATCTTTCACGAGAAGTGCCATGGGATTTTTAATGACCACAGAGAGTCAGGACCTCGGTTTAACGTCTCATCTGAAGGATGGTGCTTTCTCACAATAGTCACATCCATGAGATGAACCATCATTCCCAAACCTACAGCTCAAGTTTGATGTAAATCACTCAATCCATGCACAATATTTCAGAAACTCCAACAGGATTTCTTTTGTAATTTTGTCTGGCTCAGTTAGACAATTGTGGGTGGAGTTAGTGTAAATAGCCTCTGCCAACAAGCCAGGCTATTTGCACTTGGTGTGAACAGATACTGTTGAATCTTAATATAGAGAAGCAACACTAGACTATATGCAATGGATTCTACTGCACACGTGTTTATATTTTCTTAAGGAAATGTGAGTGTTTGCCATGGACTTATTATGCAGTTGCTTAAAGGTTCCCAGTGGGTTTTAGTGCATTGCTGTGTTGTTGCTAGGGTGCTTTGGGTGGTTGCATTAAAACTCAAGTCAGAGGAGCTCATCCCCAAACATCAGTGATTTAGGGTGCTTTCACACTTGGTTCGATTGCCTGTTCCGAACCCGAGTTCGATTGCTCCCCCCTCCCCCTGCCCCCGATGGACTGTGTTCACATTATATTATTTGTATCTGAACCGCGGTACGCTTGCGTCATCAAGCTGCAGCTGGCGCGTGCTCGTGTTGCTTGGTAACCGCTATGAAAAGGCGTCAAAATGGATAGAATTGCTCGCTTCACGTTTGTTCTTCTTATTTTAACCTTTGGTTTTGTTTTCAAAGAAAAGATACAGAAACACACTTGCGTCTGTCTGCCGCAAAAATATTAAAACCGTTCCAAAGACAGCGGGATGTCCGCCGAAGACAATTTTTGTGGAGGCAAGCAGAAATCATCTCTGCTTGCAGTGCGTCAATCCCGTTTTTCGTCAAGGTAAGTGTATAGACCCTTTTAAAGTTGTTAAACACACACGCACGCAGGCACGCACCACACTATATGGCATCAATAGTGGTTCACTTCCGCGATTTGGTTCGATTGCGTTCATATCAGCAGCGAACCGTACCCAAGTTCACATGAACCGTACCCCAGACCACCTTTTTAAGCGGACTCGAGTACGGTTCGCGGGTGCGCACCCGAGTTCGGAAAACAGCGTTCACATCATCCAAACGAACCGAACTCTGACGTCATTCGAACCCGGGTGCGCACCAAAAGTGCTAGTGTGAAAGCCCCCTTAGTTTCAACAGATTTACCAGCGCAAACACTTTTTTGGCGTTAAAAAACTACTGTCAGGATTTACTTAAGACAAAAATAAGTGCTGAAAAGGCATGGACAGGGTTATTTTTGCGGCTGACCTTATTGCATATGCATTTGTAAGAGTTTCTCTTTCAGATGCAAAATTTATGGGTGGAGAGTATCTAAATTAATGATGCAAAGTAATTTACTAAGGTCTGCGCTAGTCAATTCACTGATATTTGCGCCATTATTTACCACCCCAAAAAGCATGTCTTAGGGGACGTTTACAAGACAACGAAATGCTTAAAACAGAGAAGTTTTTCCTTTGAGTTTTTTCACGTACATACGCCACCATTGTCAAAACGATGCCCATTCACATGGATCCGTGAAAACGACTAAATACGCTGTATTTGCTGCCAGGCCATTAGACGGCGATGAAACACTATAGACTGAACACGTAATACGCATGTGCAAGACGTCATCGTCTTCAGAGATTCACGTTTAAATGGAGAATGTTTTCAAAAACTTGCATTTAAAGCCTATTTTCAAAAGTTTGCATTTTCAGGCACCGTTGTCAAAACACAGCTGTCGTGTAAACGAACGACCAAAATGCATAAAAAGTTTGACCTTTATAGTTGAAAATGGTGTCATGTAAAACAGCCCCTTAAACCAGATGCTAATTTGCGCTGCTCTTGGTAGATTGCACTGGCCAATATGGAAATGATCCATTAAATGTTCTTTCATTTGCACGTCGTCAGTAGATCACGCGCAGAACTTTCCACTCCCATGAGCACTTTTGTTTAGTAAAAAGTGCTCCTTGTTTAGTAAATCTGGCCCTTGGTGTCTAGGTCACCTGGAAGTTTCTAGTAATCCTGAAAGCTGGTTCAGGTGTTTTTATTTAGAGTTGGAGCTGAACTCTACTGGACAGTGGCCCTCAAGGAACTGAGTTTGACAACCCTGGTCTAGATGGTTCATTTTTTTTTATTTGATTGTATTGTGCACTAGATTGCATTTGAAAAAGGAAACTCTCTCACTGAAGAGCTCAACTCAACCCTCATGTTCTTTCAACCTGTGTGCATTTATTTTTCTGTGGACAATGAAAGATGATATTTTTAAAATGTCTTATAATTAGTTTTTTTTTTGGTCCATATAATTAAAGTCACTGGGGTCCAGTGTTGTTTTGGGGTCCAGTGTTGTTTTGGACCCCGGTGTTTTTCAGACCTTAGTATAAACAGTAGATGGTTTCAAAGATAAAAGACAAGAATCAAAAAGGTCGGAATTTTGAAAAGGTAACCAAGCTGGCAGATCTGAGGTTCAGAAACTCAACTCACTCTCTCTGATGTTCTCCCATGCCCACTGGTCGTTCTTGAAAAAACCGTGTCGCTTGATTTCATCGACTCCATTGCGTCCTAACCGCACTTCCCTAGTGAGAGATGAGATGAGATGAAATTAGCACAGTGTATTTTGAGTTAACATGCTTTCCGTCAATCCCTGATATGCAACTGATCAGTGCGGAAAACACTTACTATATTTTATTTGTAGCTAAAAAGTGTTTTTTTTTTTTATGCAAACCTGTCGGTGAGGAAAGCACAGATGAGGTTTTTTGCATCCTTTGAGATGTCGCTGTCCTCGGGGAAGGTCAGGGCATTCTTGTGATTCATGATCTTGCTGTAGGTGCCCACCAGAGAGTCAGCATAGAATGGCGTGTCACCTGAGGATACATTGAACAACACATAACACTTATTCTTCTGAATGCTTCCTCTATCCCAAGCTTTGTGATCCCTCCATCTGTTGGGAAGTCTCGCATTCTTAGAAATGTGTCTTCGTCTTTCGAGTTTAGTTTCTAAGAATTTAACCTGGAGCCAAACTGAACGAACAGCTACTCTTGTGCTTCTGCCAAGACCTTCCCTCTTGATGTAGGGATCTATGCTCAGAAGTGTAGTTTTTAATAGGCAACTTCTATGGTAATTTGCAACATGAGGATTCTAAACAAAGCAGTCTGAAATGTGATGAGATATAAAGACTGTGCGCCACAAAATAATACGAATAATAAGAAAACATGTCTTTCTAATGAGCTGTCCTTGCACAAACACTATATACTCTGATTCACCAACAAATGGCTTATAACCTGGTTATTTAATCAAATCACACAAGTTACCGGTTCATACGTAAATCAAGAAAAGAACACTCCTTTTAAAATCACTTAAGTGGTCAATCACTTCTGCGAAAACTATATAGTTATAACTAACTGAAGCTGACTACACTACACAATGAATCTCGTTTTCATTTATATATAAATATATATATACATGCAAATATTTCTTATATATATATATTTGTATTAAATGTACATGTACTATGCAACTTTTGACCTTCAAGCGGTTAAAAAGCAAAACTGCATGCATTTTGTGGAAGAATATTGTTTTGGTTGTGCTTTGGCTCTGCGGGACTGTGCGGATGAATATGACCCTTCACGTTAGATACAGTTTTACAATGAACTCTGTTTGAGAGCTACATATGGCACTTTATCTAATAAAACACCTTACTCACCACTAAAATACAACATCACATCTCGCCATCTACGAAAAGCCAATGTTGATCTCGTTTTATTACGAACTCTGTCGTGTTCTCTTTTTGCCAGCAGACTCTCCTCGTTTCGGCGTTTGTTAAAACGGGTGAATCCCCAGAGTTTTCTCGCTCATTGTGACAAGTAACCTCAGCCACCCCACACTAAACGCACGTCAAAGTAGCCGGAGCAACTACTCTCTATTGACGGATATGACGCGATGTATGTACGCAGCGAAAACCATCCCGACAGGTCTAAAATATAAATACTTAGACTTAGTGAATCAGGGTAAGACAAAAACACGTTTTGGGAGAAAGACTGATGATGTAATGACTTTAAATCCGGTTAATTTTGAACCAAAAATGGTGGACCTTTACATAGTGTACCTTTAAATAATAGAAACAAATTAATACAACGTCCTCACGTTTAATTAATATATTAATTGATACTGTATAATAGACAAATATATTGGCCTATTTTTTTTCTGCATGTCATGTGCAAAAAACAAACAAAAGTGATGACATATGAAATAATGTGGTGACAATATTGGTATTTAGCATATAAATCCATGTATGGGAAACGGACTACCAGTTTAATGCTCCCATGCAAATCAAACCAACTTTCAACTGTCATAAAACGCAAGCACTTGACATTTACTATGCTGCTTGAATTTGTTCTGAATAACAAACATATTCACATAAGCTAAATTTGCTCCTGTGAATATGAATTCTTTTACTTAAAGTGTTTTTGTTAGATTACCCACTGACTGCAACCGTCAAATCTAACCCAAAGGCACAGCAAGGTTGACTAACACTCATGAAAAATAAACGTTCACCTGAAAAGCTGCAAATGCATTCAAGCTTGTTTGCAAATGCGAGACTGATGCTAAACTCACCAACGAGCATCTCATAGAGGAAGACTCCCACAGACCACCAGTCACACTCTCGGCCATAGTAGCCGTCTCCTCCCTGCGACTTCAGTACCTCTGGAGAAATATAGTCTGGAGTTCCTACTGCTGTGTCACATCGTACCATCCCATCCTGAGAGGAGGAGAACAACAGAATATAGTCTGCGGCAGAACTCAAACAACAGTGCTTTGTAGGAATGGTTCAGGATGTCATTCACCAACTGACTTTAGATGCTAGCTTTAGATGTAGATATTTTTTAGATTATTGTTTTTAATATTTTTTTAGTAATGGTGCTTTAAAGGTATAAGAAATTGTGTGGATTGCTGTAAACAACATTCACTGCTCTGTGAGACAGACAGCTGCCATTTCATCCAGTACAAAGGATATATATATATATTTTTTTTTTTACTTTTTTTTATGTTTATATACAGTTGTATTGATAACTATGATGGTGGGTTATTCTTGGGTCATACCCAAGTAGAGAAGCTAAAGAAAATGTTTAATTAATGATGAATCATATGATGAATTATTCTTTCTTCGTCTGTATGTCAAATGCAGATTCCTGAACTGATGTATTTCAATTGTTAAATGTCTTAATTTCCATTGAACATCAAGTATGGGGTTATAATTGATGTCATTTTCCCAAATAAGATTCGTACACAGTTTAATTTACAATATATCAGGTGAAATTCTATCATACAGTAAGAAGTGATGTCCGGCATAGGAAAATTAACATCTTCAAACTTTATTTAAATATTATTAAAAATGAGTTAAGATATTTTTAAGCATATTGCATAGTTGTGCTTGTAGTCAACTGTTTAATCTGTGAGAACGCAATGAAACATGCCAAATTGTGCCGACAACATTTTTGGTCAGGCTGTCATACAAAGAAATGATGAACATGCAAACACAAGAGAGAATCAAGTAAATATTAATAACTGATTATGTTGTAGTCAATGTATGTGTTTTCCTGCAAGATTTTTGTTGTTCTATGCAGTTCCCCCCCCCGAGGCTGTAGTTTGCCTGTCAGACAAATACCTTAACCAAGTTTAGTGTTTTGTTTTTCCTTCATATTTAAAATACTATAATCCTCATATTTTGACGGTTTAATTGAACTTGTCGGTCATTAAAAACTGTACACTGTACACAGTATTGTGGGAATTTACTGTACAATACTGTGCTAAAGTACAATCAGATGCTTCACAAAAACATTTTTGTGTGTTTATTACACAACAATATGGTTATCAGATCTAGGAAAGGATTAGGAATTCTACACTAAGCACACACACACACACGTGACAATGACTTTTATGAAAATGTGTAGTTTCGCACGTCTCTGGTACCTTGTTCATTTTCATGCAGGTCCCAAAGTCTGCCAGCTTCAAGTGGCCTGCCTTGTCTAGCAACATGTTGTCAGGCTTCACATCCCTAAGACGAATGTTAACACGCACATATTGGTAATCTTCAAAATTTCAAGCAAGCAAGCACACCAGAAAAGTGCAGTTTAATGTGTGCATGAGACCTGTGAATGAAGCCCATGGAGTGGATGCCGTCCAGTGCCAGCACAACCTCAGCAGTGTAGAAACGTGCCCACTTCTCAGGCACATCATAGTTGCTCATCAGGTTGACCAGGTCTCCGCCTGGCATATACTCCATCACCATGTAGAGGTAGCGGTTGTCTTGGAATGCATAAAACAGCTGGATGACATAAAAAAGAAAAAAATGATATACATCTTAATAAACATCTCAACTGTTTATGTTCACTTAAGACACATCTGACTGTTCACATGGATACTTCCCAATATGGGCATTTCAAGCGCAAGACGACGTGAAAGAGTTCAGTATTCACACGTATTCTGCAGACACAGATTTCTAATGTTTATGCACAGAGAACATCCCACACAGCGAGTAATTGAGTTCTCTTTCTCGTCTTCTTACGCTTGAATATTTCATGTGGCGAGGTTGAAACTTTCGTGACGATGCATTACTGGCCCATCAACTGTCCCGAGAGTCGTTCACGTTTGTTCGTGTTCTCACGACACTGCATTGCTAGAATTCATAAAAAAAAAACCGACCAACTGGCGAATAGGGCTGTCAAAATGGCTGAAAAGCTAAGTTCGAATTTCTTTCGTAAATAATCGCAAAATTCAAATTATATTCGAATTCTAAAGGCAATACTTCATGTTAGAGGAAAAAAAGTGCTGTTTTGTCTCCTATGCCCACAAGAGGGAGCAAACGAGCGCAACATGCAAATATAAACCAAATCGAGCATCGCATCTTTTATTGAAATGAAATTCACTTTGTAAAGTGCATTAACGTTTGAATCAACTGTTCTTAAATAAAACAGAATTTCCTTAATGTGCATGCAAGGAAAATTAGGTTACAATAGTGCATAAAACTGTGTTTGTGCATCAGTAACCTGAGAAAACATGCTTTCAACACACACCATAATGAACTACATGAACACAAAATAGTCAAAAACACCAGATGGTCAACTTGATCTGCAGTGAGTGCTAATAAGCGCTTTTCGTTGACAATGTTTCCAGCTGATGAAAACACACGCTCAGCTCTGACCGATGTGCAGGTATGGGGTTAGGGTCGTTGCATGATTTTTGCCACCAACTGAGAGGGTTTTCGTCAGCAGAAAGCCTTTTCCCGCCATTTTTTCAAATGAACAACGCAGCCGCACTGTGCTGTTTAGTGGATAAGCTAACAAAAACAAACCGCGCCAGTTACATCATCACCATGTCATGCACGCCTCATGACACACCAAAAATTCGAATGCACGTTTTTTGCATTCGAATGTGCCGGGTTTTTTTTTTTTTATTCGACAAATATTCGAAATTTGAATTTTTATTTGACAGCGCTACTGGTGACTGACACAATTTCACATGCTCGACAACGCTTAACTCGCATTTGGCGCTTGGCGAGTGTTAATTTTATACATATACAAGCATCATGCTCAAGAATACAACAAAATGGGTAACACTTTACAATAAGGTTCATTAGTTAACATCAATTAATGTATTAACTAACATGAACTAACAATGAGCATTACATTTGTTACTATATTAGTTCATCTTTGTAAATGTTAGTTAATAAAAATCCAGCTGTTCATTGTTTGTTCATGTTAGCTCACAGTGCATTATCTAATGTTAACAAATACAACCTTTGACTTAAATAATGTATTAGTAAACGTTATAATTAATATTAACAAAGATTAATAAATGCTGAAGAAGTATTGTTCATTCTAAGTTCATGTTAACTAAGGTAGTTAATTAATGTTAACTAATGAACCTTATTGTAAAGTGTTATCACAATATGTTCTAAGAAAGCATAAAAAAAAAAAAACTTCACATGATCAATGGCAACAAAAACAATAAGCTTTATGTCGAGGGTCACATGAACAAACAGGAAAACAGCTCTCGTCGTATCCGCTCGTCGGAGAAAGTGTTAGCAGACATACAAACTGAAGGCGATATCTATGCACGTTTATGCTAATCAGCTAACCTAGCTAGCTATTTTTATTGTTGCCATTTTATTCAACTTAAAAACTCAAATTTTGGATGGACCAATGGACATCGGTTGTGGCTCCGTCATTCGTAGCTGCTTTGAAGGCATCTTGAGCAAAACGTTGTATTTAACGAAGCGCACACAAAAGACCTGAGGTTTGTTGTTACACATAACCTGAATATAATGTATTCAGTTTTTAAATCTGTTTTTATATTAACTAGAGAGCAACTAGACATCCATCCACATTCAAGACAAATCACACAGCTCATTATGATTAATACTCATAATTAATCAATTGATTCATACCTGTACTACCCAATTACTGTTGGCAAAGGCCATAATATCTCTCTCTTCCCAGAAGAAAGCAGAGTCCGACCTCTTGATCATCTCAAACTTGCTGAGCAGCTTCATGGCGTACACTTTCCTCGTGGCTTTGTGCCTAACCTACAGAACAGGAAGACAGGGAACATGAATAGAGCTTGTTATTTACTTTACCTTCACTATGACACACTAAGAAAACAATATAGAAAATAACACTCGCATGACTTCTACTGTATTCACACTGACGGAAAGTTAAAAATGTAATGCAAAAACAAACTGCACATGTAGAAGTGCTGGGCGGTGTGACCAAAAATCTAGATTCTAGCATTCCCACTGTATTTTGTTCCTTTCATTGACCAGCAATGGTGCACGAAGTACTACACAAATACAGAAAAAGAACACACAGCTTCCCACATAAAATATTACTCCAGTAAAAGTACAAATTTTCATTGTACTTGAGCACAAGTATAAAAGTACTTTATTTGTAATGTTCTTAAGTATTAAAAGTAAAAAAATACTGACAGATGAACCGTGATTATTTACACTAGTAAATTAGTGCAGACAATTTGCAAAAGACAGTCTGCAAAGAAGCAAGTTTGATTTTATTAGCAAAACTTGAAACAATTTTTTAAAAATTAAGCTTAATTTAAGATACTCAAGTTATTCAAGTGTACAAACAAGTAGGGCTGTGAAACGATTAAATCGCATCCAAAATAAAAGTTTGTGTTTAAATAATATATGTGTGTGTACTGTGTATAATTAAATTTGTATATATAAATACACACACATGCTTGTATATATTTAAGAAAAATGTGTAATTTATATATAAAAAATTTATATTTATATATAATCTAAATTATACATAAATATATACAGTATATGTATGCAAATATTTCTTAAATATATACATGCATGTGTGTATGTATTTATATATACAAATGTAATTATACACAGTACACACACATATATTATTTAAACACAAACTTTTATTTTGGATGCGATTAATCGCGATTAATCTTTTGACAGCCCTAAAGGATTCTCAGTGTGCACAAACTTACCACATTACTGAGTGCTCTGTTAGTTACAGTGTTTACTAGCTTTTTATTCATATTTTTTAAAACAATTTCTTTATTTGTGAAAAACACTGGAATACAGAACAAGAAGTTGCCATCTAAAGTAAGTGTTTAGTTTAGAGATTAATTTTTTTAAATAAATTTTATAAAATATATATACGGCTTCATATCGGTCATCCTGCTCTCTAAGATATCGGCATCGGCCATTAAAAAAACAATATCGGTCCACCACTAGCAGTGACAACAGCACAAAAGACGACAATACGCGATACACTTACCAGTTGTACTTCTCCAAATGCCCCTCTTCCTATGACCTTTACCACTTCATAGTCCTCTGCTCTCATCCGCAACTCCCGAATCTTGCTGATTGTGTCCTTATCTAGAAACAAACACACACATGCACAATATAACCCAGAGATGCAAGAGGCAATCAAGGGGCCAATTTTATAAAGCGCTTTGGAGATTCATATTTTGTGAATAAAGTGATAAATTATGTTTTTTGCACAAAAAAAGCATTTGTGTCGCTTCATAAAATTGAGGTTAAACCACTGGAGTCACATGGATGGAGGGACAGAAAGCTCTCAGATTTCATCAAAAAGTTCTTCATTTGTGTTCGAAGATGAATGAAAGTCTTACGGGTTTGGAACGACATGAGGGTGAGAAAATAATGACAGAATTTTCATTTTTGAGTGAACTAACCCTTTAATGCTACACCTTTCTGTTTGCTTTCTGTTTTGCATCACAGGCCGTATCATTTCTGTGCTTTAGTCGAGCAAATCACAGTCCTAAAACCTGGACTAACTGATCGCGGCACACTCTCTCAGTGTTTGCACGCAGCATCGGCTGCCAGCTGGTCCAGCTCGACGCCGAATGGCACGTTCCGCCACAAGGGTTGTTCGGCACAATGGTGGAAAAGCAGCTAGAGTGAGTTCTTATAAAGTCCTGTAGATCTCCCCCTCCACTCTGATAAACCATTTCATCATATGCACTTCTGGCTGTGCCTTTAGACAAGCATCAGCATATTGTTAAGAATCCATTAACAAAAGAGAGGGAGGAATTAGACAACCTCGCTGTAGGAGGAAGTGGAAAGGAATCATTTAGGTGAGTTTGTGTAGCACTGAGGGCCCTAAAGGCTTTATCTGACACAACAGCTCTGCTTCCCTAGGGGACAGATAACATTCAGACAGATTTAGTCATCGCAGAGCGAGTCACATTTGGTATGCATGGACGGGGCGGAGGGGCGTCCAACAGATTTAAAAATACAGCAGAGAAACAATATGATTTGAATCATATTCATTCAATTTAATGATTCGTTCAAGTTTGAAAACGTTAGAACAATTAAGGCAATTGCAGACTTGCATGTGTGGCTCATTACAAAGTGTTTAATTAATAGCAAAGAAATGTAAATGTAGAATGTGAATTGATACACATTTATGGTTAATGTATTTGTAAACATTTTTGGACCACTTACTTTTAATTGAATTAAATGTTAATAAGGGAAAGTTAAAAGCACTTAAAGGCACAATATGTAATTTTTCGCCACTAGAGGTCGTTTACTCTAAACAAAGGCGTAGTTTGATGACGCCTTGATTTCGCTGAACCATGGGAGTTGATGTCTTCGCCTCTACAGCCGGTGGAGAATACGACGGGACCCGGGCAGAAATCATATTCATGGATGACCGGTAATGTTTTAAAAATTTATTAACGTTACAAAAGCCGCTGGGGCGAAACGAGCCGCTGGAGGGATTGCTAATGAGAGATGAGCGCGACACACGGCTCGAGAGCAGCGGAGCTTTTATTATTAGCTTCTTTCGCTCATGAGTATGTGTGGTAATACAGCACTGTTTTATCATAATAGATACAGTGTGTTGAAAGTTGTTATAAAGCTACTCTGTGCGTTTGCTCGGCGGCTGCTATACGAGACACTTGTTGCACACGGCACAGCTAGATCGATATTAGGCATGGTAAAACGGTACTCGCGGTAAATCAAGAAAACGAGATTTCAACATTAAGACTAACTGCCTCAGTGTTTCCCACACATAGACTAATTCTTGGCGGTGCGCCACAGAATCAACACCGGCCGCCACATGTTGCATTTCGTTATTTTATTTGTTTAACGCTATTTAAAACACGCAGCGTATTCATTCAGCTGTATTTGCTCTCCCTCCGTCTCTGTCACTCACGCGTCTCTCTCACATTCACACACACACATATACACATACACACATTCTTGTACATCTATCTTTATGAGGACATTCATTGCCGCTTACCCTGACCTTACCCATCACAACTAAGTGCCTAACCCGACCCCTGACCCTAAACCTAATTATAACCTTATCCCTAAAACCAAGTCTTGACCCTCAAACAGGCCTTTAAAGGGCTCTCAGAAAGTGAGGACCGGCCAAAATGTCCTCACTTTACTCTCTTTGTCCTCACTCCAATGGTCTAAAACTCAAACTGGTCCTCACAAAGATAGTTGTAAAAACACACACACACAGCCCCTTCCCTCCGTGCACACCGCGTCTGTCTCCATGAAAACGAGATCATCCGAGATCAAAAAATATTTTATATTCTAAATACAATGTTGTCAGTGTGTTAAAGTTGGGAGTCCCGACCCTTAGCAAACAAAAGATTGCGCCTTCTTTAGTAAGTTAACTAACGTCAGGTGCAAGTTTGTGGTAAAATGCAGTTGGGTTGTCGAGGTCAAAACACTATATAAGCTGTTATGTCATCATTAGGGTGTTAAATGTGTGGATTTTGGGTTGGGTGTGTGGATTTTGTGAAGGTGAGAAGCATTTTTGATTAATATTTAATATAATAAAGTTCTGCGTAACGAATTATTAACGAACAAATTATTTTGAACCACATCAGATCAGCAAAAGGACGAGACACCTCAGCATTTCCTACACATGTCAAAGTGCTCATTCTATAAAATCTGAATACAGATGTACGCTATGTAAGGTGTGCGCATACAGCCTAATTTTCCTTGTACAGTTATTCACTAAGGTTATGCAATTATGTTGTGTTGTACAATATTATTTTATTAGGTTAATTTATTAAGTTAAGGTTAAACTGGTTAATATAGTAGAGCGCAACATAGTAAAAGAGACTATTATTGTAAAATGTATTGTTTATGTGAATCAATTTCTGCAAAAAAATCCCAGATAATATTATGTTAATGCTTAGTATTTCCTGCATAGATTTACATATGTAAATATATTTTGTGTTGAGTTAATCTAACTTGTGTGGTCAGTGTGTAGTAGACATACCCATTTAATTGATTTCATACATTGTAACATTTACTGTCTATTCAAGCAGGATAAGCAAAGTAACAATTCATTTACATATATAATAAAAACTAATCCTGCGACTGAAACACGGGTGACTTTAGGTCAAGGTTTTGGCTGTTTGGCTTGAACACTTCACCGCCTGCTGGCAGTTTTTGTGAGCAATCCAGTCATGGTGAATGAGATCAGGTCCCCCATAGATGAGTGGCTAGAATGCAATATTGTTGCTTTTCGTTTTGTTTTGGAGCAAATGGGAATGTGAAAATTATATTTGCTATGATGTCTTATTTTCTCATTTACCCTAATATGGTTTACTTCTGCGTTCCAAACTTGGAAATGTAAAAAGGATCCATTGTAGTTGCTAGGTTGTTCCGGGTGGTTGGTTACTGGCCCAAGTCCAAAGAACCCACCCGTGTCTCTATGACATTCTACATCCCAGATAAGTCTATTAAGAGTAATAGCACAATATCTGATGCTGTTTGTGTCCGTAGCAGAAATTATATTAAAGTTACAGGCCCAAGTTTACTACTTAGAGCAGTAAAAACTGTCATACAACGTTATGCCTCCAATGTAACGGTGAGAGAGAGAGAGATAATGACATGTGGGTGACCACCATGCAGTCCCGAAAGACCTTTTGTTGAGGGAATACTTGGACAGACAAAATAGTGTCTGACTGAGAGTACTGACCCAAAAACAATCCCCGCTTGCAGTTAAGCAGCCTCCAAAGGTTTAGAACAAGCTCCAGACAAAATACTTACATCTATTTAAGAAGTTATCGATGCTTTTGTTCTTCCTCAGGGCCGGAAAATCAAGGTCATAAACCAGAGCATCCAAACTGTCCTGAAATGAAACAAAAACAAAACAAAGATTACTTCAGTGGAATGTGCATTTTGTCTCTTCTGATCGGTAGTTGTGCTGCATATAATCATTATTTATCACTTTCACAGACTAGACGATTAATGTTTTTGCATCCTTTTGTTTTTGCAAGTCATCGATGAACCATCCGCGGTAAAATGAATGAATTTGCAGTGTTCTCTGATAGCGTAGGTGACCTCAGTCTGTCAACATAATAAAGCACATCACATTGTAAGCATGCTAAAAACTAGTCTTGAAATGGATCATCTTCAAAGCACAGCCACTACAAATATTAAAGCTCAAGTTCTAACTCAAGTCAATGCACCTATATCCACAAATCATTAGTTAGTTAAGTTTTATTGATTTATATAGCACATTTAATAATGACAGCGTCGACCAAAGTGCTGCACAAAAGAAAAATAGATACATAAAACAAATAGCAAAAAAAAAAAATCATAAATTTACCCAACAATAAATATTCACACATAGTAAAGTATTATTACAGCAATTACTCCAGCCCATGACCCATTTTAAAATGATAAGTCTTAAGCAATGATTTAAAACCCTGAGGAGAATTGGCAGATCGTACACACAGCGGTAAATTATTCCACAATCTGAGCGCTGCCGCTGAAAACGCACAATCTCCCTTAAGTTAAGTGTTAAGTATGCGATGACCTTAGAGGCCTATTGGTCTGATGGTAAGAAAGAAGATCAGACAGGTAGGATGGTGTCAAGCCAACCAGGGACTTAAAATAATACCTTAAACTCAATTCTAAACTCAATAGGAGGCTAATGCAAACTATTTAAAACAGGAGTAATAGAGGAGATGTTGATAAAAGTAACCATCTGATTCTGCACGATCACACACTGATTGATTTACCTGTTGTTTAAATACACACCAGCAAGTGCCGGTTCATTGTTTTGAGGAAGGTTTGCAGCCTTAGGCTATGTGTGTATTATTTTTCACATCCATCTCCACGCCTCATACTGACAATACAAAAAGCAAATGTGTGATCAACTGTGAATGTACATTTATGGAACACAAAAGTCACTCACTTTGCAACAACCAAAGGAAACATGCCTTGAGAGAGCACACTCTGATTGTGTGATGTAGTCTACCAGAATGCAGTTAGAAGAATTACCCCAAAATTCAAGATATGGAGGCAGAAAATTGCCCTTGTGTGTTTTGGTCTTAATATTAAGCAATATTACACAAGCAAGGGTGCTTTTTTGCTAATATTATCATTGCAAAGTATTGCAATATTGATTTGCAAATGTGATTTAGATTTTATTAGGGGTGGGCATTGACAATATACCAGCAGAAATCTGTCAAGCTGTAGAGATACTGGACTATCGTCTCTATCGAGAGTATGCGCATGTGTATCATAATATAGATCAGTGCATTCAGTCTTAAAGTGACAGCAGCCTAATATATCTGCGGATGGAGGACCACCAGATCTAGACCCTGTCACGGCCAGCCCAATCTCCAGACCTGAACCCAGCTGGAAACCTCAGGAGTGCGATCAAGAGGAAAGACACAAAGTCACAAGCCATCAAACAAAGCCGAGCTGCTTGAATTTTTGTGCCAGGAGTGGCATAAAGTCACACAACAGAAATGTGACCGACTGATAGAGAGTACGTCAAGATGAATGATAGCTGGGATTGGATATCAGGGTTATTCCAGCAAATATTGATTTCTGAACTCTTCCTTAAATAAAACTTTAGCATGGTGTTGAATATAAACTTGTTTTCTTTGCATTTTTCGAGGTCTGGAAACATGGAAGCTTGTTATTTTGACCAGTTTTCATTCTGCAAATAAATTCTCAAAATGACAGTTTTTTTTTTTTTTTAAGAAACGTTGTCAGTAGTTTATAGAATACAACAAAAATGGTAATTTTACTCAAATATATACATATAGTGCTAAATTTGCAGTGGTGTCTTTTATAATATAGGCGCGCATATATATATATATATATATATATATACACACACACACACACACACACACACACACACACACACACACACACACACACACACACACAGCATTTTTGAAAGAAGTCTACTCTGTTCGCCATGGCTACTTTTATTGAATAAAACTGTACTGTACAAACAGTAATATTGTGAAATAATATTACAATTTAAAATATTGTAGTATATTATAAAATGTAGTTTATTCCGGTGATCAAAGCTGAATTGTTAGCATCATTACTCTAAATCACTCTAATGTGCTGATTTGCTGCTCAGGAACATTTCAAGGATCGTTTTGATAAACTATTAAACTATTATGACAGAGACCTGGCAGTGAGTCCAGAGACAGAGATTAAGGCTTGTTTTAGTCTTTATATGACTGCACAGACTGATTCTCAGCAGAGATATTCATTTAAAGGGGACAGCTATTATGTAAAATTCACTTTTATAAGGCGTGTGTGTCCACACAAATGTGTGTAAACAACCAGCCTATAAATGGTAAAAATCCACCCACTCCTTTTTTATAATCCCAATAAATCATAAATAGTCTCTCCAAACGAGCAGTTCCAGATTTCCCTCAACTCTTACACAAGCCCCGCCCATGACTGATGACGATCTGCCCTATTAGCATAGATCCCGCCCTGAGTGAGACGCAGCAGCCGCTGTTTCTGTCTCCTCGCTGTAGCAGCTGGAGATGTGCAATGTCACCCAAAAATGTAAAAAAAAACATTACAAATGTTCTGTTACTGGATGTACCAACAAGCATAAGAGTCTCCATAGACTCCATAGCATCTGAGCCACTGAGGACACGCGGGTTGAATTTTGTTTATGAAGGAAATGTGTCCAAGAAAGCCGTTAAAGTGTTATATATTTGGGCAAATCATTTTATGCCAGACTGCTTCACAAACAAGGGTCAGTTCCATGCTGGATTTGCACTAAAGTTGTTTCTAAAAGATGTTTAGATTAACATGACGGTACATGCTAGTCGATGATTGAATCAACTCCACAACTCCACAACAACTACATAAACGTATCCACTAACCATTCAGAAAAGTCTAAAAGTTGTAACTTCTTCTTTAGTGTCTCCATCATCATGTCCGACCAAGCGGCAACATTCTGATCTGAAAAATGAAGCCTACCCGGAAGTGCGAAAAACTGCAATACATCGAAAATCCGCTAGGGGCAGGTCCCAAAAGGGAGCAAATCTCCATAGACCCCATGTTAAAATGTCCGTTTTCTCAGCATAAATTCATGTTTTTACAGGTTGGTCCCATGGACTTTTATTGTATTTTTCGATAGGTTCCAAGTGCCTGACAACTGTGAGGGGGGTGAATTTTTTTCTGACTCGTTAGTTAGATCGTACTTAGATATAAAATGAATGACAAATAAGGGCGTGGTTAACTTTGATTGACATCTTGATTGACAGCTTAGGCTGCGCCAAGGAGAATGACAACATAAGAAGCGCCATTTTTTAACACAGTTGAAATATAATACTACTGTTTCTGTATCATGAAATGTAATTTTAAGAGTTTTTTAGGCGAGAAAGTAGTTGTTTAAAGCTCAAATCTGTGGTTTATTTAAAGATTTATTAAAATTTGATCCAGTTGTGAGATTCAGCGATGACCGGGCTCTCGGGGCTCATGTACCCCGCCTGGAACAGCCTTTCCTCGGCTAGTCGTTCTGACGTTTGCCGCTGACTCTGGCGTCTCTGTAGTGGTTAAACATGAGATATAATTCGTCTTGTCTATATCTAATGGGCGATTTTTGGTCTTGTGAATCTATAATCTGTTCCCTGGGCAATCGTTTTGGCTGTGGGGAAGTTTCATAACTTTATAAGCTATTTAACTTAACCGTTGTATGGTTAGACTAGAGCGCTGACTTTGTATGTTTGACTGAATTGTTTGCTTTATTTGTATAGCTTCTTGTACCTTTTACTTATACTTTTATAATGACTAATATTGATAAAACTGAAATTTAACAAAAAGAGACTGGGTTGAGTTTTGTCATTTTAAATTTTAACACCACGAAGATGATCTATATGTTGTTTACTGCAAAATCTGTTGTTTAGTACAAATGCACATATTGCCTGGACCATATTAAAATGTTTAATATTTTTATATTATATTTAAAACGAAAAGAGGCAGGTTTGTGTTTTATATTTCGTTTTGTTATAAATAGGCAAACGTTATGTGCAGTGAATATAATCAATACGCGTTGCCTGAACCACATTTGTGTGGCTATAATGTTTAAGATTTCTTTAAATGAAAACGAAAAGTGTTAGTATGGTGTTTTATAACATATTTCATTGCCTAAAATATACACAGAGATAACCGGAGTAGAAGAGCGAGCTGAGTGACATGACGCGCTGCGTCATAAGGTGGGCGGGGTTAGGATTTCCCAAGATTTTACAAGATGGCGCCGCCCATACCCCCCATAAACGGCTTCAAACCCGTTCTTCAGAAAGTCTATGGGTGACGTCACAGACGCTTTGTCCATATTTTTTATAGTCTATGTGTCCGACTCCGGTTCGAACATGTAAGGCTCAACACTGCTACTGAGCATTTCTGACATTTTGGCTTCGTGAGATTCTCTTAGTGTTTTCCTGCAAAGGGTGTCGAGGAAAATATTAAAATGATAAAAAAAAGACTGTCATGCCCCCTTTAAAAGAGGAGCCTGAAGATTAGGGTTGGGCTCAGTTGAGTCTGAGGGTTTGAGTGATCACACAGCACGCTTGAACTAGTCACGGGTGACTTAGACATTGAGGATTACACTAGATTAAGATTAATCCTGTTGATGTCACTTATGCCACTGCTAACCTGGTTAGATCAGTCTGCAGTTTCTTAACCTTGAAAAGTTGATGGGCATGTATACGTTATATACAGTATGTACAGTATATACACTGTACGCTACCAGTCAAAAGTTAGAAATAATATAGTTTTAATGTTTTTGAAGTCTCTTATGCAAACCAATGCTGTATTTGTTTAATTAAATATAGTATAAAAAAGTAACAATATAAAATATTACAAATTAACTCTTTCCCCGCCAGCGTCTTTGAAAAATGTTGCCAGCCAGCGCCAGCATTTTTGATCATTTTCACAAAAGTCTCATGGCCCCCAGATTATTTAGCTGTATGCATATCTGAATGCAATATATCAAAAAATTTAACAGACCCTCTGCTTTTAAACAATTATTTTTTTTATTCTAGCATGCATTCTTTCTTTTATCAACAGTTGATACCACAAATGTGTGAAAAATATATGCATAAAAAAAAATGTGCATAAAAATATTTTAAACAAAAAGCTGAGAAAATCAAGTTGTTGTCAAAGACTACATCTGGATCGGATTCAGAATGATGATCAAAACACAGATGGAGTAGATCGAGTCCATCATCCCTAATGCTTCACAGTCCTATACCTCGTCCTGGGTCGACATTTCATTCAGTAACGTTAGGCAGTTTTGATTTATTTGCTGTTTAATATGATCATCATGTTATTTTACATAGTTGTGGTCAGAATTATTGGCACCCCTGGTAAATATGATCAAAAATGGCTGTAAAAAAAAAAAATCTGCATTGTTGGCCACAATTATTGGCACCCCTCGAATTTTTTGCGAATAAAATATCGCTGAAGTATATTTCCATTAAGATTTACCCTTTTTTTAGAAAGACACCAGGGTGACTAGGAACATGAAATTGTCCAGCTATGACTTCTTGTTTCACAGGACTTTAAATATGAGGAAACACAAAGGCCAAATTCCCTTAATCATCCATCACAAAGAGTAAAACCACAATATAGTTCTGATGTGCAGCAAAAGATTGTTGAGCTTCACAGAATAGAAAGTGTTGTAAGAAAATAGCTAAAGAATTGAAAATCCCCATTTTGACCATCAGGGCAATAATTAAGAAGTTATAATCAACTAAAGATGCTACGAATCTGCCAGGAAGAGGATGTGTGTCTATATTGTCTTAATGCACGGCGGGGAGGAGAGTTTGAGTGGCCAAAGACTCTTCAAGGATCACAGATGGAGAATTGCAGAGATTAGTTTTGGGGTGAACCCCTACATCCCCACATGTTGTTTGGGAGGGTTTCAGGGAAAATGCTCCTCCCTCATCCAAAAACGAACTCCAGCATATTCAGATGTCAGACACGACTGGAACTTCAAACGGCACAGGATTCTGTGGTCAGATCAAACTAAAAAAGGGCCTTTTGGCAGCAAACACACAACATGTGTTTGGTGCACACAAGGATAAAAAGTCCCTCATGCCCACGGTTAAATATACCGCTGGACAGGGGCGTAATTTGTGGGGGGGTTGGGGGGGAGATAACCCCCCCCAATATTTAAATCTATGCATTACAACCCCCCCAATGTTTATACCATGATCACATGAAAAATATGCAGAGCCAAACTTTAACCCCCCCAATGTTCAAACCAAATCTACGCCCTTGCCGCTGGATCTTTAATGTTGTGGGCATATTTTTCTGCCAGAGGTCCTGGACATCTTGTTCAGATACATGGCATTGTGGATTTTAGCAAATATGAACAGATAAAACAATCGAAACCTGACAGCCTGTGCTAGAAATCTTATAATGGGCCGTGGTTAGATCTTCCATCAGGACAACGGTCCAAAACAACCTCAAAATCAACACAAAAATGAGTCTCTGAGCACAAAACCAAGCTTCTGCCATGACCGTCCCAGTCCCCTGACCTGAACCCTATAGAAGATGAGTGGGCTGAACTGAAGAGAAGCAGCGCCAGGATGGATCTGGGAATCTGAAGGATCTGGAGAGATTCTGTATGGAGGAATGGTCTCTGATCTCCAAACTCATCAGGCATTATAGGAGAAGACTCAGAGCTGTTATCTTGGCAAAAGGACATTGCAAAAAGTATTTAATAAAAGGGTGCAAATAATTGTGGCCAACATGTTTTGGAGAACAACATTTATTTCATAATGTGATTTCCCCCCCAAACTTTCAATTCTTTTACTTTTTACTTTTAAAGATCAAAAGGATAAACAATGCAGATTTATTTTTTACAGCCATTTTTGATAATATTTACCAGGGGTGCCATTAATCCTGACCACAACTGTATGCATCTGCTTGCATATGATATCACTTGTTTCTGCTTCTTCTTAGCCTGTGTTTTGATCAGGAGATTCAGTACTCTTTCAGAAGAAGCCTAATAGCGCTCCTACCTTATAATAGTGAAAGCAATGAAAGCCGGAAAATTCCGTCAATGGCAGGGAAGCATTTTCTCATTAATGACAGAAATTTTCGCCAATGGCGAGGAAAGAGTTAAAAGAATGTTTATTTTTATTTTAACATTTTAAAATGTAATTTATTCCTGTGCTGCCGTTCCTGGTTCCAAAAGAACAAGATGCAGGAAGAAAAAAATGTGTCATCAATTACTCAACCTCATATCGTTTAGATACATAAGACTTTTGTTTATCTTCGAAACACAAACGAAGATATTTTAATGAAATATGAGAGAATTATATATTTTCATTGACAGTCCACACAACTAACACTTTGACACTTTAAAACGTTCTTAGTCCATATGAATTGAATGGTTTAGTCCAAATTTTTCTAAACGACTCGATTTCTTTATATGATGAACAGATTGAATGAATTTTACTCACATTTTATTTCATTACAATTGTCATATTTCACTGTAAAAAATGAGTATCATATCTTTATAATTATATTCAATAAGGTTACACTTCATTTTACAGTATCTCTGTTACATGTTACAAGTAGCCTACTTAATAGTAATCTTAAAATAAATGTTAAGGTGTCATTGTTACAGTGTAAATATATCTAATTACTGAGCAATATTAACTACATGTAGGCTACTTACTATAGGGTTAGGGTAGGATTAGGATTTGGTTGAGGGTTAGTTGCATGAAATTATGCATAATTTACTGTTATTTCTACGGTAATTACATGTTACATATGTAAAAAGGACACTGTAAAATAAAGTGTTACCATAACAGTAAATTATGCATAATTACATGCACCTAACCCTAAACCAAAGCCTAACGCCAACCACAAACATTTGGTAAGTACAAGTTGTTAATTAATATTACTCAGTACTTAAATGTATATTTACACTATTACAAGGACACCTAAACTTTAAAATAAACTTTATATAATCCTTAATATAATAATAATTTAACTTTACATTACAACTAGAGCTGCACGATTAATCGTTAAAAGATCTCAATCTAAACACCCACACAATCTCATTCCTAAATGATGATTCGTCTGTGTCTATTAAATTAATAATTCACGACAAAATCACACCAGAACATTCAGATTTGTGTTGCCGCTGCTGATCCAGAGAGAGCAGTTGTCAATGAAAGAAGAACCAGGATAAACTTTATTGTTCTGAAATAAACACTGCTGCTACGGAAGCATTCAAATACAGTAAATCACCTTTAGAAAGTAACATGGCGCTTCAAATAACGCTTGAATAGATTACATCGTTACGCCATCGTTGGCGACAAGTAGCCTAACTTTTAAAAAAGATATTTTTTATTGAATCATTCATTCAAGAGATTTGTTCAAAAATGCTGATTCATCCAGTAATGAAAAAAGTTAAGTATTTAGGAATGAGTCATTGAATGATTAATTCATTCAAATTTTAAATAGACTGCAGCGATTAACATTTTGTCAGAACATCTAGTAAATTACGTTATTTTGTTATTAAGTTATCTTCAGAATTTATGATCTTTGTTTGAAACAAAAAAAAAATCGTGATTCTCAATTTATCCAGAATAGAGCAGCTCTAATTACAACTGTAAAATTGCAAACAGCGGCAGACAATGAGCTGCTAATGTGTAAAAACACACTGAAACATGCGGCGCACCATATTCATTTCATCATCAAATTTGCAGTTTGATAATCGCATTAAGCCATATTGCAATTTCAGTTTTATTTTGATTATTCGTGCACCCCTACATCATAAACGTCTCTTTTTTGGCATTCTGAGCTATAGCTTTAGTGTTGTTATTCCTCGACATACCCATAGTTTAAAATTCTCCTCTTCCAATCAGCTGTCATTAAAACAATGCCATGAACAATTCTGTGCCTCATTAAACTGAAAACTGGACGTGCAGTCCAAATCACACTGGATGTAATCAGACACAATATAATATTTTTTAAAGCATTTTCTAGGACAATATTCAAAATTCCTGCAATTTCAAACCTTGAAAAAATAAAATCAAGCATTTTCTAAACATTTTACAAACTGTGGTAATAACAAACCTCTCCGTTCAGAAATGAATGTTTGCATAACATCCTGCCAGAGAGAATTCTGGATGGCCACAGTCACATTCCTCAGCAGGACTGTACACGTCAGAGAGCTATTTTAAGAATGCAGCCAAACAAGCTCCCAACAAAGTAGAGGAAAAAACAGCCGAGACCACAGTCAGAAAGTGAAGAGGGCCTAACAGGGCTCCAGACTAAGATTCGAGAGGCGTGCCACCAACTTCTACAGACGGTGCATTAATATTACATGTGTTGTCTCTCAGAAATTTGACAGGAGCTCAATTTGGGATGCAGATGTAAATTTATTTTCATAAACAAAAAAAAAAAATATATTTTAGCATTTTTATAAGCTATACCTATTAACATTAGCCATTGGTCTTCAATAGTATCATCCATCAGTAGATCATGATAACTACAGGTTAAACCACAAAAGGCAGATAACTACAAAATTACTAGTAAAATTTAACCATGGTTTCTGTGGTTATTTGTTATGAAAAATAGTTGCCTAAACACATTTAAAAGAAACTAATACACAACAACTGCTATAGCTTAATATTTAATAAAATTCTATATGAATATGCAATGCATCTGCCACAATACCATGGTTACAGTTAGTGTTACTACAGTAAATCAATGGAAAATGTTGATGATTTGTGGGTTAAAAAACCCACAGACTGGATCGTTGTGGCTCAGGCCCCGTCCACACTACTGCGTTTTAGTTTAGAAACGGAGAATTAAAACGAATACGATCTCCGTCCACACCAGCGTTTTAGCTGCGTATTAGAATTGATCTCCGTCCACATTAAAACGACTGAAAACGCGGATCACGTGACTTCACCAACACTGGGCATGCGCGTGCCAGTGTAAACCTAGAGACTTTTAGACATAGACTGTAAAAAAAATGCTTTCAAACATCAAAATGTCATTTATTAATATGTATTTGTGTCAAAATGACATATAAACATCTTTTCCTATTCTATTTTGCCTGGAAACGCTTCCAACACACTTGCATGTCGCATGAAAAATAGGCGTCGGTTCTATTTCTAGCATGCACGCGTTTACCGCGCCTAAGACGCGGCAGTTTTTTACTGTAAGAAACTGTTCCAGTGGGTGAAGTTTACCGAATATTACCTGTGTACTTCATGACTGATGACACCCAATCATAGAGCCGAGCGTGAGCCTCTGCATCATCGTTTCTAAAGTCCTCCGTTTTGACCCGTCTTCACTAAAACGCCGTCCGGAGATTCAAAACGAAAAACGGGTTGACAGCGTTTCTAAACTTCTCCGGTTTGGGTCTCCGTTTTTGCCGTTTTAGTGTGGACGGGAGGTGCAAACGTAGCAAAAGGTCTCCGTTTTTAAACGAAAACGCAGTAGTGTGGATGGGGCCTCAATGTTTCTCCTGTTTTTCGCATCAGTGTTGTTGAAAATGTAAGCACTGGTTCATCTGGCTATAAACTAGTTGAAATCACTGAGACATTTGTGTTTTTTATCAGAGAAATCAAACAGTTTGATCACGTGATCGTGACCGGTCAACGGGTAAACGTATTTGTTCTAAGCTCATGCTGAGCTGTTGTTTGGAGCAAAGCTGATCAATGGTCCGTGTGGAACAGGAATGGCAGCACTTATCGAATTGGTGTTGGCACCAGTGCAAGCAGGTCCTTAACCTGTAGGCTATTTCAAAAGATAAACATGGAGACTGAGAACAGTTTCTAAAAACCGGCCAAAAGCCAAGGCCATAATAAAAAGTGTTTTTAAAATGTCTCTTGTAACCTCAGCAATCATAGATTTGACTAGTGTTGTCAAAAAAATTTAAAACTGAAATTGTAAAACTGTAATGTCACCAGTCTTTCTGCAGTATTGGTAGCATAGAGTAGACAAAGGGAAGTGAAACAGAAGATATTTGAATAACTTTGGGATCCAAACTTTCATTTTCAACAGAAAAAAAAAGAAAGTCATACAGGTTTGGAACAACATAATGATGAACAAACAATGACCGAAATTTCATTTTTGGGTGTACTAGGTTAACCCTTTAAACGCAATTCTTCCGTCAGAAAAAAAATTGTGCTTGACAATAAACAGCAACTGAATGCTCCTAGGTGTAACAGTTCAAGTGAACACAGAGACTGGGAAAAGTTCTCATGCACTGTCATTTACTTTTTTTAACACGGTATATGATATTTTCTTACACACATACATCTGATTATCTCTCAGCATAAGAAAACCTTCTGAACACTCAAGTCTGCCTAAGAAGCATCATTTCATGACGATTTTTCTATGATCTTAAATTTGAATTCATTCAATTCAAGACTTTAAGGACCTGCGGGAAGACAATGAATTTCTGTGTTCCTGAATGTTTCTATGCGTGCATGATGATCTCGGTTTGTGTGAGTGTGAGTGTGTGTGTGTGTGTGTGTGTGTGTGTGTGTGTGTGTGTGTGTGCAAGCATGCATGTGTTTTAATAAGGACAGCACAATTTAGAATGGTGATTAAACAGACTGAAACTACCTGAACAGTTTTAATACTTGCCTTCCAGCCAATCCAAAACCCAAAACCTTTTTTAACATATAACTGAATCTCAAGGAATATTAAAATAACAAAAAAGTTTATGGCATGACCCCTTTAAGCCAGTTGTACGTGATACACTTCCTGCCACCAGTTGGTGGCGCTATGGCCATTCCTCACATCCATGTGATCAGCCTTCTTCACCAAACATACAGCTCAAGTTTCATCTAAATCACTCAATGCACACAGCAGACTTAGGCTACACAGTAGACTTAGTATTAGATATTTATAGAGTGATTGCTCAAACTTATGGTTTGTCCTTTTTTTTTTATTCTGCCAAAGTTGGCCCTCAGAAAGCATACTCATCACCCAAAAATAAAAATGATATTCATATTCTGGTCTCATGTGCTTTTCTGTATGCTTTATTAGTATGGTGTTTACTGAGTTTGGTCTTTTCATATCACTGTCTTAATGCATTAAGCCACGTTAGCGTTTCAGAACGTCCCGAGACCTTGTGTGTCATAACATGCAAAAAAAGTCCCATTTCATGCCAAACAATAAAACGACCCCTTTACGCTCTCCCCCTGCTGGGCCATTGCAATTGCACAAGTTAGTTATGCATCAGATCATATAGGCTAACAGTTAACTATATCAGATAATAGTTGCAAAAGTCAAGGCGCAAAGATTTGAAATTGCAGTGACAGATTTGAGAAGTTGCAAGTGCCTAATAGAGGTTGTACTGCGAACGTGAATGAAAGAATAAGTGCAACTATGTACTACAAGTTTGTGTCTGTTATAGTATTTCTGTGAATGGCATTTCACACATCAGGGACTACTTGTCTGCAGCTAATACAGGTTTGTGACTATTGTCTGCGAGTGCAAATCTCAACATTCAACTTAAGCTGCACATTCAATGAGTGTGTGGTTTTTTACCATTATAGGCTGGTTGTTCTCACACACTGCGGACACACATTGGAGTTCAAACGCCTTATAAAAGTGCATTTTGAATAATAGGTCCCCTTTAAATCCAAACCATTGCCAAATAAGCGTTTACATTTCGCTTTGAAACCAGATCTTCCGCCACCGTCTCGTCAGTCAGCTCGCCTCACTCTCGTCACGTGATAAATTAAATCTGAGTCCTGCTGCGTATCTGTGCTGCGACTCTGGTCCGGCTTACGCTGAACTGAGTCGACACGTTGCTTTTTAACTGTAGTGTCTGTTAAAGCTGAAAATAAATGTTTTTTATTACTATAAAAAAACCTAGACGACAGCGGGGGGCGGTGCCACGGTGGACAAGTGATGTAAACACTGACAATCGCAGCAAGCCTAGTACACATTCAAATTCCATCGTGAAGTGGCGTTTGAGAAATAGACATCGTATAAAGTGAATTAAGTGCTGCATTATGGGACATTCACACAGGACATTGAATGGAACAGGAACTGGCAGTTTCATACTGACAAGCACCACTCGACACACCTTCTTCAAAAAGCTAGTTTGAAAAGGGAAATTATGAAAGTTTATGAAACAATCCTTTTCTTTAGAATAGAAAGTGACTATTTCGCTTCACCTACCTGCCATCAAGATCACATCTAAACCACTTCAACATTCTGAAATACATCCATGCATTAGCTGTGCTTCGCTGCACATGTGCCGGTGAGGGACATCACAGCTGAGGCTTTGGCCGTTTCTCAACATTCACAGAGGACACATAAAATTACCTGGATGTGTTTTTGATAAGGACACATCGATTGCGGACTTGATCAAATCGAACTAACAGAAATCCCAGAAGTCATTGTGGGCAGAAGCCAGCAAGTATTAGAATATTTTTGTTCTCAATTAAGAGATTCCCGCAGCAAGCGCAAATGTGTGATGGCTGATGAGAGTACACATCTGTTGTTTTGTTTGCCATAATTTTAATAAAGACACTTCATCACTTCCAGAAAGCCTGAAGTACTTTTCAATGGTATATAACATTTAAAAACCATGGGCATAAAAATATATATAAAAAAAATAATTCAAGTGAATGTTTTAATCAGTCTACCAACTTAAAATGTGAGCAACCAGCTCAATCCTCACAAACATGTGTTTGGTGTCCTCGTGCCCTTCGTTCTTTCAGGGTATCTTGACTGATCTTCACGAGAACGCAAGTTCTGTGTGTTCTTGAGAGTGAGAAACAGCCTTACTCACCACTCATTCACCTCCTACTTTAGCAAGCACTGACAAACCACAGACGGTGTTTCTCTAGTAATTACGTGACATGAAGCATGAGAAAGCCCGGAAGTCTTTTAGCAGTTAACACAACCTCAGGGCGAAGAAACAAATCTGCTAGCGAGAGGTGTAAAGGAAGTGCCATGCTTTGTTAGTATCACTATGACAAATTTCAATTTACAAAACGGTTTTAGATTAGTTTTACAACATAATTATCAACCGGTGGAGTTTTTATATTAATAATTAAATAAAACTCAGAGAAACAGCCATGTAAGGCTGGAACAAAGTCTTGTTTTTTTTCAGAAATGACACGTGACATGGGACAACTGAACCACTAATCCAGATCTGTTGTGTGGTGTTGGCCTGGACTAAACATCTAAACATCTCTGCCTTCTTTACACTTTGCACAAGCCAGCAACACTGATACAGATAAAGTACCTAACATTTTTGTAAATAAATTAATGTCTCTGTGACTAAACTTTCTTAAAGGGGGGGTGAAATGCTCATTTTCACTCAATCTCCTGTTAATCTTGAGTACCTATAGAGTAATATTGCATCCTTCATATCTCCAAAAAGTCTTTTGTTTTATTATATTTTTAATTGAAAGATTGACTGTACCGAGTCTTTCCGGAAAAAAACGAGCGGCTGGGGGCGGGCCGTGTGGGCGAAGCTAAAGCTGTGCTAACGCGCCGAGCTAACAACACACAGAGACATTTGTTCAACAGTTTTACTCACCATTCCAACGCACGACCACGAACCTTTATCATTGTGACTGCTCGATCCTTAAGCATTAGACGATCTGCAAATCCGTCGATCTGGCGTTTGTTTATAAAACAATCATCGTCGAAATGCAGGGAACAACAGTCTTAGACAACTCCGTTTATGCTCAGGAAAACAAACTCCATCCACGGGTGCCTTAACGCCGGGTTCTTTGGGAATCTGTGCAGGGTTGTCTTGCCCTGGCAACCAAAAACACACTTCTTTGGTGACATTGACTTCCCAAAAGCCGGGCAGGGCGCTTTGATGGCGAACTGCTTTCACTCTCTTGCTTTGGTTTACGAGTGCGCGCGCGCGATCTTACCGGAGAAGTGCCCTTAGGACCCATATTAGGAAATTCCGTTACATCTGACGTCACACATACCCATACTCGAAAAAAAACTTTCCGAAACTTGTGACAAACCGGAAGGAGTATTTTTGGAACAAAAATACTCCTTCAAACGTACAACTTAGTTTTTGAAACTTTGTCCATGTTTAGCATGGGAATCCAACTCTTTAACAGTGTAAAAAACTCAGTATGCATGAAATAGCATTTCACCCCCCTTTAAATGAAACATCTTACTCTCTTAACTGAATCCACTTGCCATATTTGATATGCTCTATGCATGTGCGTTGATCAATATTTATATTAGTGTTGTCAAAAGTACAGACTTCGGTACCAGCATTTCCCTCTAGTGTTAAGCACTGTTGAACAGATTCTTAAACACCTCTGATTGGTCACTGTGTTCAAAGGCTCAACATATATGTCTCTGATTGGCCATTGTGTTCATAAGCGCACGCTCAAATACGTCTCTGATTGGTCATTGTGTTCACGCACTCAACATATATGTCTGTGATTGGCTACAATGATCAACGCTTCAAAAACATGTTGTCTTCGCCGAGCGCTTACACAGATACACACTTACAGAATTTTAAAGCAGGTGTCTATCAGCAGATCCCCAATATATCCACTGATAGACTCAAACACAAGAAGGGTGAATGTTGAGAAACGGCCAAAGTCTCAGCTGTGATGTCACTCACCGGCACATGTGCAGCGAAGCACAGCTAATGCATGGATGTATTTCAGAATGTTGAAGTGGTTTAGATGTGATCTTGATGGCAGGTAGGTGAAGCGAAATAGTCACTTTCTATTCTAAAGAAAAGGATTGTTTCATAAACTTTGTTTCATAATTTCCTTTTTCAAACTAGCTTTTTATTTTTCCTGAAGAAAATGAGTGGTGCTTGTCAGTATGAAACTGCCAGTTCCTGTTCCATTCAAAGTCCTGTGTGAAAGTCCCATAATGCAGCACTTATTTCCAAACGCCACTTCACAATGGAATTTGAATGTGTACAACAGCCCATGTAGACAGTTGTCAGCTGTGATCTTAAAAGATTAACACCAGTGGGCATGACCAATAGTGCAATATGATTAACTATACGTCAATGTCCTGCTCTGGAGGCAGGCAGTCTTATGCAAATGTGTCTAATATTCACCCGTTTTAAGCTCTACACCACCTCTTAGTCAGATTGATATATTTTTTTCCAGATCAAGCGCAATAAGACCGACTGAGGTGTTTACAGGAAGGATTTGTTTAGTTCAACTGAGACATCAAATGGATTATTAGTTTGCATGTAAACGTAGCCTTGTTTAGCCAGGTCTATTATTCCTCCTTCCTCAATTTCTGTTCCAGTAATGAAAAAAGGTTCTGGTTAAATTCACACAGTCCCTGTTCAGGTCCACATCAATGTGATAGGGTCTCAGTACTTTCTTTACACACACAGTTCATTTTTTTATTGTTTTTATATAATAATTACGCCCTGATTTTCAATTTCACATGCCATCACAAAGCTATCAGGTATAAAACGCTTGCTCTTCATTTTCACTGAAGCAAGACCTTGCGAGGACCAAAGGATGACCAAAAAGCAAACGAGATCAGAGGCTTTAACTCTAAACACTGCAGACAGAATCTGCATCTCACACTGACAAGTCAAAAATTGTTCGAGTCTTCAAGAGCTAGAAACAATTATTCATATATATTTTTTTGTAAATGGTCAAAAGATTGTCACCTGCTCTAGACACATCCAATGGCCCATTTAGTTAGTGACACACTACGTAATTCAGGCATGGGAAAAAAAAATTTGCTCCAACAAAAGTTTCATTTTCCACATGACTCAAACTTTGCTTGTCTAGGATCAAGTCCTGCTATTTATGAATCACCAACTTTTTTTTTTCCAAACTGCAAATCTGTGCCTCGAACCACAAGAATATACATGGGCCATAAAGCATTGCACTGTAACGCACATACACTTGGAGCCACCCTGTGGTCCAAGACAAGAGGTTTGTTGATAATCTGGGAATTTTATTAAGAGGTGGGTTGGGTGGCCGGAGGGTGCGGGAGGGAGGGGGCGAGCAAAGGACTTCATTTATCAATGGAAACTTCTTAAGGGCAAAAACAACACTCTCGTGTTCAGAGGCCTGGGAGCTTGTCTTCAAAAGATCATTACTATTCATCCTCCTCAACCTATATAAAGAGATCATTTCAATTCACAAGACTTGGGTTTAACCGCTCTATTCATATGGATTTGTTTTACAACACATCCTTTTTGGATCTTTTACAGTATGTTTTGGTGACCTGGACTTTCAATGGAGGGGCAGAAACCTCCCGGTTTTCTTTAAAAAAAAAATTGTGTTTCAAAGATTAAACAAAGTCTTTTGGGTTAAGAACAAGATCAAGGTGAGTAAATGATGACAGAATCTTCCTTTTTTTAGTGAAATGTCAACTTAATGTTAACCAGAAAACAATTGAAAAAGAGAAAATCACTCACTGCTCTTCAATTAATTAAACTTTAGTATATTTAATAAGTATTGTTGTGGATTTAATTCATATACTGAAGACTATGCAGTGTTTTGTTTGTTTATCTAACTAGCCTACTACTTTTAATTAATGAAAATGGCAAATTCTTAACCTTAAATCAGCAGTATCTTTCTTTCTTAAATCACCAATTGTCAACATGATTGTCAATTACTTGGTCTTATTACCATTACAATTAACGTGTCCTTATAAAAAACTATACATGCTTATTCTATGATCTCTTTCTGTATTTTAGGACCAGTAAAATGGGATCTCCTGTTTGAAAGATCAGAAGATTCCTGAATGCTCATTACTCAGGACTTCCTGCATCTGTCAATGAACTGCGTGATGTATTGAAGACATGCTTTCACTTCACAGAGTTAAGACTTATCCTGATGTTAATGAATTCATTCATTTTAGTTCAACGAAGACAAAAGCTCTTTGAGAGGGAAGGCTCATGGAAGCTGACTCTTGTTCCAATCCTTTTTGCAATATTTAAAACTGATCAGCTGATACAGTAGATCGTTTTATGTAGACCAGTTTTTATTTTTTCATGTTTGAGTCTAAGAAAAATCATTCAATTTCATCAAAAATTGGTTCAATGTGATGGTGATAATTCCAATATAAACAGTAATTACATCCAACAAAAATCATCATGATCACAAATGTGACGCTGATTTTATGCAACCGTTCCAGAAACAAGAAGTTTATTACTAAGTAAAAAAAATAGAGTGGTGCAGGTATGACATCACTGTGTGGGCTAAAACGCTGTAGCGAGTTCACATTTTAGCACTTCCGGTTCCATCGTCCCAAAGTCAGTGGGGTTTTTTTGAATGGGGTTTTGGTTAAAAGGCTGAAATAAGGTCTGTGTGAACACAAGCTCTTGCGCGTTTTATTCTATGACATAAAATACATCAGTATTACCCCACTCGTGATTTTTTGAAGCTGTTACGTGTCTTGAAAAAGGCGGTTGCTAAAAAGTGGCTAAGGAGACTACAGAGGCAGTCAAGGAGAATAAATGTCATCAGACGAACAGTTAAACTCAGTCCGCTTTTACATTGTTATGATAATAATTGTGCTCTAATAAACTATTCTAACACAAACGCTCTGGGAAAATGTTTTTAGATAAAAACTGAAAAAGTTGTGGGAAGCTTGGTGATGGTGACATTGAATTCGTGGGACTGTGATGTAGTTCGTTTAAAGCCTTTAGCTTTTTACTTCAGGCGACTGAATTTAGGCTTCAAAATTCATAAAAGTTGTGTTCATCTGTGATAATTATCTTGATGGACAAAACATGCATCAAATACTTTTGTTGATCACAGAGCTTGTTTTTGGCGATAATCCAAAAGTCGATGGGAAAATCCTATTGGGTTTTTCTCGAGGGAACAAGTGTGATGCGAACTGCCGGTTGGCCAACAAAGTGACGTCATTCCTGCACCACTCCAAGTCCCAAACAAGGTCATAAAGTCACTTTATGTCTCCAAGCAACACGCTGGTGTTTCGTTCCTGAATAATGACTCAATGACCCCATAATAAGTGTACATCCGACGTATGCAACACCTAAAGAATACCCATAATGCACTGTGAGAGTCGCGCCCGCAGCTCAACCAATCATCCATCCATTTTCCAAACCGCGCTGGACCAGCCTAATATCATACAGGTATAAATTCCTTTTTAATTGGTTATTAAATTGTTTAATTAAGGTATGGTAGTTTCCGTGGCAGAGTTTCAAATGATTATTATTAAACAAAGCACAAACTATGCACAAGCGGCAGCCCGAATTCCAGTGTCCAAATTCACTCACTTGTTTTCATCCACTCCTTCAAGTGGACTATATTAGTGGACCAATGATGATTTGATTTGATTGGCAACAGCCCTATGGTGTCTTATTACTTTTCTGATTGAACTTACTGATTCATTTCTGGCATTGAGACAATCATTTTATAAATAATCTTCATCTATAGCTTTTTTGTTGTTGTTGTTGTTGTTGTTGTTGCTCAAATTGTTATTTATATCAGAGGTTTTTAACATACAACTAAAAAAGCACCAGATTTATACTGTATTATATGTATTAGAGGCTATGACCTCTAATTCTAAACTCTGACTATGTTCAGATGACTATGTTTATATCTATATCTGTCTAGAGACCTCAAAGCATAGTCTGCTTATTGTGCAGTTTGTGCAACTCCAATGAAGTTCTAGTTGATGTCATTTGTAGAGTAGGTAGGGCCCTAACAATGACTTAAACACATTCACAAAATCAAAATTAGGTCAGTGTGTGGTGAGAAATGTTGTCGAAGTAGTAATTTCTGACACATTCCTCCAGGAATGTAAAGTCAGAGGAAAATATAACATACGCTGGAAACACTGATGCTCAGAGCAGAGGCCAGGGAAAAGAAACTGTCACGAGCTTCCCGAGCACAAAGTGCGTTTGATCGGCCAGTTGCCCTGAGGTAAACGCAGTTCTAGACGCTCTGAACATTGCAGCTTCATTAGACATGTCATATCTCGAACTAACCCTGGATTAGGAAGCATTAGAGGCGGATACGGGGACAGGCGAGACGATACACATGGAAAAAACTGGCCAGAGGTGAAAGCTTCAGATGAATAAAACAAAAGCGTCTCTACTCTTTCTGTTTGCTCTTCGAGAGAGTAAACTCAAGGCGTAAACCCATACAATTGTGTACAACTGACTGAAAGGCATTTGAATGTATCAATCACTTGCGCCATGTAATTCACAGCCAATCTAACAGGATCTTTTTATAAACCCATCGATTCTAATCTACAGAAACCGCATTACCATTCATTCACTGTGAAGGAGTTTTTCATCCTCAACTTTTCCAGTAAGGTTCCAAGCACACAACCCATTAGATATTATATGTATAATATACCGCATGATGTAATTAAATGTAACAATGTATTTGTATAAGTATGTATAATGTATTGTGGTTGGAATACTAGACATAATTACATTATATATTTTATTTAATATGGACCTCAGGAAGACTTGCAACTATTTTATGGAATCTAAAGGGGAGAGTGATTTCCGAAGAGTTATTTATGCGTGACGGTGGAGTTATTCATGGGTTATTCATGTTCACCCTCATCAAGTGGTGTTTATTTACTGGGAGTCTGAAAAGCGCTCTAGAAGGCCCAGATAGCTGTGATAATAACTTCCAAATAATGAAGCCTCTCAGAGCAGAAAATGATTTACCCTATAGAACAGATAGATAATATACATCTCCTGAGAATCAATTATTTTTTAAGGTAAGTTGCACCAGTTTAGTGTAAGTTATAACCTTAGTAAAGTTAATCCAGAACATAGTATATTAATTCCAGCACAAATTGATTTCTCAAATATGGATTTCTCAGAATGCTTTTATTTCATGAGCACAAACAACTGAATAGAAAATGTTTTTTTTTACATCCTGATCACATGGTTTGCCAACTTCAGAGGTGCAATATTTGCTCAAGATTATAGGTGGTATTACAGCTATTCCATACAGTCTCTCTCACATGCACACACACACAGTTCATGTAATCACGAGAGCACCACAACGCATGCGCGAGAACTGAGAAGATGATCACGATCAATTGATGGGAAAGTGTGAAAGGTAAGCCATTCATTCGGACATGCAGGAAATGCAGACTTTAGAACCATTTTAAACACTACATCGAGACCCATCTGCGTCATCTTCTCAGTTCTTGTTACGTCACGCGAATGCGTCGTGACGCTCTCGTGAACTCACTCAGAGGCCCACACAGAAGAAAATGAGGAGTTGAATAAAGTCATTATTTTTGAATACAAATAAGTTGTTATCGAATCACAAACTTATGCTTATTTTTAAGAAAATTTGTGTCAATGTCCAGCCTCAAAAACACGGTACCAGTAATTGTAGCAGTGGACTATTGATGATTTCCGAGGAGGACAGAAAACCGGAAGGAGACTGGTCAAGTAAAAAAAAAAAGACATTTCCAAACACTGGTGAACACAAGTGATTTCCTTGATATATTTATTTAGTTGGAATAGGTATAACTCAATATTTTAACTAATTGAAAATGCTAAATAATCGATCAAAGCCCTCTCATTAATTGGTGAAATAATCAATGATTAGTCGATTAATCGTTCCAATAATCATTCGATTAATCGATTATCAAAATAATCATTTGTCGCAGCTCCATATATGGTGATGCAGATAACCAATTGTTTAGTGTGGCTCCGTTCATTCAGCGCAGGTTTGTCGAGAACGTGGTTCTGAGTCCTGAACACGTGCAGGTGTCCGTTCGGTTACAGAACGCGGTAAAAAACAAAGCGCTGCACTACTAGTCATGAGCATCTGCTCTACGTAGGCCTAAGTCTTGTTTTGTGAAACAAGACAGGGGATTAGGGATGAACATAAACAGTGAGACGCATACACACATTGCACACAAATAATCGGTGACGTTGATTACGGAAATATGTCAATTTGTGTGGAATGACATGTCGGAACAGCCAACAGCATTCGTGTGTATATTACTACCATTTGTAGTTTGCTTTTGGGATCTGATAGCGCGATTGGACCTGAAAACTGAAAAAATAATTTTTTGCACATGTCCCTATTTTATACACATGAAGCGCACTCAACGAGGACATGGTAGCGGACAACAATATCTGCTAGTGACAGCGCTTGAAAATTACCTGCATCTGAGGCTATCACTAAATATTGGTATCCACTTATACTTTAGACTTTATTTTCACAAATAAAGAAATTGTTAAATGTCCCCTGTAGTCAATCATTTTTCCCTTAAAACTCATCTTTGATCACCAAAATTACATATTTAAATGTTTTTTCCTTGAAAAAAAAAAGTCTTCATGCTTTAAAATAGCTTGAATGTATCTCTACACCCTTGCCTCATTTAGTATACGTGGTTCTATGAATATGCAAATGAGCCCCGCCTCCACTCACTCACAGCAGCTCAGAGATCCACTGGTTGACGATCACACTTTGACCTGATTGGTTACAGAGTAGTTTGTGACGTCAGAAACACCAGCGATTTTAAACTGTGTTTTTGAGACTGTCTTTGGTTCACTGCAGTTTTAAGCAGCAATGGTGTTGACTTAAAGCATATTAAAATCACCACATAGGCATATAAACAACTTTAAAAACTTGGGTTTCACCACAGGGACACAAGGACTTTAAAAAATATGAATAAAAGGAAGTAAACACTGTAACCAACAGGGCACTCAGTATAAACACTAATTCTACATACAGCACACGGTGAAAATGACATGAACATGACAGTGGCCGAATGGATACTGCACATTGAAATCAAGGGTTTAAAGTGTCGACCGTGAGCCTCCAGTGAAGCTGAACTCTTGTCTGCATTCAGTTCACACAGACCAACCGTCACACACAGCACACGCATTCATGCAGGCTACACATGCACACTTCAGTTCAGAACATCTCACAACTGGATTCAACTCAGTCTGCAAGGTTTGTAAATGTTTATTAGATATTCAAAGACTTGTTTATAAAACGGATAGTTCCAGTCCTTGATTCTGATTGGTTGAGCCGCGTTCGAAGCCGTTGTAAATGACTCAACAAACACACACCTGTGACCGCATTACTGCGCAACTGCCGTTTGTGATGCTTTGTTGCTGCATGTGTTGCTTAGCAACCTCTTTGGAACTACATTGCTTGGCGGAGGAATAAATGTGTTATAACGTTATATTTTTTGTTACTGGTGTTTATTTTATGAATAAAATAAATATTATGGAGTAACCATTTTATAAAAGCAATAAGCCCCTTGAAGTCGTGTTTTACAGTGGACTCCGCTAAGGGGCGTTGTTAGCTACGACGCGGAGCGGAGTCCACTGTAATCCACTGTAAAACACGGCTTCGGGGGGCTTATTGCTTACTTATTACATGTTATAAATGCATTGACAGTAAATGAGAAAGTATTATAGTGTTTTCCTTGTTATTACTGATAATATAAAATCAAAAGCTATAGGCTATAAGCTAATACTTTTTCATATAGCCTACCTTTTAATTTCTTTGTTTATCCAATAATGTAATAAACTGTTAAACAGAGACCATAAACTAATGAAGACAGAGAATGGATGCGCTGTGTGCTCAGGCGTTCTCAGCGTCGTCAAAATAAAAGTCCTGCTTCAGACACATCGGCCAAACAGAATCCCTATTGTCCTGATGCTGAAATTTGAAAAATGTCAAATATTGGCCAACATATCGGCCTTGGCAATATATCGGTTGACTACTATAAAAAAATTTATTCAAATAAGTTTTGAGTCAAACTGCCTTGCATCATTGTGTAGGCAATTGAGCAACGAAATTTATCCCATATCACAACTTAGCATCCAACCAGTAGAGCACTAATAGCCTACTTGTATTGTCAGTTCGAACACTGCAAGAAAATTATTATAACATGGCATGTCTACTCCACAGGTAAATACAAAATATTCCCTTTTAGCCTAATAGTTAAATTGTTAAGAAAGAAATTGCATGTTGTGTAACAGTAAATTTAACCGGTGCATATTAAGCTCTTAAAGTGACAGCAGCCTAATAAACCTGCTGCTTTCTGTCATGTTAATCAAAGAACAAAAGACAAAGAGAAAATCACTTGCGGCTTTTGACTGAATCACTTTTTTAACTTTAATTGCAAGTATTAATAGGTAAAATTTTTACAATGAAGAATATCAAGTGTTATTTTACATTTGATTACTTTAATTTCTGTAGTATTTCTTACCTGAATACTAGTACTGCACGATTAATCATATCGCAATCGCGATGTCAAGCCTACCCGATTATATGATGCAAAATGCTGCGATTTTATAGCTATTAAATAAACAAATTAGTGCTGTTAACGCAATTAACGCAGCATCTGTTAATTTTTGGCATCCTTTGGCTAGTGTTACATGATCCCGCTCTTATTCATGTAAATGCTTTTAAACCATTCATGCGCGATAAGACAAAAAAGATAGTTTTTAGTTTTTTTCAAAGCTGCCTGTGAATGTCCTGACTGTGACACACAGAAAGACTCGCGCTAATATCGTACGTGCGCACACAACAGCATGCCAGAATACAGTTCTCTTTCGAGCTTGAACGAACAATAACACACACAATTATGCCAAAATGTCTTTTTGTCGAGTATCTTCATAACATAAGAGTAGTCTTATGATGAACGTGAAGAGTTGTGACTCGTGAGAGAATGAGGCGCGTGTGAGATCCGCGGGGACAGTACACAGTAGCCACTAATTATATCTGTCTCTAAAGTTAATCAAAGAACAAAGGGAACAGAGAAAACACTCACTCCTCTTGACTAAAGAACTTTTTTCTTTAGGCAGAATATCACTAATCTGTCTGTGCATTTATTTTCCTTGAGAACCAAGCAAGTTGACTCATGAAACCATTTGTTTATTTTATCGCATATCGCAATCGCAATATTGACCTCAATTATCGCAATATGACATTTTCCCCAAATCGTGCAGCCCTACTGAATACTACTGATAGACTTACCTGAAAAATTTAAAGCCACATTTATTTCATTTGTTTATTTATTCTGTTGTATGTATTTGTGCTATCATTTGCAATTTTTTTATTATTACTGATGTTTACTTGTCTTTTTTTTTTGTAAATTTAGTTCAAAGTTTCAAATAAAGCCCCCCTGTGCTGTGTGAAAGCAATTCCTACAAAATTACCCAAATTATCAAAAAATTATGAGATAATAATAAAAATATCTATACGGCAGTATAAATGGCAGCTTTCCCCCGTGATATCGAAATGGAGTAGAATATTGATATTTTTCAAGGTATTCCAGTATGGTGACGACACTACCTTACAGTGCTCTTTGTAGCTGAATTCTTCATATATTAAAATGTTTCAGATTAAGTGGGAGACAAACTGCAATAGCACTACAACATGTCCACAACATGAGGTATATGATAAAACCCTTCAAAGACCTATCTTCTAAAACAATAATTACCACAAAACAAAAACACACACATTTCTAGTATATAACTGTATAGCCTTCTCCAACAGCTGCATGAACAGCAGAATGAACTGATAAAATACATACCTGAATGCAAAGCAAGTTGCTATAAGCATAAATGTAGCCTATGGTGTGGCAACAGCTCTTTCTGTCACAGCTGTTATTTTATTGGAGATTTTACTATGGCTGGGCGATTTTTCAGATTTTTTCGATTAATTAGAATTTAATGTTTTGCCTTTTATTATTTTTAAATTGAGAAATTACAGTTTTGAATACCTGTTAGCAAACGTTACAATTAGAAATGTTGACAACACGGCAGTGATGACTGAAAAAGCAAAGTTATTAGACACGAGTTGAACTTCTAACTTGAGCGCCGCTTTTTTAAAATGGCGTTTCATGGTTGGGACGCTGCAAAAGACACGAGTGCAACAGCCAAACACGCCCGCCAAACATAAAAACTATAGAAAATCAGCACAATGGAATGCAAAAACCTGAAAAGAACTACTGTATGTTTAATATTTCATGTTTGTATGATGGTGACAGGCTGAAAGGTGCTGTTATTTTGTTTTTACAAACCATTTGCTGTTAATAATGGCCAATTACTGGTGTTATACATATAGTCATTTTGAATTTGAATGGCCTTGACTTTTTGGGTTGACCTCTAAAACTCAATGTCTACTTGTTATCTAAGAAATATTCAGCATTTTTCTTATTTTATATTATTTCTGAGTATATAGGATATGTTTTAGATAAGTTTGTACAATATTTGCCTTCATATTTCATGCATATTTTCTGCAAAGATATTTAACAAATAAGTCATTTGTTTTACATTTACACCATGTCGATCACTTCAGGTGTGGCGCACTTATTGGAATAGAACGTTTTTAACCAGATGGTTAAGAAAGAGAATGTTTGTTACTTTAATCACATTGTACATTTTTAAGTTGACGAAACAAAACTGTTTTAAAAACAAACACACTTGTAATTGATCAACCGAAAAAGGTAATGAATGGCTGCAGTCATGTATAAATATGCATTTATACACACACACATATAATTTATAGCTGTCTGATTCAATACATTACTATACTGTGAAATCCTGTGACCTGTATTTACTACAGTGGTTGTCAAAGCCTGTGAGACTCAAGACTGCACAGAAAGAGTACATATGAAGTGTCATTGATGTCACTATTAATAATTGAAGCTCTCAGTGAGAATGCTCTTAATGTAAGGCAAGATTTAATACTAGGCTATAACTATAATAACACACAATCTGTGTGCCTGAGTACGCAACGTCAACTCACAGGAGTCAGGAGGGCTCAAATTCCTAAAGAAATAGATGCTCAAATGTAAGAAGTCACTTTACAAATGGCACATTTCATGACGGGGAAACCCAGAGTACAAATGCAGATCAAATTTAAGTATATTGAAAAATCTGAGCATGGAATATGGGTGGTGAGGCCTAGTGGTTAAAGACCCTGCTGGTTACCAAAAGGTTGTAGGTTCAACCCTGAAAACTTAGGCATGAACTATTACTTTCCCTCCTTTAACAAGAAACTGAACCTGCTGGTTCCGGGGCCAGTGGTCCTGCAATGACTGTGTTTGTACTCCAAATGCAAACGGCTAGCTTTGAAATAGCAAGAATTAATACAGTAATTATCGTAATTCACGAAAAAAAAAAATGAATCAAGGTAGTTACAATCAGTAAGAATCTAGAAAAAATATTCAAATTTAAATTCAGCATCGCTTACCAAGTTTGACTTGTAAGTTACACAAGTGATTACAGGCTGGCGCGTGCAATGCAAAATGTCATTAAGCATATGATTTTGCATATTTATAGCGTATATAGCGTATTATTGTACTGTACTGTATGCATGCATTTCAAGATTTATATTAGATTGTGCCTACCTTAGTAACACTTACGCAAACAAACTCCTTATAAAAGCAACAACAGAGTTCCGATAAATCTGATAAACTCACCAGCAGACAGTCTGTGTTGATCTCCGATTTGGGATCCTTCAGCATAGCATCGATCTTCTCGAAGCGAGCTGTCAAACTTTCTCCAGCAGACATATTCATAACTGATCCGATTCAGACGTATGAAAGAGATGCGAGTCTACAGGCTAAGGTTAGCAAATGAACTCGCCAACTTCCTCTGCCCTCACAAAGCAAGCCCTAGTTTGATCAAAGCAGCGTTTTGTGTCTTACAGTCTTATTATCGCTCTCGTTGAAACGTGTACAACACCGAGAGGTGACGAAAAGCCACATTTTCAAAAACAAAACAACAACAAGACAAGGTGTCGGATTAGTCCATGACAACTTGGCAAACACAAAAGCAGCAGCAACAGATTATAGTGCGCTAAGCTAATTTAGCTTCAGGAGATATGTGGAGAACAAGCTCTTTTAAAACAGACGAACAGATCATATCCGCGCAAAAAGAAGAAGGGATAAAACAAATGTTGCAGAGTTAGCATGCGGCCACATGAAATGAAGTTTCTCCAGGCCTCTGTCCATAAATGCCTGCCAGGCCAAACGAGTCTGACAGCTGCAAAGTGAGAAGTGGCGAAAAAAACTTCGCCTTACAAATTTCGATCAGTTAAAACAAGATCCTGGTTAAAACGATCCTTTACGGTTCTTCTGCAATAAACATCTCCGAGTCCGCACGCCGGCTTCTACTTTTCCAAAAAAGTATGTAATCCGCTGTGCTGTGACTGTAAGGATAGTTCAAGCTTTAATCGATGTTATTATTCAAAAAAAAAAAAAAAAAAAAAGAAAGACTGGGTGCCCGATTTTCTCCCACTGCCTGACCAACATGTCCGCCTTCCTGTTGAAACACCCCGGAGAGTCAACTTCGAAACCTCGCTGACTGCGCATGTGCAGAAGCTCTCTCTCTCTCTCTCTCTCACACACACACACACACACACGAGCACAATGGCGGGTCGTGTTGTAGTAGTATCCGCTTGCAGAACGGCAGCCATCAGTTTCAGGACAGCAGCTCCAGAACAGTCTCTACTAAAGCCTGCCGTTTAAATACGGTCACTTTTCAAATCGTACGGTACATGCATAATGTATCATGATTTATAACGAGCATTTTATAATTATTTTATTTTTTTACATAGTAGTCATGTTTAAAGTTAATGGATACAAACATAATAGTTCGTTGCTCACATTGCATGAAGTAGAATATACAATGTTGTATTAAAAATATGAATAAATGCTTAAACTATATTAACCAAGATTAACAAATACATAAACAGTGCGTTTTGACAATATTTTTAACCACTGTACTGTGAAGTTCATGTAACCTGTTGTAAACCTGATACATACATACATATACATATATACATATATATATATATATATATACATACATATATATATATATATATATATATATATATATATATATATATATATATATATATATATAGTTTCTCTGGTTTATAACACCAGGCCAACCATGCAATAAAGCCTGACAATAAATTCAAGCTTCAGTAATAAAAACATTTATTTTTCATTTATTTTTTATTTAATAGGGACAATGCAGTCAAACATAGTTATAATACAAATCCTGCAACTGATGCGCAGCATATAGTTTATAGCTAGTGCTAATTTTCAACTCATGTCCCCTGTTGGGCTTTTCTAAGTACATTATAAAACAGATACATAAAAAAACATTCACATTTCTTCAAACATTAACTTATTCACTCACTAAAACAAACAGAAAAATGACTAGGCTATATTTAAAAATGCCTACAATTTTGGTTTGTCTTTAGCCACAACTTAAGCCTGGAAGTGAAGTCAGATATGGTCTTAATGTCAGATGGCAACAATTTCCAGAGCTTACAGCTCTTAACAGAAAAGGCTGCCTGTTAATGCAAAGCTTGTTCTGCAGTGTGGTGTTGTACAGTTATGGCAACTCTTTTGCTGTTCCGTATTTGAATACATTTGCTAAGTGGCTCAGGTGCTAAATTATGAATACATTTAAAAATTAATTTAAGAAAACATAAATTAATGAAGCTTTCAAAGCTTAATACATTATATTTCTTGAGGATGTGACAGTGATGGTATTTGGCTTTTTATCCATAATTTTTATTGCTTGATTGTAAAGTGAACCAATGTGTTTTGTTGCAAACGGAGCTGCTTGTGCCCAAACTGTCATGCAGTATGAAATATGTGAAAAGACCATAGCATGCATGTACAGCAGGGCTGCCTGGTTTGGCATATAGTTTCTGATTAGTTTAAAACAGTTCAGATTACTTTGTATTGTTTTAGAGATTTTCTATATGTTTAGTAAATTTAAGTTGAGGATCTAGGACCAATCCAAGATATTTAAATTCTGTAACAGAGTGAATTTTTTCATTTTGTAAGTTAATTTTAAATCTTTCGTTTAGATCAAGTGTCTTAATAGAAAAACACATGGAGACTGTCTTTGTAAGATTTAGCACCAACTGATTTTGATTGAGCCACTGTGTGACATCAGCCATACATGTAGACAGTACATCAGCAGCCAGCTCTGGTGACTTGGCGGTGATAAAGAACTGCATTGTCTGCATAGAGCTGGAAGCTGGCACCTGAACAGTTTAATGGTTAGATATTTATAAAAAGACTGAACAGCAAAGGACCAAGTATAGAGCATTGTGGTATGCCCATTTTGATGTTCAAGAGCGAAGATTGAAAGACGTGCACAGATTCAGTTTTTTTAAATCCCCCTGTAGTCAATAATTGTATCCCTTAAAACTCATCTTTGATCACCAAAATGACATATTTAAACGTTTTTTCCTTGAAAAAAATGTCTCCATGCCTTAAAGGTATAGCGGAGGATATTTCCGAATTTTAGATAAGAACCGCCCTCTCCACTTTTTAAAAAAAAATGCACATGCGCAACACTCTACCTGCTCCCGAGAGGGAACGCCTATTAGACGTGTGCGAGGTTCTCCTCGTGCACGCTCTGTTTACAAGTTGCTGTCGGCATCGCTCATAGCCTACAAGATTACTTTCCAAAAGAAGATTTGCACTTTTTCTCCAAATAGCATGGCAAACTTTACCTGTCAAGTAGAAACTTCGCGACTGAGGCATCAGTGGGAAGCCCAACCTGTGTTTTCAGCGCACGCCATCGTGTGAAACAATCTCCCAAAAACACTCTGATCTTGTTTCTCTCTTCTGAGGCCTTTCTCTTCTTTTCATACAGTTCGTACAAACTTTTTCTCTTGCGACCCTCAGACATTTTCAAAGGACCCTGTGAAACGGCGAGCTTCAATGAATTGCTGAGCTCTAGCTCACTACACATAAACACCTGAAAGTGCGCATGCGCAGAAAGCGAAAACTAAGGGACGAGCACGTACGACGGCCTTAAACATATCACCAGAATGATTGACACTTAGGTGGACCAATAGTTTACACTACCCACCCGGAAAAAGAAAATCCTCCGCTGTACCTTTAAAATAGCTTGAATGTATCTCTACACCCTTGCCTCATTTAGTATTCGCCGTATGAATATGCAAAATAGCCCCGCCTCCACTCACTCACACCAGCTCAGAGATCCACTCGTTGACGATCACACGTAGATCTGATTGGTTGGTAGTTTGTGACGTCAGAAACACCAGCGATTTCAAACCGCATTTTTGAGACTTTCTTTGGTTCACTGCAGTTTTAAGGAGAAAATACTCAAATTTCCCTTGATCTTTTGACATTTAAGAGGTCTTAAAATATTCCCCTCATTATAAACAAAGCATTTATTCAACAAAGCTCAAAAATGGTTTGTTTAGATATTATGGGATCTGTGATGTCACAGAGTGTTTCTCTCTCCTCTTTTTTTCTCGTGCTGTAGTAGACACCTCAGGGGCGAGGAGCGCCAACATCAGAGACCTCTCCTCATCCAGACAAGCTCCTCATGGGGGAAGTCCCCTAGTCCTTAAGAGCTTCCCTTTTCCTATTTCCCTCTCTTCCATCTTAGTTACCCACTAGTAATAGCCATAATTCACGTCAGGGGCCAAAAGCATATAGTGGAGGCGGTGGTTAATCTCCACCTCAATAACCCCCTGATCTTGGGCATTAATTGGCCAGCGTTTTCACTGTTATTGGGGAAATATGCTTGGGAGCTTTCTGCCAGTAGAGCAGTACAGCACACACTTATCCCTATTTTTCTAGGATCACAGACAGGTTGACAAACAAAAGATGATAAAACACGACTCTTAGTCCTGAAGAGCCGTCGGGAAATGTTATTCTAGGTGACTCAACATAATCCAATGGCTGGACACCTCAGGCAACAAAAATCACTAAATCGTCTCATTGCCTGTTTCTTTTAGCCGTGAATGTCAGCTGGTGAATCCCCCGGCCACTCCTAAAGCACCACTGTGCCTTCTTCCATTAACTGAGAATTGGGACAAACCTCTTCAGGCCATTAGAACGATCAGCTTGTTGGCATCACTTTGTACTCGTCAGTATAGTGGATTATGAAACAGTACCCCGAGGCAGTACTTCTCTGCAACGTGTCGGCACAAAATTTTGCGGAAGTTCTGTTTCATATGATCTCCCGAGTGGCGGAAGTGAGTGGTAAGGGAGAATTTGTTGAAAAATTACTTACAGCTGTTATCATTTGCAGTGAGTCAAAAGAGATGGAATAAAAGCTGACTGTCCATGGGAGGAGAGAAAGAGCCGGACTAGGGAACCACTGTTAGTGTGCCCCATGAGAAATGAAAAGCACATTTTGTTGTTTTCATCATTTCCAATAAATAAAAAGATGTACTACAGACAGCCCCCTCTTCCTACTTTCCTTTGAGACAATCGGACCTGTCAAAGCTTGTAATGATAACAATATAAGGATAATATTTGACATTTATAGTGGAAATGATAACAGAATTAAAATTTTTGAGTGAACTATCCCTTTAAGCCTCGGATACGGACAGGAAAGTCCAAAATAATTTTATTCGTTATTCATTCAATGATACATGTAGGCTATTGTCTGTTGTGCTCAGTCACGTGTGGTTATGTCATTCTAAAGGCAGTATGTTGATTATCTGTGTTGGTTATCACGTATAGGGCAATAGATTAATGCTTAGATGTTTCTAATGAAGTGTGCGGTATATGTATATATATATTTTATTATTATTATTTTGATGTACCATTGTATTTTTAAAATGGTTTTGACAATAACAATATTTATTTGTACTTGAAACTCTGTAAATTGCTCAAAAAGCTGTTGAGACTTTTTGCTGTAAGCCAAGAATTTGCCTCCACCAGGTCATATGGCATCAGTTGTCATATATTCAAATCACAGCAACCACTTTCCAAAACTTCTCCCATGATCATGTCTGTATTTTTAAACACAGACATAATATAGTTATGAAACATATGATAGCAAATTACATCCTATTTAATGCATATCAAAAATATAAAAGGTGTGCATCATACCTGACACCTAGATGAACACTTCACAGTTGGTTTTATGACTGTAAGTCATTGTCTTCAAATCCTATTGAGCTTTAAATTATGGCATATTTTGTGTATGATCCCACATAATAGTGACATATAGCAATATTTATAGTTTTGTATACTCGTCTCAGATGTACTTGCCTGAGATATACTCGTCTCAGATATACTCGTCTCAGATGTACTCGTCTCAGATGTACTCGTCTCAGAAATAATTGTCTGGCATACTCGTCTCAGATATACTCGTCTGATATATACTCGTCTCAGATATACTCGTCTCAGATATACTCGTCTCAGAAATACTCGTCTCAGATATACTCGTCTCAGATATACTCGTCTCAGATGTACTCGTCTGAGATATACTCGTCTGAGATATACTCGTCTCAGATGTACTCGTCTCAGAAATAATTGTCTGGCATACTCGTCTCAGATATACTCGTCTGAGATATACTCGTCTCAGATATACTCGTCTCAGATATACTCGTCTCAGAAATACTCGTCTCAGATGTACTCGTCTCAGATATACTCGTCTAAGATATACTCGTCTCAGATGTACTCGTCTCAGAAATAATTGTCTGGCATACTCGTCTCAGATATACTCGTCTCAGATGTACTCGTCTCATATATACTCGTCTCAGATGTACTCGTCTCAGATGTACTCGTCTCAGAAATAATTGTCTGGCATACTCGTTTCAGATGTACTCGTCTCAGATATACTCGTCTCAGAAATAATTGTCTGGCATACTCGTCTCAGATATACTCGTCTGAGATATACTCATCTCAGATATACTCGTCTCAGATGTACTCGTCTCAGATGTACTCGTCTCAGAAATAATTGTCTGGCATACTCGTCTCAGATATACTCGTCTGAGATATACTCATCTCAGATATACTCGTCTCAGATGTACTCGTCTCAGATATACTAGTCTCAGAAATAATTGTCTGGCATACTCGTCTCAGATATACTCGTCTGAGATATACTCATCTCAGATATACTCGTCTCAGATGTACTCGTCTCAGATGTACTTGTCTCAGAAATAATTGTCTGGCATACTCGTCTCAGATATACTCGTCTGAGATATACTCATCTCAGATATACTCGTCTCAGATGTACTCGTCTCAGATGTACTCGTCTCAGAAATAATTGTCTGGCATACTCGTCTCAGATATACTCGTCTGAGATATACTCATCTCAGATATACTCGTCTCAGATGTACTCGTCTCAGATGTACTCGTCTCAGATGTACTCGTCTCAGAAATAATTGTCTGGCATACTCGTCTCAGATATACTCGTCTGAGATATACTCGTCTCAGATATACTCGTCTGAGATATACTCGTCTCAGATATACTCGTCTCAGATGTACTCGTCTCAGATGTACTCGTCTCAGATGTACTCGTCTCAGAAATAATTGTCTGGCATACTCGTCTCAGATATACTCGTCTCAGAAATAATTGTCTGGCATACTCGTCTTAGACATACTCGTCTCAGATGTACTCATCTCAGAAATAATTATCTGGCATGCTCGTCTCAGATATACTCATCTGAGATATACTCGTCTCAGATATACTCGTCTCAGATATACTCGTCTCAGATGTACTCGTCTCAGAAATAATTGTCTGGCATACTCGTCTCAGATATACTCGTCTCAGATATACTCGTCTCAGAAATAATTGTCTGGCATACTCGTCTCAGATATACTCGTCTCAGATATACTCGTCTGAGATATACTCGTCTCAGATATACTCATCTCAGATATACTCGTCTCAGATATACTCGTCTCAGATGTACTCGTCTCAGAAATAATTGTCTGGCATACTCGTCTCAGATATACTCGTCTCAGATATACTCGTCTGAGATATACTCATCTCAGATATACTCGTCTCAGATGTACTCGTCTCAGAATTGTCTGGCATACTCGTCTCAGATATACTCGTCTCAGATATACTCGTCTCAGATATACTCGTCTCAGAAATAATTGTCTGGCATACTCGTCTCAGACATACTCGTCTCAGATATACTCGTCTCAGATATACTCGTCTCAGAAATAATTGTCTGGCATACTCGTCTCAGACATACTCATCTGAGATATACTCGTCTCATATATACTCGTCTCAGATATACTCGTCTCAGATATACTCGTCTGTTTGTCTCCACAATGTTACTGTTATTTGTTATAGCACGTGTTCCTTGAACTGAAAGAGAGTTGAGTTGACTAAAAGAAATGTTCAAGTGTTGGGAAATATATTCTACTGTTAATAAAAGGTTCACTTGAGATGCCTTGTGTTTCTTTGAAATCATTCTGAATTGGCCTACATCAATTTATTACATTAAAAATGCAATGAAACATTGAAATTGTACTATGTCATACGGTAAAACAAAATATGTCATATGGTAAAACATTGAATTTTAAAATAAATAAAAATAAATACTTTGTTTGTTTACATGGTTCATGAAAATAATGGAGGAGTGCTAGTATGACATATATACTTACAGATCAACTATTACATTCTTGGTTGTATTTAACCGTGTCATGAATATCAAATTTAATTTATTTCTAAAAATCACTTAGTTTTACCATATAGAATGAATAGAATAGAATAGAATGAGGCATTTATATAGCGCTTTCATATGTACTACTGTACACCCAAAGCGCTTTACAATCATATCAGGGGTCTCTCCTCAACCACCACCAGTGGTATGACATTTTCAAGGACTGTATACAAAGAAACACATTAAAATGTCATATATTGTTATTTTTTATAAAGGGCACTAATAAAAACAAAAAATATACACATAGATTTACACAAAAAATGCTATATTTAATTTGTCTTTTCATTTTTATTTTTTTACTGTTTTGAAATTCTAAAACATCACTGACCCTGTTATGTTAATTATAATCAAATGCATTTTGTTTTATTGACCACAATATTGTCATTGATATTTGTTTGAGATGGGAACTTTTGATTAATTTTGAAAAAGGGCAAGGGCTTGAGCCCCCAAAGAGCCCCCATTCTTGTGATCACCCATTTCTTTACATGTTTCTGTGGATGCCACTGATTCACAGGACGCCCCAAGCAAAGAAATGAACATCAGTGCTGACACCTTTAGGATTTTTAGTTGTGCTCTTAGTGGTGTTATTGTGATGTTCATTTCAGAGAATCCCCTTTCACAGTCAGCACTGCTAACAGCAAGTGATTTCACTGCCTGCTGCAGTCTTAGCAGCCCATCAGTTACAGGAATTTCTGGATGCTCTTTGAAATCTCTGAATCTCTGTCTGACACCAGAAAAGCTGATGTCGAAAAGGTCACAGAGCTCTCTTATCTCATCCTCTCCATAAAACACTGGCAACGGTGATGGCCAGGCTTCTGGCACAAGAAAATTCATTTTGTCAAAAAGTGACTTTTCACTTTTAGTCACCATTCTTGAGCATACACTTTCAGCCAGAGCTTTATTCATTTTTTGAGGATCAACTGGTTTTACCCTCGGGTCCTTTTGTATATGTCCCTTGACTGCAAACTTTCAGATAAATCTTTAAGCTCCTCCAAAGCATCAAGCATGAGACCCATGTTCTTTATAAAGTCCCCTGATGAGAGCTTTGTTGCAAGACCATGAAACATGCATCTCTCATTTGGACTGCGTTCAGCATCATGACTGGCTTTGCAGAAGTGAGCATAAAGCGCCTCATGCATTGTCCACACTGCCTTCGCTGTTCTGTGTGATGAGGCCACCCATCTCACACTCAGGACTCTGCCAATCTTTTTAACCACAATTCCTAATTCTGAGACGGCAGAACTGAGCTCCCTTTGATTCTTGGGGGATTGGTGGTACAGACAATACAATTTGTCCATGAAACTTGAATTATTAATTTCTGTGCACTGCTTAACAGCATCCCCAACCGCCAGCTCATGTCTATGGTTTAAACAATGTACTCTGCCGATGTTAACCCCATTTGCCTTTTGCAAGTCAAGAAGTTCGGGTGGTCTGTGAAGGGTTTATTACGTTTTGCAATGTAATAAGCTGTTCTGAATACTGACATTGTAGAGGAGGCTATCTCCTCTTGTGCCACAAGTAAACTTGATTCTAACTGCTTTTCTGATCTTTTTCAGTATTGCAACTGCCTGTATGTGACTTTGTGATGACTTGTGTTGATGTATTTTCTTCCACAGTGATGTCATTTGTTTGTTTTTTGGGGAAATTTTACAGTTTTGCCATTCACTGGAAAAAGTGTACCTTTGAGATCCTTGTCTGTAAACACCAACTGATATGGCACTTTAGCACACAGAACACCCTAACCTCTTGTTAGAGACATAGATAAATGGGTAAACTTGTTTGAAATATTCATATTGAGAAATTCCCCAGCAATCTGGCAAATTTTGTTCTATGTGAGTGCTACTGCTTTGGGTTAGGCTACTGGTACTGTTCTGGGCTGTGGTGTTGATGCTGCTTTGGGCTACGCTGTTACTGGCCTGTGCTGTGTTGCTACTGCTTGGCTGGGCCGCTGGGTTGCTGCTGAGCTGTGCAGTGGTGCTGATGCTGGACTGAGCTGGGCTGAGCTGCTGATATTGGGCTGCGATGCTTCTACTGATGCTTCTCTGGGCTATGACCTGGGCTGCTTTCATTCCCCTAATCATGGTGAAAATATGGAATTTGAAAAGTGGTACTAAGAGTCACTTCAGCTCAAATCATGATGACTGCAACAGTAAAAATGGAGAACGCAATCTGCTCTGCATCAGGCTAAATAAGTCATTTTTATAGTCAGTCAAGTCAAGTCATCTTCATTTATATAGCGCTTTTAACAATGTAGATTGTTTCAAAGCAGCTTTACAGAGATAAACGTATAATTTAAGGTAACAGAGATTGTTTTGGCTTTATAGCGGTTCTTTAATAAAATTATTTTCCAGCTAAAGTTAGTTTTGATTGATTCGCTTCCGTCGCAACGATCATTTGTTATTAAATTTGGGGCCGCTAAGACGACACCATTCTCTCTACACAGACTTTAAACGCAAACCTGTGAGAAACGCTGATGGCATTCACATGCGCATTAAGAATTGGTTCTATAGTTATGTGCGTTTGAATATATGTACGCAGGTTTGGAATTCCCTACAAACCAAGCCTAAACAAAGTACTGGCGTTTCCTTATAATTTTTGATACAGAATTTTATTTTATTTTATCAATTCGGGGTAGATACGCGAATTGAGTTTCCCGACAACGCTTTATCTGTAGAGTGGTAAAGGGATCCTCCATAGGGAGAGACTATTTGCCACTTCAGCACTGCGTTGGATCGGGTCCAGGCGAAGGTCCTTCATCAGATCTGGATACGGCCTGGATCCGGCAGGCTGCGGGAAAACCTCTGGATAAACAAAGACACTAAAATTAGCGTAGATGCCATTCTTCTTATGATGTAACGAGTACATCAGGATTTATGGGAAGTGTTCCCGGTTCCAGCTGACCTAATCTATGCAGCCTAACATTGAATTATAGAAGTATATAATGTATTATGTGAATGCTAGGTCAAAGAGATGTGAAATGTGTCTTTAGTCTAGCTTTGAACTGACTGAGTGTGTCTGCTTCCCGGACAATGTTAGGAAGACTGTTCCAAAGTTTTGGTGCTAAATAGGAAAAGGATCTACCGCCAGCAGTCGATTTTGATATTCTAGGTATTATCAACTGGCCGGAATTTTGAGATCGCAATAGACGTGAAGGACTATAATGCGGAGCTAAACCATTTAGTGCTTTGTAAGTAATCAGCAATATTTTAAAATTGATGCGATGTTTAATAGGCAGCCAGTGCAGTTTTGACAGAACCGGGCTAATATGGTCATACTTCCTGGTTCTGGTAAGAACTCGAGCTGCTGCGTTTTGAACCAGCTGTAGTTTGTTTATTAAGCGTGCAGGGCAACCACCTAGTAGAGCATTACAATAATCTAGCCTTGAGGTCATGAACGCATGAACTAATTGTTCCGCATTTGTCAATGAGAGCATATGGCGTAATTTAGATATATTTTTAAGATGGAAAAATGAGGTTTTACAGATACTAGACACGTGACTTTCAAATGAAAGATTGGTATCAAAGAGCACACCCAGGTTCCTAACGGACGACGAAGACTTGACAGAGCAGCCATCAAGTGTTAGACAGTATTCTAGGTTATTACGTGAGGAAGTTTTTTGTTCAATAATTAGAATCTCTGTTTTTTCAGAATTAAGTAGTAGGAAATTACAAGTCATCCAATTTTTCATATCAGCTATGCATTCCATTAATTTTGTGAATTGGTAAGTTTCGTTAGGTTTTGAAGAAATATACAGCTGAGTATTGTCAGCTTAACAGTGAAAGCTAATGCCATTTTTCCTAATGATATCTCCTAATGGTAGCATGTACAGAGTGAACAGCAGCGGTCCTAGTACTGAGCCTTATGGTACGCCATACTGAACTTGTGATCGATAAGACATCTCTTCATTTACTGCTACAAACTGATAACGGTCAGATAAGTATGATTTAAACCATGCTAGTGCAATTCCACTAATGCCAACATAATTTTCGAGTCTATTTATAGTATATCACAGTGCAAATTACCCAGTTCCATGGCATGGACTGGCTGGAACTGTCCATTCACATGGTATGGCCACTAAATAATAATAATACATTTTATTTAAAAGCGCCTTATCAGGACACCCAAGGACACTGTACAAAGCAGATAAAAACATTAAAACAGTAAACAATAAAATTGGCAAGACAACATTGAGATGATATGGGTCAGGTGGAATATGACTGTCTAAACAAAAAGGTTTTGAGTTTGGATTTGAAAAGGTGAAATGAGTCCATAGTACGAAGGTCTGCAGGGAGGGAATTCCAGAGATGGGGAGCAGAGCGACTAAACACCCTGCTCCCCATTGTAACAAGACGGGCAGGGGGGACAGAAAGCTGGCAGGTATGAGAGGATCGGAGTGAACGGGTCGGGATGTTTAAATGGAGGAGATCTGAGATGTATGGAGGAGCCATATTGTGAACTGCTTTGAAAGTAATGAGAAGTATTTTAAAGATGATCCTCTGTTTGATGGGAAGCCAGTGAAGTTGTTGCAAGATGGGAGTGATATGATGAGAAATGGAGGTCCGAGTAATCAGGCGTGCAGCAGAGTTCTGTAGGAGCTGCAGCTTCTGGAGCGACTTATTAGGGAGACCAAACAGAAGTGAGTTGCAATAATCTATCCGAGATGTGACAAGGCTGTGAACCAAGATGGCGGTGGTTTGGTGAGTGAGAGAGGGACGAAGACGGGAGATGTTGCGCAGGTGGAAATAAGCAGACCGAGTGATGCTAGTAATGTGAGAGTGGAATGATAATGTGCTGTCGAGGACGACACCCAGACTCTTAACCTGAGGGGAGGGAAGAACAATTGAGTTATCAATGGCAATGGAAACTTTATTGGATTTGGAGAGAGTATGAGGTGTGCCCACCAAAAGGACTTCAGTTTTTGAACTGTTCAGTTTGAGAAAATTGGATGAGAACCAAGAGTGGATTTCTTGGAGACAGAGGGTAAGAGAGGTTGGTGGGAGTAAAGAGGATGGCTTAGTAGAGAGGTAGAGCTGGGTGTCGTCCGCATAGCAATGAAAGTTAATGTTATGTTTACGGAGGATGTGACCAAGTGGGAGAATGTAGATAATAAAAAGAAGAGGCCCCAATACAGAGCCTTGGGGCACTCCAGCAGAGACAGGGAAGGTAACAGATTTCTGGGATTTAAGTTGTATGAACTGTGTGCGATCAGAAATGTATGAAGTAAACCAGGCTATGGGAGTGTGGGTGATACCAATGGATGATAATCGACTAAGGAGGATAGGATGGGAAATGGTATCAAAAGCTGCTGTGAGGTCCAGAAGAATAAGTATGGAAAGTAACCCAGAATCAGAAGCCATGAGAAGGTCATCTGAAATTTTAAGAAGTGCGGTTTCAGTGCTATGAAGGGGACGGAAGCCAGATTGAAACTGCTCATAGATGCTGTTGGACATGAGGTGATTATGAAGTTGTGAAGCGACTGTTTTTTCCAGAATTTTGGATATGAAGGGTAAGTTAGATATAGGACGAAGATTGCTGAAATTAGTGGGGTCCAGACCAGGTTTTTTCAGAATGGTTGTGACCGAGGCGGTTTTAAGTGAGGGGGGGACTAAACCAGAGCTTAAGGAGGAATGAATAATCTCCGTGATAAGAGGTGCAAGTGAAGAGCAACAGGATTTAACCAGGGTGGAGGGAAGTGGGTAGAGCTGGCATGTGTAAGGTTTAGATTTATGAATAATGTCCGAAATGGCTTGAACGGAAGGAAGGTCAAAACAGGAAAAAGTAGTAATTGGGGCTGGATAAGGGGTGCTAAAGTTGCCTCCAGAAGCTGCAGCTCCAGATGAAGTCAGGTGTTTATGGATGTCAGTGATTTTGGAAACAAAAAAGGACATAAGTTTATTGCAAAAATCATGGGATTGCATATGGTAGCGAAGAGGGTCAGGAGGTTTTGTAATGGAGGTAAGAAGGGAAAACAGGGTTTTAGAATTATCATGATTAGAGTGAATTAAATGAGAGGGAGTCCTTATACAGATTGACATGGTCCTTGTACATATTGTTGTGAATGGTGAGTCCAGTTCTATTGGCAAGGCGTTCCAGTTGACGGCCCTGAGATTTCATAAGGCGTAGGGCAGGAGTAAACCAGGGTGCAGAACGGGTGAAGGAAACGTACTCGGTTACTAACGTAACCTCGGTTCTCTCTAGAAGAGGGAACGAGTACTGCGTAAGATATCTTACGCTAGGGGAAAATCCTTTTCCGCGAGATATTGAAGCCAAAATTTATCCTTAATTTTGTAATAATGCAAAACGCGTTGCAGCAGCAATGCAGACATAGGCGAGACAGCTCGCGCGCCTATTGGCTGCTCTGCGGCAACTGCAGCAGCCTATCGAGCGAGGCCTGGCGTGACGTCAGACCCAATCAGGGCACTTCGCGCCCGCTGCGTCACGTCCCGCCGAAATGGGCGTGGTCTAGGCCTATAAATATCGCTCGCAGGCAGCTATTATCTGGTTTTTCATCATCGAAGCAACCAGAGCGTGTGCATGCACGGCAAGATACGCAGTACTCGTTCCCTCTTCTAGAGAGAACCGAGGTTACGTTAGTAACCGAGTACGTTCTCTTACGAGAGGTCTCTCGTACTGCGTAAGATATCTTACGCTAGGGGACCCAATGTAAAACGCCGTGTATGCTGAGATCTGACACCAAAGACCCAAGGGCGAAAGCCCGGGGTACATATAGTGCACAATCACTCAGTGAACTCACAGGGAGTCCGGGAAGAAGGAGGGGTGCAGCCTCTTTCTATAATGTTCAGCACCCACTTCGAGACCCCGGGTAGCTTTGCCCATGCGTCTGCATGGATAGCTAGGGGTCGAATACGAAGCACGCTCTGCTCGCTCAGCGATGGAGAAGCTTCGGTGTGCTGTAACACAAGCGTGTCGCTCGTGACATTTGAGGCATGGGGCGCGCTGATGACAGCGGGCAGATTGCCTGCGCTCGACTCCTCTGCGGTGGTTAACCGCGAGGGGGAGGGCTGGGCGGTTCCCGTGGGAACTGTCATGTCTATGTGTGGATGTGGGTGCGGGACAGCGGGCACATTTATCACACCGAAAACATCGTTCGCTTGCGTGAAGCGAGTGAACGTTGGTTTCGCTTTTACAGAAACCGTGAGACATGCATAACGTGGTGTTAGTGGGCACTGGGTAGTGGGCACGTTCACCATGTTTGAAGCGCAACCGATCTGAGTCGGTTTTATGTGCGCGAGCCCTGTGTGACAGGCTGTGCTTATGTGTAGGGATGGGCACTGGGCAGTGGGCATTCTTACTACACACGAAACACCATCGGCCGTGGCCGGGACACCAGAAAATACACTCTCTTGGGGATTTATCTGGGTAGCCGTGAAAAACGGCATTTGTGTGTAGGCAAGCGGGTGACAGAACCGACTTGTTGGCTGCAGAAAACACTGGAACAGTCACATTTTCTGGAACTGGACGAGCGAATAGCTTTGGTGTGAGTCCGGCCGCAGCGGGACTGGAACACCGTCGTTTTCCTAGCTGTGCTAGGACGACTTCGGGGCCTCGGGCTTCACCGTGATCCTAGGTTGCGGGCCGCGTCCTGCGGGGCGGCGACCGGATGAGCGGGAGCGCGGTCTCGCGCTTCTGGCCTGGCGGCGCTGTGAAGTGGAGGCAGTGGACGGTGGCTGTGGCTGTGAGCTCTGAGCAGACGGTTTCGCACGGCCTGCTGCAGAGCTGGAGCGCTTCGCGGGGCGTCGAGGAACGCGGTGCGTTCAGACTCGGCCATTTCCGAGAGCGTCAGCCAGAGGTGTCTCTCAGACACGGTGAGAGAAGCCATAGTCCGTCCAATGGCTTGTGCTGCGGACTTAGTAGCACGAAGAGCGGCAAGCTTTAGAGGGTAGGGCCGGCTTAGCGCGCCGTCCAGCGGAGGGCGGGCATAAGTGGGCCGCTATCACCTCTTCAACCGGCGGCAGCGAGAGGTATCCTTTGTACTTGGCATCGTCAACGGTGGAGAATGCCAAAGAAACAGCAGGACGCACTCTAGCAGAATAGGGGGCGCTCCAGGACTTGGCCACTTCTTCGTGTAACTCAGGAAGAAAGGGCGCCGGTCTGGACACTCGCATGAGTTCCGTCTCAATGGAAGCTCTCTTGCCTGACGATGTGCGGGCAGGGGGTGTGGGGTCCTCGGAGCCCGCCCAATCCTCACTGCCTGACGCCAGGATAGAGCAGGAATCATCCTCTCCCAGCAGGGCTTCCTCATCCGCGATATCAACGGAAGCGGCGGCAGACGGCGGCCGCTGTCCGTCAGGAAGCGAAACAGAAGAAGCCGGGGAAGCAGGCGGGCGAACCGGCGAGCTTTGGCGGCTGAGGGAGGGTTCCGGGGCCCGCTGGGCACGGCGCTTTTTACGGCGCGACGCCGCGGCGGGCGGGGGAGCAGTCTCGGTGAAGACGGCTAGGCAAGTCCTCAGAGTCGCCATTGCCATCAGCTCGCAGTGAGGGCATCCGCCGTCAGCGAGCGCGAGAGCTGCATGTTCCTTACCCAGGCAGGAAACGCAGATCAAGTGGCGGTCCCCGTCGCTGAGTGTGGCTCTGCACGAGCCGCAGGAAGGCATCTTAAAAAAGACGCTAGCTCTTTTAGAAATGTGTGTCGCGGCGGCGACACACACACACAGAAATACAGTGTAATAAAGAGAAAGGATATGAGTGCCGGAAAGCGCAGCAGGAAGGCAGGAAGGCGGCGCGGCCAGCGACTTCAGTGACTCGTCCCGCTGAAGGTGCTCTCTCTCGACGGCGCGGCTTCTAATCCAGCTCCAGCGATGCGTGTGCTTCGCTTGAAGGATGAAAAATCAGATAATAGCTGCCTGCGAGCGATATTTATAGGCCTAGACCACGCCCATTTCGGCGGGACGTGACACAGCGGGCGCGAAGTGCCCTGATTGGGTCTGACGTCACGCCAGTCCTCGCTCGATAGGCTGCTGCAGTTGCCGCAGAGCAGCCAATAGGCGCGCGAGCTGTCTCGCCTATGTCTGCATTGCTGCTGCAACGCGTTTTGCATTATTACAAAATTAAGGATAATTTTTGGCTTCAATATCTCGCGGAAAAGGATTTTCCCCTAGCGTAAGATATCTTACGCAGTACGAGAGACCTCTCGTAAGAGAACTGATCTGGATCTCATAGGAGCATGGGTGTCCAAGAGAGTGTGAAGATTTTTGTTGTAGGAAGAAACTAATTCATCAGATGAACAGCTGGCAGATACAATTGGAAAATTATTAATATCAGATGCAAAGGTAACAGTGTTAATGTCCTTGATATTCCGGAAGTAGATGGTACGAGGGAGAGTCATTTTAGATAGCGGGAGAGTGATGTTAAAAGTAATTAACATATGGTCGGAAAAAGCAACAGAGTGGGTTTTACAGGCAGAGGGGATAACACCAGAACAACAGACTAAATCCAGTATGTGCCCCCTACAATGAGTTGGAGAGTCAATATATAAATGCAAACCGAAGCTTTCCAGACAAGATGAAAAGTCTCTGGAGAGCGGAGAACTGATATTATCCATATGAATATTAAAGTCACCCAGGATGATTAAGTTTTGAGATAGGGTTAAAAGATGAGTGAGAAGCTGGGAGAAGTCATTCAGAAAATCTTTGTTATATTTTGGGGGACGGTAAACAGTAACCACGAATGTGGGAGAGGATCCGGGCAACAATGGGGCAGAATATTCAAAGGATGAAAATAGAGGAGCAACAGGAATCGGCACAACTTTCCAAGTCTCGCGATGAAACAGTGCGAGACCTCCGCCACGTCCAGAAGCACGGGGCTGGCAATTGTAAATAAACCCCGGTGGGGCAGACTCGTTAAGAGGAATAAAATCATTAGTAAGCTGCCAGGTCTCAGTCAAACATAAAAAGTCAAGTTTATAATCCATGATGACATCTCTGATTAGTAGACCCTTGTTATTGAGAGAACGAATGTTCAAGAGACCGAAGTTAACGGTGGAAAAGCTACTTTTACAGGCAGAGTTAGCCACTTTGGGCAGGCTAGCCAGACTACTATGATTAGCTCCCCGGCTAGCGTTACGAGAGCGGCGGCGTGTGGTTAACCAAGTTGGTATAGAAGAATAAAAGTTCTTGTAAAAGCGCTTACCACGCGATCCACGGTGGATGTATCTCCGGTTTGGCTGGAAGAAGATGTCCGAAGGAATGGAGCAACCAGATGGAGGCTGGAGGACATCGACATGGCGTCGGAGCTTCAGAAGCTCAGCAACAGAGTACTGGAATAGAGCATCGGCATGCAGGTGAGCAAAAGACGCCAGAAGCCAGCCAAGCACGAGCCAGAGAATTGACCGGAGAATCCACGTCATCCTGCACGGGAGAGAGAAGCTGGGGGCCGGAGATCCTCAGGTGAGCATCAGCAGTGAAGATGTTACGACGCAGTCAGAATCACAGAAGAGCAAAACTCCAACAGTTACTGGTCATAAGCAGCAACCAATGTTGTACAGGCGATGTAGTGATTCAATTTAATCAGACTGAAACACTGTCTGTCTGAAAATTCGCTGGTATTGTCAAAATTTATGCCAAAGTTCTACCGGTGAGTAGCGGCGACAGTCACGCCAGCGTTCACTCACGTATCCTTGATCATTCGAGGGCGATAAATAACACTAAAGACTAAAGTTATATTAAAACACTAAATATTTATTTTACAATTCATTATCAAAACATCACGTAACAACAATGCTTGGTAAACTTTATAGGTTATCCATTGCCTGATTTAAAAAAAAATCTAAAAACAATGACTTAGGCTATCAGCTAGTCCTTCAGGGTAATTTTCTTCCTTTTCTATTTGGGCAGCATTTCCAGACCAATCCTTACCCTAGGAAACAATCAGTGATCCTTCATTTGCATCCTCTCTTATTTTCATCCTCCTCCATCTATAAGAATCAAGTTATGAAGAAATGAACATTACCAATAGGGCTGCACGATTAATCACGATAAATCACAATTAAATCGCACGCGATTTGGCAAAGGCTGCGATTATTTTTTGTGCAGCTTGTCAGTGAAGTACAGCTCTGTGATCAGTAGTAAATGCTCCGTCTGAAAGCCAGAGGGCGCTCTGGCACATAAACTCCAAATATGCCTTGCCGCAGAAGAAGATAACGCATGTCATTCCAGGAAATATGAGCATCATACGATCGCTGTTACTGAATAAACAGAAGATTGAAATGCTTTGATTGATTAAACATGACTAATAAACACACGACTGCTTTTGTATCAGTTATTGAAAAGAGAATATTATTGTTATGATTGGATTGGGGTGAGCATGGAGAGTTATTATTAGGCACACGGTTCCCTTCCCCCACTCATAATACAGAGACTGAGGGAAACGCAACAAGTGTCTGCCTGTATTTTAATATTTTTTAGGGAGACTACATTTGGAGGCACCGCTGGGATGTTCAAAATGAGGTTGGTGTCCTGTAACAGAGGAACTGACCACACATCGACCATTCTCCAAAATTGACCCAGATGGCAGACAGCGCAGTATGTTGGCGTCGGAATTGGTGGTGGCCCCGTCCGGCCCAAGGTGCTTTATTCACTAGGGAGGCAACAACAACGACCAGGCAAGGCAAAACACTAACCCATAGTCCAACCCATCACTCATCTGCCAAAATGGAGTCAGAGATTGAGAACTTGCAATTTGAAATTAAAGGATTGTTATTTCAGCTCACCACTGAACAGTTGATGCGAGTAAGTGACTTTTTGAAAATATCAGGAGTTGACAGGGAAAAGATTGCAGATAAAAGCCGAAGCTCTCTTGTTTCTTACATCAGTCAGTATATTGACTGTGACGAAATAGCCGAACTCGAAGATGAGGGCATGGCGGAACTGTTGAGCTTATTGGACATTGTCAAAGGCTTGCTTTTCTTTCGTGAAAACACCAAAGAGGAAGAGGTTAAAATAGATGTACAATCCAAATTAATGAGAGAATTAGAGAGTTTAAAATTGGCAGTCCAACAAAAGAAAATTGAAATGCAGGAATTGACAACAAGGGAAATGAAAAACAGAGGTGATGGTGAATTGTTCCAGAGAAACCTACCAACAACCCAGGTAAATAGCCTCACATGGCGAAAAGACTATAAAATCTCAGGCCAGATTGGTGAACTGGGCCAAAAGGACCGACTCACGTTTTCCAGTTTAGCACGTCAAATTGAGAATAGCCTTAGCAGAGGGTATTCAGTGGCAGAAATAGTGGATGCTGTTATCAGGGCCATTGTACTTGGTCTGCAACTGCGAAGCTACCTTGAAGGTAAAAGTGATCTATCTCTGCCTACACTTAGGAGAATTCTCCGTTCACACTATCAGGAATGGAGTGCCACAGAGCTTTATAAACAGCTTACCACCGAAGTGCAGAACAATAAAGAGACCCCACAGAACTATTTAATTCGAGCCATGGACCTCAGGCAAAAAATATTGTTCGCATCACAAGAGGCAGAGTCGAATCTGAAGTATGATCCGGAACTCGTACAGAGCATGTTCGTGCACACTATACTTACAGGTCTGCAGAGTGATAACATCAAAAGTGACCTCCAACCCTACCTGTTGCAACCGACCACCTCAGATGAGTTGCTTCTAGAGAGACTCAATGTAGCATGTGGGCATGAGAAAGAGAGACAAGCTAAAAGGCGGCAGACACCACAGCGGTCAGCAGGTATGCACATTGTACAGTCTAGTGATGCCAGTGGAGATAGAAAACAGACAGCTCAGCAGCACACTGTTACTTTGCCCCCAGATGTGTTGTCAGATTTAAAGGGTCTCAAAGCAGATATGGTATTGTTAAAAGACCTCAAAACTGAGATGGCGCAGATCCGAGAGACCATCCAAAAGACAGATCATGCTACAGGATAGAACTCTTCTGTCAACACGGAAATGGATTGTGAGTCAGCCCAACAACCAATGAATTCTCAGCCTCAGTTTGCCCCTTGGAACACAGAGAGCCCTACTGCTCTTCATCAAAATGGCAGGCTAATACAGGACTACCGTAGCGGTGCATGTGTCAAATGTGGAACATCTGTCTGTCTATAGTATTGAATTAGTGTGTCATTGATTTCACCCACGTAATTAATATTTGATTTGTGCCTTATGTGTATTTTTGATCACTGATTGCTGTCACTGGTTGCTTAATTGTGGGCCTAAATACTCACTAACAGTTATGATTGACAGACCCCACTTTCTCCCTCTGACATTGGCGGCATTGGCAGTGCTGCTCGGACTAATGGATTGTTGATTAAGGACAGTTGCGACAGTTTGCATGATAAGAAGAGACAAGCGAGAAATGGAGGGGAGAGTGGGGCAGAGTGAAGGTGTGCAGGGGAACGCACGCACACCGCGAGCCGAACCTACGGACAGGAACACCGATCGCTGCGATTGATTACAGAAAGTCACAGCCAGACGAGCAGTGGGCACGGATCTGATAACAATGCATTAATGGAGATAAGTAAAGGAAAGTGCTCAGCTTACTGATGTTTTGGGTGCGTGTGATCCATGCCTGTGTGTGTTGCGATCTGAGGGTTTTTTGCATTCCTTTACAGCGGAGCAAAAGAGGGACGCAGATGTTCATGTGGTGGATTCAACGGGCTAAGTAAAGGAAAGTTGTCCTGTCTATCAACTTATGTGTGTGTGAGAGAGCTGGGCCAGTATTTTGCGTGAGACTGAGGGTGCTTTCACACCTGCCTCATTTAGTCCGGTTGAATCGCACTAGAGTTCGTTTTCCCCATTGGTGCGGTTCATTTGGGCAGGTGTGAATGCGGCAATCGCACTCGGGTGCGCACCAAAAGCGGACCAAACAAGCGTACCGAGACCTCCTCGAAGAGAAGGTCTCGGTACGCTTGTTTGGTCCAAGAACTGCGCATTTTTGGACTAAACCAGTTGCCGTAGTCAGCAGCGCTGTGATTATGGGATGAGGAGAAATGTTTGTTGATTGACAGTTTGCATTTTAAGCATGGCAGCTTGCGGACAAACTTGAAGTTGTGAGGAGGTGCAGAGCCTGATAGAAATCATTAACAGCCGCATCCTCGCTTCATTCTCAAATATTCTTGTTTGTCTAAAGTGATGTAGACAAACTATATAATAAAATATGATCAAGGATACAATCAGCCCACGCCGTCGTCTCTCCATAGTAAACAGCGGCGTGTTGTCTGCCGGATTTTCCCGCACGTTAATTCTGACCAAACGAAGTGCAGTTATGGAAATGCAGTTGTCACAGGCAGGGGGGCGGGCGCCAGCCGCCCCTCCCTAAATTGCGTACCACCCTGAGGAGCAATAGCGTATTCCCACAAAGTCAGAACAGGACACAGAATAGCTTCAAAAGTTTATATTTATTAACTGATTAAAAGAGTCTTTGAAGTGAGCAATTACTCGCAGGAGGAATCGACCAGCAGTTCCTCGTTCTCTACTCAGACAGACACAGCTTTGGCAGGTTCTTCAAGCTTTAGCAGGTTCTTCACGGGACTCAGACAGAGAGTGGAGGATACGTATAACTCACAGCATTAGCAGGTTCTTCACTGGACTCAGACAGAGAGTGGAAGATACGTATAACTCACAGCATTAGCAGGTTCTTCACTGGACTCAGACAGAGAGTGGAGGATACGTATAACTCACAGCATTAGCAGGTTCTTCACTAGGTCACAGGAGGCTGTTTATCTGGAACTGTAAATGCAGACCAAACAATCCAAAACCGTCAAAGCACTCGTGCACACACATCAACCTTCCCAATGTGAACACTTTAAGAACAGGACAGTTCAAATCAGTATACTCACTGTGACCAAGGCAATTGAACAGTGTTCAAGCAAACATCTCCTTGAAGCTGAGCTGGGCTGATTAGCTGCTGTGTTGAGAGAAGAAAAGCAGTACAACAATAGGGTAGTAGAGCGTAGAGCAGTAAGGCAGACGGGCCGAGGGAATCCCTTAGAGAGCCTTTGTTTCAGCTGGCAGAGAAAACAGGATATGAGCAAAGCTCACCATACCGTACAGTTCAGGGGAGTCACAGGCAGTCACACATCCCATCACATTGAACCACGAAGCAGGCACACACGCCTCTCAACCCGACAATCGTGACCGTGTCCACGTGACGGCGGCAGCCGTAATGATCGCGAATTCCCATTCCATCAGAATGCCGGTTTCGTTTCAGATCCTCGTCGGTTTCGCGTTACGAACACGCTCAATCAAATCTTCGGCCGAGCACCCCTTCCTGGGCGCCGGTCTCTCCCCGTGTCTGCTGCACTCGTCGGCCGAGCGCCCCTTCCTGGGCGCCGGTCTCTCCCTTGCCTCTGCCGCGTTCTCCGCCGCGTCTGCTGTCCTTGAACTGTCGGCAACAATGAACATATAAAGCACTCCCGCCACACATGCGGGCCAATCGCCAGCATCGATTCTTCCCGCCGAACACCTGAAGCTGATTTATCTATTAGATCGCTAGATTGTCACTGTTTACATCCAGGCACAGGAAACAGCCATTTTGCTGGGTGTTCCATTAAAAACACTCCTCGAGGGAAACCCTTTCCCTGGCGTGTGCGTTCCCCCCCCACTGAACATAGTCACCCCGTGACACGTTCAAGACACATCTGGCCAACGAGTGATGTGGATGTAGTCACGTGACTGCGTTTTGGTTCGTTTTATCAACTCATAAACTGATTCAGACCAGATCGCGATCAGTCAGGTGTGAAAATGAACCAAAACGCCGGAAAAATGCTTCAAAGTATCATTTTTCACCCTTGGTCCGGACCAGATGAACTGAACTACAGATGTGAAAGCACCCTAAGGGCTGCTTTTACTCCTCCTCAGTGCTGCTGCTGTGTATATTAGATCACGGAGCTGTGTGAAGGGACGAACTAACTAGACTGCCTCATCTGAATCAGCACCTACTTCAGCGACCCGCTCGTCAATCAGACATCCATATAAGGCCAATGGACCTTGAATGTGGTTTGGGATTTGACCGAAGACTGCCGAAATTTTCTTTGAATGCATTTTATATTTGGGATTTTTATGCTTGGTTGATGATTTTATATACTGATATAGGACAGGATTTGGATTATGAATGTAAGCTGATGAATTGTGTTGAATTGTGCTGTAGCTTAACTGACCAGTGAGTTGCCTTTCTTTACTTTTTTATCCTGTTGCCTATTTTATAATTGTAATTATTAAATAAATTGTATAAATTCTAGAAGTGGTTGCTGTCCCTTTCCTGTCAGTGGAGAAACTGTCTGCGGCGAGTTGTGGCGCCGGCCCAGTTTCAGCAGAGATTTGCACCACAGAGATACCCCATGCCCCGTCCTAGGCCTAGGTGTTTTGGGTGCCAGCAGCGAGGGGAAGAATACTGCCAGCATTGTTACAGGTGTGGAAGTGGCGAACATTTCCGTGCTGGTGGCAGGAGATACCAGAAACAACCTGACATGGTGAGAGAGGCTCATTTAAATGGACAGTGGCTGCCCCCGAAGGACAGGGAGTAGCTGAGCTGACTAGAATGTCCCATAGGATTGTCCACTGCGGTACAGAGAGAAATCGGTCAGAACAAAGAAAAACTCAGAGCTTACGCACACATCCAATAAATCAGCAAACACACTCATGCAAAACTATCACTGACAAAAGGAGAAATGTTGTGACGAAAAAACATTCGACAGTACCTGAATTGGTTGGGAAAGACGTGTCTTGTCAACTGTTTCATACAGGGACAGAGAACTCAGGTGCTTTGGGACACCGGCTCACAGGTATCTGCTATTGATGAGACTTGGAAAGCTGACAATTTATCAGACATTGGGTTGAGAGACTGGGTTATCTATCGACCCAGATAACCCCTTGCAAATTGAAGAAGCTATTGGCACAAATATGCCATATGTGGGTTGGGTAGAAGTGACCATTAGACTTGTTGGCAGTGCTGCAGAATTTCATGTTCCTATGCTCGTCATGAAGGGCAACCAACAGCCTCACCCTATAATCGGCTTCAATGTGATTGAGCATGTTGTGACCAACAGTCAAACAAAGGAAGGAAATGTTGAGGATGAAAAACTAATTACAATGGTGACTAAGGCTTTCCCTAACCGGCAGAAAAAATGGCCAGAGCATTCATTAAGGCAGCGAGTGTTGAACGTACCAGTGAATATCTTGTGAGAACAGCATGTCATGGAGTGAATGTACCGAGCCACAGTATTATGCAAGTTAAGAGCAGAGTACAAACTAAGCCACTGAAAGAGGACACAATGTTAGTTTTTGAGCCTGATGACAACGGCCAGTGGCCAGATGGACTTGAGTTTTTGATACCCTAGTTGAGATTAATAAGGGAGCACCCCCACCCATCACCCTCATTATGCAAAATTCAACTGCCCATGATAGTATGCTGACAGGTAAAATCACTATTGGCACTGTGCAGCCAGTTGCGTCTGTGTGTCCACTTAGTACATCCTCGCACACACACTCACCTGTTGAAGTAAGCAGTATTTAGATTGAACATGTTAAAGACTAGAAAGCGGATGCAGACCTCTGGGACCCCCCAATCGATCTAAGCCACCTAGAAGAAGACAAGAGACAGGAAGTTCATGAGATGCTGCGGGAAGAGTCAGGCTGTTTTTCCGACATAGGCTGTATTGAAAAGTTGCAGCTCAAGATTTCATTGAAAAACCACAAACCAGTGGCACGGACCTACAGTACATGTCAGTCCCCAAGCCCTTATATGAGGAACTGAAAGATTACTTACTTGACCTAATAGCACAAGGGTGGATAGAGAAATCTCATTCTGCACACACCGGTAGTGTGTGTCAGTCAAGTCAAGTCAAGTCAAGTCATCTTCATTTATATAGTGCTTTTAACAATGTAGATTGTTCCAAAGCAGCTTTACAATGATAATAGGAATAGTCAGGAAAAAATGTGGTTCTCTCTGCTTGTGCATTGATTATAGAGAGTTAAATCTGAAGACACACCCTGACAGGAAGCCAATCCCTAGATTTCAGGATGTGATGGATGGCCTTGAAGGTAACACTATGTTCTCGCTATTAAACCAAGGATAAGCCTATCACCAGGGGTTCATGACAAAGGACAGCAAACACTTGACAGCCTTTGTGACCCCCTGGGGATTGTATGAGTGGGCTAGGATACCCTTTGGGCTTATGAATGCGCCAGCCACTTTTCAGCACATGTATGGAGGAGTGCCTAGAGGGCCTCCGTGACAAGATCTGCGTTCCATACCTAGACGACACTCTTGTTTTCAATAAAACATTTCAGAGTCATGTTGAAGCTGTCAGAAAAGTGTTACAAAGACTGAGGCAGTACGGCATCATATTAAAACCCAGTAAATGTGAGCTATTCAGAATTGAGATTTGTTACCTGGGAAGGATAGTGTCTGCCGAAGGAAACAAAATGGACCCTGCCGACACTGCTGCCATCAGGATTCTGAAAGAGAAGAGACCAAACACAGTTAGTGAGTTGAGACAAGTGATGGGGTTATTAAGTTATTACCGTCACTATGTGAAAGACTTTTCCCGAATTACCAATCCCCTGATTTAACTAAAGGGCCTAGTGTGGCAACAGAGGAGAAAGGTGCCCAAAAGCTGCACCCAAAATCCAATGGACATCGAATAGAAAGAGAAGTGTAAGCGTAGTGCCATCACATACACTCATTGAATGGACTGATACCCATCAACAGATTCTTGAGAAACTGGTAGATTGCCTAGTTCAACCCCCAGTTCTTGCATTCCAAGACTTTTCTAAGCCATTTGTGTTACACACAGACACATCTAACAAGGGACTTGGAGCTGTATTATATCAGCAACAAGATGGGAAGCTCCGTGTAATTGCATATGGATTACGAGCGTTAACAAATTCTGAGAAAAACTATTACCTCCACTCAGGTAAATTGGAATTTCTTGCTCTTAAATGGGCGATAACTGAGAGGTTCTGTGACTACCTTTATTATGCACCCTTGTTCACAGTCTACAGTGACAATAATCCACTAACATATGTCCTGTCCACCGCTAAGTTAAATGCTACCGGAAGTAGATGGGTGGCAGAATTAGCTTCAGAAAAGACTTCAACTTTACTATTAAGTACCGCCCAGGCAAGGATAACACTGATGCTGATTTCTCATCTAGGATGCCATTAGATGCAGAGACAGGACTGGATGACTTCACAGAGGAAATCTCATATGATGCAGTAGGAGCTGCCGTGCAGTCGGTAGGATTACAGTCAAAGATAGGGATGTCCCGATCAGGTTTTTTTGCCCTCGAGTCCGAGTCCGAGTCATTTGCAAGTACTGCAGCAAGTACTGCAGTGTAGCTGGCTTGAGAACAACCCCTTACCACCCACAGGGGAACGGCTAGGTAGAATGTTTTAATCGAACCTTGCTACAGACGTTTAAGACTTTCACAGACAAAGATAAGACCAATTGGAAGAACTTTCTGAACAAGCTTATATTTGCTTACAACTGTACACGCACCAAAGTGACAGGGTTTTCCTCATTCTACCTTTTGTATGTCCGCTCTCCGAGATTACCTGTCGACATGTTGTTCAATCTTCTGGGTGATGTTGTGTTGCAACTGTCCCCTGGGTTGCAACATCTGGCTTCTTCCATTCAAATAAATACTGTGAACGATATGTCATATATTATCATCTTTAAATGGTATGGGTAATTAGCAGACAGATGCAAGTTTAATATATACAAATTTGGTTGGTCTCTAGTCCAAATAGTCTCTGAGTAACTGAGAGAAATGCAAAAAGTGTTGCAACTGTCCCCGGTCTCCCCTACATTTGGCATCACTGAAGAGAAGGAGGAAGGCCATCTATAACAGCAGAGAAAGCTGTGGATCAAGAGAAGCAAAATTTTCAAGAGACCCAAAACATCACTGATGATGTGTCTTCGTAGATTACAAATTAAATGTCAAATGATACACCTACATGAAAGAAAACATTTGTATTGATGATCATGTCTCTACTTGTACAAATCACTGTACATTAATTTAATTCTGACTTTCGCAGACAAAAAAAAAAAAGAAAAAAAAAAGAATTTGGTTGTGTATAGTAAGATACATTTATTTGCAACATTTCAAGTTAATTGTGCATACATTTGTTAATTTTGAGAATAATTGCATTCCATAAAATCTGGACATGCCAATAAATTTGAGAAAATAAATCACACATTATAATATGGAGTTATAAAACTCTGTTCTGTAGAGTTTGGGGCATTTGGAAATCAAAGGTTGAAAAAAACCTTAATGAAGACTTTAGCTAATATCCACAGTCTATAACAGGCACATCAATTGTTTGTGGAAAAAACTTTCGTTTTCGCATTTGTTACATTTCAGAGCCAAAAAACCCCCAAAACTTTTAGGCACACTCAAGACAATTAAATTGGTGCATTGATACCGATTTCACAATTCGATAACTCTATTATCACCGTAAAGCTGCTTTGAAACAGTCTATATTGTTAAAAGCGCTATATAAATGAAGGTGACTTGACTTGACTTGACTGAACTTCTCACATTGCTATTGAAGGTTAAACTTGGCAACACAGCCCAAACTATTATATTCAATTGGTATTTCAGGTATAAAAGGCTAATTAACACTCAAACAAATTCAACATTCAGATTAAACACATTTGTAGTTTTAGTGAGTGTATGAAAAAAAGGCAATGATATATGTATTAAGCAGTTTTTAAGTAAAAATAAAACATATAGTGCAAATATTTAGCAATATGTCCTCTCTTCATTCTGGCTATTATGGACTTTGAATGACTTTCCTGAGGTAAATGTCATTTTGTTTTTTATTAGCTGTTATTGACGTCTTCGCTGTAGAAACACAATATTTTATAATTATATAAAAGATTATGATATTATTCTCTGTGATGGACTTTAGAGTAGATTTAGAGTACGTTTCAAAGGTAGGTAAGCGAGTAAATGAAAACGTAGATATATTACTGCAAACGGTCTCCCTCCAATGGAAAAGCAGTGTATTACAGTTTTTCGAAAATGCTTACAATTTTTTTAAACTAAACTGACTCTATTTCTATAAACTCTACACACAAAACCACAAACACACACACAATGCAAAACGTCACACGTCTCTTGCAAAGGCAAACACTTCATTCGAAACTATTTTAACTTAAAAAAAAAACGCTATTTGTATTTAGTAACTCCACACAAACATACACGCCAATTTACACACAGATGTAAAAACACTAAGTTACTCTTTTCAGTGTGCAGAGTGTACAGGATTTTGTTAAAGGTGTAAAAATTATTTCTTTCATTTTTTTAAAAACACACAGTTTTGATTTATGAACAAGTGATCAATTTATGTAGGCCTAATAAGTGCTTTCACATGATCATTGGGTGTAGGTCATCAGTATCAGCTCAAGTATCACTTTTTAGTGTCTACGGATTTTTTTTTTTTTATTGTTAATGGGACTGCTTGATTTTTTAACATTAATTATTCAAGCCTTCATCATTATGTAATTAATATTCATAAATAAGGGCTGAAAGGTCTGGAAGACCATCGTTGTTTCGCCAATAAAATCTCAAAAAAAGAAAAAGAAGAAGAAGGAAGACCTTATTAATATTCAAACCCCAATCCTTCGTCATAGTAATCTGGCACGAGGTTAGTTAGTCGCTAGCCGAGCTCGTCGATCTGGTCATCATGCAGTTGCAGCGTCATTGTGGGCTGTCGTTTGAATGAAGTTACAAGACACACAGATCTTCCGCATCCCAACTTAAAACCCGGCCTTTGGAGTAGAGCTGTTTAAAGGACAAGCAAACAGAAAGATGCCCGTATTTACAGGTCTGTTCACAGTATGATTTGACATAAATCATAGTTAGTCTTTAAACGATAATAGGTAATTGAGAAGAGGCAGCGCCGTTAGCATGAGACATTAGCTTCAGGCCTCAGTTGATGGTTTCAGTTTAAAAACAGAGGGAAAGCTAAACAAGAAGCACAAATCTCATAGCAAGCGTTCTGGTGTGACTTGTATTTAGTCGTTGCGTCTATTTTATATGGAAATGTATGATGTGAAATGTAAACGTTCAGACTTGAGTAACGTTATTAGTGATGAAGCATGTTATCATGCCGGCTAGGCGGCTCACACTTTATTTAAACACCTTTACCTAAACTAACCTATTAGCACTTTCAATCAACAGACAGTATTACTGAACACTGGATACAGACTTTACACTAAAAACATTTTGTTGTTGCAAAATTGGCTACAGAACAGCTTGTAGACGTCAAAACTGATGCATCATGGCTTGTGTCCATAGTTGTGTCCGCCGTGCTGCAAATCTGGTGTGTTGTAGATTTACTTGTTCACTGCAATGGATTTCCCGTGATAAATGTGTTAAAGCGATATTATTTATATATGTCTTACTGCTGTAACATCTTTCGTGTGTTATTTTTGTTGCATCTCATGTGGTTCGCATGTTTTGTGTGTCTCATATGTCAGCTGTGCTAATGGGGGTTCAAACTAATCTAGGCAGAAATAAAATTGTATTGTTTCTAAAGACATGAAGGTGAGTAAAAGATGATTATATATTTACTTTTGGGTCACTTGTAAAGCATGTGCTTTAAAGCTGCTCCCAGGTCCCCACACATTTGGGAGGTTTCCCTTATGGACCCTTTTCACATTTCTGGGATTCTCAGAAGCAGCAAGTGTCATCATGAGCCATGTTTCCATCCACATATTGTTATGCGCATTTTGGGAATGATTTAGGAAAAATGCTGGATGGAATTGTCAAGATGCGCATGCTGTTGTGATCACAATTATTGGCACCCCTGATAAATATGATCAAAGATGGCTGTAAAAAATCTGCATTGTTAATCTTTTTGATCCTTAATTCAAACAATTCACAAAAAACCACCATTCATTGAAGTAAAAGAATTGAAAGTGGGGGCAAAATCACATTATGAAATGGTTTTCTCCGAAACACGTTGGGCATAATTATTGGCACACTTTTATTAAATACTTTTTGCAATCTCCTTTTGCCAAGATAACAGCTCTGAGTCTTCTCCTATAATGCCTGATGAGTTTGGAGATCAGAGACCATTCCTCCATACAGTGTCTCTCCAGATCCTTCAGATTCCCAGATCCATCCTGGACCTGGCGCTGCTTCTCTTCAGTTCAGCCCACTCATCTTCTATAGGGTTCAGGTCAGGGAACTAAGATAGTCATGGCAGAAGCTTGGTTTTGTGTTCAGAGACTCATTTTTGTGTTGATTTTGAGTTTGTTTTGGATCATCGTCCTGTTGGAAGATCTAACCACGGCCCATTATAAGATTTCTAGCAGAAGACGGCAGGTTTCTATTTTTTTATCTGTTGGTATTTGCTAGAATCCATGATACCATGTATCTGAACAAGATGTCCAGGACCTCTGGCAGAAAAATATGCCCACAACATTAAAGATCCAGCGGTATATTTAACCGTGGGCATGGGGGACTTTTTATCCCTGTTTGCACAGAACCCATCTGGTGTGTTTGCTGCCAAAAAGCCCTTTATTAGTTTGATCTGACCACAGAACCCTGTGCCGTTTGAAGTTCCAGTCGTGTCTGACATCTGAATATGCTGGAGTTTGTTTTTGGATGAGGGAGGAGGATTTTCCCTGAAACCCTCCCAAACAACATGTGGGGATGTTTGATTTCTCACCAATTTCCCAGGAAGTGACGATTATGTTCTTGAACACTTTTTTTTAACACCAAGTTAATAAGTGTAGTTATTAATGTACAATACATTTTTAAAAATTAAGAAATAATCAAATATTTATATTTTATGTCAATAATTGTGAAAATCACTGTCTGTGAAAAAGTCCATTGGAAACACCAAGCTCAGGTTTCCAGCACTCTGCAGATCAGCTGATGAGTTATTAAAATGTGCAGTACTGGGTGTGGAGAACCATGGGGTAGTTTGAAAACCCCTGCTTTAATTAAAACCTACATCTTTTCTTAAAACACAAGACGCAAAGTATGAAGTCTGTATCTCGGTGCTCTTTGGATGTGGGATATGAGGCCAAGGCATTTGAGAATGTAGAAAAAACATACAAAGCCTTCTGATGAAGTGTTATTAGCTGCAACACACACACACACACACACACACACACATTCTCTTTCTGTAGACTATCAGCAGTGTGCAGATGCGTGGTACTGAATAATTTTGATGTGTCACTATTTGTTGTGTCTTGATTTTTCTTTCGTTTTTTTCTTTGAATATCTTAGTGAATGTGAAATGGGGAAAGGAGAAGTTTGATGCGGTGGAGCTGAACACAGAGGAGCCGCCCATGGTGTTCAAAGCCCAGCTTTTCGCTCTAACAGGAGTTCAGCCGGAGAGACAGAAAGTCATGGTGAAAGGAGGAACACTGAAGGTACTGGCTGGGATCTGGAATGGAGAGCTTTCATATTTGCTGTCCTCTGTTTTTACAGGTGTGTGACTTCTTTTACTTTTTGTTCACCAGGATGATGAGTGGGGCAATATCAAGTTGAAAAATGTAAGTATGTGGCTTTATCTTGACTTCTGGTAGATTCAGAAAATGCCCTTTAAGAGTCGACCTGTAATAAGAGTTCAGCAGCTAATAGTTAAATATTGAAAGTAACATAAGATCCACAATAATTAATCCAACAGTACACCTTAATTTAATACGTTTGTTTGATGGCCAATCATGTGCTTGTCTATAACAGCGAGCAGTCGACTAGCGTAGCAGCTAATCGCGTGACTGCTGGAGCACTTCAGGTTTTGGTGGACTACCGAAAACAATGTTACAGCCGTTCATAAATCATATAAATACATTCCCATTACCACAACTCCAGTTCAAAATACAAAATGATTGGCCAGATTTATTGATAACTTCCGAGTGAGCAACTTTATTGTCATTTCAGCTCAATGCACGAACCCGCGTTCCTCCAGGACCAGGGTGCTTCATAATGCACGACTACAAAAAAACCAATCTGTATTTTAGTTATTTTTTAGCTAAAACCTTTTTAGCCTATTTCATATCATTTAATTATGTATTGTACAGTGTTAATTTTGACAGCCAGTTTTGATTTAGTTTTAGTCATATTTAGCTGAATTTTGAACCTGCTCCGTTGAGAGGGGCGCTTGGGAAAGAATCAAAAGACATTTGGCTTATTAGAAGTCAGTGTACCATTAGAATCATTTTGAAACTGATATTAATCTAGGAAAAAAATAAAAACTTGCATACAGTTGCTTTCACTGCATACTCAGGTCTGGCTCCATGGTTTCATGTTGACTTTAAATGTGCGTTTTCTTCAGCTAAATAGATGTTTTGATCCATGTAGGGGATGACTCTTCTGATGATGGGCTCCGCTGACGCCCTGCCTGAGGAGCCCGTAGTGCGGCCCATGTTTGTAGAGGACATGACGGAGGAGCAGCTCGCGTCTGCCGTACGTTTGCAGCCGACAGATCTGCTGTTACAGTGTTTTAGCAGGAATCAGAGAAACAAGCCCACAGCTGTGAAATCATCTCTGCTATCTGTGTCATGTTCAGATGGAGCTGCCGTGTGGATTGACGAATCTGGGCAACACATGCTACATGAATGCAACAGTGCAGTGTCTACGCTCCGTGCCTGAGCTCAAAGGCGCTCTCAGGAGGTACAGTTTAGGCATGGCCTTCATGTCAAGTCCACAGATGTTATGTGGTGTAATGCATCAATGTGTTTTTGTGGTAATTCGCCTCCATCTGTAGGTATTCTGGTGCCTTGCGGTCTTCTGGAGCTAACGCACCTTCCCAGTACATCACAGCAGGTGATCAACTTCCACTATCAGTTGTGAGGTTACCAAATTCTTGACTCTTTGATTACTTATTTGCCCAACTATTTGGGATCAGTATGTCCAAGCTAAAGCATATAAGAGTCAAGCTGTGTAGCCATACTGAATCGCACAGGGTTTGTGGGCCGCATGTAGCTCATGTTTGATTCTTCTCTTAGCTCTGCGTGATTTGTACGAGTCCATGGATAAGACCTCGTCAAGCATTCCACCCATCATTCTGCTGCAGTTCCTGCACATGGCCTTCCCACAGTTTGCCGAAAAAGGAGACCAGGGCCAGTACCTTCAGCAGGTCAGGTCACATATCTTTGGCTTAATACGTTTAAGCAGAATATATTCTGTCAAAGTGGAACGTTTTTTTTTTATATATATGTATTTTTCCATTTACTCAGGATGCCAATGAGTGCTGGGTCCAGATGATGCGGGTCCTTCAGCAGAAATTAGAACCTGAAGAATTAGAAACCCCACCAGAGGCAAGGCTGCTGTATTTTATATATATATATATACACACACATATATTATATACATATATTCATTCAGAAGTACAGATATTTTGTTTACAAGTTGGTATTGAACACTGAGGAGCATCAAAGGTTTCTATTTACAACGTGTTTTTGAAGCGTTGATCATTGTAGCCAATCACAGACTTATGTTGCGCATGACTGCCAATCAGATAAGTCATAATCCACTCAACATGCTCGTGAATCCTTTATTACCAAAAAAGTGTAAAGGCGATGTAAATAAGAGATTAATTTGTGCAGTGTGGACAGCTTTTTTTGACAATATCGGGAGTTTTCACAGTAGTGTGTATCTAATCGAGTACACTAGGGATGCTAATGATTAGTCGATGATCGATTATTTGTCGATAATAATTGATTAACTATTATCGATAACTCGTCGATTAAGCTGGTTCATGCGCATACGTGCTGCTCAACCACGAAACACGTAAAGCAGACGTGAGTAAAAAAAAGCGAGTGCACTGAAGTTATGTTTGGGACCATTTAGGCTAGCATTACAACTTCATGACTATACGTTTGCATGTGCATTCACAGCCTTTTGTTTTGTACAAATGTAAGTTGTAATACTGTTTGTTTTGTGTAGGCCTATATATCTGATTGATCTCATATAGGATGCTTTGGCTGAGAATGAATGAGGTAGCAAAATACGCCGTATTTGACATATTACAGCGTAATATTACGGACTGACATATTACATAACATGATAGAGAGAACTATATTGTAATATATCGTTGTGAATCCACAACAGGAGACAAGCATGCGTAATCTGAAGTGACGGTGTAGTCGTTATATTTGATTAGTAAATAAGTAATTTAATGAAATGATCAATCACATCAACTCATTTTACAATCCCACCTGCCCTTTATTTAGATTACAAACAAATATCATTCATTTAGTGAGGAACATGGCGTTTTGAGCAGATTTGCACACCCGTCATGCTGTTGGCGATATGCCACTGCAGTGGACATGTATTGCAATATTAATGCTAATGATTAATTGATCGTTAATTTAAACAACGATTGATCATGGGAATTTGTGTAAATTGACATCCCTAGTGTACACTGCAAAGCTTCTTTACATCTGTTTTGAATTGCGCGATTGAATCCAAAACTGCAATGATTGACAGGGATATAACCATAGCAACAGATGGGACGAAGCAGTCTGATACTGTACGTCGAAATAGATGGACATTAAGTCTTAGAGTGTAAATGAACACTAATTGACCTGCCACTTGTTCTATCTTTTTATAAGAAATGTTTACTTAATACATTTAAAAAGGTTTTTTATTTCCTTATAATTAGTATCATCATAATTAAACTCATCGAATTGAATTAATATTTGTATTTTCACATAGTTCAATAAAATAGTAAATTAGTTCTTGCTATGGTATTGAAATTGCTACTGACAACCGTGAAATTTCACTGGTATTTGTAACGACTACTGGAATTTTAGTACCGTGAGAACCCTAATATATTCAAACTCTTTCATTACAGAAATGCAGAGAATTTAATGTAATAAAATGGGTCTTTCTCATATTTGTCTGGAAGCTAAAAAACTATTTTACAAATGTATACATTTTTCTCTGTTTGTTTTTGGTGGAATAACAGACTGACAGTGATAGTGGAGCTGCTGTCGCCGCAAAAAAGAAGAATTTCATCGATCAGTATTTTGGTGTTGAAATTGAAACTACGTATCCTTTGATAAGTGCCTGTTGTACAAGTCTATATCAGCATGTGCTCTCTCTCAGTCAGTGATTATGAGGGCTGCCTCTGTTTTTACTTCAATGTTTACTAGGGTTGGGAATCGAAAATCGAATACTTAAGGTCAAGAATCAGATACATGTTCGATTCCTCTTATCGCTTCCTTTGTGTGCATCTTAATATGGCTTTAAACCATTTAAGCGCTAGAAGACTCGCCCACTGTTTTCTGTGCTGCACACACTTCCAAAGCACGCGCACAGAAAGCCGTCTCTTATACTGTGTACTGCGTGATACTTTGTTCCTTCCGCGTCTTTTTGCACTTGAACGGACAAATGAACACAAAAACGTCAAAAGATCCTCAAACAAAAAACTGAATAACCTTAACTATATTTGTAATGTATGTTTTATTTATAAAGTGCAGTGCTTTTACATTTGATTTCTGTACCTTAATACCTGTTTATTTCAGTGGTATCTTTGTTTAGTTGCGTTTTTTTATGCGATAGTAATTTAAAAAGAACAAATAAAATGAAGTGTTTACTTGTCTTTAATAAATACTTGAAATTAATATTAGTTAGGCTAGTTGTTTTTGCTATGGTATTTTTAAACCATATAGGCAAACATTTCTTGTCTACGTATTCTTTAGCCTGCTGATTTTTTTTGGTTATGGTATTCAGCTACAATGAAATGCTTTGCAAAAAGACTAAGACAAATTTTGGATAATTAACTTTATTTCTTTATTGGAATTGAAAATAGTAATCGATTAGAATCAGAATCGATAAGCAGAATTGGAATTGGTCAAATTCAATCGATACCCAACCCTAATGTTTACCTGCTTAAGTGAATCATTCCCCCGAACCTCCAGAACCTGATTTGGATTTAGTAAAACGATTAAAATTATTCACACCTTGATCCTAAGTAATTGCTTGTTGGCAGCCTGGCCTAAAGATAAATAAATAAATAGATAGTCATATGATTGATATGTGCTGGTGTTTGGGAGGTGGACATGGACAGATTACGCATCAGATGTTGTAGTCTGAGTTCACTTATGGCCCGGGTATATTTAATTTTCCGAAGAATACTTTGGGCTTTACGCTACTCTGATAACACTGAGAAATGAACTCCTGAAGAAAATTGTTACGAGAAGGATGATGGACTTTTCACGTTTGGGGGGATGATCTATAATCCTGCTGACTATTTGATTATGTAACTCTTTTGAATTCACTGCACGATTATGCTTAGCAGCCACAACGATATATTATGGGGATGGCCAGACTGAGCGTAATGTGTTTTGTAGTCTAATTTTCACCAGGCTCATGGATATGAATGTGTGACATTTTTACGGTACTTAACCTTAATGTGTCCAGTATGAAATGTACCGAGTCAGAGGACGAGGATCCAACTAAAGGCTCAGAGAGCCAGCTGCAGCTCAGCTGCTTCATCAACCAGGAAGTGAAGTATCTCGCCACTGGACTCCGACTGGTGAGTGGAACGTCCCGTACGCAGATGAGCCACCAGTGCTCACAATCCCTGTTAATATTGACCCGTCTCTCATTACATCCAGAGGTTACAGGAGGACATCACGAAGTTCTCCCCATCCTTACAAAGAAACGCCCTCTATATCAAATCGGTATGTTTTACCTTTTGGCATTTCTTACTTTAGTGGCGTCAGTGGAGAAATCCTGCTTTGTTCAATGTTTCATCTTTCGTACACGAATAAAATGAACAGTCACTTTTTATGTTTCTGCATTCAAGTCCAAAATCAGCCGTCTCCCGGCATACCTCACGGTTCAAATGGTGCGGTTCTTTTACAAAGAAAAAGAGTCTGTGAATGCCAAAGTCCTCAAGGTGGGTCTTTTACCGAGGAGGGGTTTGGGATATCAGGTGTTGTCACCAAAATATCTATACATTGATTGTAAACTTTAATTTTGCTGCATTTAGGATGTCAAATTTCCTCTTATGCTGGACGTCTTTGAGCTGTGTACTCCTGAACTTCAGGAGAAGATGCTTCCTATGAGGACAAAGTTTAAGGAGGATGAAGACAAGAAACTGGAGATGCAACAGCAGCCGAAAGCAAGTGTCCTGTGACGTCATGCTGAACACTTGGTGCTTTTTGAAAAGCCATCTAACATTGTGTTTCTCATTCAATAGGTGATTCAGAAGGTTGGGGCTCCAAAGGATAAAAAATATGAACCCTTCTGTTTTTCTGAAGGTGAGCACTCACTGCAAAGATACTAATTTCAACATGGTTCTGCAAGTTGAGTCTGCAGATTGATTTATAAGCTGTTAACTACTTCTCTACAGACTTGGGCTCCAACAACAGCGGTTACTACGACCTGCAAGCGGTTCTGACGCACCAGGGCCGATCCAGTTCATCTGGCCACTATGTCGGCTGGGTTAAAAGGAAAGAAGGTCAAGTATTGTCGTTGTCAAATCAAGTTTTTGCTTTCATTATTTGTTAAACGTACTTGCATAGTCTTTATTTTTGCCTTTGTAACTGTAAACATGACTTGTTAGCATGGTTTTCTAGGGTTGGGTAATGTTACAAGTAATCCATTACAATATTTCATTATTCCCTAAAAAGTAACTCATTATTTTAGTTGCTTTTTATAGAAAGTTATGTACCCACTGTTCCCTCTAAGCTACGCACGTCCGTGCACGAAAAAATAAATAAAACGCTGCGGAAAAGGTAGAAGTAAAATGTGTGGGGAAAGCCATTACATTGCATTCTAGTGAATAAGAAATAATTGCAGTGTTTGGATCAGCCGCTGTAGAGTTAGATAGACAGGTTTCATAGAGCATGATGTGAGCCAGATCACTCCCTGGCGGTACACTTTAATGCACGGGGTACAAAACGGCTCAATAGATTCAGCACAAATGCAAATACATGAGAGAAAAAGTCATGTTTTAAATAAGTGGTTTGATCAAGTGCTGGAAATAACTGTGATTAGCGCAGCACGGTTTAAAATGACACGCTCTCTACGGCTGTTGCGTGCAATCTCAAAATAACTCGAGTCTCAAATAGATGTTTTTGTGTGCAGTGAGTTCATCATAGCTCTTGAACCACAGTATGTACATGCTCAAAGCACTCCTCGGACACCTGCCACATTACTCCCATCCCGAGGACACCAGTCACTCAGGAAATGGAAAGAGTGACAGGGTTACTCGTTTATAATAACAACTACGTCCTGTACATTTAAACTAGTTACTTATAAAAGTAATCTGATTACTATAATGTGTGTTACCAAACACTGCCTGGTAATTCCAGAAATATATTTCAATATATCTAGGCAAGTTTGGAAGATAAATCTCCGGCTCAGGCTTCTTTTTTTTTTTTGGACAATGTTTATTTCTCCTGATGTAATTTCTGTAGAGCAGGGGTTGTCCAGTCCTGCGTTGAGGAGCAGCTAAACCGCTTCTAGTATTCCTTAAAGGGATAGTTCACCCACAAATGAAAACTGTCATTAATTACTCACTCTCATGTCATTATTCATATAAAAACATTCATTAACTCACACATCAGTTATGATAAACGGAAGCTCAAGCATGTTCTCTTGATGTATGGGGTTCATTATCATGTTACGCAGCACGTTGAACAAATCTCAGATTTAATCAGAAAGATCTTCATTTGTGTTTTGAAGATGAAAGTCTCATTGGGTTGGAATGACACGAGGGTGAGAAATTGATGACAGAATTTTCATTTTTGGGTGAACTATCCCTTTAAGACCTTGATTAGTAGTTTTAGCCAGGATTGGATCCCCCTGCTAATGCTATAGAGTGCTTTGCTGTTGTATCTTGTACTGATACTTCTCTCTCTCTGAACAGATGAATGGATGAAGTTTGATGATGACAAGGTCAGCGTGGTGACCCCTGAGGACATCCTGAAGCTGTCTGGTGGAGGCGATTGGCATATAGCATACGTCCTTCTGTACGGCCCGCGGCGTCTGGAAATACTCGAGTAACGGTGTTTCACAGGAGAAACTTAAACCATAATTGCCATTTTCAAAGCACTGTCTGTATAGATGTGCAAATAAATTTGTGTCTTTAAAAACACGACCTTAATTTCTGAACTCTTCATGCATCAACTCAAGTGGCGTGTCTGTTAAGGGTGTTTTCCCCCTTTCATGGATAGATTGATGGACCTGATCCTTTTTATTGGACTTTTTTTTTTTTTATGTTTTCTATATGCATTGAATATTTTTTAAGCCTGTGAAAAGGTGTTCATGCTCAATAGACAGAAGTAGTGACTTGGTATCTAAAGATGCTCTTGGCCACAAGTTTTGGACATGTAAAACAAGGAGTTGTATGATACTGGGATCTGTTGTGTCTGATCTATCAAAGGTGGATTTCATATCAGAGCACTTTGAGAGGATGTTTTTCTGCTCAATTACTGCTTCTGTCCTCTAGCTGCCATGCAACAAATGCCACTGTAAACTTATCTGTCCTGAAATACTCAGAAACAATCAAACAAAGAGAATTTACCTCTGTAATAAGTTATTGTTTACTGGCTTTTCATAAACCGTGAAGACAAATAAACATGCCATTAACACTCTTGTGTGTATTTTACAAACAAAACGGATTCATTTCAAATGACCATTTATTTAAACAACTCATGGAAGTACAGCAAAAACATATCAAATAGTTAAAACGGAAGAAGAAAAAGGTTATGTTTCGTTGAGGCCATCTGTGATGTTCCTGAATCCAGCAGCGTTGAGGGCCGTGACCAGGCTCTCCATCGTGGCTTGAGGGCCTTCTCGGTCCTGCCAGGCCACCAGCAGCATCTTGGCCTGCAGCTCTACATCCTCGCTGTCCGACTCGATCACGCGGATCTCCTTCTCGCTCATCTCCAGCTGATCCGCCAGCGTCTTCCACCGGGACCCGAGCTTGGCTGCGATCTCGTCCATCTGACTGTTGGTCACCGCCTTGCTCCGAATGCTGGGACCTGGAGAAAGACAATTTCACTTTGAGTCAAACTAAACGCTCTTAAATCTACACCATTCATAGAGCAGAAGCCGTTTATCTCCTGTGACCACTTGTTCTTGGATTTCATAATCTACCTTACTTCCACTGACTCGCTGAAAGGAGATCTCGCCCCAAATGGAGATGAGGCAAACCACGGGCATCCATATTGTATTTTTGTTTTTAAGGGTGAAGCCACAAAGGGGCAAAGACCTCTCGTGTAATTGTTAGGTTTGCAGCCCATAGAACTATATGGTAAAAAAAAAAATAGGACTGAGCAGTTGAGGGATTTGAGATACTCTATAATTAAATAATTATTAGCATTAACAAAGCCTATAACCAATTTCTGAGTTGAATGCATAACAGTTTAAGATATTTCCATAACCTACTCGTCTTATACGGTTCAGTCCATCATGAAAATTGGCTCAGATCATTGTGAGGCCAAGCTGGCAAAAAAAGTTGTTTATGCCAAAGTAGAGGTGAGGCTTCATCTCTGAAACACTGGTGTGTTGAGATGAAACTGGACAACCTTCCATCACACATGACCTGAGGTGCAGTTTTGGAAAGGAAATAAGAAAAATGGCTCATTTAAATTGGATTTTTTTTTTAATATATAATACTACAAGACTGGACTTTTTAGTGTAGCATATAGAGATAAACCAAGCCCAATTTTCATACCGGCCATTTTGAGTGTCTTTTGGGAATTCTGACCAAAAAGAAAAAAGCTTTATTTTACAAATGCAGTGATGTGTCGTCATAAATCTTGATATGTTATCGCCACTGAGCCCTGAAGCAGTGTTCCCAACCCTGTCCCTACCTTAGGTTTGGAGGACGGCTGCTGAGTCAGTTGATTGTGTAATTTATTGTATGTTTTACTAATAGCACCACCATTCATTTCACGAAGTTCTCCAGTGAAGTTGTTACCTAGCAACAGCTGCCACTTTCGATAATGCCGTTCTGATCCAAACAGTCTAGTGTGAACAGAGTCCAGTGGAGGCAATCGCAATAAAAACAGCTTTTGAGGTTAAATAATAAAAAAAGAGCAACAGACACTCACTGTCATTGCTTTCTTTCAACAGGTTATCTCCATTCTCATCATCATCCTCCTCTCCGGTTTTTATCTCCTCAGAAGGAAGGTCTTTCTGTTAAAAGAAAAACAAACATTCTGTCACATTTATGCATTCATAAAATACTGAATATTTGAGTAAAATAGTAAGCAAAATATTTGAGTGAGTTTGTCTCATTTAAATAGATTTAAATTATATTATACATCGTCCTCCACTAATACGGGCATCCTTCATAAATACGAGCAAAACTAAAATATATGTGGAATAAATGTTTTTCTCCAAAATATGTGCCAAAATTATTGGCACAGCTGCAAATTCCAATGCGATTAATTGATATATTGTTTTTGTTATTCCACCTACATCATTAGATGATCAACCTTTATTTTATTAAAGGTTAGATTTTGTGGATATTTTAAATGAAAAACCAAAGGATAAACACCAAAGACATTTTCCATGGCCATATTTACCAAGGGCGGCAAAATGTGTTGACAGCACTGCCAGGAGGAACACGTAGAAGTCGGGGTCCACCCTGGAGGCTAGTTCCTATAACTGAGTTGCTAATAGCTACCCGGTGCGAGCCCATCAATATTAGCCACTGAAAAGGCTCTATTGGTCAAGCACAAGTTTGAATGTTATCTACTTTTCTCGAAAACTCCACTAGTGTTTGATAAGGTGGATGTCCACTCACAGGAAGCTCTTTGGCCAGTTTGATGACCATGTTCTCCAGATAGTCGGCCAGGCTCTTGAACTGCTGATTGGTGGGCTGGAAGAAGTGAGGACTCCTCCTGGACAGCAATCGCAAGGCTCGCCAGCCGTAGTTTGAGTTGCGCACAACTCTGAGGGAAGGCGAAGAATTCATTAATTCTGAGGTATAGTTTGTAATCATGTTGATTTAAGAGAGTAAATGATTAATGTACTTGTACTCATCCTCCACCATGTTTGATGGATCTGCCTGTTCAATAGCTTCTACAAAAAACTCCTCCAGCGATGGCATGAATTCCCTTTAAACAAAACATGCATTAATGCAAAATGTCTCGTATTAAACACCTCTAAGCAAGTGTTTGCCAAACACACACCTGCTTTCTGACTTGCAGGCCTCCATGTTGTCAGGGTTCAGATTCCAGAGTCTTGTGAGTTCGTCACTGTTGACGGTCAAGAACAGCAGAAACGCAAATTAAGATCTGAATCGAAGTCTCGATGAAGTTACACAGTAATCAAATATTATCTTACTTTCCCATGATGATTTTGCGATCAGGACCTTTCCCCAAAAAGTCTTCAGGTGCTTGTCTCTTTCGGCTGGGGCGGATGGGTTTGGTCTCCGCGGGTCTGAGAGAAACAAAAGATTTGATTCACAGATTCATTCCGAACTTCAAAAATAGCAGTGACCAAAACCGCAAACTACCGTAATGAGAGATGAACAGAAGATTTTTTTTTTCAAAATAAAGGTACAATATGATAAAGTCTAGAAAAGGAGTCATCATTAACCTCGCATGAATGCAGAGTGTATCTAATGTGTAATGGGATAAAGCTGTTTGTGTGCTGTTTTTTATTCAATACCTTTCTTTCACAAAGCTTGGGCAGCCCTCGTTTTTCCAAGAGTTCCAGTTATCTTCTGTGTTTAGGATGTGCTGTTGGAGACATAATTCATAAATGAAGATGACATGAAAAAGCTTTTGGAGCACAAAGCTGCATTTTCTAAATTTCATCACAAGATGAGAGCGAAACCTAAAACCCATTCGCCAATATGCATACTGTACAGACACTGCTTACCTCAACCATAGATGCAAACTTGTCACCATCAGGAGGGGTTTCTCTCAGTAACTGCAGTGGTAAGGAAATAGTAATAACACAGCGGTGTGATTAATATAGAGGTCACTCCTGTTTGCTGTACCCAGGGTCCACTGTTCCCGAGATTCAGAGGGTTCTTAAGAAAACATAGGGTCCTATTGTGTTAACATCATATAAGTTAATGAAATACAGTAAATTTAAGTTCACTCGCATAAAACTTAAAATGCTGCTGCTACCATGTTTTTATGTCAAAGTGCTGGCAACCACACATGCTGTTTTTTAATGTACATTTTATGGGTTTATTTTTTACAGTGGGGGAACCTGAAAAAGCTCTGCATTTATATTTGCTTAATATGACATGGGATATTGTGGAACTTGTCAAAGGGTTTTAAACAAATGGTTGGAATATCACAAAAGGTCATTGCTTCCTTAGGCTAGGGTTAGAAGTTTATAAATTGAGAGGGAAAATGTAGTCCTGAACTTTTAAAAAGTTTATTTACAGTGTGTTAACAGACCACTGAAATGGGGAACATAGGACCCTGGGAACATGGGACACTTTTTCATCTGGGAACATAGGTATACTCTCTTAATATGTGGCACACACCTCCAAACAGTGACATGTAAGGTTAAGACTGACCTGATAGACTAGTTTAGCTGTGTCCTCAATCCACAAAGACTGATCATCATTCAAAACACAGCCGGAACTGCAAAGGTTAAAGACAAATTGCAGAAAAAACAAAACATTTATTGACACTGACAGCAGGGTAAACTTCTCTTCACAGCTGGAAAAGATAAGCGTGCGGGTTCCCCTGACCTCTTGAACTTGACCTGGCCCTTGAGATACTGGAAGAGGATGAGGTATTGAAGCAGAATGTGTCGTCTGAAGTTGCTGTCACTTAACTGAAGGTCCATCAACTGCAGAGAGATGGGAAATTGCCTTGTGTTATCAGGTCAATGACTGGAGGTTTCTTTTTATTGAGTAGTTGATTGAAAGACTTGAAGAACTGACTTTCTCACTGGTGAGGAACTTGGCAAAGTAGACATGGTCTCCAGCGGAGGTCCTCATCTCCTTCATCTTCCTCTTCGACGCTTGCATGTCATCCAGCTTATAGCTCTTGAACACAGCTAGAGTCTCATCTGAATACTGCACACAGAATACAAGTGAGGGAACATTAAAACATGATGCATGTGGACCAATCCTGTCAGTTTTCCGTTTTCAGATGTTTCTAGTCAGTTCCCCTCAAGCTAACAAAGGGTCCTATCAGAGTAACCGCAGATATAGTTCATGACATCCACTACGGACAATCACAGTGTTGATATACTTTAGTCTTAAATGGTTACATTTCTAAATGTAGACAAATGACTTAAAATTACATTTAATAACCAAATTTTAAGAGAGGCTTAGTGGTGCAAACTCTTCAAGAGTTGATTCATGAACTATTACCACTTTGCCCTTAAGTAAGTACTTAACCTGTAGTAAGTACAGTTAATTAATATTACTCAGTACGTTTGTGTAATTACACTTTAACAATGTCACTTTAAAATAAAGTGTAACCGATTTTTGTATATTGTTTTGGATTTAAAAAAATAAATAAAAAATCAAATACCTTAAGGAAAGTCATCCATGAGAACTTGTCGTAGCATTGTACAGGGTTTCTGAAATAGTCCTGCAGCGTCCAGAATTTTCTGTACAAGTTGTAGTCAATAGGAATGGAGCTACAAAACAAAAGCCCTCTGAATTAGACTAACAAACTAGAGTCTGATAACAGGCTAAATAAAGCAAACGCAAGACTTGGGCTGCGTCCGAAATCACATACTCTATTTACTATATGGATCGTTCTTCTTTAGCGCTCGCAAAGTATGAATGTAATCTGGACGTACTGCATCCTCTATGATGTCATTATCATGTGACCTACCGGCGCCAGTTACATCACTTCACTGTCATTCACAAATCCTCTCCTGTGGCCTCATGGGATAGTAAAGTGTTCATCATATGCACACTTCAGAATCTCACCTGAAGAAGTGGGTGATCCGGGTACTTTTTGTCTACTCTTTGATGAGTACTGTGAATTCAGACATACTACTCTTGTCACATACTGTTTTTCGCCTACTATATAGTAGGGAAGTATGCGATTTCGGATGCAGCCACTGACTTTGTAACTTAAATCTCGAATATCTTTTACCACGGAGCAGGTGCATCTTCATCACCCATCTCTCCCTCCTCCACCTCCATCCCATCCTCCTTAACTTCTGCATGCTGGGAAAAAAACACACACACAAAAACATGTCTGACATCTGATGAACAACTCTCTATAGATGTCTACCTGGCTGTGTTTCCATTCAAGATGTGCATTTAACTTATGTGCAAAATTGGAATATCAGTAAAACAAGCAGCGTTTCCACCCCATGTGTTCAAGAGGACAAAATCATCACTTCCAGGGAAATTGGCACAAAATATCTATATAAAAATGGAAGTTGCTGCAATCGGGCAAGAAACTGTCTCTTCTCTTCTCCATCATAAATGCCTCCGAGCAGCAGACGAAACACAATAAACGCTGTCATGTTCTCCTGCGTTCGGACGCCTGGTGTTCGGGACTCTTCTGGCAGGGAAATGAACCAAATCATCCCGATGGCAGACTTTGGCTCAGGCATTTCAGAAGGATCAAACCAAGATTTGAGATGCTGTGCGAATGCGTTTGATTCGGTAAATGCGTTTCCATCATAGTTTATGCCATGTCTTCTAAGAGGACATTGAGAACACCTTTTTTTATTGGGATAAAACATTTATCTGCCTCAATTGAATTTATGCACATCGTCATTTCCATCCAGCATTTTTTTATGCAATATTGAACATAAAGAACATGGATTTTCTGATGTCCCCCTGCAGCCAATAATTTTATCCCATAAACTCATATTTGATCACCAAAATGAAGCGTTTTTTTTCCTGTGAAAATTTCTTCTTCGCGCTTTCAATTAGCTTGAATGTATCTCTACACCCTTGCTTCATTTTGTATATGTAGATCTACATGAATATGCATATTAGTCTCCGCCTCCACTCAAACACAGCAGATCAGCTGATCCACTCGCTCAGATTCACTGTAGTAAACGCTGCACAATGGCAAGTGGATGTATAGGTTTACTTCAGCCAAATATGTTTGAGCCAGAAACTGATTCAGAAGAAGCAGAGGAAGAGTGAATTATACAGGCTCGCATACAAGTCCATGTCTGGTAATGCGTTTTATGTATCGCTTTTTACAATTTCGGACACATAACGGTAATTAATGTGATTAGCCTTTTGGTTGACTACGTTATCAAACAGCTAATAATGTGATGCTTATGTTACACAAACCATGTTCGCGTTCACCATCTCAGAGTTCTAACAATCAGCATCAGAAACGCTTTGAACAACTTCAGTGGAGAAAAGCCCCGCCGCATGTTGACCGGATTGGTTACATGTTTGTGACGTCAGGAACACCAGCGATTTCAAACTGTGTTTTTGAGACTGCCTTTGGTTCACTGAAAATACTCAGCAATGGTATTGACTTATGAATTTACACATGGATTGTCTTAAAGCATATTAAAAACAGGAAACCGACACAAGCAACATTAACACCTTGACTTTCACCACAGAACTGACATTTAACAATATCTTCTCACATGCAGGTAAATCAAGCCCAACATGCGTCATAACTTTACCTGCAGTCCAAGAGTGCTATCCTGCTCATTCTTGTTGAACACGGTGATGTTATCAAGGTTGAACTGACTCTGTAAGTTCAGTCCTGTAACACAGAGGACAAACCTGTCAAAAACAACCAATGAGCAAAGAACTAAGAAAAACAACTAATGTAAAAAAGTATACCTGATTTTTCAGACAGAGGGAAGAGACGTGCTAAAAACAGCTGGATTCGTCCACAGAACACAGTATTCTGAGACTTAGAGAGTCTTCTGAGGAGGTCTGTGGACAAACACGTGGTCATGTCAGGCTCCTCCAGCACAGTCGTAAAGAATACTGATGTACTTGACTCGAGTGTGTGCACATGGCCAGTTCATAAGTCTCTGAACAGCAAATCCGTCTGTGGGAGCTAGATTAGTTTTCCATTAAAAAAATCTGCCAGTTTAAATCTAGACTACAGACCCTTCTTTTTAACATCAATCAACTGGACTCCCACTGACAGACAAACTACAACCCCTGTGTGTGATTTGTATCCAAGAGAAAAGAGCTGTTTGAAGCTTTAGTGTTTACATTTTAAGAGAAATACAATCAATTAAATAAAGTTGCTGCCTTAAATTTTGAAGTACAATCAACTTCGACGTTTAAGTAATTTCAACTTAAATTACATTAAACTGACTCAAATGAGTTGAATCTTGTATAACTTATAAAAAAAAGTTGAAAATTGCTTAACTTATTTTGATGATTGACAGTATACTGTAAAACCAGGAAGAAAACGTATTCCCTGACACTATTAGTCTCAGTAGGACTGCTTAGATGTTAAAATTAAGAAAGATTTGCACAGATTTCTACAGTAAAACGGCTTTGAAGCAGTTTGGACTGGATCAAGTGTTAAATATATAAATATATAGATATAAATAAACTTGAAACTCACCATTGCACATTCTTAACAAGTAATTTTTTCCAGCGGAGTAAAACGTATTCTGTGAACATGAAAGACAGAGCAAACACATAAATATAGCCTTAGCTGCAAAACAAATACACTGAATAATGGTGTAAATATCTCATTTCGTTATGATAGCCATATCCATTAACAAAAAAGTGGCATTACCCCTACTTTTGTCAGCATCCCTTTGGCACATGAACTCTACGTTTTAACATATTCCACAAGATACACAAGAACACAATCAGCAAGGTTACATCAGTGGTTTCTTTTCTGATTGGGCAAATGAGTTGAAATAATGCATTTTACTATAAAATTCTAAATTGTTGATACCCAAAATGGCCAACATGGTAAAATAATGTACAGCTCCACTGATTTAAGCATTGCTCGGTCTGCCACACTGAATCCAAGTAGACTAGTCTCCTGGTTTTTGGACAAACTGTTCAGTTTAAGCAACTGTGCTGAACCTGTTGACTACCCTAATGGGTTTTGTCATCAACTGTGAGAAACGCTGGTGTAAAAACATAACTTTCTATACGTTTTTGCCAGCATTTTCTAATGATGACGACATTAGAAACTTAGAAAGACTGCCTGAACCTTCTTGCACAGATTTGAAAACAAAGGTTTTTCTGAAAAACTTCAGGTGGATATAGAAACATTCAACTCAGCTCAAAAGTTTTAGCAATATACGTGTGAAAATGTGAGCTGTTGGTGGCACTGGATGGTTTGAAATAGAGATTACTAATTTTCTATGGGACAACTGTCCTATGTGTAACATTTCACAACTTTCGGTTCTATGGGCTGCTATAGACTTCAGTGGTGGAAGAATAATAAGAAAACTAATGCCTGGCTCACACTACAGGAGTTTTAGGCCGATTTATGCCCGATTTACCCCTCCCGAGAATCTGAGAAAAAATCTTGTCGAGGACCTCGATCGGTTCCGATGTTCGGCGCAGATTATCTGGTAATGTGAGGCGTTCACAGATCGAATCTTGCCCCTCCCGATCTGCTCTCACACAAATCGGGCTCGCCCCGATCATATCAAACATGTTTGATATTTATCGGGATGAGCAAGATTGTGATTACGTCAGTGCTGTCAAAAAGACAGCAGGGCTGTCGTGCTGAAGGAATTTCCCTTGAGATAATTTTAAATGACTCAACTCGATATGCGTTTTTATCTCCATTTATTTATTGCTAAATAAATAAGTATTACGCTGTGGTCAGCAGGCACAAACGTTACATGTTCAGTAATGAAACCGAAACTAAAAAGCGCGTTAAAAAGCGCGTGGATTTCAAAATCAATGCACGCATCACCGGATTTAAAAATGCACATCTAGCTTGTTGCACGCACACATAATATGCCGAAATAACGATAGTATATTATGTTAACATTATTAGCCTAATAATAATAAATCTTTAATTAATATTTGATTGAATGCTGAATGTTGTGCTTGGTCAATTTAATAAAACGAATAGGCTACTTTAATTGTGACAATTAAAATGATTGAATATTAAATATTAAGTGGACAATTTTTGCAATAGTATTTATATGCTATCTAGCACCCCCTCGTTAAAAAAATATCTCGCACCGCCCCTGGCCCACGTATTAAAAAAAATGGTCGGGTTTAAATCGGGCTCGGGCTCATAATTACAGTTATGTTAATGTGTTGTGTTGTGTTGTGTTGTGTTGTGTCGGGCCGGGCTCGGACACAACGTGCATGGGCTCGGGTAGGGGTCGGGCTTGATTTTTTTGGGCCCGATCTAAGCTCTTAACTCAAAGTACCGGTAGGTTCAAAGTCTCTGTGCGTGTGTATGTGCGTGCATGCGTGTGTGTCTCATGGCAATGCATATCCCATATGTTTCCATGTTTTTACACTTCAGATCTGCTGCGTGAGATCACGTGAGACGCTTCCTCTGGCACGATAATCTTAATAACATTTTGTAGTGTGTGGTGCACCGCGATTTTCAAACCTTGTAGTGTGAGCATGTTTAAGATTTGGGGGAAGAAAATCTGCAAAGATTCTCCTTAAGTGTGTGCTTCAACCAGATTTCAAAATCGGTTAGGATTTTAAAACTCCTGTAGTGTGAGCCAGGCATAACCAATACAACAGGTTTCGACACTCCTTTGGCACCTGGCCTCTAAATATCTGTCTAATTTATATCTATAACTAACACAAACGAAGCCCTACCAACTAAAAGCTCCAAACTTACAGACTTCCATGTAGAGACATTTTCTTCAACAAAGGAGAAGATCTTGTCACACTGATCCAGAGGAAGACAGTCCAGAACGTCTCCCAGCAGAAGGAAAGGAGTGGTAGCAGAGCAGATGCCTGTGTAGACACGAGAGATTGATGATCTGCAGATCAGTTTTCATACGCACTGCTGTATGTGCAGACTAACAGGTGTACCTTCAGTCACGCCATCTATACTGATGTAGATCAGAGAAAGGAAATCTTCAACATTCACTTTCTGCTTCACCTGCAACATAAAATGCAATCATCGGACTCGTACGCAAAATAATTGCATGCATGCCAATGTTCCAAGATGAACATGATAAGAAATAATGCACACATGGACTCACTATTTGCTCTTCAAGAACCCCACGCAGAGCTTGATCGAGAGTGGCCTTCTTCTCAGTTTCACTGTGAACAATCACACATCTCAACAGCAATACGAAACTAATACACATTCAAACACATCACTGGAGTTCAAGCGCAATAAACCAACTCCCTGCAGCACAATTTAAAGCATGATAATATATTAATAAAAAGCAATTATTACTTTCCAGGCAGATGACTGAACGCGCTGGTCAGGGGTTTACAGTTCCTGATGTCCACAGCACTTTTAGTGGCAGCCTGCAAACAACACACAGAAAACAGCATGACTTCGGCTGAGCAACTGACTGATGTGATTGCATTATGACACAAGCAATAAAAGCATGATGATGATTACATGGATAATAATAATAACACCAAAGTAATAAAGTTTTATTAAGCTGAAAATTTTATTTTGGCCATGTTGCATATTAATACCATGTTTTTCAATTAATAAGAAGGCATTATCATGGCCTTCACAAACATCATCATCGTTTTTAAAGCAATCACCAACAAATCACTGTACATATGACATATATGTGTCCAATAGGCCTAATTAATTATAAACATATAAAACGATAAGGTCTAATATTACATTAGACAAGAGACAGAAAGAAAAACAAAACAAAAGAACAATTTTTATTTGAACATAGTTGTGATGACACTCCACTAATAATTTACCGTAAATGTATCTCTGGCTTCGGTGAAGTCGAAGAGAGACGGAGGAGACATCTTCACTCTTTACTGGCGCTTTGTCTGTCTCGCTCTACTTCCGGTTCTCCTTCTTCTTCGTTTACTGGCGATACACATTTTATGCGCATATCTCCACCTACTGGACTGAACCGTGAGTTATTTCTTTCGATTTTTCTTTTCTTTCCCTGCAATCTGATGCAATATGTCTCACATTATAATATATTATTCAATATACCAGCTTTGCAGATCAATAACAGTACGGTTCTTTGATCTCTTTATTGTTTTCCAGATTTGTTTAAGTAACTAGTAAAGTAATGCATTACTGTTAAATTTACATCAAAACATCTGAGTTACTTTTCAAAATAGAAACTCAAGTTAGTGTTTTCCCATGTATTGTCGACAGCTCTCCTGAAATCAGGAGTGTTGTGTGCGCTGTGTGAACATGATGCTTACTGTAGTTCTAGACTAAATGTGAGAAGACATTTACTCGTCGTCATACACTTTAATACACAACAACGTTATTGGCTATTATATCATACACTATTGGATGAGAGCTGAACTGAGCTGGACATCACTGTTTTCTCCAGAGCTGCTTTTATAGATGAACTGAACTCATCTCATAATTAATGCATTTTACAGTTAATACCGAATTAATTTCAACTGAATGATGACTGTTGTTTACAACTGTCTTTTTTTGAGCTGCTTTAGCCTACAGCAGAATTGAATTCTGTTTCCATCACTGAATCGTTATTTTCATGTTTATCTCTGTAAAGCTGCTTTGAAACCTTTGTACTGTATAAAGCGCTATATAAATAAAAGTGACTTTACTTGCACAAAAACAGTATTCCTCAAAATGAATAAAACTAGAGAACTGCAAACTTGGAATATTACACAAACCTTCAATATATTATTATGTTAAATAATACAAATATAGTTCGTCTCAATCAGGGTATCTCCTCCCTCAGTTGTATCCCCCTTTTATCCCTTAAAACTCATCTTTGATCACCAAAATGACATATAAAAAAATCCTTGACATTTTTTTGTCATGCCTTAAAATATCTTGAATGTATCTCTACACCCTTGACTCATTTAGTATACGGGGTTCTATGAATATGCAAATTAGCCCCCGCCTCCACTCACTCACACCAGCTCAGAGATCCACTCGCTGATGATCACACGTTGATCTGATTGGTTACAAGGTAGTTTGTGACGTCAGAAACACCAGCGATTTCAAACGTGTTTTTGAGACTGTCTTTGGTTCACTGCAGTTTTAAGGAGAAAATACTCAGCAATGATGTTGATTTATGAATTTACACATGGTTTGTCTTAAAGCACATAAAAAAACAAACAAAAAAAAAAAAACACATAGACATAAATAATATTATTTTTTTGGCAGCCAACAGGCCAAGTCTTGGAAAGCTGAGGAAAGAAATATAGTTGGGGGCATAACCAGTTTATTAGAAAATTTATCAGAAGAAAATTAGCTGATCTACAAATGAAATGTGATGAAATATAAACAGGAAAAGCCAAAGGCCATATGCAGCACTGGCTTGATTATTGATTATAAATTTAGTTTAGTTTAGTTAGTTAATTCATACATATTTGATTGATTTTATTCTCTTATTGGCTAAATTACATTTACATTTTCAAATTCTCAAAAAAATGAACAATGTTTTGTAATGTTTAAAAAAGAAGTAATGCATTATGTTGAGTTAATCTTGCCCTTAAAAAAACAGAAATATATTCAGACTGTACATGCATTTCTTTTCATGTTTCTGTATAATAGTCTTTGTGTAATATTTGTACTTGTTTATGTGCATGTTATTAAATAACTGAAAATAGAAACTCAACAATGACTATGAGAGCGGCCGTGCGCTAGCTGTGACATCATCACAGTGAGGCGAAAACGTACATTATCAAAAGCGTGCCAGATATTGTTCAAAACTACAAAGATATAAAAAACAACTATGAAAGGATTGTTATTGTAAAAACTGCACTCTGAACTGCTTGTCCTTATTCCAGCTTCTCTTTCTGCTGGTTGTATAAGTTTGTGGAGGGCGTGAGATTTTGTTTAAATTTGTTATGTTTAGTATAGATGTTAAGCACACGACAACGATGTACTAATTTTTCCTTTGCGTTTTTCGCATACAGATTGCAAAGTTGTCAAAATTATCCCCATTCACACGGATCCACGAAAATGACTAAAAACGCTGTATTCTGCTGCCAGGCCAGTAGTTGGCGATGTAACTTTGTAAAGAAACACTTATAGATTGAACACGTAACATGCATGCGCATAAAGTCGTCATTTTCACAAATTCGCAGTTTTGTAGTTTACATGGAGACAATAAAGTTATCGCTTCAAAAACATGCACTTTGAAACCCGTTTTGAAAAGTTTGCGGTTTCAAGCCCCCAAAACGCTGTTCTGTAAATGAACGGCCGAAAGCATGAAGAGTTTTCTGTTTTTAGCTGAAAACAGTGTTGTGTAAATGCTCCCTTAGTGATTAATTGTTCAGACTTAATGAAGCTACAGATGAACACATGGTGCAAATCAACTGACCAGAACAAATCTGAAATGAACTTCGGATTGTTATGCAACACTGGATATCAAAAATAAAATGATGTAGACAGAGAGAGCTTTAACAATCTCAGCCGTGTGGGGTGAAATATATTTTATGAGAGCTTTTATTGCATGTTATTGGGTCATGTTTGGTAAGGACGCAGCATTGGGATTGGATATGAACATAAATTGCTTACTGTAATTTCGGACATGCGCTTTTTGTATGACCAAGCAGAGAACCCAAATAAGTGAATCTCTTTCCACATGAATGACACTGATACGGCTTCACTCCAGTGTGGATCCTCTCATGTATTTTCAGATATTCTAGCCGTTTGAATCTCTTGCCACATTGCGGACACTCATGAGGCTTTTCTACAGTGTGAACTGACTGGTGCAGTTTCAGTTCAGAGTCTCTAATGAAGGACTTTCCACACTTCGAGCAAATATGATCCTTCACGCCGCTGTGTCTTTTCAGATGTATTTTTAAATTACCCATCTGTCTAAAACCCTTCCCACACAAAGAACACACGTGAGGCTTCTCGTTTGTATGGAGCTTCACGTGGTCCTTCAGGGCATCGGCCCTAAAAAACCTTTTACCACAATGATCACAGTTATGAGGTCTTTCTCTAGTATGAGTGCGCAGATGTACTTTAAAAACACCGGCCTTTCTGAAACTCTTCCCGCACTGATCACACGTGTGCGGCCTTTCCCCAGTGTGGACTCATGTGTACGTTCAGGTTTCCTTTATGTGTGAAACTCTTCCCGCATCCAATGCACGTGTACGGTCTCTCTCCAGTGTGGACTTTCATGTGTTCGTTCAGGTTTCCCTTCTGAGAGAAACTCTTCCCACACTGATCACATGTGTGTGGCTTCTCCATAGTGTGGACTTTCATGTGTTCGGTAAAGCTCCCGTTATGTAGAAAACTCTTCCCGCATTGATCACGTGTGAATGGCTTCTCTACAGTGTGGCTTTTCAGATGATCGTTAAGGTCTCCTTTTTGAGGGAAACTCTTCCCACTCTGATCACGCATGTGTGGCTTTTCTGCGGTGTGGATTTTCATGTGTTCAGTAAGGTTTCCTCTAATTGTGAAACTCTTCCCGCACTGATCACATGTGTGCGGCAATCTATGCAATCTTGCGTGAAAATTAAGATTTTGTTCGCATGAGAAACTCTTTTCACACTGAGGGCAGGAGAAACATTGTTGGGTTTTTCCTTCCAATGAGTCACTTGAAGACATTTCTTCAGTTTTGACATGATGATGTTTCTCCTTCGCTTGAGTCGGTTCTTCAATCTCCTTATTCGCTTCCATCAGGTCTAAAATAAAAGTAAAAGTATAATAAGTTCCTACAGTTTAATTTTCAGTAAATCATAAAAAAAGCTCAAATGAGAAGCAATTTTAAAGCAATTGTGTTCAATGAGTCAAAACTAAAATGATGGACCTGTTCATATTAGCCTTTATTTTTTATGTCTTTTCTTTTTAGAGGTACAAGTCATGTCATTGGTGACATCTGCTCTGATAAACTGAATGCCTTTAACAGGTACCAATAAACCTCAAACCATTGTATTCATCATTTCATAGCTCTTATGATTTTCTAACTGCTACCACTAAATCTGATAAACTGCCTGAAGTTGTATAACCTGAAGAGTCAAGAACAAACACCAACCTATTTGTTCTTCAATATCTTCCTGTTTTATTCTGCAGGATTCAGGATCATTTATGTCCTCCATGTTCTTTCATAAACTCTTCTTCACTTGTAGGCTGACTGGAATATTCCAGCATTTATTGGTGACTTTCTGTGGGAAGAGCAGATCTGCAAAAATAAATCTGTTATTAAATTGATGCTTTGAGTAATCCACACTGTCACATTTTAAGCATGTTTTGTGTTCATCGATCTAACTATCAAAATGTAAATTTATTTGCTTTAAAACATATTCACATATTGTAATTTAGCTGAGTTTTTGTTCATTGTTTTTATTGTTTTATTGTTGAAAACATTAAATGTGGTTTATCACAGACTTTATAGTTTGACATCAATCAAATGAACTGTAAGTGTCAATTTACATGTGATCTGTTGACATCAGCATGACAAATGAAGTAAAAATGGGGACTACTGACATGAAATAAATTGTTTTTTCAGTGGCTCTGTTAATAGATACTCCCGAAACAGTCCTTTAGTGAGATGAGGGACCGTTTCATTAACCACAGTTAAATTAAAGCATCATATAGAACAATTAAACCCAAACAGACACCTGCACGATATATCGGCCACCATATCGGTATAGGCCAATATATGTTCATTTGTAATGTTATCGTTATTGGCCCGATAAGAAAATTTGGCTGATATATTAAAGCCGATAAATAGTGGATTATTTCCTTTTAACTGAGACACTTCAGATGCGCACTGTTCAACATGATGGTTTTGGTTTCATTAAAATATTCAAAATTAAAATAAGAAAACATCATTATAATTGTGTGCTTGGGACATGGATTTTAATGGTAAGACTTTTGTTTTTGTAATCAGGCTCTCAAAAATGTCAGATTTATCGGCCAATATATCAGTTATCTAAATTCAAATGCAAAGATTTATCGGTTATCGTTATCGGTCTAAATTTTCATATCGGTGCATTGCTCTGAAGTTCATCACGTCGTTGCCTGCTAAATGTTTATTTCAGCAAACAGATGCCAGAGGGCCATGTACGTTTACCCGTTTGAAAGCTTATCTGAAAAGGAATACAGAGAAATGGAAAGATGGATTGTGTTTTCGTTTAGTTTAACAAACGGAAAATGAGATTTCGGCTCGTTTTTTTTTTTTTTTGTTGTTGGTGGTGGTTTTCAAATCGGTTTATAGCTTCGATATTTCATTCTTGCATGTGTCGCCGCTGAAACGCACCTTTCATCTGATTGGTCAAACCGCTCCGTCTTCAGTCCAGTCTGTATATAAGAGTCACACTGCCAAGTCCCAGTTTAAGGGCCGTGACACACCAAGCTGATGGTCGGCCATCGGTGAGCGTCTTCCACACGTCGGCTCTAGTCGGGCTCACGGCGGGGCCGGTTCGCCCAATCCAGCATGTCGAATCTGCAGTGGAGCCGTCGACGAGAGAGAGATCACTCTGATTGGCTGTACAGTTTAGCAAACAGGTCAGTTCACGAGAATAAAAGCAAATAAGTCAAGACGACACAGACAGAAGGCTGATCTAATTGTACATCATCTTACCTGAGCCTTCCATTACATGAATATTTTCATAACAACATGAGCCATCTGGAACGAAGAAAGTGATCAACATGACTGATATTCATAAGCAAGCGCTGCTTTGTTTACGGTTTGTATGCAAGTCAAAATCTGCTACGGGGTAATAATGGAGCAACAGTTTTAAAAGGGGATTTTTCACTATTATTTACCACCAGATCTGCAGTTTCCCTCGGGTTTAAATAAAAAAATATTTGGTTGTAAGTGACAATAAAACCCCCCACATCAAAACCACTCCTTTCCTGGTAAAAAAAAGAACTTTATTTTTAAAAGTCAATGAATTTGTGAAAGCTGAATGTAAAAATTTTGACAAGCCAAACATGTTACTCTCTAAGTAACGTAATTTAAGCCACAAAATAAACGTATTTAGTAAGTTTGGGAGATAACGAACTACACACAAAACATTTTGAACGTCTCGCGCATGTTTTATAATTACCCAAAAATCAATTGGTTGCAAAATTAGAACTAAAAACAACTAAAAACAAGGACACACTCATGGGTTTCAATCACATCACTGCATACTTGCCAGCTAATAAGTAAATAATTATTACCTTACAATTCATCTGTTTTCAAATCCACATCCACAGCCCTGTTTAGAGGTCACATGATCAAGAGTAAACGCATCTGCTCTGGGCTGAGTCTGAAAACTCAGGCGGTGACTTGTTTCCTCGCTGCCCTATCAGGCAATGACTGTGCACGAAGGTTCCTCACAAAGCAGTAAACGGTAAAATAGAGCGAGCTTTAGTAAAAACGAAGCGAATATTTATCTAACGCAATAGTAATTTCTTGCAAGAAATGACATCATAAGTGGAATTAATGTCCATTTAAATGTCCATTTACACACAAACTGACGACCAGCCTCAACTTTCAGACGCCATCTTTATTTTTTAGCTCTACTGTCACCGAATGGAAAGCACAGGATTGTGGGATATCAAAGGCAGCGAAGGATACATCTAAGAATCGATCAGGAGACCGGAAGTGAAGCTAACATTGCATTCGGACGTGTCTTGATTAGAGCCCGACCGATATATCGGCAGGCCGATATTATCGGCCGATATTAGGCATTTTCAAAACTATCGGTATCGGCATTTATAACGGCCGATAAATGAATATTTCAAAAATAAAATAAAAACGGACGAAACACCCTTCAACCATGTTATGAGTGTTGCCGTTGTATAGTTTGTCCACCAGAGGGCACTCTACACCGTCCCTGTTGGCAACACTCGTGTATAACGCGCCACACATTCAGCAACCTGCTGATCCAGCCAGAGTCGGGCAGAGAGAACCGCGAGTGAGATCAGCGGTGAAGTGTGTTCATGGTGAGTTGGTCACGACTCACGAGACATACATTGCTTGAATAACAATTAAAAGAACATCCGTATCAGTTCTCTTAACTCAAATAAGGATGACAAAATTCGTGACTCATGTCCAGTTTTGCTGCGGTTAAATAAGCAGAGAGTGAAGCGGAACAACGCGACGTAGGCTATATTCACATAAAATGTTAACACTGCAGTTCACAAAAGTTCATAATGTGCATGTGCTTTAATGCTTTGTCGGTTAAACATTTAATTTTAAATGCTGATGCGCTGTTCTAACGTGTGCGTTTCTCAGCGCGTACATGTGAAGCTCACATGCACTAAAAGCCTTTCTACCAGCGCCTGGATACTGGACTAAGTTATCTTTCGAGTATTATTGTGCTAATACTGTTAAATACACACAAGATTTACATAAACAATGTCGGTTGTCTAAAGTGAAGGCAAAATTGAGAGAAAATCTGCTTGTCAAATGCGTGTACATTAGACGTGTCATGCTCAGCTCTTAAACAGACAGTAGCAATTGTAAACACATTGCCGCTTGTCCTTAAAGGGATAGTTCACCCAATAATAAAAATGATCTCATTATTTACAGGCACTCTAATGTTGTTCCAACTGTATTAATTTCCTTCTAATATTTTTCTAATATTAATAGTTTGAAGAATGTGGGTAACCAAACAGTAGCTGGTCCCCATTGACTTCCAAAGGAGAAAAATATACTATGGAAGTCACTGGGGTACATCAACTGTTTGGTTACCCACATTCATCCAAATAACTTATTTGCAACAGAAGAAAAAAACAACTTGAGAGAGTAAATTATGACAATTTGAATTTGTTGTCAATTTGAATGTGAAATTGTTGTTTTTGTTCAAAGGACTAAACATTTAGTCTTAAAAAAAATCTTAAGTTTGTATTTTTATACATTTTAATTATCAGAACTTTAATATATTTTGATGTTCCTCTGTTCTGTTGTGACAATAAAAGAAACAAGTTTCTTTTTAAAATGCATTATCATATTATTTTAGTTAAAACTCATAAATAACTACAAATAACTAATGTTATGGAAATTTGTTAATGTTTTGTTTCTGAAAAAAAAAAAATATATATCGTCCGATATATCGGAATATCGGATTTTAAAACCAACAAATATTTGTACCGGTATCAGCCTTCAAAATCCTTTATCAGTCGGGCTCTAGTACCCATCAAAAGTTTGTACACAACAATTGTAAAGTGTGTCCAAACTTACTGTACTATAATACACATAAATAATATTGCTACTGTATTATAATATACACATAAATAATATCGGCCGATATATCGGTATCTGGCTTTTTTTATCGGTATCGGCATCGGCGCCCAAAAATCCATATCGGTCGGGCTCTAGTCTTGATGCCTTCTTACCTCTTACGAAGGCAGCATTTATCAGTTTTCGGACGCAGCCCCTGTAAGCTGCAGATAAATGGTCTGTGTGGCCAACGAGCTAGGGACCATCAAAATAAAGTGAAACCAAATAAACAAATGAATAGGTTTCACTTTATTTTGATGGTCCCTTTAACACATTCTGTTAACTATAAGTAACCTGCACCTACATGTCTACTAACTCTCATTTGAGTTCACCCTCCGCCTATGTGACTTTTCTCACTTGAGCATGTGTAGGCTATATATTATTGTTTTTCTCAACATGAACACGTGAAACAATATAAACACGGTAAAATTATATGCTGACTCGAGTGCATATGTACAGTCTACAATAATTGGCCAGTCTGCTTTATTAGTGTTTTTACCCGTTTGTGCTGCTTGAGCTTAAATGCTTTTGTTCTTTATATATTTTTTTACACATATTGTTTAATGTTTAAAAAGATATAACGTAAGCTTGTTCTGTGTATTGCCTAATTGCAAGCTTGTTCAGAAATTGTGACACAAATGGATAAAAAAATCTTTCTTGTTAAACGTCATTTAAATAAACAAAAATTCGTTGTTTATGAGCCCAAATATTCGAATACAATATTTTTGAAAAATGCCCATTCCTAATTCAATTAATGTAAATTATAATGTTCACTGAATAGGAAAGCCTATTTTCATACGTATCTACTGTAATCTACCTCATCAGAAAATTATTTAACAGGAATTTTACTAAGGCACAGCCAGATTTTACTGTAAAAAAGGGTCTAGCGACACCTCTGCTAACAGGTAAAACTCTTCAGGTGATGATACACAGGGCAACTTTTTGGGCAATATTGCTTTGCAATGCTGCCATCAACGGCAAACCAGATGAGACACAGGGCCCACGACCGATCTAAATTATCCAGATAGAAATTTATTGCCCATTTTCAATGGGAAAGTGCCCAAGAAACAATCGACCGGCAAGATTGCCCAGCAACATGGTCTGCTTTCACAGCCTCTTGTGTTTACAACTGTGCTCTTGCAAACTATTATAACTTTCAACTTTCTTTTTTTAAAGACTGAAAAGTGATGGTGATGTTGAAGTGTGACTGTGGTGTAGTTTATAGCCTAGTTTGACTTCTGCCGATTGTAATTACGCTTCAAAATTCATAAACGTTGTATTAATTTGTGAAGATTATTCACAATAAACAAAACATGTAAGAATCAAAAGCTTTTGTTAAGTCATATATACCTTATATTCTGCAATAATCAAAAAGCCAACGTTGAGGGAACCAGGGTGATGACTTCCAGGTTGGCCCACAAAAAGAAGTCATTACCACAGCACTCCTATCACCCCATGGCCTTGAAGGGGGTGGATTGGAATCCACTGCTGCTTCAGTGTATAAGTAATGAGTGATTATAATCAAGGGATTAATCAATACTTTTTCCTTCTAAATATCAAATGATTTTACTTTGTTATGGAAGTGAATTATGTGTGTAACAGTGTGATTACTGAAATTATCTTTTCATGTATTCTCTTTAATGTCAGTATTTGATATTTGAATGTAGTAACATTGCTTGCCTATTTACTATTTACATTACTTGTCCATTGCTTCCAGAAATTAAATAGGGACTGGTTTTGTGTTTGAGAAAGGTCTTCAACATGTTAAAACACATAGGGGTCATTGAAGTCTATAGTTTAAGAGACCATTTGTCAGTTAAATCCTATAGTTTCCATTTAGACTAAAGTGTCCTATCCTGAGAGAAAGAACTTGTTATCTTGATGTTTTGAGACGAGACTCCTGTTTATAGTTAGAGCCTGGCCAAATCCAACCTTGGAAAAGATGTGTGTCGGGTGTGTGTGTTAGTCTTCTTGCTTACAGGTTAAGGAACCACTGGCATTATTGGAGATTGACTGAGTTGGTGTTCGAGACATGCTGGCGCCCAGCAACCCAAATCTGCGACCTAGAAGGTCACGACGTGTCAGCAGCAAAATCTATGGAGATATGCTTCTGTCTATCTGTATATGTGTGGAAAATTACTATGTTTATCAATTTCTTGGCCAATGAGAATCATTCAGCCTGTAAAGTAATGACGTAGCTTAGACCTTGTAAATGGTATAACTGCTGTGATCTTTGTAACTGTAAGTGGGGCGGCCTACGAACTCCTGTGTGAGTCTTGAAGCTGACTTCTGCTGATGAAACTGCAAACTATTTTCAGTAAAACTTTTCTTCAATTTTTTTATAATTCTGACTCCGGGTCTTCTTTTAAACATCTGGTCCATGGGTCCTAAACTGTGAACCCCTAACAGCCTTCCTTGACAATGCGCTAATTATGAAAATAACTTTCAATAAACTGTAAACAATCAGTGAAACATTCACTCTATGAACACAATAATAATAATAATAATTTACAAAAACTGGGCACAATGAGATTTACAATACATTTGTTACATTATTTATTAATATTTGTTAATATAGTTAATAAAAATACAGTTGTTTGTTAATAGTTTACAGTGCATAAACTAATATTAACAAATACAACTTTTGATTTCAATGCATTAGTAGGCTAAATGTTGAAATTAACATTAACTAATAATAATGCTGCACAAGTTTTGTCCATTCTTTATTCATGTTAACTAAATTTGTTAACTAATAAAACCTTATTGTAAAGTGTTACCGAAAAAATAGCAGCGACTGAGAAGAGTACCCCGAATTTAGTGGATGAGGCAGTTAGGGATACTAACAAAAATAAGGTTGTTTGCCAGGGATGCATCAGGAATGATCCCAAGAGAAAAATAAAAGTTGTGACCCAAATTGGCGTGGACCAGTATATGTAACTGTGATGTTGGAGTATACTTTGCAGTTTCATCATGCAGAAGCCAAGCTGTGTTGTTTAAAGATCGCCGCCTCCATCTCTGCAACAACTTCAGGTGAGTTTGAACTGTGATTAAGAAATGGCAGACAAATTGAGTAACTTGATCAATAACCTGAACAGTCCTGTAACAAATAGTGAGACAGAAGAGAGCAAACGCTGTAAGCAGCTGTGCTCTGAAGCTCTGACTTCAAACAAATGTAATAAGAAAATGGGGAGTCAGGTTTTGATTCTGTTTGGAAATTTAAACAACAATTTGACTGGCTAGACAAAGATTTGTAATTTTTAGCTTCGTATTGCTTACGATGATTACAAAAAGCAAGTAAATGTAATTATGGGTCTGGGATCATTCCCGTGGACAAATGTGATTCAAGTTGAACAGAAACATTGTGAAAACCCTTTAGAATATGTTGAGTGATTTTCTGTGCAGCTTATGAAAATTAATGTGCTGCCAATAATAATGATGAAGATTATGATTTGGCTATTGCAATTGAATCTGCCACTGGTGGACTGTAAAATAATACAGAGAACTGCTTATCAATGGCTCTGTTTGCATTCCTGATCGGGACACACTGCTTCAAGGGTGTGCAGTAAGTTGGAGCCGTTAGGAAGCTCAACTATAGGCAAGGTGACAGAGAGGGTTTTGATTATGGTCAGCAGGGCCATTTAGCCCGTAACTGTAAATGCCTACTCAGAAGGTGTAAAAGAAAGTGATAATGTGATAGTGACGTGTATTGTGGGTTTTGAAAGTGGAACAGTTTGGATGGCGATATTGAAGTTTTCGTCTGAGAAAGAACTAAGAATGTGAATGCAGTGCTAAAGAAATTGAAAAGAACGTGCAAGTAAATAAGGGAGAAAAGAAAGTTAAAGGAAAGTTGATAGGTGGAAGTCGTAAGAAGATTGAAGGTTAAGAGAAGGTTGAAAGATTTAAGTCTTAAGGGAATCCTTTTGGAGGAAAGAGCTAGTAAATTGATGAATACAGGTTGATGTAAAATTACAGATAATGACTAAAATTGACAATGATAACTGCAAAAGATGCATCAAGCAAAGAGTGAAAGCCTCTTCAAAGTTAATGTGAGTATTAACCTGACAACTAAAATTGAGATGAAATTTGAAACGTTATTAAGAACTAGAATAATGATTATTCTTAAAATAAGCAGAAGCAGTGTTACTGGATTAACAGTTGCTAAATGTAAAATGTGTAGAAAGGCATCTGATTAAATAAACAGATTGTTAGTGTTTTGAATGTGGAGAAATGGTGTTGACCATGAAAGAACTAGGAGCTGATGTTTTGTTTTCAGAAGATGGGCTTATGATTGGCTGAAACAGTTTGCTTATGTCATGTGAATCCGGTGTGTGCGTTGGCTGAAACAGCCAGAGACAAAATCTGAGTGGAAATTTGTAATGTAATGTCTAAATTCCCTGATGTGGGCAAAAGACAAATATAAAATATGGTTGTTTGAAAAATACATGTAAATTCCGGCAAAGATGCCTTACGCTGGGCTAGAGTTAAAAGATGGTAGATAAAGTTTGATCTTAGAAGTTTATGAGAGTGCAGTGTACCAGTCCTACATGTCTCAGAGTCTCTCTCTCATTCAATGTCAGCTAGAAGCTGTTATCTGAGCCTGTGTCTTAAGTGATAATAAGCTATTTATAGTAAAGCACAGTGTTTCAGTTGAAAACCATAGACATGGAGATGTTAAAGGAAATCATGCCACAGGCAGTTCAGATTTCAGGCATTTAAAGGGAAATTTGTAAATGTTTTAAAAGTAAAGCTGGATGACTTTAAGGAAGTCCTAAACGATTGAAGTGATGTCTTTGACTAGTTTAATTCAGGGCCAGTAACTTCTCGGTCTGATTTTAGCCTCCACCATGGAACAGGGCTAATGGCTCGGGCTAAAGATGTAACAGTACACTGAATGGGCGTTGTGATAACTAAATTCACTGAGTATAAGCTCGGTATTGCGATTTTACTGATTTGAAGATGTTTAATGGATTTTAGTGAAAAAAAATAAAAAAATACTGCTGTTAGTAACCTGTCTCCCTGTGCTAACACTATTAGGCACTCCGAATGGCTCTGGTGTCTCTTGAATGTGACTTCCTTAAGCTCCAGAACTGATTTTGTTGAAGAAAACTGATTTCGTGATGATAAAGAGCGGTCACCAGTGTGCATGAGGCATCGTCCCAAAGACGGGTAAGATTTTCCAATGGCCACATGGAGCACAACCTAAGGCAGGGCTTTGCCGCCACTGGGCACCTGCCCAATAGAAGGGAGGTGTTTAATTGTGAGAAAGGTATTAGAGTTGAACGATGACTGTGTATGGCCAGCAGCATCAACAAAACATTGGGAGGGGAGATGAGCTGTGAAAAAGTCACGGCAGTCTGCCCCAGAAATGTAAGTTCCTCTGTACCACTTACCAGAAAACCGCATTTAATTTATGGCTTGTCTTCCATTGTGACAAGTATCTGCCAGGGGACAACACCCTGAAGAGAAGAGAATTATAGCTTAAGAGCTGACCAAAGTGGGCTTTCAAGAGCCAGCTGAGACCATGAGGTGATTGTAATTTTTGTTTGTTTTGGAGACAGTAACAAACTTAATTTATATCAGGAACAGGATGGTGGTTGCCTTATGGGCAAGGAAATTTTATAGAAGTGTTGATATTGAAATAATATGTCAATAAGATAGTTTTAACTCCTGAATGTCGTTAGACATGGTGGTGGCTAAAGATGAAGACAGCTTGTGATGAGTTAAGAGAAATTTCTGGATAACAAAGGTTAGGTGAATTGAATATTTAAACTAAAGATAACCTTAGAAATGCTCATAGCATAATGTATTTTAGATTGTTGTAATGGTACTAATTTGAGTAAAACATTTGTATTTTAACATTTGTGAACTATTAAGGGTTCTAGACTATGATTAATTTAGCTACAGTCTTAAAAAGGCTGTTGGAAAGATTATTTGTGTATAGTGAGAGAGACTGCTGAGTGGAGGAAGGGTACTGAGTACTGTGTCTGTCTTTCTGTTATGGGCTTGCTAAAGCAAGCTGAATCAAAATAATGATAATGAACCAAAACAACCCAGCTGACTTTTCTAAAACCAAATGAATAATGAACAGATGCTTTGAAACTGGTTAAGAGACTATTTAAAATCAGGTAAAACCGAAAGAAAAATGTGAAGTAAATATATATATATATGTTTTTTTTTGTTTAATAGCAACAAGAGAACAATGAAGATGAGCAGTTAACGTGTGTGTCTAGTATGAGTGAGTGTGATGGTGACTGCACTTTATGTCTTGTATGTGTTAGTTTGTGGCACTATTATTTCCTGATTTTGTGAATAGTGTCATTAACCTCTGGAATGAGCGTTTTATCATTACAGATGGGTTAAGTGAAACACAAACTTTAAAGAAGCTGATAATTCTGAGTCAATCTGATGAAAAGATGATTCAGAACATGGGACGAGCTTTAATTGGATTGGTTTTCCAGCTCTGCCTGCTATTGGTAATTATGACTACTTTTGTCAGTTATGATGTTGATCTGAATTACTCTCTGGATTAGTATTTATGTTAATTGGAATTGTGAAGTTTAAGGTTGTCATCCATTATTGGGAAAACTCTAAATTCAACTGAGGGTCTAAATTTTAATAGACAACTCATAATGGTAAACATAAAAATAATAGACTGATGGCAAAGAGACAAAGTGACACATTGGCTAAGTCACTATCCAAATTATCCAGAGAGGACTACCTGATTTTTATGAAAGGCCGGTGGGCGAACAAAGGAGGAGTGGGTATAACTTATAATAAAGTTTGATTTCTAAATCAATTAAATGGATGTATGACATTAGATGTCTAAGTGAACTACAATGTATGTAATAAAAGGTTGAAGGAGAAAGCATCTATATGGCTGTCTTAAGGGTTGAGATTCAAGTAACATAATATTTTGGTTTGTGAAAAACAGTAAAGATATGTGAGACTGAGACAATACTGATAATATTTTTGGGGATTTTCAGACTAGCCATTTAATAAAGGAATACTGTGAGAAGTAGTTGTATTGAAAAAAAATAAGTTAAAATGAATGTTATGGAAACAAGGGTATTGAAGAATTAATAAAATACCATGATTTCCCTAAAGAGGGAATTTAAAGTGTCACTAGGCTGACATCGGTGAGAGACTCGGTGGAAGAGGGAAGTGAAAAACAAAAAGGTTGTTGTGTACTGGTTAGATGAGGCATGTAGGGAAATAGAAAAGTAGTAGAAAAATCTATGTTATGAAAATACAGTTTCTGATAAAATGTATGGAACTATTTATTAAACGACTGTTAAGTCAAATTAAGTTGAAATAATGTGAAAAGTGAGTTTCAGATAAAAAGTAGGCATTGAGTATGATTAACAGGAATTAACATGATAGAAAGATAAAGGATAAACAAAAGTTTTATTAAGTAACATTGGGAACAATTCTATATTTCAGTGGTAAAATAATGATTGAAATGATGACATGAATTTATTTTATTTTATTTCTAATTCTAATTCTAAAGGTTCAAGATGTTATACAATTTAAATGATACATGCTATGTGACTGTAAACTGAAGGATTAATTCAGTAGAGACTTAAAGTATGTTGATTATGGGTTATGGATTAATATTATGGATATTATTTTGGGTCTTAATTATTATTATATTTATTTATTTTTTGTTGTTTATTTATTTTGGTTTGACAACCATTGTGTTTTGAACCTAAAGGGTCTATAATGGGGGTAGTGAAAATAATGGATTAACTAACTTTCTTAATTTAAAATGAATTGGAAATCACAGTTTTATGAAAACTAGTGCATTTGTCCTGGTATTCGTGATTATAGACCATGTCTGTATTTAGGATCTGAGTAGTGACTGCGGGTCTAGCCCATGCTAGGAATACAGCAACAGTGCTTGCTTATTTAGCCCGGCTACGAGAGAATAAATATGTACTTGTTTTGTATCAGTTAGTGGATGATGATACCAAATTAGCCAAGATGAATAACAGCTGTGTAAAACATGTAAAGACAGCTATGTCTAAAGGTTCTGGAGATCAATTATATATGTGCTATGTGGGATATTATGTAAATGTTAAGTCCTTGAGGGGAAATGTATTGTCTGTTAAAAAAAAAAAAAAAAAAAAAAAAAAAAAAAAATTTACCTGACAGACGAGCATGGGTTCTTGAATTTTGAAGCAGCCTTTATGGAAAGACCAGATGTGGTGTTTAGGACCCCACATTGGTCTAAAACGGGGGACTGAAGGGGGTGGATTGGAATCCACTGCTGCTTCAGTGTATAAGTAATGAGTGATTATAATCAAGGGATTAATCAATACTTTTTCCTTCTAAATATCAAATGATTTTACTTTGTTATGGAAGTGAATTATGTGTGTAACAGTGTGATTACTGAAATTATCTTTTCATGTATTCTCTTTAATGTCAGTATTTGATATTTGAATGTAGTAACATTGCTTGCCTATTTACTATTTACATTACTTGTCCATTGCTTCCAGAAATTAAATAGGGACTGGTTTTGTGTTTGAGAAAGGTCTTCAACATGTTAAAACACATAGGGGTCATTGAAGTCTATAGTTTAAGAGACCATTTGTCAGTTAAATCCTATAGTTTCCATTTAGACTAAAGTGTCCTATCCTGAGAGAAAGAACTTGTTATCTTGATGTTTTGAGACGAGACTCCTGTTTATAGTTAGAGCCTGGCCAAATCCAACCTTGGAAAAGATGTGTGTCGGGTGTGTGTGTTAGTCTTCTTGCTTACAGGTTAAGGAACCACTGGCATTATTGGAGATTGACTGAGTTGGTGTTCGAGACATGCTGGCGCCCAGCAACCCAAATCTGCGACCTAGAAGGTCACGACGTGTCAGCAGCAAAATCTATGGAGATATGCTTCTGTCTATCTGTATATGTGTGGAAAATTACTATGTTTATCAATTTCTTGGCCAATGAGAATCATTCAGCCTGTAAAGTAATGACGTAGCTTAGACCTTGTAAATGGTATAACTGCTGTGATCTTTGTAACTGTAAGTGGGGCGGCCTACGAACTCCTGTGTGAGTCTTGAAGCTGACTTCTGCTGATGAAACTGCAAACTATTTTCAGTAAAACTTTTCTTCAATTTTTTTATAATTCTGACTCCGGGTCTTCTTTTAAACATCTGGTCCATGGGTCCTAAACTGTGAACCCCTAACAGCCTTCCTTGACAATGCGCTAATTATGAAAATAACTTTCAATAAACTGTAAACAATCAGTGAAACATTCACTCTATGAACACAATAATAATAATAATAATTTACAAAAACTGGGCACAATGAGATTTACAATACATTTGTTACATTATTTATTAATATTTGTTAATATAGTTAATAAAAATACAGTTGTTTGTTAATAGTTTACAGTGCATAAACTAATATTAACAAATACAACTTTTGATTTCAATGCATTAGTAGGCTAAATGTTGAAATTAACATTAACTAATAATAATGCTGCACAAGTTTTGTCCATTCTTTATTCATGTTAACTAAATTTGTTAACTAATAAAACCTTATTGTAAAGTGTTACCGAAAAAATAGCAGCGACTGAGAAGAGCTCTTGCCATATATTATATCCTGTCACATTAAAATACCAAAAGTTACGTTATTATCTTGACGTCTGAAAAAAAGTATATAAAATTAAATTTTACAGTTCATTCAGTCAAACTGACGGATAAGAATATGTGTAGCGAAAAAGGTGCATAATGATGCTGTTTATCCATTTTGGATTTATTGTATAAAGTGCAGGCTTGTGCACAATTCAGAATTGAATTGAGAATGACTCCTTAATTCCAATTCAATTCTTGAATTTGAATTGAATTTGAATTGATGTCAAAAACAGGATCTAGAATTACAATTCGAATTTGAATTAAAGGAAGCAGAATTGCAATTCAATAAAAATTCAAAGAAATTCATATACATATTTGTATATTTAGATATGATTGCATTATAATATGTGGGGTGGCAGTGGCTCAGTGGTTCATGTAGGTTGTCTACAAACCGAAAGGTTGGTGGTTCAATCCCCGGTTCCACTTGACCAAGTGTCAAGGTTTTCCATGAGCAAGACACCTAACCCCAGACGAGGTGGATGAATGTGAGGCTATGGCGCTTTGGCGGCCATAGGTCTGTGAAAGCGCTATATAAATGCAGTCCATTTACCATTTAGTCACAGAACAAATAATTAAGTTTGATGTATTGTAATAAAAATTTTTTGGAACATGACTCCATTTCCCAGAATGCTTTACTTTAACCAAGTATTTAAAATGGTTGCTAAACAATTTGAGGTGGACATTTGTTTGAAAGCACAATTTGATGGGCAACACTGGACTTTTTAAGTTTCAGAAGTCCCTTACAACTTCACTCTGCACCTGTTGAGAGAATCTTTAGTGTTGCAGGAAAGATATTCAGACCAGAACGGTGCAGACTCAATGAAAAGGAGTTGAGGAGCTATTGAGAATTAGATGCAACAGTGTTGCTCAGTAATTTTTTGCATTGGAATAAATGATAACTTCATTTACAACAACTTTGTGTTTGTGTGATTACTTTGAAATGAAAATTACATTGGAACAAAACTAATTAAACAACACTGAGGGGGTAATTTATTTCAAGAATTTGATCAATATATATTTTAGAACAAAATGTATGCAGGGCTGAGGAGTAAATAGTTACGTGAAATGAAATTTCTGTTATTAAATTACAAAATTAAAGTAATTGTATTTAGTTGTATTACTGAGGTAAAATGTTTAATTCAACTAGTTACTAATCAACTTAAAACGAAATTGCTTTGCTTTGATAAAGTTATCCAAATAAAGTAATCCAAACCACATTTATAATGGGTAACTAATAACAGTAAGCAATAACATTTACAAAGTAACCTTCCTAACACTGAATGCATGCGAGACTCAACACACTCTTTCTGTTGTGTGACTGTGTGGAATTTCTTTGAATTGCCATGAATTTAATTCCACTTCCTGTCATTCCAATTCAAATTCAATTCAATGTCCTGTGGGGCGGATTAAATTCAATTCAAATTCCAATTCATGAATTGAATGGAGGCCAATTCTGAAATTCTGAATTTTGCACAAGCCTGATAAAGTGATATGAAAACAAAAAATACAATTATGAAACAACGGATATGTGATGACAAATACGGTCGAAATTAGCCGAAGGCACCGGAAGAAAATACGCACAAATAGCGATTTACCAGTGGAAAACAATTCAGAAATGACCCTGAACAAACTGTGTTTCTATAATTGTGTAAATATGAGAAGCACTGTGAACTAACCTCAGCTCAGGGTCTGTCTCTGACGTAACATAAGGGGCGGGCGCTAGTGGTGACGTCTTCTTCTTCCTCTGATTTGATTGGCGGTTGGCAACCAGCTTTAGAGGCGCGTTACCGCCACCTACCAGACTGGAGTGTGGAGCAGGAGAAAGAAAGAAAGAAAGAAAGAAAGAAAGAAAGAAAGAAAGAAAGAAAGAAAGAAAGAAAGAAAGAAAGAAAGAAAGAAAGAAAGAAAGAAAGAAAGAAAGAAAGAAAGAAAGAAAGAAAGAAAGAAAGTTTTCTCTATTACCCCAGTAGTCTTAAAATGACCTTCTAAGAGGCTTTTAACAGTAATATTTTGATGATCTTTTTCATTTCTCCGATCTTTCTTTCCTCCTCACAGCCCTACAGCACATGTTGCTCCGATTCCATTTCATCACAATTTGCACATATTGGGTGTTTACCTGAGTCCGATGTGCCCATAAATCCTTATCGAGTAAAGACGGCCTCTTCCTTTCGGTTCCTGCCCCATCACTTTACCAACCAACCTGTTTCTGGACATTATGTTTACCTGTATCCTTTATTTCCCAGTATTCTGGCCATTTTCACCATTTGTCTCTTTATAAGAGCTTCCCCCCAACTTTACTTAAAGGTGCATTGTGTATAATTTTGGAGAATCTATTGACAGAAATGCAATATCATATACATAACTGTGTTTTCAGTGGTGTATAAAGACCTTACATAATGAGCCGCTGTGTTTTTATCACCTCAGAATGAGCCATTTCTGTCTACACACACCGCGGGTCCCCTTACGTCGACGTGTTTCTACAGGAGCCCTAAACGGACAATATACAATATGTTGTTCTTCGTGCAAAGAAACTAGCTAAAGTCAACGAATAAAACACTGACACAATGATGAACAAGTTACAATAATATTCGCAATAACATATCGTTTTACTGAATAATTAAGTAAACATAATTTCTTAATTTATCTTTGTAAAGAAACCTCATTGCTGAACTGGCTACTCTCTGCTGTCTCAGACGACGACATCTTTTCCTGTCGACCACCGTAACTTCTGATGATTGCAATTCGCAACCTCAACGCTAGATGCCGCTAAAAATTACACAGTGCACCTTTAATGGGATATTCATTTTTTACTGTTTGCAATTTTGGTGATAACTTTGCCAGTTTATCAACAACCTCATTTCCATCTATTCATGGGCAGGAATCCAAACATATAGCCAACTATCAAATCTTCTTTATGTAGTTGTGTAAGCAGGACGGGGCCGAGAGCCGCGGGTACGGAGCGAGAGGGACAACGGAGGCCTCGAGTTTCTCACAGAGGAGCTAATCTGAGGATTACAGGTGGAGTGACGACAGTGAAGGACGAGAAAGGACCAGGTCTGGACTTTACATTGTATTTCATTTATGTGTGTGTGGCAGTTGTCCGTGAGGGACTGCCTCTTACCTTTGTTTAGTTATTTGCGTAAAAAAAAAAAAAAAAGCGTTTGCTGGTTCCCGCACTATAAAAAAATCCGTAAAAATAGGGCACTGTATTAATTTGACGGAATTTTCCGTATTTATTTTTTACAGGTGTTTTACCTGTATTTTGAATGTTGAACTTCATTGCGTTGTGTTTTAGCGTTAACAAAAATGACCTTTTCTTTATTTGTAATAGCTGACTTTCTGTCTTCCATTACATGTATCCTTTTGAAGCTGTCACAAGTCAACAAAAACTCAAAACACTTCAGATAAATGGGAAACCACACAATGGTAGCAGAACAACACCAACATAATGCCGAGAACTGACACCATGATGGTGGGATAGACTGAGAAGCTGCTAAATGAAAGCCATTCACCACTTTACTATATAACTGTTATCAACACTACCCTCTACTGACAGATGATTGAATTGTTCTTCACATAGCATTCAAAATTTCTCCCAATCTGCCTTATTAGATGCCCATCTTACACCATAATAATTACTTTTTTTTATTTCACAGGTCACTGGAAAATGATCACTGCTTATTTTATATTTAGATACTGACAATATACATTTACAAGCTAATGATGCTGAAACTATTGTGATATCCAAACATGACATTCCACCTCTTTCTTTGACTATTCTAGTTGGTTTCCCATTATTTAGACGCACTGAAGAGTTCTCTTCCATGAATTCTTCTATCCCCCATTTTTATCTGTAACCCTGCTAACCCCAATCACCATTGTGAGCATTAAAATCACCACATATAATCATTTTGTTTGACATTTATCCCATTGTCCTTTTCAAAATATCTATTGTTAATTCTGACCACGGATAACTTTAATACTCTGATTGTCCTCTGTGTATATATATATACATACATACATACATATATTTAAAATCCTGTCCATTAGCGATCAAGCTTCTGGCATTCCAATGAAGCAACAGGAAATACATGATATTGATGATAATGTTACAGAGCTCTACAAAAAGTATTGGCACATTTGGCAGTGACATACATTTTGTGTTTTGCAAAGTTTGTAGATTCTTTTTTTCACATGTTTCCATGGTATGCTCGAAAACAATGATAAGATGATAAGATCTGGGGAGTTGCACTCACAAACACCTGTTGCCAATATTGAGCAATACATCTATGGTATATCGTCATTTATAAATGACGCAGAGATTAAAATAGCGTTTAAAATACAATAATAATATTCAATCAAAAAAAAAAAAAAAAAATCACATTTTTGGATTATCATATATGACATTCCCCTCAGCCAATAAAATTAAATTCTATGTGCCATGTGCTTGACATTTGTTGCAACAAGGAAGTAAAGGAGACATTAGCACATGTTAGGTCACATGCTGTCAAGGCTCCTTTGTGAGTTTATTCAGGAAATACATATAAATAAAATAAAAAATAAAATAAAAAATGAGTTTTAAGTTTTTGGTAAATTTTAACGCCCATTTTAAAAAAATCAATAACTCAAGGACCAAAAACTCTGCGTTATGCATGAATGACAAAGTCCTTTTATGGGATACATATTTTCTTGAGTATTGCCTGTGTTTTAGGTTGATGTTAATAAGTTTTATAGAAGACAGAGAGGAAATGCTGTACCTTTTCCAGAAGTATTGATGATAGTGACGGCAGTGCATCAGAAAATAAGGTCGTAGTACACTGTAAAAAAAATTATGTGCTACTTACTTAAAAAAAAAAAAAAGGTAAAAAATTACACATGATATTTTTGAGTAGTTAAGGCTTGATTTCTTTCATGGAATCTACCTGAATAAATCATGTAAAATCCCCTAAATGATTTACTCTATTACACAATGAATTTCATATTTTTAGGGAAATATGCTTGTGTATTTTAAGTTGACTCTCAAAATCGTGTGAATATGAGTGAATGGAAATGACCTATCAATATGTGACATTGAGTTATGATGTATAATTAAAAACACATGCTGCTACTACCACAGAACAGACTTGTTATTAGCAAAGTTATTGCTTAATGATCAATACAATTATTCACAACCTAACCATAAGCCCTACTCTTCTGCACAATGGTAACCATCAACGAACATAATAGAAACTCTTTCAAATGTCAAACATAACTGAACATTAAACATGACCAGATGTTTCCCTTTACTCAAAAACACATAAAATAACACTTCATTTCAATATTTGCAGAAACATAGATGAGATTAAGAAAACAAGTCTGTGTTGGCTCTGTACTTTTAGCAGCTTTAAAGATCATTTTCAAAGCACTCTTTTTTACGTGTCCTTTTAAAAGCAATGTTTAAAAATAGACCTATTTGATTTTTTTATAGTCAAGTCAAGTCAAGTCAACTTTATTTATATAGCGCTTTTCACAATACAGATTGTATCAAAGCAGCTTCACAGTATTAAATAAAATAGTACATCAGTGTTTGTTTCTGGTGTAAAACATCCACGTTTGGTAATGCTGATCAATAGCTATTTTATAATAAATCCCAAATCAAAATGTGAAAAGAACTACATTAGGAACTACAAATTAGTGTCCTCTGCTGCCATCGACTGGTTATAATGGTAATGTCATTATGTAATTTTTATTTTAAAAGTCTTTGTTTTATTGTCTGGGGTCCAAACATTCAAGTGTGCACAATAGAGGAACGGCCCCGATTGCGCAGACCTCCTAAAAGAGTTCAGTTTAGTATGAAAAGTCAGCTTAATATGCTGGAATTTTTCAGATATCTGAAAAGAAGGAGGCATAGTTATACATCTCTAAACTGTTTTACTCATTTGGAATACAGTGTCAGATAAGGGTCTAAACAGACCACCTAACTAATGCTAAACTGTGGCTTTGTAATCTGGTTTAAAATGATATAAAGTTGACCTACACTCTTAACCCTTGCTGTAAAAAAGGCCAAGTTTTGACAGCATCATACCATTTTCCATTAAAACAGTAATATCCCGTAGTTATATTTGTCATTTTCGAAAAAATAGCCTATGGAATATACTGTGAATTAACACCGCTCAAAGTCGACGCTCAGAGGCTGATTTCCAAATCAAACCTTATACCCTCATTCACTATTCCCTACATTAGTTCTCTAATATAGTCCGCTTGAATGAAAAGAAGTGAGTGAATTGATACTGATAAAAACACCTTAAATTAACACTGCTCAGTGTTTATATATCCACACTCAGAGTGTTATAAGTAACACTGAAGCAGTGTTAAAAAGTTAATGAGATAATTAAGTGATTAATTGAGTGATGATTGAGCATTATTGAAGACACCTGACGTTAACAAGCAAAATCACTGAAGAAGAAAATCACAAATGTTAAGTCACCAGTATTCTGATCAGTGTTTGTTTTAGTTGGGCTACTACTGCCAGTAGTTTACTGTAAAATGTAGTTTTTTTTGGTCACCATTGTGCTGAAGAGTAGGGTCTGTGCTTCAGTCCAGGAGAAGATCTAGAATCATTGATGATTTGCTACATGGTGCTTTATTTAACAGGCGGTGACTGTATAGTTGCTGGTCCACTGGAAATCTATTTATTTACAATAGTTTTTTAGTGGTCTCAAATTAAATAAGTTCACAGTAATACTTTGCTCACATTATATATCTGCAAACAGTTTATCAGTATACATAAAGTTTGTATATGTTTTTTTTTTACTGTTTTCTTTTTTTTTAATATTACATATAATAAGTGACACATTTAAAACATTTAGACATATGTCTATGAAACTTCTGGATTTATATATTTTTCTCACAAAAAATTATGCAAATGAACTAAATAATTTTGGCAACATATACATGAAAAATTATGTTTTTTTGTGTTGTTTTAATTCTGATAATCCATTTCATATTAAAACTGACAGAACCCCCACCGCCACCTTTCAGACCAGCGCTACACCCCCGAACATTAGTCTGAGACAAAGGAACTTCTGGTTAAAAACGGAGATGAACTCATAATAATCAATTGTCAGATCCCGTTAAAGGAATAGCCTTGGTTTCTTGGAGCACAGCAGTACGTTTGGGATAGCTAATTTAGGCTTTTTAAAGTCTCAACTGATTGATATTTACTTTGCCATTTCCAAATTCAACTCCACAAATGTGCATTTTTCACAATTATAACATTGTGGATGGGATGAACAGAAACTGACGAATTAAAGCCTGTTTAAATTTTTTTTTGACATTATGATTTGCACCTAGGGAGAGGGAAAACCAGGAAATCGCCTACAATTGACCATGAAAACTTGCATTTAATCATTCTTTTCATTTCTAAAAAAAAAAAAAGAAAGAAGTATACATTCAGTATAATTATTATTTGTAGATTAAATTATTTCATACATCTTTGGAAAAAGGATAGCTTTTGACTGGGTGGGCCACTGGTCTGTTGTTTGCTTCAGTAAAGATCACAAATTATGGAAACAATCATGCCTCTCTTTTTTTTAAATTTGAACTTATTTTAACTTGAGCGCCATGTTTTTAGAAGCCAGCGTCATGCGCACGAGCAAGCGCAATGGTCAAACACATTTGTATGTGTTTACATGCTAGACAAACAATGAAAACGCAGAGCAGTGGAGATCTGTTCTGTGTGGTTGGCTCCTAAGCTGTTTCACCCAAAAATATCACAATACAGAAGTAAAGTTGGTCGCAAATTTCATTTAATACAGACTTAGTGCAAACAGCACAATCAAAAATGGAAACACTCACTAGTTTTCACTAAAGATGCATTAGGCCTAATACCCAGCAAGCAATTTTGCATTTAAAAGATGTCTAATAGCCGTCCAAACACAACACTGACGTCTAGGCTAAAACAAGGCAAAATTTGGGCTGTCAGTGAAAAATTTTATAGATGTCTAACCATAGCCCAAGAATAGACACACAGGCTACGCATAGCACATGTCAAAGAAATGAAACCAAAGACATTGTAATCACTGTTGACTTTGCTTACATGATAGAATATCATACATCTCACAAGTTATTTTGGCAAGAACGACATGTAACCAAATTCAAGGTTATTTTGGCTAGAAGTGGTTTACTCATAGCCGGACTATATGGGGTCTAGTTAGGCTATTGCTTGCTGGGTATCCAGTTAACTTAAATCTGTCAAGAGAGGAGTTTGCCTGGTTGTTCTGTAGTCCATGTTTACTCAGCTCCCAGACCTCCTGCAACAAAAACAAAAAAGACAAACACAAGTCAGATAACAACTCAATAAATTGTTTTTATGCATTTTTATTGTATTGGCTTTGGTGGGTTGGGGGGGTTGGGGTATATTTTTTATTTTGAAACCACAGATTCCCACTATATTTATGTCTGAAATTTGCATAGCATTTGGATGGTATTATGTGGATAAAAGATGTAAATCCTCTACATTGTGAAGTTGGACTGGTCCCCCCTTGGTATTCACTCCATGAACTCACAGCCCCCGTGAGACTCCTTGAATTTGCTTTGCATTTCGCTTTTGTCAAGCTATGCAAGTGTGCTCGAGGAGATCTGCAGTGTGTGCTTGTTTATGCCTCATCAGCACAATGTGAGGAAACTGATAACTGAACTTTTGGGTGTTGCAGTTCTGTCACTTGATAAATGTTGTTCAAAAGTCTCACTCCACCCTCAGCAAAGCCACCAGTATAAACTCTTCTCTATGTGTTTAGGTTGCAGGGGAAGTTAAAAGCTCTTAAGCCAGCACATTTTCATAACACATTTGGTTTACAATTTTTCTTCAGTTGCAGAATGACTATTATTATTATTCTTTTTTTTATTAATTATCTTTGAGTGTGCAAGTTTAAAAAATGTTGCAACTCCCATTATCACTTCATGGTTTTTGAGATGACTGGATATGCTCCAGCATCCCTGCAGAGGACAAATGGTTTGGAAAATGGATGGATAGATGGATAGTCATTGTCTGGCAAACAAAAAACAGAACATGTAAAGTATCCAATATATTACCACAAGAATCATTTCACTTAAATTTATATTTTTTTGTGACAATTTATGAATTGTTTCACAAATAATTATTTGCATTCTATGACAGATTCTGCACGAATATACTTAAGGATTGCTTTACAATAACTTGTAACAATTGCCAAAGAGACTACATGTGCAAATATGCAACATGTTGAGGCCCAAAAAAGTATTTTGAGTAAAGGGAACAGGTAATCGAATGCCTTGGTCATCACCTGTCCATTAGATTGTGCTGTTTCCAATCGTTGGAAACTATTTTTCACTATACTTGATATACAAATATTGTCGAAAATCATTTGAAAAAAGACTAAAACTGACTTTTTAAACCACCATCTGCATCTCTAATAAATCAGATCTCCTTCACTGTGTTAATTTTTATCTACCTCATAAGACAATAAAACAGAAATGATAGTTTTTCAATGAAACCGAGCCAAAAGTTATGGTTACCATTTGAATGCCGGCCAAGAATTTTAGGAATGCACCTTAAATTCTTGGCAATGCTCCAATGCAGATCCACTCTGATGCATTTTGGGATGGCCTTTTTTTTTTTTTTTAATTGTTTTAAAAACAGATGCTCTCCCTAAAAGAAATTTATTGTAGATACCTGACAGGGTTTGCTGTAGTGCTCATTAAAATTATAAATGCCTAAGTGAGTGGCATCCATGCATGCAATACATCTGACTGTGCCAAAAAGGAAACACAATCATTCCTTTCAAAATGTGCTAGTTGATATATTAATTTCAATTAGTTAACAGTTAGTACAGAGCAAACAGCATGAGACATTCAGTTCGTGACATTGTCCAACAAAGAGTTTTGTTAAATTCTTTGTAACTCGTGGCAGTCAACAAAATGCTGACTTGTGTGACAGCTTTAGCATCGGTTAGTCTGGAGGTGATACAGAAGTTGACATCAGGTCGGTTTGGTTATACTTGTTAACTGCTTTGCAGAAGCGTTCTCATAAACCTCTCAGTACAAAGCTGAGCATGTATTGCTAAAGATTCGCAAATGCTTAATTCTTTCAATGTTAAAACACTTTCCTCTTTCCCAGTGTAATATCAAGAGACAGCATTCAAAAGGCGAGACTTTTGAAATGTGTTGAAACTGTGGCTTTTTAACTTCTTCAAAGCTTTGCTGTGTTTGTTTGATTATCCCAGTTAGGCTGACATAACAACATTGTCTAACCAAATAGCCTGACTGGACCCTCTATTCAGTCAATGGCAGATGGGGAAACTTGTTTTGCAAATTTGATATGCTAGTGCCACATAAACTTCTGTACTTTTAATTTGACTTAATGTGGTTCTTGTCTAATTGTCTAATTTATACATTTTCAAACACAGAATAAATATTCTGAATATTACAGTTTACATGGAGGTCTTCAACAACCACAGTCTAATAATGCTGCAATGTCTGAGAGAGGAGAGAGACTTCACGAACCCATCTAAGAGAGAGAAGAACAGAAGATCTAAACGACATCACCTTATTATACAGTTGTGGTCATAATAATGTTAATAATTTTAACTAAATAAGAGGGGTAACAACAGGATGATCAGAGTAAGTTGTACTTATTTTGTCTAATGTTGGAAAATATTGTTGTTCAAATATGCAGAAGATGCTGGAAAACCAAAGAAGATGAACAAGTCTTAGAGGATTTTTCTGAAGAACAGTGTTTAACTGCTCAGGACAATTAAGGGAATCATGTCAACTACGAAAAAGAAAAAAAGCAGTCGTGGATCATCCAGGTAAAGAGACACATGCAGTGTTAAGAATCAAGTGTATGTAAACTTATGAACATTTTGTAAATTCATTTACTATTTTGTCTTGTGGACAATATGTAAACATCTATTATGTGAAATAGCTTATTCATGGAACTTATTATAATTATTTTGAGCAGATTCTGCAAGGGTTATTTAAACTTATAACCACAACTGTATGTTTACAGTATAGGGCCGCCAGCAAGTTACCATTTGAGACTGATTACATAAGAATTGATAGGAAAATAAATATAGATAGAAAAATTATGGCAAACTCAAAAGTCAAGATAAGTCACGGTAATGCTGAAAACAAGATTAATTTATTCAATCAACTGCCAGCCCGTAAAGCAAAAATAATCGGCCTCCCCAAGAATAAATCTGTAAGTGCGCTGAATGCTGTTACAGGAAATTCCTGAGATGTTAGAAGACGGCAGAAAAGTGTTGGAAGTAGCCGTGCAAGTAGTCAATTTAGCCAGAACGATGCTGCTACACAGAGTAAGACACTAGAAGAAGCCGACTAAACAATCATTTTGACAACAACAAAAGAAATGATGTTGTATATTTTGGTAATGTATGTAGACATTTAATGAAGCTTAAAGACACATTTCAGGGCCGAGGCCACTGACCAGACCCAGATCTGGGGGTTCGGGGTTCGATTAGGGGTTCTGTCGCCGAGGCGTCCGGATCAGCCGTGCCCTTCAGAACCTTCATACGCTTGCCAAACGCTTCCTTTTTTGGGTAGAGCAAGAAGTCATACACAAGAGCAGCAGCCACCCCACCGATCATGGGTGCAATCCAGTATATCTATACAAGGAAATAATTGTTACCTTTGATAAAATTGTTATTTTGCACATAGTACGCAAAAGAACAGAACCAAACGTTTTCTTTTCTGGCCTATGAATGCTTTTGAAGAAGTAATACTATGTCACAATGTTTATAATGCAAAAATCAAATATAACCAAATCATAAAATGACTAATCTCTACCCTCAGCAAAGCATTTAAGTTGCCATTAATTTCTGTTTTCACTCAAACAGCAATTGCAATTTGTTCTGACAAAAACCTTGTTGATAAAATGAGGTGCGAACTTACCCAGTGGTTTTTAAAGGATTCAAGAATGACGGCTGGTCCAAAAGATCGAGCAGGGTTGATGCCGCAGCCGGTGTAACTGATCTGGGGATGAGAATGATGAGCTTGTAAGGTTATGCATGCAGCAGAAAAGAGTCTTGACTAAGCTTGGTTGGAAATCTACTGATCTAAGAACATTGCGTATCATTTCCGTTTGGTTGATGAAAAGTCAATTATCAAGTGCTTACTGCTACCAGGTGCCCTAAACCCACTGATAGTCCGATGGCTAGGGGTGCAGAGCCTGTGACATCGGTCCGGTGTTTGTCTGTTGTGGCCAAGACACAGAGGACCAGCTGAAAGGTTGCAAAGAGCTCAATGGCAAATCCCTGTCCCTGTGAGACACCATTACTCAGCTATAAGGAAAATAAGAAAAGAAAAAATATTGGATTACCTTGTAATGATGCAAAAAGTTCAACATGATACTACTACTGTCATATTACAATCATAAGACAAGATAATAAATGTGATTTCAAGAATACCTCCTAACATCTGATTGAAATTTGAACATTTGCACCATTACTGTCAGAAGAAAAAGACAGCTCATTTAACAAACATTTACCCCATTAGCAGGAAGTGTAGTCACACTACATGGGAAAAATTGTCACAGTGGGAACCTATACCATTAAATATCGTAGACTTTTTATAGTAAAATTTAAACAGTAAAACAATTATGAAATAAAATGAAAGAGCAAAAATGGAGAATATGATAAGAAAAGTTAATTATTGCCTTTGTATTTTGTTATGGCACTAAAGCAAATTGTTAAAATATTACATGGAAAATATTTACATTGTTTATTGAGTTGACAGCTTATGAAAATGTATTATGTATATGTATAAAAAATAATTACATTAAACATATTTCCCTAATATTTTAAATGCACGTTAACTTCGTTTCTTCTTTTTCATGGACTCCATAGAACCCTTTTGCAGCCCCAAATAAAAAGAAAGAAAGAAAGAAAGAAAGAATTAAAATATTCTAGTTTAAGACAATTTTGAGTTTGAAATCAACATACAAAATCACAGCTAGATAAAAAAAAAAAAAAACTTTTGTGTAACTTATAGTTACTAAAATATCCCCATATGACAACTAACCATGTAATACAAATCTGAATGTAGTATTAGTGGTTAAAATTTAATACTGTATAAAGCAACTTACCATATTGAGCCCTAGTGTTGTGTCAGGGTCAGGGCTAACTTTGAACATAATGCCACTTGCCAGCACAGCTCCCAACATCTGGGCAATGACATACATGATGGCCCTGAAGAAACTGATCTGACAGCTAACCAAAAGTCCTAAAGTAATAGCTGGGTTCAAGTGGGCTCCACTGATATGCCCCAAACTCTGAGCCAGTGTGGCAATCGCCAGACCAAAAGCTAAAGCTACTTTAACCTCTTGGTCAGGATATCTGTTATGCCTGTTTCCAATGGCAGAGGCTATACCAATAAAAACAAAAATGGTCATCCCAACAAACTCGGCCAATACTGCCCGCCAAAAGGACCAACTTTTAAGCTCTCGTGCCATTACAAGTATTGTTCCTCTTCTGCTTTTTAGCTGGTAAATGAAAATGCCTGCTAAGCTACCACTTATAAACACTTAGTGAAAGATGACTGACAGGAAACTGGTTTTAACAAAGGAACCACAGTTTTAGACCAGAAAACGGTAAGAGGTAGTTAATTGCTAACTGTCCAAGAGCTAGTGTCACACAACAACCCTATTAAATTGTAGTTCTACCAGAAAGACTCGGGAGAATAAATACCGTAACAAGTATACATTAATTAACAGCTCAGCAAGCAAAATTATGATATAAAGTTCTTTGGCGTAGGCCCCGTCCGTAGCTCCCATTCCGAGGGTACGGAATCTGCATTTCCTGCCTGAAGACGAAGGCTGGGGGTCGCAGCCAACCCCCAGGGAGGCATGGGAAGGGACCATCCTGGTGGTGGTGGGGAGGATGGTGGTGAATGTAGGCGTCAGCATCTGCAAACTCAGACATGTGTAAGTTTCGATCTTTTATACTACAAGTATTTAGAGCACGATTGGATAATGAGAAGGTAATCGGTGACGTAACGATTGAGTCGTCCCGGCAGAACTTACGCTAAAGCTTAAATTTCTACCAGAAAGACTCAGGAGAACAAATACCGTAACAAGTATACATTTATTAACAGCTCAGCAAGCAAAATTATGATATAAAGTTCTGTGACCAGGAGGGGAGGCGCTAATGCACAACCACCCCAACCTACTACCCTGAGGAGCAGACCACACCCACCAATAAGGTTCACAGGTTAGAAGTCCCAATAATTTATCCTAGATATATCTTAGAAGAAAGTAGACTGATATGAAACCTGTAAAAACTTCAATATAGACTTCATAGTTGATCTCTGAGTAAATCTTTAAAGGCTTATATGAATTCCTTAAAAATAATGTATTAATAACTGTGGTTAAGTCCATTAAGTGGTTGGATTTAATACAATTTTATTTTTTCCACACAAGCTATCAGAGCCAACTGAGGTCCGATCTCTGGTGCTTCATGGACTAGCCCTTTGGTTTGGAGATGACTCTCCTGCTTTCTTTAAGACATGTCTGGTAAGTATTCCAAGGAGAAAATGTCCAAAAGACACCTATACACACTCTCTCACACATTCATACTCTCTGTCATTCACACACACACACACACACACACACACACACACACACACACACACACACACACACACACACACACACACACACACACACACACACACACACACACACACATAGATTGATACAATCTCAATCTAAAGGGTTAGTTCACTCAAAAAAGAAAATTCTGTCATTCATTACTCACCCTTGTGTCGTTCCATCTTCAAGACACAATAGATTTTTTTTAAATGAAATTTGGTACGTTTCTGTCCCTCCATTGACATCCAACGCAACTACACTTTCAAGGACGATAGGAAAGACTTTGTTACAGTACTCTGTACTACTGTACTCCAGTGGTTTAACCTCAATTTTATGAAGCAAAACGAGTGCTATGTTTGTGCATAAAAACATAATTTACCAGTATATTTTTGAAGACGTTTATCTGCAACGCCCGTTCATGAGAGTATCGTATGTGTGTTGTGTTCAGATTCGCACGTGAACACAACACACATAGCACCACGACGCTTGAGTTTTGTGTTCATGCGAGAGCAGACGTAATTGCGTGAACGTGCGTTGGAGATTCCCCTGAGGTCGATGGTATCGCCGGCGATACCAGCTCGCTTTTTTTTTATCAGTGTAAAAGAAACTCATAAATACTCTGTTGACTTTGATTTTCCATAGGAGTTTCATACATCAATCGATTCTGTTAAATGTGTATTATTTTTGTGTATACTCACAATAAAAACAAAGTGTTGTGCTTTTCGCCAAATAAAGAAAAATAAACACGAAGCGAGTTCTGCCTTCTCTCTGTCCGTGTAGTCCATTCTGAAACGTGTCCGAAAATGAATCATAACTCAGCGAATACTTCTCACACAGGCACGTGAGATATGTCTTTATGAAGCTTGAAATCTCTTCTTTTAAATGAAGTAATTTATATAAAAAACAAATGTTTTCAACTCATGTAATCCGTTTGAAAGCAAGGAGAGGTACCGTTTTTCCTTCTCCCTTCATTATCTCTAAATGAGCTGCGGCCGCCCCGCCCCCGGCGCGATTCACATGTAAATAGTTAGGTGATCTAGTATGCATCGCATACGCCCCCCGATCAATGCCATAAAAACACAGTTTCTTCATCAGACTTACTGATAGTTCATCGCGTTTTGAGTATGGCACGCTTCTCCGGCTTCTCCGCCCTTCAGATGATTCTGGACAGCGAGGAAGAATGCACCTTTTCCTCAGAGGAAGATGAAGACTCGGACTACGAACGGCAGCATTTTGAAGAGCGAATTGATCCCGCCGAGGACACAATTTCGGAGTAAGTTTTACTGTTATATAATTTTTTTTCTGATAATTCAGACTATATCTGCTTAGTGTATATAGTGTATATATATTTCACTCAGTTTTGATTAGCTTATAACACTGATTATCATGCTAAAATACTGCCGTATGTCTTATGTACCTTATTTGTGAATATCTGCTTAAGTGTAATGTGATTTAGTCTAAATATGTTTCAGCCTCCGGTAAAATATGTGATAGCCTAGGCCTACTGTCTAAATACTAGACATTATATATATATATATATATATATATATAATGTCTAGTATTTAGACAGTGTATATATATATATATATATATATATATATATAATGTCTAGTATTTAGACAGTGTATATATATATATATATATATATATATATATATATATATATATATATATATATATATATGGTTTATGGTTTTGGTTAAACTATCACACTGCTTATCATGCTTCAATACTGCCTTATGCACAGATGTTTGTGAATACAGGTGTAAATGTTTGAAATGTAGTGATGTGTCGTTCGCGAACGATCCGTTCATTGCGTGCGTCACTAAATGCGTGCGGTCTTTATGGCTCATCAACAGATACTCGCGGCGACGCTGTGATATTTCTCTGTCCTATGGACCATCAACAGATATATACATAGATTGTGTGTCCATAACAATTAATTGCCCATCAGTTTACTTTGGATAATGTATGCTAAATATTTTTGTTGTTGTTGTTTTTTAGGAATATGGCTGCAGCTAGCTCTCCTTCTCCAGCACACTCACAAAGGGGCACGCAGTTCAGTTCTCCGTATGATGGAGAATCTTCCCGAGTAAGTCCACAGACATAATATTTACAGATGAAATATAATTGTTTACATCATCATAATATAAAAGTACATATTCTTGTGTGATATTACAAAAACTGTTGTCTTTTTTTATCCATGGCCATTAGTGATCGATAATGATAATAATACAGTGTCTTTGATTGTGTTATCAGTATGCTCACAGTGGCCCTCATTTATCAAAAGTGCGTACACCAAATTTCCAGAGTACACCTGGCGTACACTCAAAACCACGGTGACTTTGAGATTTATCAATATGGACGTTGGCGTACGTCACGCTCAAATCCTACGCCAGCTCAGGAGGTGGTGTACGCACGTTTTGAGTGCGGGAATGCGCAGAAAAACAATTCCTAACACCACAAAACGCACTGACAAACTAAAAGATATAATATATTATGACCCACTGTAAAAAAACAACAACATAGTAATTATAAACTTCAGTGTTTATTTTTGTGCAACATGGACTTCAATGTTTAATTTGTGTGATTTTACCAAAGCATTTGAATTGTAGGCATATGTATTCCTTCAGTTGCGAGCCTGTGCGCTTTACCTGACGTTTCAAGCCTTGTTTATACTTTCGCCTGGCTCCGCAGCGCGAGTCTCCGCAGACTGCGCGCGCACCTCCCCAAACGGACGAGGCGTTTATACTCGACGCGCTCGCCGTTGTATTCTTTGAAACGATGGTTAGGCCAGGGTTAGGCCCGGCAGGTGTGCACGGACTGGGTTTAGTAATGAAAGGCTTTCAATGACCAAAAAAATAATTCAGACTGACAAAATAATAAAAATGCCATTCTTCTTATTTTAAATAATAATAATAATAATAATAATAATACAAATAATAATAATAATGACATTCTTCTTCTAAATAACAATAAGCGTCATTAATAATAAAAATCTAGAAATCAACTTTGTTTCTTTCCACTTACCTGGTTTCGCTTTCTCTTTCTCAAAGAAGTTTCTCTTCTTTGCCGTCTTCCGTGTGTCCATGGCGTAAAATGAGGGCGTGGGGGAAGCGGAGACTTGAATATATAGGGGCGTGTTATTCTAATGACGATCGATTTCAGCCGCGGCATTTATCAAGGGCAGGTATTGCGTACACCAGAATTTCAAAGGTACGCACAGCTTCATAAATCAGGCGATGAGAAGAGTGTAAGCATAATCTTACGCCAATATATACGCCCGTTTCTACGCAAGATTGATAAATGAGGGCCAGTGTGTTTTGTTTTGTTTTTACAAATGTGACAATGAACTTGTCCAAGCACCTGTCCCGAAGAGAGCCAAAGTTAACCAGCAGGCAAGCAACAGGCAGTCCACTCTGGCATGGAAAACAGAGACTGATGTTGACATGGTTCCACAGACTGTGCGATTCCGTCCTGCACGAGAAACTGGACCGCAACTGAGCCCTGAAGACTCACATTCACCCATGAGTGTATATAAACAATTTTTTTCAGAAAGTGCTGTCTCAACTCTGTGCCACAACACAGGAATTTACTGTGAGATACCTGCCTTTACTTTTGTTTATCACTCACAATTGCTTTGTTTATAGCAGACTGATTAATTTATTTTGCTCACATTTGATTTGCTTAGAGCAAATTTAGAACATTTATTTCCTCCACATAGAGGAATTACAATAAAACAGATTGAAAAACAAAACCTTTGAATCTCCTCTTCTTTGTTCAGGCACTTGATGGCCCATAAGCCACTGGAAGAGTGTATGTCACACCCCTGGTCTGAATCTCATTAATATAGATGGGCCATTGGGCCATTAATATTGATGGGCCACCCCTCCCATGCATAAACCTCTTCTGACAAAAAAACTGTTTTAGAAAGTTCAAATCAATGTACTGTTTTCTGAGAACGATAAGGCAGGATGATTTTCACATCATTTTGAAGCCAGAACTCGAAGCTACAAAATTCATTAGTCAAAAGTCTTATTTACACATATTTAGTATGTGTTTTGTGGTCTTATTTCTGCAACTTTCATTTTTATTTTTTCCAATAACCACGCATAAACATTATTCTCTTAAAAATTCAAACATATACATGCATGTTGATCAGATATTTTGGTAGCCCTGTTTGTGCTATATAGAGTGAATTTACACCTTTGCCATTAACATGTTTATAAAACATTATAAAAAAGCACAAATGTCAGAGCATGTCAGAACACCTCCAGGGCCCAGAAAACAGCTCAGACTCCAGAGGGTTAATTAGGGATGGACGATACTGCATTTTGGCCGATATTCGATATGCTGATATTTTCAAATTTTGTCCGATGCCGATACCGATATCGATGTATATACACATTTCGATTTTGAATTGTTCTGTTTAAAAATATAATTTCAAGCGTTCTGTAGATAATAGATATATTTCTCAGGTCTGTGAGGCAAGTAGGCTATGCTGAGTTTCGTTTCATTTATGAGTGCCGGCGCCTCCGTGTTGTGATATCTATTATCTATTATCTGCTTTACATATTATTTATTAAATCAAGGCAATTGGTTGATGAAACATTGATTCAAATTAAGATACAATTAATACAAAACGAAATTCACTTAGAAAGGCTTTGTGCTTTCTGTTTGAGGTCTCTGAAAGTTTTAAAGCAGTCTTTTAGTGCCGATTTTAGAGCGGTCACGTCCGTAACCGAGAACTGTCACTGCAGTATTTTTTTTCTCTTTCGTGCAGGTCATGTTTTGAAAGACGATGTCCTGTAGCTTACTAATGTAAGCTCTCCAAGCTACTATGCTCTCCACAGAGCATAAAATATTTCTTTTATTTTATTTTTCGTGTTCGCATTTATGAGGAAAAACAGGTCATTGTACCCAGCACTTCTGAAAATGCACTTGCGAATGCGTCTCTGTCCCCAGCACATTTCAAACAAACGTCTGCATCTACAGTGTACCCGAGATAGCAGAGCAGGACTCTCCAACAATGAGTGATTTAGTGGAGAAGCTGCTGCGTGACGGTTTGGAGCTGTCCCAAGATGAGCTTGACATAAGCATCGAACGGGCGCATTGCTCTCTAGGCCCACCCCCGTCAGACGACGCACCCCCACGCTCTATCATTGTGAAATTCCTCAGCTTTAAGACCAAAGAACTTTTGAACCGTAAGGCATGGCAGAAAAAAGGATTTACCTGGAATGGCAAACAAGTTTAGACCATGATTATCCTCCTCTCATCCTAAAGAGACGAAGAGAATACGCAGAGGTGCGCAAGATTCTGAAAGAGCAGCAGATCCCCTTTCAGACACTCTTTCCAGCTGGGCTGAAGGTAAAATACACTGAAGAAACTAAAATTTACAACACAGTGGTGGAAGCAACTGCAGATATGTCCAGTAGAGGCTATGCGGTGAAGGTCATCGGATCGCCAGAAACAGCGTTGGAGCAACTGAAGCAGCTAACCTGGAGCAGAGTTGGCAGAGGAGCGGGGAGCAGTGCAGCGAACAAGAGGCGGGACCCTGGTTACAAAGAAAAACTCAGAGCCTTCAAGAGGACCTCACCTATGCCTTCGGGAAATTGAGGTTTACCCACTTTGTTGTTCTTAAAAAACAAACAAAAAACTGTTAGTCAGTTTAATGGTGTGTAATAAGCGGATAAGTAAGGTTTTTGGAGGGTGTTCTTCTCAGTGAGACCTTTGCCATTAAGGGCCTCCTCCACCGACTGATGAAGAAGTTGCCTTTAAAGGCTAAGCAGGGTCCACCCCAGGGACCCCTACCTTGGAAGTTAGAACTACTTCAGTTTGATTTTTGTCTTTTTTTTATGTTATTTGTTCATGTGTTCCATGTTCAGTGTTTACAAGGGAGTGCGGGGAGCCTATTAAAAGGTGTGTACTCGTTCTATAATTTAGATGAATAGCAGATCAGTGAAAATGGTATCAATCAATATTAATGACTTACATAACCCGGTAAAAAGGTGGAAAGCCCTATCTAAATTTAAAAATAGATAAAGCTCAGATTGTTTTTATGCAGGAAACACATCTGTCTGATAGCGAACATGAAAAATTGAACAAGCTTGGTTTTAAACATGTCTTCTATTCTTCTCACAGTTCGGGGAGGCGAAGAGGTGTGGCGATCCTGGTGTACGGCGCTCTAAATTATGAACATATATCAGAATATAAAGACTAGGAGGGTAGATATATAATGGTAACTGGTAAGATTGATGGTATTACTCTGAGTCTCTTAAACGTGTATATTCCCCTAGGAAGCAATTGGTGCTTGTATAAACAGATCCTAGAATTAGCAACAACAAGGAGTCAGGGAATTTTACTATGTGGTGGTGATCTTAACCTCACATTAAATGCTAAATTGGATTCTTCGAACGGGAAAGGTGATGTAAGAAATATTGGAAAAAGAATGGTACACCTTATGGACGAATTAGGATTAGTTGATGTGTGGAGAGATTGCCATTCAACTGTTAGGGAATATACCCACTATTCATGCGCACACTATGTCTACTCAAGGTTAGACTATATCTTCATGTTTAGAAATGATCTCTTTAGGTTAACAAATTGTGAAATAGGTCCCTGTACTATATCAGACCACAACCCGGTTTACGCAAATATCTGCCTGAACAGGAAAAATAGATCTACCTTATGGAGGTTGAACACAAACATTCTTAATTACCCAGATATTAAAGAGCTTTTGAAGAAAGAAATAGAGGAGTACTTAGAATATAACGATAAGGACGAGGTGTCACCGGGAATACTATGGGATGCACTTAAGGCAGTGATTAGGGGGAAAATAATTGGTATTTCTTCTCACCTGAAAAAAGTAGGTCAGCAAAAACATTTAGAAGATAAGTTGTTAGATCTGCAACACCAACACTCTAGGTCTCATAATGGTAATATTAAATCGGATATAATAAAATTGAAAAAAGAAATAGATGATTTGAACACTATGGACGTACAGAAAAAACTCATGTTTATAAAGCAACAGTACTATGAGGTAGGGGGGAAATCACTGAAACTTCTTTCTTATAAGCTTAGGAAACAGCAAGCAGAGAGATCTATTCACAAAATTAAGAATCCCCTAAGTGATCAAATAGAAATTGAACAGAAAAAAATTCAACAATGCTTTCTGGATTATTATAAGACATTATATTCTCAACCTCATATAGACAATAACCAGGACATCAATACCTTTTTGTCTGAACTCGAGTTACCAACAGTGACAGAGGAACAAAATTAAAAAAACATTATCCACAATAACTAAAGAAGAAATTCTATTAGCAATTAAAAGATTAAAGGGAGGGAAGATGGCAGGGGCAGATGGATTTGGTCCGGAATGGTACAAAATAATGCAGGTTTTTTTGGTCCCAACATTGCTGAAAACATTTAATTGGGTGATGGCAAATAAGATAGTCCCACCCTCATGGTGTGAGGTAATAATTTCTATCATCCCAAAAGAAGGAAAGGATAGATTGCAGTGTAGTAACTATCTATCGCCCAATTAGTGTTCTGAATATAGACTATAAGTTGTTCACCTCTATCTTGTCAAGAAGATTAGAAACAATTTTACCAGGAATAATACATAAAGATCAGACGGGTTTCATCAAACAAAGACAGACTAAAGACAACATTAGGAGGGTTTTACACATAATGAGGCGGGTGGATAAGCAAAAATTAGAGACCTTAGTACTGAGTTTAGACGCCGAAAATGCATTTGATTCAGTGAGGTGGTCCTTTTTATATAAGGTGCTTGAAAAATTCGGTTTTGATAAATCTGTAATTGAGGTTATCTCAGGGTTATATAAGAACCCAACTGCTAGGATCAAAATGAATGGAGACCTCACTGAATCATTCATATTGGAACGCGGGACTCGACAAGGGTGTTGCATCTCGCCTCTCCTCTTCGCCTTGTTTATCGAACCTTTAAGCCAGTGCAGAGCCATAGAGAGAAAGAGTTGCGACACTCTTTGATGTCACCGCTATGGCTGTCACGTGGTTCATGTAAGCCCCAATAGTTCCAAAACATACGCTGGCTGTCATGTTCTTCTATGGGACTGACAGCAGCGATTGCATTATTGAACGGTAAATATAAAATAAAACACACACCCAAGTACTTTTTCAGCTGTTATTGCATTTTGTTAATGTCAGTTTTGCATTTGGAGAGGCAGGGTGACAACGAAATACTGTATATTACTTAAGTTTTAGGCTATATTTTCAGCGGCTCTAACTTAACTTTTCCATATCATTCATCTGATGATGGACGTCTTGTGATATTTATTTTAGCACAACTGGGCTGTATTAGGCTATTGATTCCCGCGATTTTGCTTATAAATTCCGATTCAGCCATCAGCCTACCTTCGTGATCACGCAAAGAGGTCTGCCGTGGCGGTCCGTTCAGAATTCGCTTAGAAGCTAGCTCACTTCTTCTGATGAAAGTGGGCACCCCCAGCACCGCAACGTGAAACATGATCATGTTAAGACTAAGAATATAATTTTAAGATTAAGCCATACACATATTATCAAAACTAGATATATAACAGATTAAAAACGAATTTACGCTTTTATGTTTGGGTCTAGGTAAGTGCTGAGTGAAGATTTTTCTCTATGGCTCTGGGTTAGTGTACAGAGTAGGCTAAGAGTAAGGGTAGCTGTAACTCAATCCAAATAACTTAAGCAATTAACTAACGAAACACTTGTAACTTCTGTTACAGCTATTGAGACATCAATTAAGCATGGCTGACAAATGAAGGTTTCAAAATAATTTATTTTTATTTTTTATTAAACAATGACAGACAACAAAAATGTGTGCTTGTGTGAGTGTGTGTGAACAAGAAAAACAAAAACCAGAGTTACAAAGATGGAATACCATACCTTTTTTGGATTTACATTCTAGGATTGATTCAATAAGATTAAATATTCTCCCCCGAATGCTCTACTTATTCCAGTGCTTACCAATTTTCATACCTCAAAAACAATTTGTAGAGTGGGAAAGAATGCTGTCAAAATATATTTGGAAAGGGAAAAAAAAACCCAGAGTTAAGTATAAAACTTTACAATTGAAGAAAGATAAAGGAGGACAGGGTCTTCCTAATACTACTGTGCTGCACAGTTAAGACAATTAATATGTTTGTGTTCTTCATATTACACCGCAGGATGGAAGGATGTGGAGGGGACAACTATTGAAGCAATACCAGTTGAAGCTTTATTAGAAGACATCAAATTGCAGAATAAGATTCATTTAACAGACGAACCCATTTCACATGTAATGATAGCAGCTTGGAATGAAGCAATTGAGATTTGTGGTTTGGAAGACACTTCAAAAATCCTAAAATGGTGTGCATACTATTCAGATTTTACCCCGAATCAGCATGATGATAGATTTAAGAATTGGATCTTAAAAGGATTAACTGATTATTACTCATTTGTCCACAAGGGGGCACTCCAATCTTTTGAATCCTTGCAAAGAAAACATGGATTAGGCTCTGCTGACTTCTTTAGGTATCTTCAGATCAGGCACTATTTTAATCAGGACCTGAAAGTGAATTTAAACAACCTAGGATTTGTGGGAACATTTATATCATTAACTACAAAAAAATGGTGCCAACCATTTCCACATTTTTTGGGACTATTTCTCAGTATTGGTCTAGAATTCATGAGCATATACAGAATGTTTTTGCATTTGTTTTTCCATTTACTTTTGAAATCCTATATCTAAGTAATATATCAACGGATAAATTGGACTCGAAGGACAAGAAACTTCTATACCACTTATTGGCAGCAAGTAAAAAGGCTCTAACGAGGAGATGGCTCAAACCAGAACCACCAACAACTGAGGACTGGATAAACATTGTGAAAGAGATCTACACATTGGAAAAACTGTCCTTCTCACTCAAAGTGCAGAGGGACACTTTCTACAGGATATGGTCCAAGTGGACGGAATATGTTAAGCAGGTTAGATCTGATTTTTTGTAGACACTGCTGCTTCTTACTAATAGTGCACAGATGTAAAAGTTTAAATGAATAACATAAATAATATGGAAGTAATTTGGTTACCCCGCCACCCACACCTGAGTTCTGTTGTTCCTGTAATATAAAGTTAAAAATGGTAAAGCAACGTAATGTACTTCATATGTCAAACAATTGTAAAATTCAACATGCTTTCTCAATAAAGGTTAATTAAAAAAAAAAAAATCTTAATTTGTGTTCCAAAGATGAATGAAAGTATTACAGGTTTGGAACAACATGAGGGTGAGTAATTACTGACAGAATTTTTATTTTTGGGTGAACTAACCCTTTAAGTTGCACCTTTTGAAATGTACATGAGCTTGCATGCATGTGAATTTATTTTCATTTGTTAATGTTTATTCACTAGGTGTCCGATGATCACAGCTCAATTCTTGATGTGCCAGTGGGGATTGTGATAGCTGAAGATGGGACGACTCTTAAGCCCCTCAACTCTCTGCATTCATCTCCCTCTTCGATTGGAATAGTAATCAAGGGAAAATTAGTGATGGACAATCTACATGACCTTCCTGAAGCAATGTGCCTTCTGTTCGGACTAATTTATGCATTGCACCTGAGTTACCTAAAGTCACTGAGATACACGTTTGACTTCATTCAACGCATTCTACTTACCTTGGGGCAGATTGACCTGCAGCCTAAAACATAGTCGTTGGCAAACCGGCTGTTTGGTTAAAATGGCACACTTTTAATTGCAACACATTTACATTGCACATGGTCTTTTGAAAATGAGACTGTTAAAAATACGAGTTTACTGTTTTGCTCATGTGTCTTTTAAAATTGAGCTTACTGTTTTGTAAAAATCTGAGCTTACTGTTATAAATATGAGCTTACTGTTTTGCTCATATGTTTTGTAAATTGTGTGCTTACTGTTATAAAATATGAGCTTTCTGTTTTTTTTAATGTGAGCTTAATGTTTTGTAAAAATGTTAGCTTACTGTTAAACATCAGCTTAATTTTTTAATGCGACTTAAAAATGCAGCTTACTGTTAACAATATGAGCTTACTGTTTTTTAATGTGACTGTTAAAAATGCAGCTTCCTGTTAAAAATATGAGCTTACTGTTTTTTAAAAACGTGAGCTTACTGTTAAAAATATTAGCTTAAAGTGTTGTTTGTGTGTCTTAATGTGACTTAAAAATATGAGCTTAATGTTGTGAGCAATGTTTCTTAAATTAATTGTATAAACCTAATAAAGCAGTTTATGGAAAAACAATATTTGTGTTAAATAATTTATAAATCATTAAAACAAGTAAACAACCATATAAAACTGGAAAATTTAAGTTAAGTCTATTTCCCTGTTTAAGTTATCTGTACTTGAACATTTAAGTTAATTCAATGAAGAGACCAACATAAGGTCAACTCAATTTGTTAATTTTGCCATTACTCAATTTTACTTACACAACCACTTTCCCCAAATCATTTGAGTAGTCTCAACTTATTAGGGTTTACTTGAACATTTAAGTTAATTCAATGAAGAGACCAACATTAGGTCAACTGAATTGAATTGAGTTGTCAATTTTGCCATTACTCAATTTTACTTACGCAACCACTTTCCTCAAATCATTTGAGTAGTCTTAACTTATTAGGGTTTACAGTGTAATTATATTTCAAAGGCCTGTTTCAAAGGCCTGTTTAAATAATTCAAACTAGAGTCAAATCTTAACTTTAAGATTACTTTTATGAAGTTTAAATAAATTATACTGGCAGTTTAGCTTAGGTTACAGATTAATTTAATTATGTATAACTATTATAACTATAGGCCTATATGTTGGCATAAGAACAGGGGTCCATTCTTCATTCGTAGCTTAATACATCCGAGTTCAAATGACACATCCAAGATAATATCATCTTGCTAATCATGATCTGGCTAATTAGGTTCTTCGAACACACCTGTTGTTTATTAGAAGAAAATAAACAAAACCCTAGGTATTTATTTGAAACAGTGGCAAAACTAACGAAAAATAAAGCTTCAAGCCCAGAAGTTTCCAAGCAGCACAGCAGTAATGACTTTATAAATTTCTTCATTTATAAGATTGATAACATCAGGGAGAAAATTATAACTATGCAACTGTCTACTACAGTATCGCATCAGGTAGTGCACTGTAGTCTCCCTGAGGAAAAATTTGATTCATTCATTGCTATAGAAGAGGAAGAATTCGTTAAGCTCGTTAAATCATCTAAATCGACAACATGTATGTTAGACCAGACCGACTAAGCTACTGAAAGAGATGCTTCCAGAGGTCATAGATCCTCTTCTTAATATCATTAATTCATCTTTGTCTCTAGGATACATACCAAAAACTTAAAGCTGGCTATGATTAAACCGCTTGTAAAAAAAACGCAACTTGATCGTACAGAATTAGTCAATTACAGGCTGATCCCGATATTGAGCTGAGTATCATCAGCATAACAGTGAAAACTAATGCCATGCTTCCTAATGATATCTCCCAGGGGTAGCATGTACAGAGTGAACAGCAACGGTCCTAGTACTGAGCCTTGTGGTACTCCATACTGAACTTGTGATCGATGAGATATATCTTCATTTACTGCTACAAACTGATAACGGTCAGATAAGTATGATTTAAACCATGTTAATGTGGTCAATAGTATCAAATGCAGCACTAAGATCAAGTAACACTAATAGAGAGATACAACCACGATCGGATGATAAGAGCAAATCATTTGTAACTCTAATGAGAGCAGTCTCAGTACTATGGTACAGTCTAAATCCTGACTGAAAATCCTTGCAGATATCATTTCTTTCTATAAAGGAACACAGTTGTGAGGATACCGCCTTTTCTAGTATCTTTGACAGAAAAAATGAACGGAATGCATAGCTGATATGAAAAATTGGATGACTAGTAATTTCCTACTACTTAATTCTGAAAAAACAGAGATTCTTATTATTGGACAAAAAACTTCCTCACGTAATAATCTTGAATACTGTCTAACACTTGATGGCTGCTCTGTTAAGTCTTCGTCATTGGTTAGGAACCTGGGTGTGCTCTTTGATACCAATCTTTCATTTGAAAGTCACATCTGTAAAACCGCATTTTTCCATCTTAAAATTATATCTAAATTACGTCATATGCTCTCATTGACAAATGCGGAACAATTAGTCCATGCGTTCATGACCTCAAGGCTAGATTATTGTAATGCTCTACTGGGTGGTTGCCCTGCACGCTTAATAAACAAACTACAGCTAGTTCAAAACGCAGCAGCTCGAGTTCTTACCAGAACCAGGAAGTATGACCATATTAGCCTGGTTCTGTCAACACTGCACTGGCTCCCTATTAAACATCGTATAAATTTTAAAATACTGCTGATTACTTACAAAGCACTAAATGGTTTAGCTCCGCAGTACTTGAGCGAGCTCCTAATGCATTATAGTCCTTCACGTCTATTGCGATCTCAAAATTCCGGCCAGTTGATAATACCTAGAATATCAAAATCGACTGCTGGCGGTAGATCCTTTTCCTATTTAGCACCAAAACTTTGGAACAGTCTTCCTAACATTGTCCGGGAAGCAGACACACTCTGTCAGTTCAAAGCTAGACTAAAAACACATCTCTTTGACCTAGCATACACATAACACATTATAGACTTTTATAATTCAATGTTAGGCTGCATAGATTAGGTCAGCCGTAACCGGGAACACTTCCCATAAATCCTGATGTACTCGTTACATCATAAGAAGAATGGCGTCTACGCTAATATTAGCCTCTCTGTTTATCCCAAGGTTTACTGCAGTCTGCTGGATCCAGGCCGTATCCAGATCTGATGAAGGACCTGCGCCTGGACGCGACGACAACGCAGTCCTGAAGTGTCAACTAGTCTCTCCCCTGTGAAGGTCTCCCTCCCCTCCCTTTACCTATCTACAGATAAAGCGTTGTCGGGATAATTCCAGTTCTCGTGGCTACGCGGAAGCAAAAAAAAAAAATCTGTATTAAAATTCTTGCCAGACAAGTAGTATGTTGAGGGTTGATTTGTAGGGAAGGACTACACGCCTGCGCACATATATTCAAACGCGCATACCTATAGACTGAACTCGTAATACGCATGTGCACGCCATCGGCGTTCTCACTGGTTCGCGTTTTTGAATTTGCGCAGAAAGAACTTAAGAGTTTTCTGTTAAAATGGTGTCGTGTTAGCGGCCCCTAAGTTAATAACTAATGATTGTTGCGACGGAAGTGAATCAATCAAAACTAACTTTAGCTGGACAATAACTTTAGTCTAGAGCTGCTATAAAGCCAAAACAATCTCTGTTACTTGAATTTCCTATTATCACTGTAAAGCTGCTTTGGAACAATCTACATTTTTAAAAGTGCTATAAAAATGAAGATGACTTGACTTGACTTTATGATTAGTCTCGTTGGATTGAGTTATCTGAGATAACTGCACGTTCATGTGTTTGAAAGGTTTAAAAAGGTTTAAAAGGGGATATGTCGATAGCAGAAACATTCATCAGCAATGCTGCTATTGGCTGCTCACCATGGTCAAAGAGCCCCATATGAAAAAAACCTACATGCTTCATATACAGTAACCATATATTTTCCTTACTTAAATTGGCCAGAATTACCTTGTACCTGTGATACCTGTGTTTCATGTAAGGCCAATACATGTCCTATACAAAATCAGACCGATTATGGCCCATTTCATACTAAATAGCACACATACAACTTGTAGGGGATTTTTGCATTATATATGAATACTGTAAAAAGTCTTGTATGAGTTTTACATGACAAAAGTATGTAAATGTGTATGGTACAAGTCAGTTTTGTGTCATTTGTTTATGTGTTTTATACAGATTTCATGTTTTTATGACCAACATCTGATTCACTTGCAGTTGGCAGGTTTTGAAATTGTACAGTGCAGAAGCCGGTTCGAGGATGTTCTGTCAAAATATCACTGAGTTTTATGAGGACGATTGTAAGACTGCCATTGTAAGACTGTGTATTTACATTAATTGTGAACTGTCTGGGCCTGTTGTTTGTGAACAAATCATAACATATTATTGCAAATGAACAAAGTTGAGTCAAATATGTTTCTAGAACAGTGATTAAAATGTTGAAAATTGGCTGGAATATAATTTTGTATATGTGACATGAACTCTGGTGGTGATGCACTCTAAAAACTTTTAATATGATTTACTCAATTTTTTTGGTGAAACATTTTTACACTTAGAATACTGATTAAATTTTTAAGCAGTGAAATCAATTACATAGACTATTAACTGAGTAAATGTAAGTAAAAAAAATAAATAGATCTGAGTAACTGCATTTGGTACATTAACAAATAAAATTGAGTAGAAATAATTGGGGGGGGGGGTATTTAAAAACAAATATTCATGAGTAATATTAACTGTGTTTATATGTGAGTAATATTAACTTTTTTGTTTCCTCTAAACCTTTGTAAAAATATTCCATACAACCACCAGTATAACTACATGACATTGGCCTTTATTGTCGATGAGTAGCCTTTTAACACGTATACAATATTGCCTACATTTAAACTCATGTAACAAACATTTTCGAAGTAAAAATTAAACATTTAGGCCTAAACATTCAAGTAATTCAAGTGTAATCAACCGGTCTGTTATCCAATATCCACCGGATCAGCGCTGGTTCCCGTGCCGGAGATGGACTCACCTCTGCGGGTGAACTTCTAACTTTAGACCGCCGTCCTGCGTCACTCACAGCCCAAAGATGCTGCGACGTGACTGACTCCATAACCTGCCAATAAACAAACAGTGCACCGTTCTGAGGAAATTTTATCATCCAAATTAGTTATATTCATTATCTTTAGGAATATAGTCATGTGTTTTTTATGCAAGGCGTTACAATCACGCGAAAAGACAGGCGCGAGTCGACACTCGTTTAACTCGTTTAAGGTGAGTAACATTGCGTCTCTGTATGTTCTTTCGCATTAAATAAAATGATTTAAAGCACATTGATTAAACAGATAAAATAAAACATACACACACCTGAATTTCACAGAGGAAATGCACCAATTCTGCGACGCTGAGAAGAGAAGAGGAGAACTGTTCTGGAGACTGAGGAGAATTCAAACAGCGCGCGTGTCAGGCTTTGACACAGGAAGCAGACGGGTTGGTGAGTTTAAATGTTTATTTGCAGAATGGATCGGTACCAGAGATGAATAGAGAATAAACAGAATGCAGATGAATAATAGCAGCTTAACTGAAGATTAATGAAGTCTCTCTTGCAGGTAGCGGATGAAGTTCTCTGAAGACGGGTGGATGAAGGATTGAAGAAGAAGATTGGGATTGCAGGTAGGTCACTGGTAGGTAGCAGGTAAGTCGAGAAGGGAGTCTGTTAGTCTCAGGGACGGACTGGGGCTAAAAAACAGCCCTGGACTTTCTCCCAAATTGGCCCATCATCCGGCCATTCGCCTCTAGCCGTGTGTGACAGACACTAGCCAGGATGTCCTGATATATTCCACATTCTGTAGCCTATCAGACAAGATATTCACAGCAAGTAACATCTCAAACCAATGATGATAATTGGGGTTGTGTTTATTAATGAAGCCTCAGCCTTCAAATAAAAACAAAAAATGTGCAATGACATAAAATACAAATAATGAAGTGTCACTGCCAACAGAAACCCCAAATTACACAAACTTGTAATTATAAAACATATAGTTACTATATACCAGGGGTCTCCAACCTTTTTGTGTGCAAGTAGCCTATGTGTATACTCAATAATATACAAAAAACATGGTGGTGCTTTTTTACTTTTCACCATCATATGCAAAATAATACAATATCTTGATATTCTGGTTCAGACTTACAAGCATTTAAACAAAATCAACAATTCCTGAAAAATAATGAAAATATTTATCTTTTTATTTTATTTTCTATAAACCTATTGTATGTGTTATCAAAAACAGTAGACCAAACATTTAGTATTTATAAATGCAAAAATAAATAAATAAACTGCCATAACTTCTAAACAAAAACATTACTGCATTATATTTAATACTGTATATAGCTACATGACTATATTAATATAACAGCATTTTTCATATGAATATATACAGGCACATTTCTGCCAAAAAAAGCTTGTTTTACTAAAATCAATTCATAAGTTGTGGAGTGAAATGTCTTTTAACTGGTTTGTTCTTGAGATAGAGAATTCTGTGCTTAATTGAACTGCTTCTTAGTGGATTGCACAGCTCTGTGTAGTAATGTTCGCGTGATCGAGATCGCACAGCTGCTTTGGCCGCGATCTAGATGGTTTAGTTCCGCTTTTTGAGCGTTTGCCATTTGATGTTTCTCATCCGCAACGCAAATGACAGTGTATAATCAAAGAGAGTTGGGTAATTTTGTAGAGGCAAAAGTGCAAATGTTTAGTTGATACCATTTAGTCGAAGTCTGGAGCCCCGAATTACAGTGGATTGCTATTGCCCAGTTGGGGCTATAAATATAATGTGTTTAGCGGGCAACTCACAGGCACCACGTTGATACTATAACTTAACTATTCAAATATAATGTAAAAGTGCAGAATAGGTAAGCCTTATAAACGAACTTTCTGACAGTAGTAGGCCGACTCTTCTTCAGTTTTTTTTTTTTTTTTTACACGTAGCATATAGCCTAAGTGATCATATTAGTGCCCCTGCTGTTGGCTGTTCATATTGCTTTATTTATTAGACTTTTTTTTTTTTTTTGCCGACGGCCCACGGTTGGACGGCCGTTCTGGACTTTTCCAGAATGCACAGATTGTCAATCCGTCCCTGGTTAGTCTTGATATAGACGAGACCAGACACAGAGTGCAGGGAGAGTGCTGGATATAAAGGGTGAGGCAGATGAGGGAGTGCAGGTGATGCTGATGATTGAGAGAGTGAGTGCAGGTGTGCGCCACGGAGGATTCTGGGGAGTGTAGTGCACACACACAGGTGAAGACAGATGAACGTCAATGATGAGGGTGGGCTGGACAGGACCAGCGGAAAAAGGGGACCGGAAAAATCATCGTAGTGTTGCATTCCGGATCCGAACTGGAATGCCGGCTCGGCAGGAACCAACCGGATGATGAACGGGGCTGTGTCGAATAGGAACAACAGGTTAGCTCTGGAATCCAAAAGATTCTGCATCTTTGGGCTGGTCTTCTGGCAGGCTTTGACACAGGAAGCAGACGGGTTGGTGAGTTTAAATGTTTATTTGCAGAATGGATCGGTACCAGAGATGAATAGAGAATAAACAGAATGCAGATGAATAATAGCAGCTTAACTGAAGATTAATGAAGTCTCTCTTGCAGGTAGCGGATGAAGTTCTCTGAAGACGGGTGGATGAAGGATTGAAGAAGAAGATTGAGATTGCAGGTAGGTCACTGGTAGGTAGCAGGTAAGTCGAGAAGGGAGTCTGTTAGTCTTGATATAGACGAGACCAGACACGGAGTGCAGGGAGAGTGCTGGATATAAAGGGTGAGGCAGATGAGGGAGTGCAGGTGATGCTGATGATTGATGATTGAGAGAGTGAGTGCAGGTGTGCGCCACGGAGGATTCTGGGGAGTGTAGTGCACACACACAGGTGAAGACAGATGAACGTGACAGCGTGCTCACTCAACCGTTAATATTTGTGGTTCTTGAAACAGTTTAATTATCCATTCTCAAATATTGTGATGGAAATTTCACAGATATATTAGCTAAGTGTATTTTAAATAAATAATTGGTTAGTCAAATACTAAATTATTTTAGTGAAAAACTTCAAACTTAAATATAACTGTAAATTTCAGACAAAATTAATTGGAGTTTTAGTCAATTATTTCGGTATGTTCAACTCAAACTATCAAGTAAATGATATTCAGAGATTTTATTAAAGGGTAACTAAACCCTAAACCAACTTTTTTTAGTTAATGATCTGTAAGAATGGGGCTTTATTAGTGCTGTTCATTGATTCGAGTAACTTTTTTGACATTTGGGTATAAAGTGTTTTAATTTTACAATATATGGTGTAAAAACGTCTGAGTGCTGCCTTCTTCAGGTTGAACAGTGGCTACTGCAGTTGAATTTTCCTATTTGATGTAAGCGGTTGCAGGTGACGTAAGCAGGTTCCAGCTCACCACGCCCCTGGTACGAGCTAGCGTAGATTTATCTGTATTTAGTACAGTGGTCAGGAAGGTACGTAGGTGTAGTGTTGCTGGTTGCAACAGCACTGCTGGACTGCAGCTTTCCAGCAGACTTGGAAATTAGGCGCCAGTGTTTACATGCACTTGGCCTGGAAGACCGTGAGTGTGAAACCTGCATTTTACGCGGGATTGCTTTTCCAGCGCAATAGAGGTGGAAATAGGCTTCTCCACACAGCTCGCGCTGAAAAGCGACGCAGTGCCAAACGCTGCTCCTCATGCATGGACTCCACCACCGCAGCGGTGATTTGATGTGAGTGATCATATATATTTTAATCACAATTTATGCTTAGGCTAAAGTTGCGCCGCCGGCGCATTTTGCTGGATTTTTTCACATTGCGGCAAAATATGAATATGCCTACAGAGAGCGCACGCTATTGACATCAACTCGATAAAACTCATCAGATGCATGTACTTTACGTCATCTTGCGACCCTGTGAGTCACTCTCCATTTTAGAGAGTCTGACAGCAGGTCTCTCAGGTGCACGCCCCCAACCCCCCGCGCTCACGGTTCGTCCCCTCTATCTCCGCTGGGGTCTGCCCACTTTTCTAGCATTTTTCAATTTGGCTTATTTACTAAGCCACTGAATTATTTTTTAGAGTGATAAGAATAAGAATCACTTCGACATTTAGGAAAGTTTTATGTTTGTAGGTTAAGAATAGAACTGTTGTTGTACTGTGATAAAGTTTAGAGAAATTGTCACAAATGAAAATGAAATCTGGTGATGCAGGATTTAAAATGAAAACTGTTGATATGTGAAATATGCAACTGTATCTTGTAGAATACACTTTAATAAATCATTTTGTAATTAAAATGTGTGCTTGTGTGTGTAGTTTAAATGTTGTGTTTCATCTAAGGCTGATTATACAGTATATAACCATGATTGACTACAGGCATAGGGCTCGACTTAGGACAATATAAGAACAAGCATGAGTGAAGTACAGCCGTATACTGATTGGTAAACTGCACTGTGTTTTATACACGTCCATGCTGGACATTCATATTAAATTAGCATTATTTTCCTATGTTTTTACATCATGAAAACCTATATGGCTTTAGTTGTATGTAGAACATATATGACATAATATGATTAAAAATACATGAATATTATGCAATTTATATATGTGATTTTTGCAGCATATATGTCCCTTACAATATTCTGTTGGAACATATAAGAATCACAGGTGTTTTTAGCAAACCTTTTCCATATGGGCCAGTTGTTCTCTGCAGCTGAGCAAGAGTCAGTAGTCGAAGTTTATGCAGAATTTGAATGTTTAATCAAAACGCCAGGGAACACATCAAAGTCTGCAGAAGCCAGGAGAGAGGGCTGGAAAAAAGTAGCAGACAAATTAAATGCCTTAGTTCTGTTAGGATCAGCAAGTGTATGTAATTCAGTGAGCTTGATATTTATATTTTCCCTTACCACGTTAAAAAAATGTGAATAAATGTGACTCTGAAAATTCTTGAGGCATGCACAGATCCTGGCCATTTTGCTTACACATTTGTGATATGGAACATACAGTAGACATACACCATCTAAGAGATTTTAGTCAGTCAACTGCATACTTTTTTTATTCTATTCCTTTTTTTAATTTGATATAATAGCACTAATCTGGAATATTAAGAATCTGCACTTGCCTGCACATTTATATTGTGAACCCCCTTTCGGTTAACAAAATCCCCTTCACTGAGGCCTTGATGAGAATGTGTGTGCAGTCTATGGCACCAATCACATAAGGGAAGCCTGAGGAACACATACTGTAAGTCATACTTATTGGCATGATCATGATTGCATGATCTTCATTCAAAATTATAATGTACTTGCATTGGTAAAAAAAAAAAACCTTCTGTACAACCTTGGGTCTTAAGTGGCTAAAACCTGCAGCAGCTATGATAACATGTCTTCCAATAGCACTTCATAGAGTTTAACTACATGTTCTACTGTTATGCTGCCTATATAATGAATTACACATCCAAGCAATGAAAAAAAGCTTGTAATTTAGACCGTAACATTGACTTGCCTGTCGAGAAGAAAGCAGGCAACTTCAGCGTCCCTTTCAAAGTCTTTCTCCTTCATTAGCTCTTTCCACCTGGGAAAAGCTATCCCGATATTTACCCTCGTTTTTTTAATTCGCCGGTCATGTTTCCTTTTAAATTAAATATTTTGCTTTTTTGGCGACGAGGATTCCTTCTCCTGTGGCTCGGCATAAGTATGATTCTGCATTATGAAGTACCGTGCAGTGCAGCCTTTCAAATTTGCCGGGGCAGTGACAAGCGTCTCTCACTGATCTCCTTGTCCGTTTCAGCTGGTTTCAGTCACGTGACACTGGCTCTGAACGAAAACGCGTTGTGAAAACGCGTTGAGGTAGGCTAGTGCTTTTTGTCCCTCTCTGCTATTATAGTTTTTCAAAATGGCGGAACGACATGGAAGCCTCCTTGGACTTACCCGTCCAGTGTAAATAAAGATAAGAAATTCTTCGCTTACGAGCGAGGTTAAGTCAGATCGTTGGCAGAGGTAATTTTACACCAATGAGGACATATTTATGAATAAAGACATTGATTTTAGGTAATAAAATACGTACTTGTTGCTATGACAGGAAGTCCGGGATGAGCGTCGAAGAACCAAACAATACAAGATCATGCCAAATCGTCAACAATCAAATCCAGCTAACTGAGTTAGCAACGTATGAAGAACGGACCCCAAATGTCATGCTGAAATCATGCTGACAATCATTAACAAAAGCAGGTGGTGTCACAGGAGGTGGTCTTCAGGAGCAGGGGAAAGAAGGCCAGGTTCATGGACAGAAAGCAGGACAGGACTGAGGTGGATCGAGGGCCCAGGGCGGATCTGACAATTCAGGGGGCCAGGGAGGCACCGACAGCTGTAATTGTCAGGGATCCACCAGATCTGCACACTCCACCCACTCGTTCACTCTCCCCAGAATACTGATTCACCATACCTGCACCTCATCATTCACTCCCTTTATATACAACCCTTCACCTTCTGTTCAGTGTCTGGTCTCATCTTTACATGGACGCACAAGACTCACTACCTGTTAATTACCTGATCTACCAACCTGAGATACTCATCTTCATTCTACATTCCGATCTGCCATCTGCCTTCTCCGTTGATCATCTTCATCATCCGTTCTCCACTCTGGTTTCCACTCCACCTGCAAAGACATTGTGCTAGCGATAAGGATTTGGATTAAAGTTACTGATGCCAGATTAATGTAACAGACAATATTAGTGTCACGGTTTGTTGCAATGGTTACTGTTAATATCAAGGGTGGAAGGAGCGTAGACGCCAGGGCGATGGGTCAAGGGGGGATGGGGTGTTCTGAGGCTGGAGGCGGAGCCAAGGGCTCCTCACGCATAGGAGGAGATGGCTCCCAGCAGTCCAAAGGTGGATTCACGCCACTGAGAGGAGGCTGAGGTGAAACTGAAGGGCTGATGGGAGGCAGAGATGACTGGGTGGCAGGCGTGGCTAGGGACTCACTTCCATACCCCCATATACCACTAGCACTCCCTCTGCGGCAGCTGGCTTGCAAACCTGGTCAGACTCACGTCACTCAGGTTCCGTGGTGATGTCCTGCTCGGTCGCCCTTGTTGACGTTGGCTCGAACGTCACGGCGAAGACCCTCTCGTGGCCTGCTCATTCTGCCGACCCTCGCAGTTGCTGTGGTTCTGGCTGGGCACTAGATACTCAGTGGGGCTTGTGTAAATGGTCGATAGGTACGACGGTGAGCGACGATTTACAGGACACCAGCACCCACTCAACGAATTCCATGAAGCTCACTCGAGGGCCTTCCCTGGACAGCTGACGAGCAGAAAGGTACTAAGGCAATTGTCCAGGAATGATGTTTCATTGGCGATTCTGAGAAATCTGGAGGCATCTGTGGAGACCACAGCATACCTGGACACATGTTCTAGGGGCACTCCGGCCTGGAGAAATGAAGGTTCCGACCACGGGCTGAGGGTTTGACGGCAGGCCGGGGTGATTGTCACATGGAGCGTGTCACTCTGCCACGGCCATCTCGGGACTCGGCCGTGAAGCCAGTGCTGAAGCGGCCTCATATGAAGCAAACCCAGTGGGCGTTACTGTGGCTGCAGATGCCATATGCCCAAGGAGCCTCTGAAAAAGTTTCAGTGGGAGCACTGTTCTGCTCTTTACAGTATTCAAGCAGTTCAGCACTGACAGGACACATTCCTCTGTGAGGTGTGCCGTCTGGTGGACCGAGTCCAGCTCCATACCAAGAAAAGAGATCCTTTGCACTTGGGCAAGTTTGCTCTTTTCCCAGTTGACCCAAAGACCCAACTGATGTTGGACCAGCAAGTCCCTGTGCTCGCACAACTGCTCCCGAGACTGAGCTAGTATCAGACAGTCGTCGAGATAGTTGAGGACACAAACACCATGCTCTCTCATGGGAGCAATGGCCGCCTCTGTGACCTTCGTAAAGACGCGGGGCGACAGGGCCAGCTCGAAGGGTAGGACTTTGTACTGATATGCGGGCTGGGTGGTCTGCCTGCCTGTGGCTGGCTCCACGCTGAGGCCTGGGTGAAGGCTGCTGCTGTGGCCTAGCGGGAGTGGAGGCAGTGGCAGGGGGACGCCCTCGGCGACTCTCCAGAGTCCAGCTCTCCATCCAATGCAATGATCAACATCCTGTCCTCAGGAGGAGCCCTGAATGAAACGGCTGGTCGGTCCACTACAGAGGGACCAGCATGTTCAGTAGGAAGCTCCACCGGCTGCGGTGTGACAGAAGAGTGAGGGGCCCCCGGGGACTGGTTACCGGGTGGGGAAGCCCTCACTGTGATCCTCAGATCACCCATCCCACATGGCGCAGTAGCTCTCTTCTGGGTTTGGCCAGAAGGGGCACTAGAGTGGGACGTGGGAATGGGGACTCTACCTTCACGGATGAAGGCAAGTCTCAATCTCAACACCGAGATAGTAATGTTCCCGCAATGAGAACGTGAACCATCCACAAAAGCTGCTTCATGCTTATGATCCTATCTTACTTATCCCTATCTTGCTGTTCACTTTTCATATAATCAACATAGATTATGACATATTATTTAAACATAAATATGAAACTAAATGCGTTTTCTTTAAAGGAGAACTTGGTAACTTTTTTAACTTAATAAAACTGTCTAGAAATCATTTGGATGGTTAAACAACCTGTTCTGGGGATATTGGTGACTTTCCCCGCTCCCCCCAGCGTCCCCAGGCGGAAAACCAACCTTGCAACTTGGGGACTACCGTCCCGGCAAGATAGAAATAGGAAGTCTCGTGAGAAACGAGAACGAGCGCGAAACACGAATTGCTTGACGGCAATTCAACATAAACACACACGCATGTATGATGTATTACCAGATTACCCACCTCGGTAGTCAGACACAGATGTCTATGGTCAGACATAGCTCCACACGATACAGCTGGCTTGCTCCGATCAAAACAAACGCACACGAGCAGCGGTAGAGAGGGGGAGGAGGCCGCCGCAAGTGAGTTTTTTACGGCTGTGTTGTGAAATATACGCCCCCCCACAGCTGTAGGGGGAGCTCGTGGGGAAAACATGCGACAACAAAAAGGAAAATCAGCGAAGAAGTGACTAGAGTTCGCTATAGTTGCCGAGTTCTCCTTTAATGGATACAACACGTATAATACTATTAAAATATACTAAAATATACTAAAGTACTTTGTAATGTAGTAACTTGAGTAGTTTATCAGCAAACTAAGGGAAACAAAGTCCAAACGGTGTGTATGTGACAATTAGATAATATCAGATATATTGCGATGATTACATTATATTAAGCAATATATACAGCAATAGAAAGGAAACCGCGTTGCAACAGTGAAAACAGAGCATCTGGATGATTGTTAAAACATCACATTAATGATAAAAAGATTAGACTTTGGACTAGACCAATAAATAATGATCAATTTATCACCATTAATAAGTAACCAACATCACTTGATCTCCTTATATCTTGGCTTCCTTTATCACTGCAAATGTATTTTCTAAACCCAATAAGGAAAACCATCATATATAGTCAAGTTTCAACAAAACGTTACCTAGAGCTACACCTGGGTTAATTCTTAATAACTTTTGTACAGTTAAGAAATAAATAAAGTCAAACTGGTTTACATTAAGTGAAGATTGTAATACTGTGTGTGGAGTTATTTAAAGTCTGCATGAAATCAAAATTGTCCCTATTTACTGTGTTAGTACACATTACATTAAGTGTTTTTATTAATGTTGAGTTCTCACAACTTGTGTGCTTTTTCTGCCAGCGGAGTGAACTGTAGAATTAACTAATAGAGTGTCATGAACACAAAGTTGTGCACAGGAGACCAACGGCAATGGGCAGGATTTTCATCAAATAACACATTCAATTTAGGTATGTTTTTAACCAAACCCTATTGTATACCCCCAAAACACTTATGTGTGATAATACAAATAATTCATTGGTTTGAGTAGGGCAAACTTAAATTAAACAAATTAGTTTATTCGAAGGGTGCATTCAAAGGTCGATTGCATCACTGCTGCGTGATGAAGGCTGTCCTAATTCAAAGGCTCCTTCAAATACGGCCTCAAAATACATCCTTCGTTTCCCATGAAACGATGGATCCTTCACAGCCTTTCCTACCCCAGAATTCATTGCGTGCCAGGTATGGCAGGATTTTTTTTGTTGTTGAGAAATTGCCGAATTACACTTTTAAATGTAAGTGTTGAGTTTCAACTTGAACTTCAACTTGGGTTTCAACTAGGGTTTCAACTAATGATACAAATGTAAAAAACAAAAACAAACTTAAAAAAAATAAAAATTGGTTCAAATGTTGACATATCTTACCAAGATGAGATTTTATATAGTGTATACTTTATTATGTACATAAATGGTCCAAGGTGAACATATTTAGACAGGTTGTGAACCCTGTTTTGTTTTTAGGCAGTTGAATATAACTTTAAAAAAAGTCCGGTTCAAACATTATTGCTGCTCATCAACGGCAGCTGTAACAACAGAAATGCTCGTCAACGGCAGCTGTTGCTTCTCTGTGAAGAGCAAACATTGAAGTTTTAGTCTTATGAGGGCACTTATAAAGGGCACTTTATGGTTTACATTTTAATTGGCAGTATGCCAGTCAATAAAGTAATCAGCCTCCGAACACGTCTAAGTAAACCCACCTAACATACTGCTGATCTGGAGTTTTAGTGTGAAGATGGGATAAATGTACATTTTGGGGGGGAATAAATGGATTTAAATGTACATACCGTACATGCCTGATGTGAACAAGGAAATTGTTCTGATCTTGTACAAATTCCATGTTTGAGCCTATAATGTTTAAATAGCTGTGCTCTCTTTTCACAGTTATGAGGGCAATACTTGCACTTCCAAAGCATCTGTTCCTTTGACCTGCAACACAAAACAAGATAGTCTGCCATTAAAGAGGGCTATGAACCTAAATAAAATGAGAGTACATCCATCCGTTTGTTCATTCTTTGTACTCTTTCATTCAGTAGCTGTGTTGAAATAAAACCTGGTCTCTAAATTATTTCACTCACCATATTCACGCTTCCATCTTCTCCTCTCCGCTGGAGGCATGGCCGCGGTGTGTGGCGTCAGCCAGAGATTAGAACCAAATTTACACTCCAGGCAAAAAAATATGCAGAGTGAGAAAACTAGCTAGCTAATAGGATGAAAAATGTCCCGTCCTTTAAACTAACTTTTTTTTTTGATTTTCACTGCTCACAAACAGTCCATCGAGGGAAACAAATAAACGATGAAGGTAAATGATGGAAAATAACGTCAGTAGAACGGGCAAAAACAAATTTGCCAACTTCTAATCAACAGCTCCTTGAATTCACACTCAAAATGGTGTTATTACCTGAATCCACAGCATCAAACCCAGTGTGGGGGAGGCATGGTCAGGAGATAAACTTCATAATTTGAGTTCATTTAACCAAAATTTATTCACACATTCAAATATGTCAACAAATTAGTAGAATCTACTTATATTTACTTGCAATATAAAAAAGAACACTAGTTAGGTAGTGCTACTAATTGAAATTACATAATTTCCTATTTATTCAATAGAATGTGAGAACCCTGTATGATTCCTTTGGAACAGCATCTACTGCTGAAACAATTCATTCAGCGCAACACTCCAGTACATTATGGCTATTATCTGTATGACTAGTTTGTGACACTCGTCTTGATTAGGCACTTGTGAGACATTCTCCATCTAGTCGCACAGTAGTTTAATGTGCCATTGTGTTTCTTGGAAACAAAAGTATGATCATGGTGACTTCCAGTGTAGCGCTGAAGCAGATGGCTACTTGAAAAAACGTCTACAGACAAGTTGATTGTAATCCCCTGGAAAATACTCCTGGGAAGATAAAAACAAGCTAAAGTTTAACATGGAAGGGGAGAAGCAAAAAAGGGTTAAAAATAAAGCAGGCTCCAAACGGGAAAAAGGAGAAACAACCGAAGATATTGACGGCTGCGACAACGGTAATGGAAATAACGGCGGTGCCGGAAAAGCAAACGAAGCAGTAGCTAGCTCTGGTAAACAAGCCATTCAAGACGAAATACAAGCATTTAGGGCGGACTTCAAAAATTATATGGGTGCATTTCGACTCTCCCTTCGGGATGATATGCGGAATGAGCTGAACGATTTTAGAGGAGAAATTAATCCGAAATTTTAAGACTTCTCTGGTGAACTGCAAACCACGAACACCAGAGTGAGGGAAGCAGAACAACACATAGCCAACATGGAAGAATGGAATGTAGCGGCAAGTGACGCACACCTTGAAGCAGTGGCGTAACTTTGTTTTAAAAAGTGGGTGGGACAGGTGGGGGGGGATAACTCAATGCTAAATCATAAAACAGATGTATGTACAGTAACATTACGATGTCCAGCAATCGATTTAAATAGTAGGCCTACAGGGATTGGGTTTAATTAGTCGTTTAATGAGGCCTATTATATGTTGATCCGACTATTTTAAGAGTGTATTTAAATGGTCCAGGGGCAGAACTTTCGCCCAGCGCGGGAGAGGTTTTCGGTTCTTGGTTCCAATCCGCACTCATGTAGGTTGTTTTTTTTTTGTTTTTTTTTTTTTCTCTCGATTATGTTTTTCAGTGGTTGTATATCAGGCATGGACACGTTTGTGTGCATTTTGTTTTGTAATTTAACCGGAACGAATAGAAAGTCTCTCTCCACAACGGATTGAAGCGCGCGTCCGAGTGAAGACTGTGCGCGAGCCACAAACAGACACAGTATCCGACCGCGCGCCACTGATCGCAGCGGCAACGAGCACTTTGATCACTTGATTTCAAAAACAACACATTTCAGCGCTAGATCGCCTCTTATTTGACAAACGAACGAAATTAATGCTCTGGTAGTTAATTGGAGATGTTTTGTTTATTTGTATTGGTACATTCGTGCCGCGAGATGTTTCAAAAGTGGTGGGGACAATATCGACCTTAGCAAAAAGTGGTGGGGACATGTCCCACCCGTCCCACCCGCAAATTACGCCTATGCCTTGAAGTGTTGGAGAATCAAGATGCTCTGCAAACAAAGTTAACCCCCTGAGGTCGGCTGTCGCGCCGGCGCGACAGGCTCGTTTTTTTCCGTATGAGTGCAAAAAATAAATAAAATAAAAATATTAATTTTTATCTTATATGCTTGTGTTATACATCAATCGATCCTGTTTAGTGTGTATTTTTTTTGTGTATGCTCATAATAAAAACAAAGTGTTGTGCTTTTTGCCAAATAAAGAAAAATAAACATGATGCGAGTTCTGCCTACTCTCCGTCAGTGAAGTCAATTCTGAAACGCGTCCGAAAATGAACTGTAACTCAGCGAATACTCAGTCAAACAGGCATACAGTCACACAGGCATGAAGCTTGAATTTTCTTCTTTTAAATGAAGTAATTTTTATAAAAAACAAATATTCACAGTTTATGTAATATGTATGCAAAGAGAGAGATGTCAGTCGTTCTCATCTCAGCTAATTAAGTTTTAATGTGCTCCGCCCACGGAGAGCGCGCGCTATTCAAACGCAAATGTGAGGCGATCCAAACAAACCTGTGAAACGCCCACATCAGCTGGATAACACACACCGCGAGTTCACTTTCAGACTTATGTACTTTACGATGCTGTGAGGAATACTACTATCTTGATAATAATCCTGCAAAAATTTACCTCAGAAGTTCTGGAAGTATCATTTCGAGGAGCAAACGGATCCCGCTGAGGAATTAGGTCAGTTCTGTTTGCTTTGTTCTAATCTGAATGAATGAACGCACAGATGCGTGCTGTTGTGGAGCTACTACAGCTGGCAAAAATACTGTTTAAATCTGAATTGCGTTTCTGTGTATGAATGAATGAACGAACGAACGCACAGATGCGTGCTGTTGTGGAGCTACTACAGCTGGCAAAAATACTGTTTAAATAATATGAATCGCGTTTGAATGAATGAACGCACAGATGCGTGCTGTTGTGGAGCTACTACAGCTGGCAAAAATACTGTTTAAATAATATGAATCGCGTTTGAATGAATGAACGCACAGATGCGCTCTGTTGTGGAGCTACTACAGCTGGCAAAAATACTGTTTAAATAATATGAATCGCGTTTGAATGAATGAACGCAAAGATGCGTGCTGTTGTGGAGCTACTACAGCTGGCAAAAATACTGTTTAAATATGAATTGCGTTTCTGTGTATGAATGAATGAACGAACGAACGAACGAACGCACAGATGCGCGCTGTTGTGGAGCTACTACAGCTGTTAAAAATACTGTTTTAATATGAATCGCGAATACAAAGAAAGATTACACTGGAAATATTGTTACAATTTTAAATGTTGTTGTAATTGTATAACCTTAATTGTATAAAAAAAAAAATATATATATATATATATATAAGGATAGATGTAAACAAAATCTTAAAAGGTCATTATAAGCCTTCTCTTTAAATAATTGTATTATGCTTTATTAGTGACACATTTGGGAAGAGAATATATTCCAAATCTGAAAATACAGTATGAGAACAATTAACTGCACAATTACAAGAAATGTTTACCTTGGATATTGTACAATTTGCAAGCAAAATTTGTGGAAAAAAACAACAAACCAGTTATATATTGTCCTTGCATTTTTGTGGCTCATTCACACACCTGAATGAAAGGCTCATTACGTATGCAGCCTCATTATGCGGGCCCCATTGACTCCACAGGTGTGAATCACGCCCACCCGCATATGGCCTTTCCAAACAAAAAGTGTTTTACAAGATTTAAATCAATGTATTGTGTTATGTGAATGATTAGGCAGGATGATTTTCACATAATTTTGAAGAAAAAATTCTAGGCAATGTCATCCATTAGTCAAAAGTCTTATTTACATATATTTAGAATGTGTTTTATGGCCTTATTTCAGAAACTTTAGTTTTTTGTTTTTGAAAAAAACATGCATAAACATTATTCTATCAAAAATACAAACATGTACATGCAAGTTGTTCACATATTATGGTAGCCCTGTTTGTGCTAAATAGAGTGAATTTACACCTTTGCCATTAATATGTTTATAAGCAACTGAAAAAAGCACAAATGTCAGGGCATGTCAGAACATCTCAAGGACCCCAAAAACCCCTCAGACCCCAGAGGGTTAACTGACATAGAAGCTTTCTCTAGACGCAACAACCTCCGTAGGGAGGGTCCGGGGGAAGCAACCTACTAGACTTTGTGAGGCTTATAAAGTCGGAGCTTGGCCTGTTGTTCACGGAAACGGAGATTGGAATACAGCGCTGCCACAGAGCACTCGCACCAAAGCCTCCCCGCGATGCACCACACATCTATTTCGACTTGATCTATTTCGACTCGGACTACTCTCCAGAGATACTGAAAAAAAGGAAGGAATATGTGGGGATTTTAAAGGAGGTCAAATCCAAGGGGATTCGATTTCAAACGCCATACCCAGCAAAGCTGAGAGTGTTCTTCGAAAATGGTACCCAAATCTAAGAGAATGCAGCAGTTAAAGACTTGAAGAAGAAAGGATTATCTTTTGATAACTTCAAGGAGCCTGAATCAAAACAGCAGAGACTTGCAACGTGGGAAAGAGCAGGTGCAAATCGACGCCGCCACACAGTCGTGGATCAAGAACGGATACAGGAGAAGTTACGAAGCTTTCACCATGTCACTCCGGGATTAACTGATATTGATGCATGATAGTCGGGAATTGATTGCTTGATCAGGAGATATATGGCAGAAGCCATAAACCTCTAAGACAGGACATCCTGATGAGCGATATTGTGCAGTATATTAAGGTAGACCCTAAATCTCTTTTAGACCAATTAATCCCGAGAAACTTTTACAAGTCTTAAATAAAAGGGTTAATATCCCGTAAATGTATCTCCTTTCCAGTTTACTATACACTGTAAAAAAAAATTACATCCCCAAGTCAAAATTTTCTAGTGACTGGTTACATCTAAATTTTTCAATTAGTCTGACGTATTATTTCTCATTGAGCCAATGTTAACAGACTATTGCAACAAGAATTGCACTTGGGCCAATTTAAAAATTTAGATGTGATCAGTCACTAGAAAATTTTGACTTGGAGAGGCTAGAAATTTTTTACAGTATTTTTATTACTATTATTATTCTATTTTTTTCTGAGCCTGCCTGAGTTGAAACCTGCGGTTAAGTGGGAACAGCTAAGAAATTGCCGGTGCATAGAATGTCTTAAAAGTATCTTATTTTGCACTGATGAGAGGCCCTTGACAGACACAAGGATTTCCTCTCAAATTGAGTATCTACTTTAAACCTCGGACTTGGAAGTCTTTTTATTTGATTTTTATTTTTATTTTACTGTTCTCTTTGTTATGATTGTTCGAACTTTGTTCACTCTGTTTATTAGGTTGCCATGGGAAACGTTATACAAAGTTATGTGAATTGAAACAAGTAAGTGCATAGTCAGGAATCTAAAATGTTACACTTAATGTCAGTGGGCTACATAATCCGATTAAAAGGAGTAGAATTATTGCAAAAATGAAACGAGAAAGACTACTGGTAATTTATTGGCAAGAGAATTTAAGTCTGAAATTAAAGATAAAGAGGGAAAATATATTTTAGTTAAAGGCAAATTAGAGAATAAATACAGAGCTCCGCAATCACAGCACTTTCAAAATTCCGGCCCTGATCAGAGTGCAAGCGTTGTGGCACTCCATATTTCAGGAACCATTCTCTAAGGAGGATCTTGGCAGTGGTCTCCACCTTCATGGGTGGAAAATGCTTGACTGAACTTCGTGAACACATCCGTCACTACTAGAACATTTTCTCGCCCATCCGTTGCTGGTTCGAGAATTGTAAAGTCTACTGCTACAACCTCCAATGGACGTGTGGCCAAGAATGAAGCCCAAGGTGCCTTAACTTTTGGTTACGGCATCTTCGCTAACACGCAATGCTGACATCGCTTTACCCACCGTTCCACATCCTCATACATTCCTCCCCAGAAACATCTCTGTCTCAACAGGCCTAAAGGTCCTCTCTATACCCTGATGACCAATCTGATCGTGGACATTCTTTAAGACTTGATCTGTCAAACAGGTAGGTAACAACAACTGATGACATTCTCCAGTGTGGACATCACTGATCACACGGTATAACAGACCATCCTTTTATCTTATCTTTGGTCACTGCTTCAACAGGGATCACACAGCTCTGGGCAAACCTATCCTCTCTTGCTTGGTAGGTTTCCTTTGCCTGCTCCAGAACTTCTTGAACACACTGAGTGTTGGATCAGACTCCTGGAACTGACGAAGTTCCGACTTTGAATACCCGGGCAGAGGGGGGGTGTTCTCACACTCAATATCCTCTTCTGCTGCTGAGGTTGCCTGTAACTGCATAACTTTGCTGCACTCAACTCCTGCTGCTAACAGGTCTGGTCCCAGAGCTGTTCCTGTCCTAACCAAGTTACAGATCACCACACAGCCATCATACTCGGTGTCTTCGCTTGCAGAGTCCGGTTCATCAGATCCTGGTCTCCTCGAAAGCGCATCAGCAGCAGTGTTACACCGTCCAGGGCGGTACTTGACTTCAAAATCAAACACAGCGAGCTGGGCAGCCCAACATTGTTCGATGGCTCCTAATTTGGCAGTCACGAGGTGGCTGAGAGGGTTTTTGTCTGTTATGATGGTGAATTTGGACCCCAACAAATAACTTCGGAACTTTTCAGTGACTGCCCACTTTAGTGCTAACAGTTTCGATCGTTTCGATAATTTTTCTCAGCCCCTCTTAACCTACTGACATAAGTCACTACGACCTTCTTACCCTTTTGTTGCTGATACAAGACCGCTCCCAACCCCTGGTTGCTTGCATCAGTCTCAATCACAAAGGGAAGCGTGAAATCAGCATAACCGAGCGTGGGTGCACTGGTAAGTCTGTCTTTAAGATGGTTCAAATGCCGTTTGACACTGAGAAGTCCAAGCACTCTTATACATCTGAACTGCCTTGACGTGGCTTGTCTCTCTAAGGCACACGTTCACCACATCATGCAACGGTCCGGCTATCTGGGAGAAACCCTCGATGAATCTATGGTAATAACTACAAAACCCCAAGAACGATCGGAGTTCCTTGAGAGTACTGGGGACTGGCCACTCCCGAACTGCACTTATCTTATCGGGGTCTGTACTCACGCCTTGGGGTGAAACTTGATGGCCCAGGAATCTCACTTCATGCTGTAGGAAATTACACTTCTCTATTTTAATCTTCAGTCCAGTTTCCCTTAACCTTCCAAACACAGTTTCCAGTCGCACCAGGTGTGTGTGTGAAAGGTGGACGAGTACACCAACAAGTCATCCAAGTAGATGAGCACAATCTGGAACACCAAGTCACTCATGACGGCCTGCATGAGCCTCTGGAATGTTGCAGGCGCATTGCATAGCCCGAAAGGCATCCGTCGGTATTCATATAGGCCAAACGGTGTGATAAATGCCGTCTTCGGTCTGTCCTTTTCATGGACCGCCACTTGATGGTAACCGCTAGCAAGGTCTATTGTTGAGAAAACTTGTGCTCCGCCCAACGCATCCAAGCTCTCATCAATGCGCGGCAATGGAATAGCGTCACGTTTAGTCTTCGAGTTTAGTCTCCTATAATCCACGCACAGCCTCAGACTTCCATCAGACTTGCGCACCAGAACGATGGGTGAAGCATAGGAACTCGAGCTTTCCTGGATGACACCCTTCCTGAGTAAACCCGAGATATGCTCCTTGACCTCGTCAAATTGAGTGGGCGGTATTCTGCGATATGGCTGAGCGACGGGAGTCTCATCCGTCAAGTGGATCTCATGTTTCACCCGATCTGTATATCCCAGGTCTTCGTCACAGGCTGCAAACACATCTGCATACTTCAAAAGTAGCACTCCAAGCCTTGCTTGCTGTTCCGGTGTACCTCCTATATGCAGTCTACTCAACAGACTACTTAGGTCAGTACCAGACTCTGGTTTATCCTTCTGATCGACTCTCGCTTCTTCGTGATCGGCAGAAATACGCTGGAATCTCACCTGACAAGCTTCACTCTCAACACACTGACAGTAGGTAAGTATTCCAAGCTGAACTTTTGGTGGCAGCCAGACATCTTCTTGGGAGAAGTTGACCACTTGAACTGGAAACACTCGACTTCTGGACGACACTGGGCATGGGGATCAATCCGCCTGGTAATGGGGTGCTTCCTGGTTCCAACAATAGCCAAGCATTGGCATCAGTGGCTCTCTTGTTTACTCTGGCATAAACGGTGGCTACAGAGGATGCTGGAATATGGGTTTTGCCCCGACAACTAACTCTGGCTGTTGACATTGTCTTCCCTAGCTCATCTTCCTGTACACGGGTGAAGGCTTCTCGCCACACAGAGTCCAACTTTCCTCCTAATTTGGTGTCAAACTCCGTCAGTGCTAACTCTCTGCATCTCTGGGTGATATTCATGCCTATGATACCGGGTGGAGTTGGATCCGGCTCTGCAGCATCCACATCTCGGACTATCAGAAAACCACACTCAGGTATAGTTAGCCCCATCACTTGGATGTCCAATTCAACATATCCCGGGTACGGCAGAGGTAACTTGTTCGCTGCAGTTATTCTTAGCCACTTAGAGGTGCAATGAAGGTCCCCATCCTCTCAGTGTAGGTTTTCTCTGAAGAAGCTTTCTGTTAGGGTACTCGCATTACTTCCTGTGTCTAGCAGACATCTCACTGGAACACCACCAATGCAAATATCAACTTCAGGGCACCTACCAACGGCACACTCCAAGAACCGTTCTTTTGTTAATGTACTGCATCCCGAGCCTTCTGGTTTTCCTCGCATTGCTCGGCTCAACGCAACGGAGGGACCCCGTTTCCCTGTACCGTAGAACTTGTGGTGGCAGTGGGCTGGCCTTTAAAACTATGAGGTACAGGACACTGTCTAGCTATATGTCCCACTCCTTCACACCTCAGACAGATGGATTGGCCATCATCTGTATACTTGGGCTTAACTTTGGGATTGCCAATATGGGTACCACTTGAACCAACCTTCTGTACGGTGAGTTCACGAACCACATTAGTAAGCTCTCCAATAGCTTTACCCTGCTGAGTGATTATCTTAACTACCTCCTGCAGAGCCACAACCATGTCACTTTGTGCAGTACTGACCGGATTTGAAGGTTCTGACATCCCTTCCGAACATGTACTCATGATGTTTCGACTCCTGGCCACATTAGCTCCACGGGGTCTGTCCTCCACAACCCAAATCACGGCCTCTTCACGGACATTAAACAGGGTAGACTGAGGGTTTTCTCTAACAAGCTTGCGCAGCTCCCTACGCAGGGTTGCATCTCTTATGCCTTCGATGAACTGATCTCTCAATGCGAGCTGGGGGTCAGACAAGGCGTTATGGGATTGCTGGAGAGCAAAATTAAGAAGTTGGGAGAGAGCATGGGAAAAGTCATGCATAGAGGTCTTCCCCCTCTAACTGTCTAGCGCATAGAAAGCATGCAACAACTGTGGGGTAGTACGTTTCTCCCTAAAGGCCCCCCTCAAATATGAAAACAGATCACTGGGTTGTTTGGTCTCCCCCCCCCCATACACAGCTTGACTTCGTCTAAGGCTGAACCTCTTAAATGGGAAAGTATGACATCCAATTGGTCATCAGTGTTCAAACCCCTTACCCGAATTACACGTTCAACCTCATCGATGAACTCATCTACAGATTGACCATCTTTAACATGATCACCACTAAATGGCACAATTTGACGTTCCCTTGGAATATAAACATAAGACCTAGTAGCATTATTCATATTAGCCAGGGTTGACATTACTTGGTCGTGTCTTTGACCTAACTCCAGAATTTGTGACTGCAGTTCTGCCACAGAATTACCCTCATCCACAGGCCCAGCATTGTCCACATCATGGCTGGCCCCAGCCCGAGCAGCTGGCACATCGTCGTCCTGGTCCATGTTCTTGAAACAGTCAGAAACAGTCACAGTCAATGCAGGTCAACCTGAAAGGGCGATTCTTTGTGGTCTCCTTGCTGACGATTAGACACCCCCCTGCGTTCCCAAAGCTGGTCCCTTGCTTCTCCGCAGGCCCTCCAGGCACGTCACACTTCACGTCGTCGATCTCCCTGGCCCCGGCACACTAACTGTTTACCCCACTACAGTTGTCTATGTTTTAGTGCTATCCTACCTAAACTAGCAATGGAACCCCACTCCTGGTACCAAAATTCTCTGTGGCCCGGTGTGAGAGTGTTACCGAACACAGGAATTTAAATTATTTAAGGGGTTCGTTTATTCCAGACTGCACTTGGAACAGCGCAGCGTTAACTATGCAAATCTTTAGGGTTTTAAACAGGAAAGCTTGTTACAGTGGTTGAAATCAATAAAGATGTTTTTTTTTTACATCAAACTGAGTCTCTCTTATCTTTCTGTTCTCAGTCACCACATTAACAAGTCAATTACTGAAATCTAACTAACATAGACAACGATAGTGGACTCTTATTCTGGAAAACAAATACACAGATTATTACAAGATTTGTCAACACAGAAGATCAAATAAGACTGCTTTTGTTACATGAAACATGCATAAAAATAAAATTAGAAGTCATATTTCCCAGTAACATTGATACATTCCAAACATTACACCGGCTAATATTCACTCAATCTCAATCACAGTGAATTAACACTTGTACACTTCAAAAATCGAATGATTTAAACTTACTGTTCATCACCACCCTCTATAGCATGTACACACTTTCACAGCGAATGATGAACTCCATTTCCCTCTGTAGACAGTAATTGACACAATACAACACTATTTCTTAACATTTGGAACACACAGAGTCGGCGCCTGGGCAGATCTACTGGAGGGGCATTGGGTCATCGGCGGGGGGGCACTGACGTTTGACAAATATAAACCACATGCTCTGAAACTGTACTCTGCTCTCTGTGTTGATGAACATCTCTTGCAATTCAAATCTGTCTGCTCTGAAATTCTTGATGTTATTGCCCTGCTCACAGTTAAACATACTAGTCATACTTCCCCACTATGGGTAAATGATGACATTCGTACCCTGAGACGACTGTCTAGGCAGGCGGAGAGGAGATGGAGAAAATCTAAAATTCAAGTGCATTACGACTTGTTCAGAGAATCTTTGGTTACATTTCAGAAGGGGTCAAAAGCACAAATTTTATTCTGAGACTATTTTAAAGAATGCTAATAATCCCAAAGTGTTATTTGACACAATCAATGCGGCTATAAATCCTATCCAAAATTTGCATCCGGACTCCTTAACTATTACCTGTGAAGAGTTTCAAAAAAATCTCAAAGGGAAGGTTGAGAACCTCTGTGCTCATATACCGCAGGTAGGGACTGATGCTCCCTCTCCGTCACCATGGACTTCCCCTAGGGAGTGGAGCGATTTTTATCCTATGGCTCGATCTGCTCTAGCAGAAATGATTGCACACTTAAAACCTTCCTCTTCAAAAGACGACATCATGCCACCTCGGCTCTTTAAGCAGATTGTGGATACCGTGAATCTTAATATCTTGAACTTAATCAACAAATGCCTTAGCCAGGGCATCTGTCCAACTGATTTTAAACATGCTGTTGTGTCTCCTTTGTTAAAACGGCCAAACCTCCCTATGGACGACCCAAATAATTTTAGGCCGATTTCAAATCTGCCATTTTTAGCAAAGGTGCTAGAAAGCGTTGTTTTTAAGCAACTTCAAGACCACCTGTGGTCGAACTCCATAACTGAGGTGTTTCAATCTGGTTTTAAGTCAAGGCATAGCGCTGAGACAGCACTGGTGAAGGTGCTTAACCCTCTGGGGTCGACAAACGCGCCCGCGCGTTTTGCTGGATTTTCGTCACATTGTAGCACAATAAACTTAAATTACTCCGTCATTTATGGTCATACAGAAAAAAGAAATATAAAAAAAGAATCTGTGATATTTCTACTTTTGTATGTGTCCACTTACAATCTAATCAAAAGATTGTGCTTTTGTAAAATAAAGAAAATAAACAGGGTGTGCTTTCTGCCTCCCCGTCGCGGTGAACTTTTTTTTCTTGAGCACGTCTATAAACTGAAACCAAACTCAGCGAATACTTGTCACATATTTATGAGCCATATACCTTTATAAACATTTAAGTGTGTACTTTTAAATGATCAGATTCAAACTGAAAACAAATATTCTCTGTTTAAGTAATTTGTATAAAACCAACAAGATGTCCAGTATCTCAAACGCTTGCTCATTATTTTTAATTTGACCACGCCCACACGCGCAAAATAGATTCACATGCAAATCTCCACATGGAATGCGAACGCGCTCGTTACCTCAAAAACAAAGCACGAAAAAACTTCACAAGTCTCTGCTTTTCGTTGAGTTTGAAAGATGCGCTGTGAGCTTACATTGGATTTACCTCAGAAGAAGAAGAACGCGATTTGAAGACAAGAAAGATGTAAGGTAAGAAATTCTTACATATTAGTTTGTTATTGTTGCATAAATTTCACATTGCAGTTGAACTGTTGCTAGATATATGGTGAATATTATAATATTTAGACCCGTGTTTACTGTTACTGTGTTTGTGGATATCTGCTCAAACGTAGATATGTATATGGTAACCATAATGTTTCATATTTTGGAGCGCGATCGCATTTGAATGTATCATATTTTGGAACGCGATCGCGTTTGAAAAGCAAAACGCACCAAACGACTTTTTTTATTATTTTTATTATTTTTTATTATAAATTATTTTTTATTTTTTATTTATTATTTTTTTATTAACGTTTTTACTATTATCTCATTTCATATCATCATAACGAATGGAAACATTTGAAGTAACATATGATAATCAATATATTTTTCTCTAGCTTAGTTGTTACTGAAATCTTTTGGAAGATTTACAGGCTGCTATAGGTTATTGTTATTATTATTTTATGCAGCACTGCACATAGCCTATGCCTACAAGGCACAACAAACCTGGTGTTCATTATATTATATATTGTTGGAAACATTTGTGTGTGTGTGTATTCTGTGAATTTTAAAAAGCAATTTTAACCAGAAAAATCTAAAATTTATTCCCAAAATCGTTCAGGCCGTTCTCTTGATATCAGTATGTTCACTTTTTTTTTTTTTTTTTTTTCAGGGCCCAGATGCCACTGAGTCCTGCTGACTTCAACATTCACATGAGTCTCTGTACATGAACATGGTAAAGTGAAAATCAAACACCTTGGAAATGAAAGGTATGTACAATGTTTTTAGGAATGGCACAAAGGTCTCTGTCTTTGGATCATTGTTTTCAATAAGTGCTTTTTTGTTATTTGTTTTGTATCTTTGGATTATGTTGTGTTGTAAATAAATCCAAACAATCAAAAAGCCATTCTTTTTTAAATCTCCTCATTCTTTGTGCAAGGTTGCTCAGAATGATAGGGCCTGATAGCTCCTAATAGGGCCGTTAGGGGAGGGTCTTTGTCTTTCTCGGTTGTGAAAAGCTTACATATTAAAGGGACACTTCACCCATTTGCATTAAGCTTTGCATTGTTAGAAACCCAGTCATACTATTGAATGGTCGTGCAACACTCTCTCATTTTCCCCTGAGATGGGAGAAATCTGTTATTTACCTCTTACACTTCCTCCTACAATGACGCAAAAATCGTCATTTTGCGTCATTGTAGGAGGAAGTGTTAGAGGGGGGGATTTCTGTTAAGACTACAGACACTAGTTTCTCATCTTTCCCAGGGTGGGGCGCGCTCACGCTACAGACCTATTACAGATCAGTGGGTGGGACTTTACTCTCTGAAACTGAAAGCAATATCCTCCATCTTGTTTGAATCTATAAGCTAACAGGCGCTGTGGAGACAGATGTACAGTTATGACAATAGCGGAGGAGAGTGCTCAATATGATATAGAAGAAGAGGATTTCAGAAGTCTGATGCTTGAATCAGGTGTTTGTGGCTACCTTTACAAGCCGCATTATAGCGAAGAGCAGCCGAGGCAGAGAAGACCTGCCTGCCGCGGACGAGGAGCCCGGACTGGCTCGAGTTAGGGTGGACTGGTGGCGCCGGTGATCTCACTATGCAACTACGAACCGCTACGAACACAGAGATAGAGTCCGTCTGCGGCAAAGAATTTCAACGATGACAATTTCTCTTGGACGAAATCTCTGAATCAGACGAGGACACGGACGTTTGTGTTGTGAACTATCCTAGTTTCGCACCGCATATGTTCTGACTGAACATCCAGGTACCACGCAATAATTCACCTTTTCGAAAAAAATACAAACGAGGAGTAATGCACTATATGAGTTCGCCAACTAACTAGACATTTTGTGTGAATGTGAAATGAATTTCAAGCTCTGGTAGTAGCTAGCCTTGTAGACGGAAGAGTGATTTCTCTTATAGGCAGATATGCGCTTTCTGGATTAGTGGGAGGGGCTTGCGGAGCTGTGCAATGTGGTGCATTGTGGGAGTTGTTGTCTTTCATACAAATGCGTTCTGAAGTTATTTTTTGTCTTTTCTCGGTCACGAAGGCACCAAATTCAAAAATTATTTTACATTTCGACTACATATATGACCCACTTTAAATAAAAAACAATGTTCAAATGGGTGAAATGACCCTTTAATGATGTGATCACATAAAGCTTAAAGCCCGCAAAAAGCTTTCTCACACAAAACACGTCGTACAAATTTTAAATCAATATATTGTCTTATCTGAATGAGCAGTCAGGGCGATTTTCACATAGTTTTGGAGCAAATATTCTAGGCTACGTGATACAATTTTCAAAAGTCTTAAGAAATAATCAGTATGGGTTTCATGGCCTTATTTCAGTGAGAATTTTTTTTTGTATTTTCACAACCCACGTATAAATGTCATTATCTCAAAACAACAAACTTTTACATACATGCTGCTGATATATTATTGTAGCAGAGTTTGTGCTGAATACAGTGTAATCAGACTTTAGCCATGAAAATGTCACAAGTAACAGAAATAAGCACAAATGTCAGTGCATGTCAGAACACCTCCAGGGCCCAGAAAACAGCTCAGACCCCAGAGGGTTAATGATATTTTCTTGACTTTGGACAAAGGGGAAAACTCTGTATTGATGATTCTTGATCTCAGTGCTGCGTTTGATATGGTGGACCACAATATTTTGCTGCAGCGTCTGGAATCTTGGGTTGGCCTAAAGGGGAATGTCCTTAAAGGAGAACTCCGGTCAATTTTAACATTGAGCTCATTTTTTTGTACATTTGGAGTGCTGTCAATACAGAGAACAACGACAAAAATCGGTGTTGCCTACACCGAGTTATTCTATTTTTAAAATTTGCACCCTGTTGACTTCAATGGGGCAAGTTTTAAACCTGCTTTTAGCCTCTTAACATCCTTGATGTGTCATTACAAGTGCACAGAAAATGTGAGTGATTCCTTCAGAGTGAACACGAGTGAATCTGACTGCAGTAGATGTGAAAGATATGTATAAAAATTATGTTATTTAAGCCAGCGCAAATACCTGTGTTTACATCCTGTTTTCGGTTGAAGTCCAAAGTAGTCGATTGCCGAGTTCACGCGCATAGGTTTAGTTACCTATGATCACGCGCGTGAACTCGGCAATCGACTACACACACCACACACCACACCACACCACTGCAAAGTACAGATTCCCAAACAATTTTCTGCCAGTTTCCCTTAAATACCAAGACCAGAACAAAAGAGTTGTAAATATTTATTACACAAATATTGTTGGATTTGTTGGACCTACTCTTGCGCACCTGGTTTTGGGGTTGAGGAGCTATGATTATAGATATCTTTAAAGGACAGAACCAAAAAGGAGAACAGAATTCTTGTAATTGCTTATACTGACACTTCAAACACTGCAACAAAAACAAAACAAAAACAAGAAATACAAAAAAGAAGAAGCTTTTCTTACTTGGTATTTTCTAGTTCTAGTCTAAAAATTCTTACATCAAGATGAATGTACTAATTAAGTAAAGTGGCATAAGATATCATGTCTTGTTTTATGGATAAAGATTATTTATCATACCTCACTGACAGATAATTTTACGTCTTAAGTGAAAACTCACTTAACCCCCCAGAAAACAATACATACTATCTTATGCCATTTTACTTATATAGTAAATGCATCTTGATTTAAAGGTCCCGTTCTTCGTGATCTCATGTTTCAAACTTTAGTTAGTGTGTAATGTTGTTGTTAGAGTATAAATAATATCTGTAAAATTATAAAGCTCAAAGTTCAATGCCAAGCGAGGTATTTTATTTAAAAGTCGCCTACATTGAACGGCCGGTTTGGACTACATCCCTCTACTTCCTTCTTTAATGACGTCACTAGAACAGTTTTTTGACTAACCTCCGCCCACAGGAATACACAAAAAAGGGGCCGTGGTCTTGTTGCGCTCCCACGGAGAAGAGGAAGAGTTGCGTTTGTAGAGTGTGTTTGTCGCCATGTCGTCGAGACGCTGTTATTTTCATCCCGGAGTCCAATAACCTTTGTTTGGCCTTCCCAGGGACGCTGTAGGTACTTAGAGATCAATGGTTAGAATTTATGTTTAACTCGGTTCCCGAAAATTATAATCCACATGTGACTAAGAGGCGTGACCTTTCCGGGCAACGTGCGCTAAGCTGCTGTCGAATCACAACACAGGAACTGCTGGCACAATCAGAACTCGTTACGTATTTCTGAAGGAGGTACTTCATAGAACAAGGAAGTCATCAGCCCGTTCTTAGGGCAGTGAAAACAGCGATATACAGATAAGTAAATTGTGTGAAAAATACTGTGTTTTTTTACACGCGAAACATGAACACATGTTATATTGCACACTGTAAACACAATCAAAGCTTCAAAAACAAACGTGAGTAAGAGAGAACAGGGTCTATAGATTACTATTAACTAGAGTGATCATATAAAAACCTTTAAGTTAAAGAATATAAAATCCATGTCATACAGGCTACAGATCTGGTAATAAAGCAAATAGCTTCCTCAAAACGGTCAGACATGATATACAATATCTTAATACACACCTTCCTGGTGGGTAATGTTCACAAAATTATTGCTCTATAATTATTAATTATTAAGCGCAATAATTGTTAACCTCTTTCACAGAAGTCCGCCCTTCCCCTTTGTACAAGATTCGCTTTCTTGTCACAAGATGTTTTATACCTCACTGGTACAGGTTGTTTCTGGAAAAATATAATTTTAAAGTATTAAACATGAGATTTAAAAATCGGTGGATTCTGAAAATAATCTCCATTTCAGTGGCCCTTTTTTTGCTGATCTATCTAGGACAAATAACAAATTGTCCTCATAAGAAAGAGCTGGTATTGAATCACTTACTAAAGCAGGATGTTGGAGAACTACAGGCTTGTTCTGCTATTATCCAAGGAGACATGGACGGAGTGGACAAGGACATTTTCGGGAAGCTCTTGGCCTCGAAAAAAAAGAGGAAATTCCTGCTGTCCGAATCATTCTATCTCAACGCAACCAAGGATTGTCCATCCTACATCCGAGACAGAGGGTTCCTGATGTTTTCTCTCAGTAAAGAGGAGCGAGATTTCCCCATTGCTTACTCAATGGTGATCCACGAGAAGATTGAGATGTTTGAAAGGCTCTTAAGGGCCATTTACACTCCTGACAATGTGTACTGTGTTCATGTGGACCAGAAGTCACCTGAGATCTTTAAAGAAGCAGTTAGGGCCATTGTGTCCTGCCTGACCAACGTGTTTGTGGCCAGCAAACTGGAGAATGTGATCTACGCTTCCTGGTCTCGAGTTCAAGCGGACATCAACTGCATGCAGGATCTGCGCACGTCACCTGTCCAGTGGAGGTATCTGCTCAACACCTGTGGCAGTGATTTCCCCCTTAAAACCAATGGAGAAATTATTCAGTCTTTAAAACTCCTGAACGGAAAGAACAGTTTGGAGTCCGAGACCGTAAACTCCAAAAAAGTGCGCTGGCAGTATCATTACAATGTTACGAATGTTGTGACTCGGACCAATGTTACAAAGTCACCCCCGCCTATACAGAGCCCTATGTTCTCAGGAAATGCTTACTTTGTGGTCTCAAGAGAGTTTGTGGATCACATCTTCAAAACCAAAGAGATTCAAGATTTCATGGAATGGGAGAAAGACACATACAGTCCAGATGAGCACATGTGGGCTACGTTACAGCGGATGCATTCAGTACCAGGATCCAACCCTCCAAACAGAAAGTACGAGCAATCAGACATGAACTCAATTGCTCGTCTAGTGAAGTGGAGCTACCATGAAGGAGATCTAAAGCGTGGGGCTCCCTACCCACCATGCACTGGGACGTACAGACGGGCAGTGTGTGTCTATGGAGCTGGGGACTTGAAATGGATTGTGAGGCAACACCATCTTTTGGCAAACAAGTTTGATCCAGAAGTAGATGATGTAGCAATCAAATGTATGGAAGCTTTTTTAAGGTACAAAGCTATTTATGGTCGATCATTAATAACAGTTAAAAAATCGGACATTATTTTATGATGTTTTAATGACAGGTACAGCATCTATTTGTATATTTTTCTAAATATTATAGGAATCTTTTTATGGATATGAATGTAAATGTAATAAAGTATATTATAAACATTTATATATTTAAAGTTGGTCATATTAATAGGATGATGCAAATCTTCAAATACTTTCAATTAAATTAATCATTTGTGTTTAAAAATGATTTGTACACTTTAGAGAAGCTCTCTTTGTGTTACAATTAATACTTCATATAAACCAACAGATTTGGAAATAACTTAACATCAATAAATCATTACTTAGACTACCTATAGTTAGAAAATGAAACCTTTCTCCATATAAATATTGATGCAGAATCAGAAAACAATGAGTTAATGAAAACTACACTCTTCAAGTGGAAAAGCAGAAAACCCTCTCCGTTTCACAATGGTTAATTTAAATGAAAAACAAAAAAACAAAAATAAAACTAACAAAAACTTAATGTTGGAGAATTACAGTTAGAGCCCATCACGAGCCCAGTGTGCTCAATGAAGACCAGGAGTCAAAGTAACGAGAGAGAGTTTACTAAAGACAAATTTCTCCAGACTTCCAAAGGTCGTAGAAATTAGTAAGAGGATCCAGGCTTGAACTAACTTAGGATACAGAAACACATGTACTTTTACCCTCGTGAAAAATAAATATACTGAAATGTATTTTAAATATATTTATTTTATGCTAAGTATACTACAAATACATTTACATATTTATGTACTTAATATAAATACCCTGCAATTGTATTTTTTATATATTAAACTGGTATTCTTAAAGTCTGCTTAATTGGAACAAGTATTTTTGTATGGTCCAAGATATTCTTGCGTATATTTTATTGTGCTAAAAGGAAACTATTGCAAGTATACTTAAGGTACACTTTAAATATCTTGCATTTAAATTATACAGTGATCATACTATCCTTACTATTAGTGATATTAAACGCATTTTAGGCTTAATATTAAGAAATGTGCATTGTGCAATAAAGAAGAACTCCAAATAAAATATTTATATAAGTATCAAGCAATATATCAGTAAATATATTAATGGGTTTGTAGTATAGTTAGTCCGGAATAAAATGTAGGCCTATTTTAAATACATTTTGGCATAGGTTTTTTTCACTAGGGCAGACTCTGCATTCATTGCCTCTGACATGTTTTCACCGTCACAAACCTAACTCTTAAGAAAATCCAAAGTTACCTAAACTCATAATTACGAGTTGTGCTGATGTTCATGTGCATTTTATCTCATAAATACATTCTTTCTGACATGACTTGAAAACTGTAACTGCCGAAGCTAAACCTTGACCCCCATTGGACTGCCCCAACGTCCTACCATTGTTTGAACCAGAAGTTGACACGTCAGACCGCTATGCTTGATCTATGTTTCGAACACATCATAAAGCCAATACCATCACACTCACCAACAGTCGGTTTTGCTGTACTTTTGCTAAACAACCGAACTCGCTAGAGTGCACACTATTGGGAATCTGTGTTGCAGATTTGGCACATTTGTCAGAGGGAAACCTTTAGAGTCTAGAAACTTATTGCAGCTAAACAAGTCTCACCATGTATTTCAAATCTGAGAATGATGAAATAATTTTTTAGATGAAGTCTTTTAGAGACTTTCTTTTTGTGTAAACCAAAGAAAATGTGAGGTATGAACTGAAACATCTAGTTTGTTTCTGCTAACAGATGCTATAATGGCAGACTTTCCAAACACAACTTTTGCCTACAGCGCAAATGTAAGTTACATTCAACAACTTAAATAATTTTATTTGCAAATTGCTCAAGAACTTCTTCAGTAATTTATTTTTGATGAATCCTGTTGACATGATTAACAGTACAATTCAGTGAACTGTATTTGAGTTCTACACTGTAAAATAGAATCAGTAAGACTTACTTTAAAAAACCATGCAAACCGATTGTCTAAAAAACAAAAAACAACAAAAAAAAAAACAAGTGAAATAAGAATAGTATGTTGTACTGACAAATGTTTCGTTAGTGTAGTTCAGTTACACAAGAGTTCTAGTTCTTTACTTATATAAAATGTAATTGTAACCATTGTTGTGGTTTGCATGCTGAATGTTGAAGTCTGTGTGTGAATAAGGCATGGTCGTCACCCCCCTTACTTTGTTTACCTGTGTAAAGGTTTTTAAAACTGGTCATCCTTTGATATTTTTTGTTATGGTAGTCTACTAACAATAGCTTTATGGCTGCAAAAATTAAGAAAAATACAACAAAGTAGGCGAAGTTGATTCCATATTTAAATAGACCTTTGCTATAATAGCTGTTCGGTTTGTAGTTTTCCTTTACTCCCTCTATAGTGTATAGAGGGTTAGTTACACTAAACATGTAGATTTAGGACTAATTACTCATTCCTGTGCATTGTTACACACTCTTTTGGGTATTTTTTATAGGTTATCTACTTATCACCTAAATGTTGTCCTTTATTTCTTTAAATACTAGGGGGTTGAAAGATAATGTAAAACGTAAGGCTATTTTTCTTTTTTGTAAGGAAAAAACGCCCTAGCAACCACCCAGAATACTCTAGCAACTGCCTAGCAACACCCTAGCATACCACCCAGAATACCTTAGCAACCACCTAGCAACCACCCAGAATACCCTAGCAACAAACTAGCAACACCATAGCAACCACCCAGAATACCCTAGCAACTGCCAAGCAACGCCCCAGCAACCACCAAGAACACCCTAGCAACTGCCTAGCAACACCCTAGCAACCACCCAGAATACCCTAGCAACTGCCTAGCAACGCCCTAGCAACCGCCTAGCAACCACCAAGAATACCCTAGCAACCGCCTAGCAACACCATAGCAACCACCCAGAACACCCTAGCAACTGCCTAGCAATGCCCTAGCAACCACCCAGAATACCCTAGCAACCGCCTAGCAACACCATAGCAACCACCCAGAACACCCTAGCAACGCCCTAGCAACCACCCAGAATACCCTAGCAACCGCCTAGCAACACCATAGCAACCACCCAGAACACCCTAGCAACTGCCTAGCAACGCCCTAGCAACCACCCAGAATACCCTAGTGACTGTCTACAAACACCCTAGCAACCACCCAGAACACCCTAGCAACTGCCTAGCAACACCCTAGCAACCACCCAGAATACCTTAGCAACCGCCTATTAACCACCCAGAATACCCTAGCAACCACCTAGCAACACCATAGCAACCACCCAGAATACCCTAGCAACCACCTAGCAACACCATAGCAATCACCCAGAATACCCTAGCAACTGCCTAGCAATGCCCTAGCAACCACCAAGAACACCCTAGCAACTGCCTAGCAACACCCTAGCAACCACCCAGAATACCCTAGCAACTGCCTAACAACACCATAGCAACCACCCTGAACACCCTAGCAACGCCCTAGCAACCACCCAGAATACCATAGCAACCGCCTAGCAACGCCCTAGCAACCACCCAGAATACCCTAGCAACCGCCTAGCAACACCATAGCAACCACCCAGAACACCCTAGCAACTGCCTAGCAACGCCCTAGCAACCACCCAGAATACCTTAGTGACTTTCTACAAACACCCTAGCAACCACCCAGAACACCCTAGCAACTGCCTAGCAACACCCTAGGAACCACCCAGAATACCTTAGCAACCACCTAGCAACCACCCAGAATACCCTAGCAACCACCTAGCAACACCATAGCAACCACCCAGAATACCCTAGCAACCACCTAGCAACGCCCTAGCAACCACCCAGAATACCCTAGCAACTGCCTAGCAACGTAGAGACATGGTTGTTGGCTCGTATGCAATCATGTACAACACCCTCGCAACCGGGTGGCGAAATTTGCCACTGCAAGCACCACTTCACATTTTCTTCAGGAAAGTGTCAAATCGACAGGCTCTGTAAGAACATACCTCACAATGGGGTAAAAGTTGCACCCCTGGGGGGCAGGAGCGTCCCAAAGTTTCCCATTGACTTACAATGGTGTAGGACGGCCCATGGGCCGTCCTACACATTGCATAGGGATTTTGTATTGAACGTAGTTCTGGATCACAGTGTCATAGAGACAAGGGGGTGGGCTCATTTTACTCAGACGACCAATCAGTCTCTCAGGATCATTGTGAAGCTATCTAGTCACGCCCTAGCAACCATTTAGAGCACCTTAGCAACAAGTCCCATAGACTTCCATTGAAAGAGATCAAAGGGATATCTCCGGACTGAATTGTCATAGAAACACAAGGGTGGTCTCGTTTGACTCGGGGCAGCAAACGGCCAATCATGAATCACGTCAACACTTCCTATTCCCTCCCTAGCAACCATTGTCGAGCACCTTAGCAACCAAAACCATAGAGGGATATCTTCCATTCTGATTGTCACAGAGACATGGGAGTTGGTTTATATCATTCATACTGACAAGTAGCTTTTGGAGTTTTATGATTGGCCGCTACCAAGCCACTCTCTAGCAACCAAACAGAGTACCCTAGCAACCATTTTGCAAGACCTATATCTCTGCATCAGAACATCATAAAGAGAAGGGGTTAACACAAGTTTGACTCAGGGCAGCACACAGCCATTCATGAGACACCACAACATTTGCTAGCCCCGCCATAGCAACCATTGTCGAGCACCTTAGCAACCAAAATCCATAGAGGGATATCTTTCATTCTGAATGTCACAGAGGAATGGGAGTTGGTTTATATCATTCACACTGACAATCAGCCTATGGAGTTTCATGATTGGCAGCTGCCAAGCCACTCCCTAGCAACCAAAAAAGAGTACCCTAGCAACCATTTTGCAAGACCTATTTCTCTGCATCAGAACATCGTATAGAGATTGGGTTAGGGGTTGGCTCTTTTGACTCATGCTAGCAAAGAGGAATTCCAACATGCTACACATGCTAGCTGTGAATAGCTACATGCTAATAGTGATTAGGTAAGTGCTAAATCATGCCAAGAAAATGCTAAGAACTCCAATAGTAATCATCTGTGACAACTACCAACCACTTAGTAACACCATAGCAACCACCCATAATACCTTAGCAACTGCCCTGAACACCCTAGCAACTGCCTAGCAACTCCCTAGCAACCACCCAAAATACCCTACCAACCACCTAGCAACACCATAGCAACCACCCAGAACACCCTAGCAACTACCTAGCAACACCGTAGCAACCACCCAGAATACCCTAGCAACTGCCTAGCAATGCCCTAGCAACCACCCAGAATACCCTAGCAACTGCCTAGCAACACCTTAGCAACCACCAACTATTTGAGTTTGGTTTAGACCAACTACTGAGGTTTATGGGATGTGTAAAAGGGAGTTTTAATTCATATCTTCTGTGTTTTAGGAGCCAGCCTGTGTGGGAGTACTTTCCTCTGGGGCCATCAAGTGTGACCTCACGCCACGGTTACACATGCAATATGCATATTAAATATAAAGTTCCAAATGGCAAAAACAAAAACAAAATTTCAGGGTGACCTTTTTCTAAAACGATATTGAAATGAAAGTTCATTTCTTTGTTTATAGGCAAACGTTCATCGACTTAAAATGCAGGAACATGAAGTTGTAAAAAAAGTTATAACCCTAATCTACAACCTTTAACCAATTTATTGCATACAACACTTACAGTAAAGCAGTCATGTATTTCAAAGAATAAACTCAACTTGTCTATGTGTACATGCAGGGCCGGCTCTAGCCCTTTGGTTGCCCTAGGCAAGATTGAGTTTTTGCGCCCCCCCCCCCAACCCCGCTCTTTATAAGAAATAAGAAAATTGATAAGTGTCAAGCCTTTATTTGTTATAATTTTGATGATTATGGCTTACAGCTTATGAAAACCCCAAATTCAAAATCACAGAAAATTAGAATTGATATGAATTGATATGTCATAAGCTGTAAGCCATAACAAAGTCTTGAAATATCTCACTTTGCATGTAATGAGTCTATATAATATATTAGTTTCACCTTATAAGTTGAATAATTGAAATAAATGAACTTTTGCACGATATTCTAATTTTTCGAGTTTCACCTGTAGTCACTCCAACACTTCAACAAGCAAAATATTACTTAAATGATACACTCTAATAAATTGCACATACAAAAATGCTACAAAGAATGTTCATTGATGAACAAACAAAAATGCTCTAATAGTCACTCCAACACTTCAACAAGCAAATTATGACTTGAAGAATCAACTGTAAATTGTTTATACACAAATTCTACAAAGAATGTTCAAGGATATTTACCAAATTGGATTAATTTAAGCAAATTATGACCATTAAACTGGTTTAACTATACCTTCTACAAACAAATATGCTATTATGGATAATGTATGTACCACTACAAAATTAAAATATTTAAGTTCTTTTAGTTCTATCTCAAATAATAAAATATTAACAGTTGTTTCTGCCATTTTTATTCACCTTCAAAGTAACTATAGCTAGCAAACTATAGCTTAGTGACAGCAATGAAACGTCCAATATTAGGTGATGTAGGCTACAATACTAAGTAAATTTATTTCATTGGACACCTTAATAGCTAAGATAAGAAGACTTACTCTATACTGAGCTTTATCTTTTATCTTCTTCCTTTCTCCGTTTTCGTCCCTGTGCACCAGAGGTTTAGTATGGGATCAAATTCCCGCCAAATATATAGCGGTCGCGTATAAAAAAATAATAAGCGTAAATCAAAAATTTAAAAACACATGTAAAAATATATTGCACAAACTGAAAAAAAGAATGCAAAATGATCAGAATAGCAAACAACGTGGTCACGGATCAAAATATAATAAGCGTGAATAAAGAAATAACAAGCATGAATAAAAACTTTAAACACATTAAAAGTTATTTTGCACAAAACTTAAACTTATGGTCATGCTTTGTTAAAAAGTATGGTTTTATTACTGTGTACTTTGTGCTTTCTTGCATTTTCTGCTCATATTTTACTCTTTTGTACGCTTGTGATGTTTTTCTCTTCGCTCTTCTTTCTATGTTCTGCGCTTGCTCTTCCAAATGTTGCAGTTCGAGTTTCATGTAAATTAGGGCGGGCTTAAGCGTCACCATTGGTCCACTAGTTCTAGATTGACAGATACTCCTCTAGCCAATCAATCGAAGAGGGGAGTTGACGTCACACCAATGCGACTCGTGGCTACTGATGCTTACTTGTTATACAGGGGAAGACGACCATCAACAGGACACCTTTAAACTGCATGTGTGCCTGCAACTCAAACTGTTGCCGGTATACGTATACCTGGCAATATGGTATAGTTAAATTCGTCATCCTAACAACGACCTGTTACAGTTATGCCTGTCTGATGATCCATCATTCACCTCTAATGCACTGGACCTGGCACCGCGAACGTCGATCTTCTCCAAGCAGCCACCACCACCTACTGGCCGTTTTACTTTCATATTTAAAATCATATTTAATCAATAACAAGGATGTGTAATGTCGGTCCTGACTCCTGGGTGCAGAGTTTAGCTCCTTCAACCCTAATCAAACACACCTGAACCAGCTAATCATCGTCTTTAGGATATTTAAGACAGGTGAGGTTTTTAATCGGAGTTGACGCTAAACTCTGCAGGACAGCGGCACTCTAGAAACAACGTTACCTATCGCTGATGGAGATGTTACTGTATTCAAATTTTAAGCTATATTTAAAACATTAATTCTAAAGTAATATGCAATTATGTAGCTATGTAAGTAAACACAGTAAGTTTGTAATAAACCACTGTATTAAATTCAACTGGTTTCTCTATATCTTCTCTGTAACACAATCATTTTCAATAATCTTGTCAAATTTGGCGAGGTTAATAAAAAAAAGGTAGGCAATGCGTTGCGGCGACAGGTCAAAGTCCTAAAGTCTTCAGACAATGGCCGTTTTTAACTTAGTTTTTGCGACGAATTGTAGTGTTTCATAATTGCAGGATGTTTCGCTAACAGCAGCCTTAACATATTGGCATCATGAGCCAAGTAATATTGTTTAACACCAATTACCTGTGTGCACATTAACATTCTCATGTATCTAAAAAAAAAATGAATTTAATTATTTATGTCCAGAGTTCAGATAGCTTTACTGCTTGAAAGTCTTTGTAAAGTTAAATTGAACTGCCGTCTTCCCTTGTAAGTGTAGCACTCCTGAAAAAGAGTATAATGATTAAAGAAAAATGAAACAAAAGAGAGTGCAGCAGTGCTTCTTTGTTGTTATATTTACTCAGAATGAAGTGCTTCACGGGCGCGCACCACCCACTGAAGTGTGCGGTGACGTAATCACGCTGGTATGCCAAGCGAAAATAATTAATTTAATAAATGCACATATCAAAGCACAAATAAGAAATTGAACAGTATATAAAAGTATTAGAAAATAACATTTTAGTATATTATAATGGGATTGAAGAAATTGTACAAACATAAACAGCTTGTACCACGAGTCGCATTAGTGTGACGTCAACTCCCCTCTTCGATTGATTGGCTAGAGGAGTATCTGTCAATCTAGAACTAGTGGACCAATGGTGACGCTTAAGCCCGCCCTAATTTACATGAAACTCGAACTGCAACATTTGGAAGAGCAAGCGCAGAACATAGAAAGAAGAGCGAAGAGAAAAACATCACAAGCGTACAAAAGAGTAAAATATGAGCAGAAAATGCAAGAAAGCACAAAGTACACAGTAATAAAACCATACTTTTTAACAAAGCATGACCATAAGTTTAAGTTTTGTGCAAAATAACTTTTAATGTGTTTAAAGTTTTTATTCATGCTTGTTATTTCTTTATTCACGCTTATTATATTTTGATCCGTGACCACGTTGTTTGCTATTCTGATCATTTTGCATTATTTTTTTCAGTTTGTGCAATATATTTTTACATGTGTTTTTAAATTTTTGATTCACGCTTATTATTTTTTTATACGTGACCGCTATATATTTGGCGGGAATTTGATCCCATAGTTTAGACCGCTTCATTTTCGATCAACGCGCCAGCAGCTGAGCACTTCCCTAACGTAACGTAACGCAACCCTCCCGCCACCCGCCAATCCAGAAATGGTCGACAAAAATCATAAATTCAATCTAATAATCAGGTTGACAAGTAATTAAACGTGTGGTTGAGGGGGCGCCCTTTGCCCTTTGATCATGTTTAATAAACATGTTTTATTTCGCATTTCGTTCTAATTTTATGATTAATATGGGAAGTAGATAGGGCGACACTAGAGTGCGTCCGCGCCCCCAACACATTTGTCGCCCTAGGCAACCGCCTAGTTCGCCTATAGCAATCGCCGGCCCTGTGTACATGTACACTGCAAAAAAATGCTTTCTTAATTAGTATTTTTGTTTTGTTTCCAGTCCAAATATCTAAAAATTCTTACATCAAGAAGCATTTACTAGAGAAGTAAAATGACATAAGAAATTCTATTTTGTTTTCAGATAAACAGAAAGTAATTTAAGTAATTTTTGCTTAAAACAAGCTAAATTATCTGCCAGTGCATGGGGTAAGAAAAATAATCTTGTTTTCCATTTGAATTAAGATTTTTTTTCTGGTTTTCCATTTGAATTAAGATTATTTTTCTTACCCCACTGGCAGATAATTTAGCTTGTTTTAAGCAAAAATTACTTAAATTACTTTCTGTTTATCTGAAAACAAAATAGAATTTCTTATGTCATTTTACTTCTCTAGTAAATGTTTCTTGATTTAAGAATTTTTAGATATTTGGACTGGAAACAACACAAAAATAATAAGTAAGAAAAGCATTTTTTTGCAGTGTAGTAACACAAACAACTGTAATGTGTGTTCTATGAGCACAATGTGTTTAACACAATTACAATTATGAAAATACAAAGAAATGCATACCTGACAGCGGAGAGACACACAGCAGTGTGTGAGTTCCCTGAGTGAAAAACTCAAGACACTCACACAGCACTGCGTGAGGGTTTTCTGGTTACAGATTTCCAAACACTATTCTGCCAGTTTCCCTTAAATACCAAGACCAGAAAAAAAGAGTTGTAAATGTTTATTACACAAATATTGTTGGATTTGTTGGACCTACTTTCGCACACCTGGTTTTGGGGTTGAGGAGCTATGATTATAGATATCTTGAAAGGACAGAACCAAAAAGGAGAACAGAATTCTTGTAATTGCTTATACTGACACTTCAAACACTGCAACAAAAAAAAAAGAAGCTTTTTTTTCCTTAGTATTTTCTACATTTTCTATAAAAAAATTCTTAAATCTTAATTATGTGAACCAGCTTTCCGTTAGGGAAATGCCACTGTAGTGGCATATTTAGTATTTGTCTGCATAGGTTTCTACCTCGCTATACCTCACTGCCTACCCGCCACACCATAAGCTGCTTTATAGGGGTAGTTGAGCCATAGCCCTCATGATTCCTGCTGATCTATGAATCCTAGCAGCCTGGGTGTCGGCAACTATTAACTTTTCTCTACACTTCACTCAGTCCTCCTAACTTACTCATTTGTTTTATTTGTAATTTGTTGTTTTGTTTCCTGATTTCGCTCTCTAAGAGCCTTATGTATCTATGTGCGTGTGTACATATGCGTATATGTATATGCATATATATATGAAGAGTTCAGATGCAAAAGCCTCTAAGTGCCATCTGAAATTTTCTTCTAGAATGGTCATTTTTATCAAGCTTGTATATTTAAGTTCAGTAATTTCACTTAAGTGGCAATGAAAATTACCTATTAATTGTCATTTAAGTGAAATTACTGAACATAAATATATGAGCTTGATAAAAATTACCATTCTAGAAGAAATTTTCAGATGGCACTTAGAGGCTTTTGCATCTGAACTCTTCATATATATTTGTCTGGTAATTGATTGACTTATTTTTATTTATTTATTTATTTATTATAATTTTTTTTTTGTGTGTGTGTGTGTGTCTAACTGGCTACCGGGGTTGGGGGGAGGGATATGGGATGAAACTACAAAAAGACATTTGTTTTGAAGAATTGTTCATTCTGAAAACACAAAATGGAGACTTATATTGTATTATGTTGCAAGTATTGTTTGAACGCTGTATCCAATAAAAATATATGAAAAAATAAAAATAAAAATCTTAAATCAAGATGAATGTACAAATTAAGTAAAGTGGCATAAGATATCATGTCTTGTTTTATGGAGAAAAAAAAGTAAGTATTAATTCAATCAGAAACAAGATTATTTATCATACCTCACTGGCAGATAATTTTGCGTCTTAAGTGAAAACTCACATAATATCTTATGCCATTTTACTTATCTAGTAAATGTATCTTGATTTAAGAATTTTTAGATATTTGGACCAGAAACAAGACAAGTAAGTAAGAAAGAACAGGGTCTATAGATTACTATTAACTAGAGTGATCATATAAAAACCTTTAAGTTAAAGAATATTAAATCCATGTCATACAGGCTACAGATCTGGTAATAAAACAAATAGCTTCCTCAAAGCGGTTAGATGTGATATACAATACCATGGTTGGTGTACACACCTTCCTGGTTGGAGATTTTCACATCAACCTCTGTGCAATAATTGTTAACCTCTTTCACAGAAGTCCGCCCTACCCCTTTTTACAAGATTCGCTTTCTTGTCACAAGATGTTTTATACCTCACTGGTACAGGTTGTTTCTGGAAAAATATAATTTTAAAGTATTAAACATGAGATTTAAAAATCGGTGGATTCTGAAAATAATCTCCATTTCAGTGGCCCTTTTTTTGCTGATCTATCTAGGACAAATAACAAATTGTCCTCATAAGAAAGAGCTGGTATTGAATCACTTACTAAAGCAGGATGTTGGAGAACTACAGGCTTGTTCTGCTATTATCCAAGGAGACATGGACGGAGTGGACAAGGACATTTTCGGGAAGCTCTTGGCCTCGAAAAAAAAGAGGAAATTCCTGCTGTCCGAATCATTCTATCTCAACGCAACCAAGGATTGTCCATCCTACATCCGAGACAGAGGGTTCCTGATGTTTTCTCTCAGTAAAGAGGAGCGAGATTTCCCCATTGCTTACTCAATGGTGATCCACGAGAAGATTGAGATGTTTGAAAGGCTCTTAAGGGCCATTTACACTCCTGACAATGTGTACTGTGTTCATGTGGACCAGAAGTCACCTGAGATCTTTAAAGAAGCAGTTAGGGCCATTGTGTCCTGCCTGACCAACGTGTTTGTGGCCAGCAAACTGGAGAATGTGATCTACGCTTCCTGGTCTCGAGTTCAAGCGGACATCAACTGCATGCAGGATCTGCGCACGTCACCTGTCCAGTGGAGGTATCTGCTCAACACCTGTGGCAGTGATTTCCCCCTTAAAACCAATGGAGAAATTATTCAGTCTTTAAAACTCCTGAACGGAAAGAACAGTTTGGAGTCCGAGACCGTAAACTCCAAAAAAGGTGCGCTGGCAGTATCATTACAATGTTACGAATGTTGTGACTCGGACCAATGTTACAAAGTCACCCCCGCCAAAACAGAGCCCTATGTTCTCAGGAAATGCTTACTTTGTGGTCTCAAGAGAGTTTGTGGATCACATCTTCAAAACCAAAGAGATTCAAGATTTCATGGAATGGGAGAAAGACACATACAGTCCAGATGAGCACATGTGGGCTACGTTACAGCGGATGCATTCAGTACCAGGATCCAACCCTCCAAACAGAAAGTACGAGCAATCAGACATGAACTCAATTGCTCGTCTAGTGAAGTGGAGCTACCATGAAGGAGATCTAAAGCGTGGGGCTCCCTACCCACCATGCACTGGGACGTACAGACGGGCAGTGTGTGTCTATGGAGCTGGGGACTTGAAATGGATTGTGAGGCAACACCATCTTTTGGCAAACAAGTTTGATCCAGAAGTAGATGATGTAGCAATCAAATGTATGGAAGCTTTTTTAAGGTACAAAGCTATTTATGGTCGATCATTAATAACAGTTAAAAAATCGGACATTATTTTATGATGTTTTAATGACAGGTACAGCATCTATTTGTATATTTTTCTAAATATTATAGGAATCTTTTTATGGATATGAATGTAAATGTAATAAAGTATATTATAAACATTTATATATTTAAAGTTGGTCATATTAATAGGATGATGCAAATCTTCAAATACTTTCAATTAAATTAATCATTTGTGTTTAAAAATGATTTGTACACTTTAGAGAAGCTCTCTTTGTGTTACAATTAATACTTCATATAAACCAACAGATTTGGAAATAACTTAACATCAATAAATCATTACTTAGACTACCTATAGTTAGAAAATGAAACCTTTCTCCATATAAATATTGATGCAGAATCAGAAAACAATGAGTTAATGAAAACTACACTCTTCAAGTGGAAAAGCAGAAAACCCTCTCCGTTTCACAATGGTTAATTTAAATGAAAAACAAAAAAACAAAAATAAAACTAACAAAAACTTAATGTTGGAGAATTACAGTTAGAGCCCATCACGAGCCCAGTGTGCTCAATGAAGACCAGGAGTCAAAGTAACGAGAGAGAGTTTACTAAAGACAAATTTCTCCAGACTTCCAAAGGTCGTAGAAATTAGTAAGAGGATCCAGGCTTGAACTAACTTGGGATACAGAAACACATGTACTTTTACCCTCGTGAAAAATAAATATACTGAAATGTATTTTAAATATATTTATTTTATGCTAAGTATACTACAAATACATTTACATATTTATGTACTTAATATAAATACCCTGCAATTGTATTTTTTATATATTAAACTGGTATTCTTAAAGTCTGCTTAATTGGAACAAGTATTTTTGTATGGTCCAAGATATTCTTGCGTATATTTTATTGTGCTAAAGTGAAACTATTGCAAGCATACTTAAGGTACACTTTAAATATCTTGCATTTAAATTATACAGTGATCATACTATCCTTACTATTAGTGATATTAAACGCATTTTAGGCTTAATATTAAGAAATGTGCATTGTGCAATAAAGAAGAACTCCAAATAAAATATTTATATAAGTATCAAGCAATATATCAGTAAATATATTAATGGGTTTGTAGTATAGTTAGTATGGAATAAAATGTAGGCCTATTTTAAATACATTTTGGCATAGGTTTTTTTCTCTAGGGCAGACTCTGCATTCATTGCCTCTGGCATGTTTTCTCACCGTCACACACCTAACTCTTAAGAAAATCCAAAGTTACCAAAACTCATAATTACGAGTTGTGCTGATGTTCATGTGCATTTTATCTCATAAATACATTCTTTCTGACATGACTTGAAAACACTGTAACTGCCAAAGCTAAACCTTGACCCTCATTGGACTGCCCCAACGTCCTACCATTGTTTGAACCAGAAGTTGACACGTCAGACCGCTATGCTTGATCTATGTTTCGAACACATCATAAAGCCAATACCATCACACTCACCAACAGTCGGTTTTGCTGTACTTTTGCTAAACAACCGAACTCGCTAGAGTGCACACTATTGGGAATCTGTGTTGCAGATTTGGCACATTTGTCAGAGGGAAACCTTTAGAGTCTAGAAACTTATTGCAGCTAAACAAGTCTCACCATGTATTTCAAATCTGAGAATGATGAAATAATTTTTTAGATGAAGTCTTTTAGAGACTTTCTTTTTGTGTAAACCAAAGAAAATGTGAGGTATGAACTGAAACATCTAGTTTGTTTCTGCTAACAGATGCTATAATGGCAGACTTTCCAAACACAACTTTTGCCTACAGCGCAAATGTAAGTTACATTCAACAACTTAAAAAATGTATTTGCAAATTGCTCAAGAACTTCTTCAGTAATTTATTTTTGATGAATCCTGTTGACATGATTAACAGTACAATTCAGTGAACTGTATTTGAGTTCTACACTGTAAAATAGAATCAGTAAGACTTACTTTAAAAAACCATGCAAACCGATTGTCTAAAAAACAAATAACAAAAAAAAAAAAAACAAGTGAAATAAGAATAGTATGTTGTACTGACAAATGTTTCGTTAGTGTAGTTCAGTTACACAAGAGTTCTAGTTCTTTACTTATATAAAATGTAATTGTAACCATTGTTGTGGTTTGCATGCTGAATGTTGAAGTCTGTGTGCGAAATAAGGCATGGTCGTCACCCCCCCCCCCCCCCCCCCCGGGTGAGCGCCAGGGAAATAACTCCCAATAAGGAAACAGAGATAAGTTTTACCATCAGATAACGTGAGGAGGAATACAAAAATACACTTTATTATAAAATTACGAGTGCCAATAAAATTCTCTCGCTCTCAGGAATCTCCCAACATGACAAGAATAATTCTCTATGCTTAGGGTTAGTGGGAACAAGGCAGGCCGGCTGCAACTCAGGAGGTCGTCCAAAACCAAATCCAAATCCAGACACCACGCGCCCACACCAGAAGGAAGTGTTGTCAGCAGACACATCACACGGTGAAGCACACACTACCAAATGAAGCAGCTAGCCTGCCCTTTTCCACACAGAGTCCTCACTGGCTCCTGAAGAAAAAAAGAAAAAGAGGACACATTAACATAAAAAAACAAACAAACAAGAAAATTACACTAAATAATCAAAACGAAAGAACCAAAGCATTGTGATGTTATGTTCGGAGCATGACTCCAAATATTTTTGCACGCCAGCATATGGCAGATACTGAATGTTTACTTTGTTTACCTCTGTAAAGGTTTTTAAAACTGGTCATCCTTTGATATTTTTTGTTATGGTAGTCTACTAACAATAGCTTTATGGCTGCAAAAATTAAGAAAAATACAACAAAGTAGGCGAAGTTGATTCCATATTTAAATAGACCTTTGCTATAATAGCTGTTCGGTTTGTAGTTTTCCTTTACTCCCTCTATAGTGTATAGAGGGTTAGTTACACTAAACATGTAGATTTAGGACTAATTACTCATTCCTGTGCATTGTTACACTCTTTTGGGCATTTTTTATAGGTCATCTACTTATCACCTAAATGTTGTCCTTTATTTCTTTAAATACAAGGGGGTTGAAAGATAATGTAAAACGTAAGGCTATTTTTCTTTTTTGTAAGGAAAAAACGCCCTAGCAACCACCCAGAATACTCTAGCAACCGCCTAGCAACACCATAGCAACCACCCAGAATACCCTAGCAACTGCCTAGCAACACCATAGCAACCACCCAGAACACCCTAGCAACTGCCTAGCAACACCATAGCAACCACCCAGAACACCCTAGCAACTGCCTAGCAACACCCTAGCAACCACCCAGAATACCTTAGCAACCACCTAGCAACCACCCAGAATACCCTAGCAACAAACTAGCAACACCATAGCAACCACCCTGAATACCCTAGCAACTGCCAAGCAACACCCCAGCAACCACCAAGAACACCCTAGCAACTGCCTAGCAACGCCCTAGCAACCACCCAGAATACCCTAGTGACTGTCTACAAACACCCTAGCAACCACCCAGAACACCCTAGCAACTGCCTAGCAACACCCTAGCAACCACCCAGAATACCTTTGCAACCGCCTATTAACCACCCAGAATACCCTAGCAACCACCTAGCAACACCATAGCAACCACCCAGAATACCCTAGCAACCACCTAGCAACACCATAGCAACCACCCAGAATACCCTAGCAACTGCCTAGCAACGCCATAGCAACCACCAAGAACACCCTAGCAACTGCTTAGCAACACCCTAGCAACCACCCAGAATACCCTAGCAACTGCCTAACAACACCATAGCAACCACCCAGAACACCCTAGCAACGCCCTAGCAACCACCCAGAATACCCTAGCAACCGCCTAGCAACACCATAGCAACCACCCAGAACACCCTAGCAACTGCCTAGCAACGCCCTAGCAACCACCCAGAATACCTTAGTGACTTTCTACAAACACCCTAGCAACCACCCAGAACACCCTAGCAACTGCCTAGCAACACCCTAAAAAACCACCCAGAATACCTTAGCAACCGCCTAGCAACCACCCAGAATACCCTAGCAACCACCTAGCAACACCATAGCAACCACCCAGAATACCCTAGCAACGCCCTAGCAACGCCCTAGCAACCACCCAGAATACCCTAGCAACTGCCTAGCAACGTAGAGACATGGTTGTTGGCTCGTATGCAATCATGTACAACACCCTCGCAACCGGGTGGCGAAGTTTGCCACTGCAAGCACCACTTCACATTTTCCTCAGGAAGGTGTCAAATCGACAGGCTCTGTAAGAACCAGGGTTTCCGTTGTCCGGTAATTACCGGACATTGACCGGAAAAAAAATGAAATGTCCGACAAAATTAAATCTCTCCGGTCAAATTGTCCGATTAAAATTGCCTTATAATCCCGCCCCCCTAACACAATCTGAATTTGAGAATAAGCCTAAAATGTATAAAGCAAAAATACACCGACCTTTGGCAATGTTATAAAGGGAACAGGCTCTACCGTTTGAAAGTTATTAAACATTATTACATGGCTTGGTTGAATTCCAATGTGGAATGCGGTCTGTTATTTCTTGATATCAGACCGCTGCGAAGCACTAACGGCGCCAGGATTTTGATTGTAGGTGGGCCTCCAGAAAACTGGATGGGCCAGTTAAAATAAGCCAAAAAATGTAAAAAAATAAATAAAAACGGGTTCCCCTTCATCTCCGTTTCAGCGCTTTTCTGGGCACTGAGGACAGTGACTTAGTAGCCTACCTGAACTTTTTTTTTTTTTTGCTTTTTTAATACAATTACAATTTCATTTAATGTATTGTTTAATAAAATTATAGGCCTATTATTTTTAGTTTATTAACAGCAACAACAGCTGTAAAAGATGAAGTTGACGATCGCCATCTCCTTAGTGAACGCGCCTATAGAGAGAAATGCACATCATGGATTACTAGAGTAGCCTTTCTTTTCGTTTTAAATTGTTAAAAAGACATTTCAAGCTTTCTTAAGATATATTTCATGTCTGTGAGGCCTACGCTGAGTTCGTTAAATTAGGATGAGATGCACTCCCGTTCACGAGCAATGCAAGTGACCGAGCGGGCGCCTGCATGATTAGGCCAATCGTCTGCTATATTTGCTGCTTATTTATTAAATATAAAAAGTATTAAAAAATATTTTTAAAAAAATATTAAAATTAAGATACAATTTATACAAAACGAAATTCACTTCAACAAAGTCTTTCTACAAAACCAAACTTAATTAAGTGGTCAAAATCATGTCTGACCCGCTCCATGTCTCTCGATATTGCGCATCCTATCTTACTCGTGCGGTTCACTTTCTCATAATCAACATAAATTAAAAAATAACATTATAATATTTTAACAAATATTAAACTAAATGAGCTTATTTAATGGCTACAACACGTATAGACCTAGACTTTCTATTTGTACAAATTGCTACACATTCTTTTTATTCAGAATTTTGCACACAAGTTGAAAGGCATTTGTTTGTGCATGCATAGCAAAACATATCTGCAACATTTATCAAGTTCACTGATAATTATGCACGCATTTATTAATTATTATCTTAATGAATAATGAAACAAGGACGAACCATATAAACTGCGTTGTTTGAATGAAATGGATCGCAAATAGATCCGAATGAAGAAACGTACAAAACCATAGAAAATGGGTCTCGAGTGTTCCTACAGAGAGGGGGTTCTCGCTGCAGAATCGGATCAAGACGAAGCAGCGAAGTCGCCTAAAAAGGTTACGCGGCTTATGCGCATTGCAGGTTGTGGAGAGACACTGAAGTTCGCTTGAGTAAAAACAATAGGCTTCAGATATTCTATGTGGGGAAGGGAGATTGGTTTGTTAAACTATGAATGTGAAACGTACTCGGTTACTAACGTAACCTCGGTTCTCTCTAGAAGAGGGAACGAGTACTGCGTTTTGCTAAAAATGCTATGGGAAAAGTCTCTTTTCACGAAAACACTGAAGCAAAAAATTATCCTTAATTTTCATATATGTAAAACACGTTGCGGCAGCAGCAGACAGCTGAAGCAAGATGGCTTGTCTGCTCATTGGCTGCTCTGCGGCAACTGCATAAGCCTATCGAGCGCAGGCTGATGCAACATCAGGCCAATGAGGGCGCTTCGCGCCCTCCTCGCCACTTCCCGCCGAAACGGGCGTGGCTTATCCCTATAAAAGGAGCTCGAAAAGGCTGATTCACTCAATTTTGATCGCTGAAGCGAACCAGAGCAAACCAAACGCACGGCAGGGAACGCAGTACTCGTTCCCTCTTCTAGAGAGAACCGAGGTTACGTTAGTAACCGAGTACGTTCTCTTACGAGAGTTCTCTCGTACTGCGTTTTGCTAAAAACGCTATGGGAACCCCTTGCAAAACGCCGTGCGTGCCGGGACAAAAACACCAATCACCGGAAGCTAGTTCAGGCATACAGTGCATAATCACCGGATAGACTCACAGGGAGTCAGGGAATAAGGGAGGAAACCTAAATTCCCTAAACTGTAGCGTCCGTGGGTTACATTACCTCACGGGGAAAGTCTAAAGACGAAAGGGGTTTCCCCCGTCCTTATATAGACATGTCCTCAGACACGAATACATCACATAGCCAAGGCAAGGAGCCTGCACTAATGCGGGAAAACGTGGGTCTTACGTAGTTTGCCCAGTAAAATCGGCAGCGCATAGCGCCTGTAAGCAGATTACACCGACAAAAGCTTAGCCTGCAGGGCGGGAACCTCTAGGTTATAAAACCTAATAAATGTAGACGGCGAGGCCCAGCCCGCCGCCATACATATATCTTGTAAGGGAATCCCGCTAGACCAAGCCCACGAGGAAGCAACGCCTCTCGTGGAGTGCGCTCTAACTCCCAACGGGCATTGAATGCCTTTGGCAGTATAAGCCAGCGCTATGGCGTCAACTATCCATCTGGATAGACTCTGTTTCGAAACAGCCGTTCCTTTGGAACGACCGCTGAACGAGACAAAGAGCTGCTCTGTCTGTCTGAAGGCAGCAGAGCGGGATACATAAGTTCTTAAAGCCCTAACTGGGCAAAGAAAACTCGAGTCCCCCTCCTCACTCGACGCCGGCAGGGCAGCCAGGGAAATAAACTGAGCCCGAAAAGGCGTGTTGAGGGATTTCGGCACATAGCCGTGCTTAGGTTTGAGTATGACCTTAGAGTCATTAGGACCAAACTCCAAGCACGTCGGGCTCACAGAGAGCGCGTGCAGGTCGCCTATGCGCTTCACTGAAGCGAGAGCCATCAAAAACACTGTTTTAAGAGATAAGTGTTTGAGGCTGATAGACTGAATAGGCTCAAAAGGGGCACTTTTCATAGCCGCCAGGACTGTAGAAAGGTCCCAAATAGGGACTGAAGGAGGTCTGGGCAGATTCAGTATCCTGGCTCCCCTGAGGAAGCGGATGACTAAATCATTCCTTCCCAGTGACTGACCTAGCGCTGAACCAGAGAACGCTGAGATAGCCGCCACGTACACTTTAAGCGTGGAAGGGGATCTGCCCTTATCCAACAGCTCTTGTAAGAAGGAGAGAACCTCCGTTACCTCACATTCGAGGGGTGAAAAACTCCGAGCCGTACACCAGCTGGAGAAAACCGACCACTTCGAAGCATAGAGCCGCCGAGTCGACGGCGCTCTAGCCTCAGTGATGGTATTTAAGACTCCCCCTGTGAGACCAACGGATATCCGTTGAGTGCCCACACATGAAGGGACCACAACTCCGGGTGTGGGTGCCAAATCGAGCCCAAGGCTTGCGAGAGGAGGTCTCTCCTCGCCGGCACTGGCCATGGAGCGATGTCTGCTAGCTGCATCAGAGCCGGAAACCACGCCTGGTTTTCCCAGAACGGTGCCACAAGCAGTATTGGGCATTTTGTTTCCCTGATCCGTTCCAGCACCTGTGGCAGGAGTGAGACGGGGGGAAACGCGTATAGCGAGGAAGTCCCCAGGCTTACACCTGACCGGTACCAGTCGTTCGCCAACCAAGGTACCAGGGCTGTGACACAGTCCTGATTGACCTTGAGGCGCAATCGACCGGTTACCCATCCGCGTGGTACCCGCGCTTTCAACCAGAACTGCAGCGGGCGCATGCGGAGCAAGCCCAGCTGGAGAACTGATGATGCTGAGGCCATTCCTCTTCCGGTTGGAGCGCACGCTGGCGTGTCTGACTGCCGCTGCTCTACCAGCTCAGTTTTCTTGCATGAACTTATATTTTAATTTTGAGCTATCCGTTTTGGATTCAAGGGAGCGCCTGTCTACTTGAAGGCCTTTCGTCCGCTAAAATTATATTTTCTTCTGATGAGGATTGGCTCTTACTGGCTGGTGTAGGAAGGATTTTGGCGAGTGTGATCGACTACTCTCGGCTGGACGATCAGCTGTTAATCGCGGGGTTCGCCCGAACTTCCTGCCAACACTTCATCTCCATAAACATTGGCTTGCCGTGGAAGACTTTGTCTTGTGAGTGCAATATTGAATCGGCCGTCTCCGCCGGATGATCGGCTGTAAATCGCGGGATTTCCCGATCCACCTGCATACTCTTCATCTATACCATCGGCCTGTCGCGGAAGAGTCGCATAGACTCAGCTCTGCGCTCGGACGGTCCTGCTGCGGACTGGGATGCTACTGCCTTTCGGCCGGAGGATCGTATTGATGTGGATATTGCTCGATTTACTCGCCGGCCATCTATTACAACAGCGGCTTCACTGACGTGTGTTAGGACTTTAGACCTGGTGATGGTGGCGCTTCAGAGGATGCTGTCCTTCCTGCTCACTGTTCTGGCATGTCACAGCTGTTTTAATGTACTTTTCTACACTGCTGTTCCGACTCTTGATTATCATACAAGTATGGCTATCTTCTACTCATCTCTGGATCTGCATAAACTAAACTCAACATATCGTCTGCCTGTGGACATTTATAATTTCTGTGCTCACTTGAAAATTGTGCGCCGTCCTCGTTATGTCCACCGAGGATCCCGGCGCAGTTTCTATAAAGACGCACAGTTCACTTCTCTGGCAAATGACGTCATTCCAGTAATTTCATCCTGTCGGTCTTCCTCCAAGCCAGTCGCAAAGTTACGGTCAGTAAACCTGCTAAATCTTTGTTCTATCAAGATTTCATCTCCAAATCATGAAATAGCAGAATCTCAGACACTGAGGATGGCCTTGATAAACGCGAGGTCATTATCTAATAAATCGTTCATTTTAAATGGCTTTTTCACTACAAACTCACTGGACTTTCTATTTGTGACTGAAACCTGGCTGAAACCCGATGAATTCTCATCTCTTGGTGAACTTTCTCCCCCGGATTGTGCCTTTTTTACCACCCCAAGACTTTCCGGTCAGGGTGGGGGTGTTGCTACTGTTTTTAAAAATCATTTTAAAAACAATCAACTGCAAACGGATGTGTACTCAAGCTTTGAAGTACAGTTAATGAGAATTAACATAGGGAGTCCTGTATTATGTGCATTGATTTACAGGCCTCCTAAATTTAACAAAGATTTCATCCAACAATTCTCTGAGTTTCTTTCTAATATTGTATCCCGTTGTGATAGGCTGTTGATTCTATGAGACTTTAACATTCATATCTGTTGTCCATCTAAACCTTTGGTGAAAGAATTTTCTTGTCTTATTGAATCTTTTAACCTGTCACAATCAGTCTTTAGCCCTACTCATAATCTGGGTCACATTTTAGATCTGGTGTTGTCACATGGTTTTCCCGTAACAAATCTGAGAGTAGTTGATGCTGCTATCTCAGACCATATGCCAATTGTGTTTGAATCTGCTTGTGTTGTTCCCACCTCAACTCGCTCAAAGTCTTTGAACTACTCTCGTTTTATCCAACCTTCTACTGCCAGCTTATTTTCTGAGTACTATCAGGCCAACCTTGCGAATGTCATCCCATCTGACGAATTAAATACTGAAGAGATGGTGGAGGTTTTTACTAAAGCCTGCTCCATTTCTTTAGACGTTGTTGCTCCCCTTAAGCCCAGGAAAGCTAAGGGAAAGGGCCCCTCACAGCCTTGGTTAAATGATTTTACTCGCTCTCTTAGACAAGAGTGTCGTAAGGCAGAGCGTAAGTGGAAGAAAGATAAACTTCAAATTTCATATGAATGTTTAACTGCATGCTTAATCACTTACCAAAAATCAGTGAAAGAGGAACAATCCAAATTCCTCTCAAAACTCATCACAGAAAATGCAAACCGGCCGAGAATGCTGTTTAAGACAATTGATTCAGTGCTAAAACCATTACCAGCCCCTACTCTTGTTCTATCTCGAGAAACATGTGAGAACTTTTCACAGTTTTTTAATGAAAAAGTTTTGACGATCAAGGGTTCCATTAAGCCAGTAATATATACTCCACCTTTGACCTGCTCACCAATCGATTCACTAACTTGTTTTCACCCTGTTTCCTCTTCTCAGCTGGCTGATATTGTTTCTAGGGCAAAATGTTCCAGTTGTGAGTCTGATGTTGTTCCTACTCATCTCTTTAAGGAAGTGTTCGAAACTTTGTGCCCAGCTGTAACAGATATTATTAATAGTTCTCTAGCGACCGGAATTGTCCCTGCTAGTTTTAAACATGCTGTAGTTCACCCTCTGCTTAAGAAACCCCATTTGGATCCATCTCTCCTCAATAATTTTAGACCTATATCTAAGTTGCCTTTTATTTCTAAACTTTTAGAGAGAGTTGTGCATAGCCAGTTGAATGCCTATCTCAGTACATCCAATATTTCTGATACTTTTCAGTCTGGTTTTAGATCTATGCACAGTACAGAAACTGCTTTGTTGAAGGTCAACAATGACCTTTTGCAAATCCTCGACACCGGATCGCACGCAGTGCTTGTCTTATTAGATTTAAGTGCTGCTTTTGATACGATCGACCATAGTATCTTGCTGCATCGTTTGGAAAAAGTGGTGGGCATTCAGGGTGTTGCCTTGCAGTGGTTAGCCTCGTATCTCAAAGACAGAACCTTCTCAGTAAATATGGGGAAGTTTACTTCTACATCTGTTCCCCTCCTTTGTGGTGTGCCCCAAGGGTCCATTTTAAGCCCGCTCCTCTTTTCACTCTATATGTTGCCACTGGGTGCCATTTTTGAGAAACATAGGATATCCTATCACTGTTACGCTGACGATACACAGTTTTATCTACCGGCAAAAACTGATATGTCTTATCCCCTGGAAGCACTGTGTGACTGTTTTGAGGAGATCAAATGTTGGATGGCAAATAATTTCTTACAATTAAATGAAAGTAAGAGCGAAATTTTGACTTTAGGCCCCTCTAGCTTCTCATCTACTTCTAATTCTGGTTCGATCCCTGTCAGTGCTCGACCTCATGTAAGGAATCTCGGATTTACATTTGATTCGGCACTAAACTTTGATAAACAAGTCAGCTCAGTGGTAAAAGGCAGTTTCTTTCACTTGAGATCGATTGCAAAGGTAAAACATTTCTTGTCTCAGAAAGATTTAGAGATTGTAATCCACGCCTTCATTACATCACGGCTGGACTACTGTAATTCCCTGTACTGTGGTCTGCCTCAAACTAAAAATCTCTCGCCTGCAAATTGTTCAAAATGCTGCAGCGAGACTCCTGACCTGTACAAAAAAGAGAGATCACATTTCACCTATCCTAGAAACTTTACATTGGCTTCCGGTGAAGTTCAGAATCGATTTTAAAATAGCAGTTTTTGTGTACAAGGCGTTATCCGGTGTTGCACCAAAATACCTATCTGACCTTCTTACTTTGTACACTCCCCAAAGAACTCTCAGGTCTTTTAATCAGCTTCTTTTAACTGTCCCGCGCTTTCGCTGCAAAACCAAGGGTGGTCGGGCCTTCTCTGCTGCGGCACCTAAACTCTGGAACAGTTTGCCCTTCGCTGTGAGGTCTGCCCCGTCATTATCCAGTTTTAAATCGGCTCTTAAAACTTATTTATTCTCTCTGGCTTTTAATTAAGTCTCTTTTGATTGATTTTATATGATCTATTAAGTGGATTATATTGAGTGTAATCGTGTCTATAATTGTATTTTGTCTTGTCTATTCTAATGCTTTTTATTTGCACACTGTAGCTCTGTACAGCACTTTGGCGCAACTCTGTTGTTTTTAAATGTGCTATAGAAATAAAATTTGACTTGACTTTGACTTGACTTGATAAGACCCAGCATCCTTTGAAACTTCCTGAGCGGGGTTAAAGCGCCGCAGCGGAAAGACTTCGCCGCGCTCTGAACACTCAGCACGCGCTGCGGCGACAGCTGCGCTGTCATAGATAGTGAGTCCAGAACTACCCCCAGAAACGAAATCGTTTGACTGGGGATCAGTGAACTCTTCACTCAATTGACCGTGATACCAAGATTCTCGAGGTGATCGAGTAAGATGGCTCTGTGCTCTATGAGCTGAGATCGTGATTGGGCTAGGATTAACCAGTCGTCCAAATAGTTCAGCACTCTCATGCCTCTGTTTCTGAGAGGGGCGAGCGCTGCGTCCATGCACTTCGTAAACGAACGAGGTGCCAGGGACAAGCCGAAAGGCAGGACTGTATACTGGTATGTCTGACCCTCGAAGGCGAATCTCAAGTATCGCCTGTGGTGCGACGCTATTTGTATTTGAAAATACGCGTCCTTCAGATCTATCGACATGAACCAGTCTTCTCGGCGAACCTGCGCGAGAATTTTGCTGGTCGAGAGCATTTTGAAACTGCGTTTCGCTAACACTCTGTTCAGCCGTCTTAGATCCAGAATGGGTCTGATACCACCGTCCTTTTTGGGGACTAGAAAGTATCTGCTGTACATCCCCTGTTCGCTTTGCGCACGGGGAACATGTTCTATCGCCCCTTTGCTTATCAGTTTTGATATTTCGGCGCGAAGTAGGTGTGCTACTTTCAACGGCACCGAAGTTTCGACGCGCGCTGTAAAGCGTGGAGGGCGACGAAAAAACTATAGGGGAAGCCTCTCTTTATAATGCCTAAGACCCAGTCCGAAACCCCTGGAAGCGCTGCCCATGCTTCTGCATGGTTGGCTAAGGGCCGGATACAGAGCTCGCTCTGTTCGCCGTGCGACAGAGGTGCTACGGGACTCGCAAACGTAGGCGATTCGCCTGTGGCATTTGAGGCAGGGGGCGCGCTTAATACAGCGGGCGGAACGCTCGCCCTCGACCCCGCAACAGTGTTTAGCTGAGTGAGGGAGGGCTGCGAGAGTCCCGTGAGACTCATGTGTGCAAGTATATGTGGGCTGAGAGCGGGCACATTTACTGATTTGGGCGCGCCGCCTGTGTGAGCAGCGCGCGCGCTCACAGGTCTCGCTTTTACGGAGAGCCTGTGATCTGATAGACATAGTGTTCGTGGGCACTGGGCAGTGGGCACTTTTACTATGTTGGAAGCGCAATCGACCGGAGTCGATTTTATTCGCGCGAGCCCTAAATGTAGGGCTGTGCTTGTGTGTAACGATGGGCACGGGGGGGTGGGCATCGATACTACATTTATAGCACCATCGGCCGTGGCCGGGAAACCAGAAATCACACTCATTTTGGGATATATCTGGGTAGCCGTGAAAACGGCTTTTGTGTGCAGGCAAGCGGGCAGAAGAACAGGCTTGCGCTTTGCAGATAGCACTGGAACAGCCGTGAATCTTGGGGCTGAAACAGCGAGGCGATCCGGGATCCGCTGCGAGCGCCGTTTCTTTCGGCGCGGCATCGCGGCGGTGAATGCAGGCTTCGCGAAGGATGCCAGGCGGGTCCTCAGAGCCACCATCGGCAAAAGCTCGCAGTGAGGGCAGCCGCCGTCAGCGAGCGCGAGCGCTGCATGGTCCTCACCGAGGCAGGAAACACAGATGAGGTGGTTGTCTCCCTCGGCGAGTGGGGCTCTGCACGAGCCGCAGGAAGGCATCTTGAAAAAGACGCCGCTCTTTTAGGGGTGAGTGTAACTGATACACCACACGCACACACAGAAAAACAGAGCAATAATAGAAAGGATATGATGCGTCGGAAAGCGCAGTAGGTACGGCTGTAGAAGGCGGCGTTGGCCAGCAGCTTCGAGTGCTCGTCCCGCTGAGATGCTTGCCTCGACGACGCTTGCTTCCGTGATCCAGCGATGCGTGCGCTCCGCTGAAGAGAACAAAATTGAGTGAATCAGCCTTTTCGAGCTCCTTTTATAGGGATAAGCCACGCCCGTTTCGGCGGGAAGTGGCGAGGAGGGCGCGAAGCGCCCTCATTGGCCTGATGTTGCATCAGCCTGCGCTCGATAGGCTTATGCAGTTGCCGCAGAGCAGCCAATGAGCAGACAAGCCGTCTTGCTTCAGCTGTCTGCTGCTGCCGCAACGCGTTTTACATATATGAAAATTAAGGATAATTTTTTGCTTCAGTGTTTTCGTGAAAAGAGACTTTTCCCATAGCGTTTTTAGCAAAACGCAGTACGAGAGAACTCTCGTAAGAGAACCAGAAGTTCAAATCGGACGTTGATGTTTTTTTTCCCGTTTTTTTTTATTTGAAAGTTAGGCTAATAAACATGTTGCATTCGGCCATTGTGAAGCTATCTAGTCACGCCCTAGCAACCATTTAGAGCACCTTAGCAACAAGTCCCATAGACTTCCATTGAAAGAGATCAAAGGGATATCTCCGGACTGAATTGTCATAGAAACACAAGGGTGGTCTCGTTTGACTCGGGGCAGCAAACGGCCAATCATGAATCACGTCAACACTTCCTATTCCCTCCCTAGCAACCATTGTCGAGCACCTTAGCAACCAAAACCATAGAGGGATATCTTCCATTCTGATTGTCACAGAGACATGGGAGTTGGTTTATATCATTCATACTGACAAGTAGCTTTTGGAGTTTTATGATTGGCCGCTACCAAGCCACTCTCTAGCAACCAAACAGAGTACCCTAGCAACCATTTTGCAAGACCTATATCTCTGCATCAGAACATCATAAAAGAAGGGGTTAACACAAGTTTGACTCAGGGCAGCACACAGCCATTCATGAGACACCACAACATTTGCTAGCCCCGCCATAGCAACCATTGTCGAGCACCTTAGCAACCAAAATCCATAGAGGGATATATTTCATTCTGAATGTCACAGAGGAATGGGAGTTGGTTTATATCATTCACACTGACAATCAGCCTATGGAGTTTCATGATTGGCAGCTGCCAAGCCACTCCCTAGCAACCAAAAAGAGTACCCTAGCAACCATTTTGCAAGACCTATTTCTTTGCATCAGAACATCGTATAGAGATTGGGTTAGGGGTTGGCTCTTTTGACTCATGCTAGCAAAGAGGAATTCCAACATGCTACACATGCTAGCTGTGAATAGCTACATGCTAATAGTGATTAGGTAAGTGCTAAATCATGCCAAGAAAATGCTAAGAACTCCAATAGTAATCATCTGTGACAACTTCCAACCACTTAGTAACACCATAGCAACCACCCATAGTTTGAGTTTGGTTTAGACCAACTACTGAGGTTTATGGGATGTGTAAAAGGGAGTTTTAATTCATATCTTCTGTGTTTTAGGAGCCAGCCTGTGTGGGAGTACTTTCCTCTGGGGCCATCAAGTGTGACCTCCCGCCACGGTTACACATGCAATATGCATATTAAATATAAAGTTCCAAATGGCAAAAACAAAAACAAAATTTCAGGGTGACCTTTTTCTAAAACGATATTGAAATGAAAGTTCATTTCTTTGTTTATAGGCAAACGTTCATCGACTTAAAATGCAGGAACATGAAGTTGTAAAAAAGGTTATAACCCTAATCTACAACCTTTAACCAATTTATTGCATACAACACTTACAGTAAAGCATACATGTATTTCAAAGAATAAACTCAACTTGTCTATGTGTACATGTACACTGCAAAAAAATGCTTTCTTAATTAGTATTTTTGTTTTGTTTCCAGTCCAAATATCCAAAAATTCTTACATCAAGAAGCATTTACTAGAGAAGTAAAATGACATAAGAAATTCTATTTTGTTTTCAGATAAACAGAAAGTAATTTAAGTAATGTTTGCTTAAAACAAGCTAAATTATCTGCCAGTGCATGGGGTAAGAAAAATAATCTTGTTTTCCATTTGAATTAAGATATTTTTTCTTACCCCACTGGCAGATAATTTAGCTTGTTTTAAGCAAAAAATACTTAAATTACTTTCTGTTTATCTGAAAACAAAATATAATTTCTTATCTGAAAACAAAATATAATTTCTTATGTCATTTTACTTCTCTAGTAAATGTTTCTTGATTTAAGAATTTTTAGATATTTGGACTGGAAACAACACAAAAATAATAAGTAAGAAAAGCATTTTTTTTGCAGTGTAGTAACACAAACAACTGTAATGTGTGTTCTATGAGCACAATGTGTTTAACACAATTACAATTATGAAAATACAAAGAAATGCATACCTGACAGCGGAGAGACACACAGCAGTGTGTGAGTTCCCTGAGTGAAAAACTCAAGACACTCACACGCAGTGCTGCGTGAGGGTTTTCTGGTTACAGATTTCCAAACACTATTCTGCCAGTTTCCCTTAAATCCCAAGACCAGAAAAAAAGAGTTGTAAATGTTTATTACACAAATATTGTTGGATTTGTTGGACCTACTTTCGCACACCTGGTTTTGGGGTTGAGGAGCTATGATTATAGATATCTTGAAAGGACAGAACCAAAAAGGAGAACAGAATTCTTGTAATTGCTTATACTGACACTTCAAACACTGCAACAAAAAAAGAAGCTTTTTTTTTCTTGGTATTTTCTACATTTTCTATAAAAAAAATCTTAAATCTTAATTATGTGAACCAGCTTTCCGTTAGGGAAATGCCACTGTAGTGGCATATTTAGTATTTGTCTGCATAGGTTTCTACCTCGCTATACCTCACTGCCTACCCGCCACACCATAAGCTGCTTTATAGGGGTAGTTGAGCCATAGCCCTCATGATTCCTGCTGATCTATGAATCCTAGCAGCCTGGGTGTCGGCAACTATTAACTTTTCTCTACACTTCACTCAGTCCTCCTAACTTACTCATTTGTAATTTGTTGTTTTGTTTCCTGATTTCGCTCTCTAAGAGCCTTATGTATCTATGTAGTGCCGGCCCGAGCCTTTTGGGGGCCCTAAGCAGAATTTGATTTGGGGGCCCCCTACCAACACGCGGAGTCACCTGTGCTGTGCTTGACAATTATTGACACAATGTCACTCTATAATGTTACATTATAAATTAATACAATGAGGTTATGTATTAATACAAAATAAATACTTAATAAAAAATAGATATACTTAAATTAAAATGTTTTAACTTTTTCTTTACTCTTTTACTAACTCTTTGAAACTTCTGAAAACAAATTGTCACAAAACATATAAAAAATTATAATTTGCAAAATATCCTCAAACGTTTTGCAACACTTTGCAGTTTGAATGATGTCTTGTATGAACATGACGGAGTATGTTTTTATATTTCCACTGTTCGATCGCGTCCGCGCCTCACACACACACACACACACACACACACACACACACAGACACACAACATAGCATTGCAATGATATCGCAGCCTGTTCGTTATAGCCGTAATAAAATATAATAAAAAAATAGTCAACCTAACATATAAAAATTACACTGCTCTGTTTAAATAGTCAGTAGTAGCCTAATTCGTACCATTCAGCGCTGCGCAGCGTAAGCACCGCTCCACTGTGATGTTTCTAAGCACATTTTTGCGCATGTGAAGAGAATGATTTTTTCCCTCGATTGGATTTCAAGCACATTTTTGCGCATGTGAAGAGAATTATTTTTTTCTTCGATATTGGAACGTGGGTGAAGTACAAAGAAGCCTATAATAAAGAATAGTTTGCCATCCAAATCCATCGCGAATGTTGAAACATTTTGATTCTAATGAGAGAGATACGTGAGCCCAACGCCGCTTTCAATTTCGCTTTAAATTAATTCGTTTTGGCTTGTTTATAGTTATTTTTTACCCTTGTTCTGTTCTGAATATCATTAAACTTAAAGGATAAATCATTGATCAAATCAAATTTTTGTGACATGGCTTAACATTACCGTGACTTTTCGCACTAATTGTCTATGCACGCAAGGTTATGCGCATGACTCAAACACTGGCAGTCACAGCACCAGTTGTAGGCAGTACTGATCATGAAATCAGAATTTTCTTGTCTTGAATTATTAATCCATTCATTCATTTATGTCTTTTGTTTAAGTTAATTAATATGTAAAAAAAAAAAAAAAAAAAAAAAAAAAAAAAACCTCGCTTCGGGGGCCCCCTGGTGGCGAGGGGGCCCCAAGCAGCCGCTTAGTTCGCTTATGCCTCGGGCCGGCCCTGTGTGCGTGTGTACAAAACAAATGCGTATATGTATATGCATATATAACTGAAGAGTTCAGATGCAAGTGCCATCTGAAATTTTCTTCTAGAATGGTCATTTTTATCAAGCTTGTATATTTAAGTTCAGTAATTTCACTTAAGTGGCAATGAAAATTACCTATTAATTGTCATTTAAGTGAAATTACTGAACATATACGAGCTTGATAAAAATGACCATTCTAGAAGAAATTTTCAGATGGCACTTAGAGGCTTTTGCATCTGAACTCTTCATATATATTTGTCTGGTAAGTGATTGACTTATTTTTATTTATTTATTTATTTATTTATTTATTTATTTATTTATTATATATATATATATATATATTTTTTTTTTTTTTTTGTGTGTGTGTGTGTGTGTGTGTGTGTGTGTGTGTCTAACTGGCTACCGGGGTTGGGGGGAGGGATATGGGATGAAACTACAAAAAGACATTTGTTTTGAAGAATTGTTCATTCTGAAAACACAAAATGGAGACTTATATTGTATTATGCTGCAAGTATTGTTTGAATGCTGTATCCAATAAAAATATATGAAAAAATAAAAATAAAAATCTTAAATCAAGATGAATGTACAAATTAAGTAAAGTGGCATAAGATATCATGTCTTGTTTTATGGAGAAAAAAAAGTAAGTATTAATTCAATCAGAAACAAGATTATTTATCATACCTCACTGGCAGATAATTTTGTATCTTGATTTAAGAATTTTTAGATATTTGGACCAGAAACAAGACAAGTAAGTAAGAAAGAACAGGGTCTATAGATTACTATTAACTAGAGTGATCATATAAAAACCTTTAAGTTAAAGAATATTAAATCCATGTCATACAGGCTACAGATCTGGTAATAAAACAAATAGCTTCCTCAAAGCGGTTAGATGTGATATACAAAACCATGGTTGGTGTACACACCTTCCTGGTTGGTGATTTTCACATAAACCTCTGTGCAATAATTGTTAACCTCTTTCACAGAAGGCCGCCCTTCCCCTTTTTACAAGATTCGCTTTCTTGTCACAAGATGCTTTATACCTCACTGGTACAGGTTGTTTCTGGAAAAATATAATTTTAAAGTATTAAACATGAGATTTAAAAATCATAGGAAATCTTGAAAATAATCTCCATTTCAGTGGCCCTTTTTTTGCTGATCTATCTAGGACAAATAACAAATTGTCCTCATAAGAAAGAGCTGGTATTGAATAGCTTACTAAAGCAGGATGTTGGAGAACTACAGGCTTGTTCTGCTATTATCCAAGGAGACATGGACGGAGTGGACAAGGACATTTTCGGGAAGCTCTTGGCCTCAAAAAAAAAGAGGAAATTCCTGCTGTCCGAATCATTCTATCTCAACGCAACCAAGGATTGTCCATCCTACATCCGAGACAGAGGGTTCCTGATGTTTTCTCTCAGTAAAGAGGAGCGAGATTTCCCCATTGCTTACTCAATGGTGATCCACGAGAAGATTGAGATGTTTGAAAGGCTCTTAAGGGCCATTTACACTCCTGACAATGTGTACTGTGTTCATGTGGACCAGAAGTCACCTGAGATCTTTAAAGAAGCAGTTAGGGCCATTGTGTCCTGCCTGACCAACGTGTTTGTGGCCAGCAAACTGGAGAATGTGATCTACGCTTCCTGGTCTCGAGTTCAAGCGGACATCAACTGCATGCAGGATCTGCTCACGTCACCTGTCCAGTGGAGGTATCTGCTCAACACCTGTGGCAGTGATTTCCCCCTTAAAACCAATGGAGAAATTATTCAGTCTTTAAAGTCCCCATGAAATCAAAATTGACCCTATTTACTTTGTTAGCGCATATTACTAGTCTTGTGGTGAACAATTAATCCGTGCAAGAAAATATTTTAAAAAAAAATTTTTTACCATGGTAATCTTTAATCAAAATCTGAAAATGCCCCTCCCCTCTGCATTGGAGGACCTTCTCTGATGACGTAGGTTTGAGGAATTGGTTTGGGCAACGCGTAACCACTCCCCTCAAACCGTTAGTCTGCTATGAGCAGAGATGGAGAGGAGGAGTGCTAGAGTAAAACCCTGCCCTCTGTTCAATATTCCTTTTCACTGGGAAATACGTCATAACACTGGAGAAAAGTCGTTTGCAACTTCCGGTTCACGGGGACTTTAAAACTCCTGAACGGAAAGAACAGTTTGGAGTCCGAGACCGTAAACTCCAAAAAGGTGCGCTGGCAGTATCATTACAATGTTACGAATGTTGTGACTCGGACCAATGTTACAAAGTCACCCCCGCCAATACAGAGCCCTATGTTCTCAGGAAATGCTTACTTTGTGGTCTCAAGAGAGTTTGTGGATCACATCTTCAAAACCAAAGAGATTCAAGATTTCATGGAATGGGAGAAAGACACATACAGTCCAGATGAGCACATGTGGGCTACGTTACAGCGGATGCATTCAGTACCAGGATCCAACCCTCCAAACAGAAAGTACGAGCAATCAGACATGAACTCAATTGCTCGTCTAGTGAAGTGGAGCTACCATGAAGGAGATCTAAAGCGTGGGGCTCCCTACCCACCATGCACTGGGACGTACAGACGGGCAGTGTGTGTCTATGGAGCTGGGGACTTGAAATGGATTGTGAGGCAACACCATCTTTTGGCAAACAAGTTTGATCCAGAAGTAGATGATGTAGCAATCAAATGTATGGAGGCTTTTTTAAGGTACAAAGCTATTTATGGTCGATCATTAATAACAGTTAAAAAATCGGACATTATTTTATGATGTTTTAATGACAGGTACAGCATCTATTTGTATATTTTTCTAAATATTATAGGAATCTTTTTATGGATATGAATGTAAATGTAATAAAGTATATTATAAACATTTATATATTTGAAGTTGGTCATATTAATAGGATGATGCAAATCTTCAAATACTTTCAATTAAATTAGTCATTTGTGTTTAAAAATGATTTGTACGCTTTAGAGAAGCTCTCTTTGTGTTACAATTAATACTTCATATAAACCAACAGATTTGGAAATAACTTAACATCAATAGATCATTACTTAGACTACCTATAGTTAGAAAATGAAACCTTTCTCCATATAAATATTGATGTACAAGTAGAATCAGAAAACAATGAGTTAATGAAAACTACACTCTTCAAGTGGAAAAGCAGAAAACCCTCTCCGTTTCACAATGGTTAATTTAAATGAAAAACAAAAAAACAAAAATAAAACTAACAAAAACTTAATGTTGGAGAATTACAGTTAGAGCCCATCACGAGCCCAGTGTGCTCAATAAAGACCAGGAGTCAAAGTAACGAGAGAGAGTTTACTAAAGACAAATTTCTCCAGACTTCCAAAGGTCGTAGAAATTAGTAAGAGGATCCAGGCTTGAACTAACTTAGGATACAGAAACACATGTACTTTTACCCTCGTGAAAAATAAATATACTGAAATGTATTTTAAATATATTTATTTTATGCTAAGTATACTACAAATACATTTACATATTTATGTACTTAATATAAATACCCTGCAATTGTATTTTTTATATATTAAACTGGTATTCTTAAAGTCTGCTTAATTGGAACAAGTATTTTTGTATGGTCCAAGATATTCTTGCGTATATTTTATTGTGCTAAAGTGAAACTATTGCAAGTATACTTAACGTACACTTTAAATATCTTGCATTTAAATTATACAGTGATCATACTATCCTTACTATTAGTGATATTAAACGCATTTTAGGCTTAATATTAAGAAATGTGCATTGTGCAATAAAGAAGAACTCCAAATAAAATATTTATATCAGTAAGTATCAAGCAATATGTCAGTAAATATATTTATGGGTTTGTAGTATAGTTAGTATGGAATAAAATGTAGGCCTATTTTAAATACATTTTGGCATAGGTTTTTTTCACTAGGGCAGACTCTGCATTCATTGCCTCTGGCATGTTTTCTCACCGTCACACACCTAACTCTTAAGAAAATCCAAAGTTACCAAAACTCATAATTACGAGTTGTGCTGATGTTCATGTGCATTTTATCTCATAAATACATTCTTTCTGACATGACTTGAAAACACTGTAACTGCCGAAGCTAAACCTTGACCCTCATTGGACTGCCCCAACGTCCTACCATTGTTTGAACCAGAAGTTGACACGTCAGACCGCTATGCTTGATCTATGTTTCGAACACATCATAAAGCCAATACCATCACACTCACCAACAGTCGGTTTTGCTGTACTTTTGCTAAACAACCTAACTCGCTAGAGTGCACACTATTGGGAATCTGTGTTGCAGATTTGGCACATTTGTCAGAAGGAAACCTTTAGAGTCTAGAAACTTATTGCAGCTAAACAAGTCTCACCATGTATTTCAAATCTGAGAATGATGAAATAATTTTTTAGATGAAGTCTTTTAGAGACTTTCTTTTTGTGTAAACCAAAGAAAATGTGAGGTATGAACTGAAACATCTAGTTTGTTTCTGCTAACAGATGCTATAATGGCAGACTTTCCAAACACAACTTTTGCCTACAGCGCAAATGTAAGTTACATTCAACAACTTAAATAATTTTATTTGCAAATTGCTCAAGAACTTCTTCAGTAATTTATTTTTGATGAATCCTGTTGACATGATTAACAGTACAATTCAGTGAACTGTATTTGAGTTCTACACTGTAAAATAGAATCAGTAAGACTTACTTTAAAAAAACCATGCAAACCGATTGACTAAAAAGCAAAAACCAACAAAAAAAAAAACAAGTGAAATAAGAATAGTATGTTGTACTGACAAATGTTTCGTTAGTGTAGTTCAGTTACACAAGAGTTCTAGTTCTTTACTTATATAAAATGTAATTGTAACCATTGTTGTGGTTTGCATGCTGAATGTTGAAGTCTGTGTGTGAATAAGGCATGGTCGTCACCCCCCCTGAAGTGGAGTACTTTCCATAAGATCATCTCTCAATGCAAATCAAACCAGCTATTAGGCTGACTGAAATAAAACCATGCCAATCTCTAGGTATGGTGAAGGCTATGTGATGATGTGGGGCTATTTTAATTCCAAAGGCCAAGGGAACTTTATCAGGATGCATAGTATCCTGGATCCATGAAGTAACTGGCCTTTAAAAATAAAAATCTGCCTGCCTCTATGGGAATTTAACATAGGGGTGTCCAAACTTATGCACCCTCTATTTTAAAGAAGAACATTTATTTATTTGTGATACATTATTCATTCACAAAGAAAATTGGTGTCCTTAAAGGTTGGATTTTTCCTAATTTTTTTAATTAAGGCATTAAGTTAAATTTCCAAAAGATGATTTTTTATTCCTGTTTTTAGTCAACTTTAGCATGGGTGTCTAAACTTATGCATTGCACTGTATTTATCATAACCAGATTATATGTGGTTTCACATACCTAGAAATCTATTAAAAAAGTAGGAGGGCTTGATTTTCTTTTGCAATGTGATTTTGAGGTAACCAAAATTCCTATTAAATTATCAAACTTCCACAAACAAATTCTCCAATATTGGAAAATGATATTCACCCATAACTTTTCTCCACATAGATCCACCTTATGGAACAATAGGGTCATTATCAATAGGAAATAATTGTTCAGGTATGATTGGTATGAAAAGGGCATTGTGTTTGTGAATGGTGTTATAGATGATAATGGTAAATTCTTGGAATATAAAGATTTCTTAGACAAATATAATTTAAACTGTACAAATAGAGAATACAATAAGATCTGTAAAGCAATACCTGTACCATTACTACAGTTAATTCAAAGCACATTGTTATATACAAGAATAAGACCCTTACCAACATTACCAAATTTAGTTATTAATGATTGTGCTTTAGTTGACAATAAATGTAACAATAAATATATTAATGATGCTTTGAAATCTAAATTGTTTTTTGTTTTTAACAGAGGATTGTGTGTACAGGTTCCGAATATGGTTGCATTGTCCATAGAAAAACACATTTTAAATTCATTAAATGACCCATTTTCCCAAAAGTCAAAAAGACTCACTTTAAAATAATCTATAAGATATACCCGTTAGCTGACTTTCTTAGAAAAAGATTCAAATTTGATGTAGACCCTTGTGTATTTTGTGAGATGGCTGATGAAACTCTGGAACACATGGTTTTTTTTTTGCCCAGTGTCCAATAGCTTCTGGTCCCAGCTACATAATTGGCTGTCACTTAAGATTGATAATATCCCTACTCTCACCTTGCCACACATCCTCTTTTATATGGATAATGTAGCTTCATCAGTATCAGATTTAGTCAAAATGATTATTCTTATGGGTAAATATCATATTCATTGCAGTAAGTGGAGATGTTCTAAGCCTTCCTTTGTTTGGTTTATAAATGATTTGAAATAGTTTTTTTTACCTCACTGAAAAAGATAAAATCTACTAAAATCGCAAGGAAAATGTGTAGTGACATATCTAGGAAACATCTCGGGTTACTATTGTAACCCTCGTTCCCTGAGTAGGGAACGAGACACTGCATCGATACTCGATGCTTTGGGGAATGCCTTCGGCATGAAGCGTCTGAAGTCAACTATGGAATTATTCCAATCTCGATTGGTGTAGCATCATTACGTCACTCGTGACGTCGCATGTGACGGTGATCCGGAAGCTATAAAGGGTCACAGGAACCAGGAAATGTTAGCTTCTGATTGGTCAAAGCAAATCGTTCTCAGGAGCGCGAAAAGTGTGGCCGAGGGATGCAGCGTCTCGTTCCCTACTCAGGGAACGAGGGTTACAATAGTAACCCGAGATGTTCCCTTTCGTAAGGGAACTCCCGCTGCATCGATACTCGATGCTTTGAGGAACGAATACCCACGCTGCCACACTGAGAGAAATACGCCCTGGTGTGAAGCATCTGGCACACTCACGGACGATAGGAATGAGTAGAGGGCAGATCCAAACTAGCTTGTCATAAGATTTGGTGTAAGAAGGGGAGGTCTGGAGCCGGAGGCTCAACTGACCCCATGGATGGGAACCCCAGACAGTAGAAAGTTTTAGATGAGGGGTGAAGGCAAAAGCGCACCTCATACTTCAGTTATGAGAGGTTTCTGCAGATAACCAACTGTCTAATTGATAAAGGGGAATAGCTCCTAGCCCTTGATACATAACTAGATGGCTTGACTCCTCCCAGCCCGAGGCCTAACATAGGGACCTCCAAGGCTATGACATTGACCATCCGACATATGCGATGGAGGATGGAATACCTGAAGAATCATGATATTGCCTACAGGCACCTCAGTGCAGAGGCAAAAATAAGGTAGAGTGGCTCCCATGCTATCAAGTAAGAGGGGGAACCACCGCTCTTCCAGGGAGTAGGACAAGCAGGAAGCAGACTCAATAGATTCTTATATATACTGATATCTCATATATCTCATCCACAGGACATGATGGGTGCCAGGGATAACCCGTCAGCCTGATGCCAATAGGCTGGATGACAGGATTCATCCTCCAATCTACAGGAACATGGAGTTTTTGTGGGAATGTCCCTACATGCTCACCCCTATAGGCTTGTGGAGGGCACCGGGGCCGCCACAGAGGCCCTATGCATGAACGGGAGATCCCGTTAGAGAACAGGATGGAACGCCAGTACTGAAGCCAGTGGGCAGTAATTAACTGGGTTCAATGCCATCCCTAACAAATGTTTAGTTCCTAGTAGAGTGGGGTTCTAGAATGGGTGACCTAACCACCTCGGTGGAAAGGGCAACCTATTTTTTGGGTTGGTCCCCCAGGGGCCAGACCCATAGTCTCCATAACTCCGGCCGTGGATGAAATATTGTACCACTGACCTGGGAAAGAATATCTCTCCTAATAGGGACTCGCCAGGGAGGACTCTCCAAGAGACTAATAAGGTCCGAGAACCAAATTCGAGCCGGCCAGTAGGGAGCTACAAGGAGTAAGCTCACACCGTACCTCCTGACCCTTTCCAGAACCCCAGGGAGCAGAGCGATCGGGGGAAAGGCGTACATGACCTCGGCCACATCTGTACCATGGCATCCAGGCCCAAAGGAGCTGGATGTGAGAGAGAGTACCAGAGCAGGCAGTGAGAGTTCTCATGAGAAGCGAACAGGTCAACCTCCGCCTGGCCAAACTCTCTCTATATGAGCTCAACTACTTCAGGGTGGAGCCGCAATTCCCCGGGCCTCAGCCCCTGCCTCGACAGGAGGCAGTCTGCTCCCACATTATCAACCCCAGGAATATAAATGGATCTAACAGAGAGAAATTTATCCTGGGACCAAAGAAGAATCTGATGCGCCAGTCTAGAAAGAGGGCGCGATCTCAAGCCTCCTTGGCGGTTGATATAAGAGATCACCGACATATTGTCTGTCCTAATAAAAACATGATGGCCTCTGAGGTCTACAAGGAAGTGCCTCAGGGCAAAAAATACAGCCAACATCTCCAAGCGATTAATATGCCATGAGAGATGATGGTCCTTCCAAGTACCTCGGGTGTAACGGCCCTCCATAACCGCACCCCAGCCCATGAGTGACGCATCCATGGGGAGTCTTTCTCTGACATGGTGCTCCCATAACCAAGCCTTGAAACAGGAAACATGGTTTCTTCCACATGACGAGAGAACGAAGGCATCTGTGCGTAACTCTGATCATGCGAAAGGGGTTCCCCAGCAGAGAAAACCCCTTGGTCCTGAGCCACCACTGCAAGGCCCTCATATGGAGCAGACCAAAAGGCACTACAGTGGAAGTGGCAGCCATAAGGCCCAAAACTCTTTGAAAGTGTTTGACAGTGATGGCCTGGCCTAATCTAATACTCTTCATTGTGTCCCACTCCAGAGTCCCACTCTACTCCCAGGAACGTAGTCCTCTGAAGAGGAGTTAAGGAACTTTTCTTCACATTGAGTCTCAACCCCAAGCACCTCAGATGACGCAAAACAACATCTCGATGTTGAACTGCCAGCTCTTCCGACTGAGCCAAAATGAGCCAGTCATCTATATAATTTAAGATACGGACCCCCTGAAGTCTCAGTGGAGCAAGGGCCGCATCCATACATTTAGTGAAGGTGCGAGGAGATAAGGCTAGGCCGAAAGGAAGAACCCTATATTGATAAGCTTTTCCCCCAAAAGCGAATCTAAGGAACCTCCTATGATGTGGGATGATGGAAATATGAAAATATGCATCCTTAAGATCTATCGTTACAAACCAGTCCTCGGTTCTGATTTGTTGAACGATCATAGGTATAGTTAACATTTTGAACTTGAATTTCCTCAAAGATTTGTTCAATACCCTAAGATCTATAATGGGACGCAGCCCACCATCCTTTTTTGTAACTATGAAGTAACGGTTGTAGAACCCAGACTCCCTCTGGTGGGGGGGCACATATTCTATGGCCCCCTTAGCTAAGAGGGTCTAGACTTCATGTTCCATCACCTGATCCTGGTCAGGAGATACCAGCGTGTGAGTAACACCACTAAATCTAGGTAGTCTTTACTGGAACTGGATTCTATATCCTTTTTTGAAGACCCTTCCAGGTGTCTAAATAATCTACTAGGGGGAACAGTCTCTCAGGGCTGACCTCAGGTGTTGTATTTATTTCTTTGGTAAACTGAAGCAATTTTCTGGCAGGAACTAACAGAATAATTTTTTCTACAGGCCTCGTGAGGGGTAGCGAATGTGTCAGGCCATAGAAGTTATAGGAACACTGTGTGCAATACATTCGCTGGAAGTCGATGCATCCCGAGGCGCACTTGACGGTGGGAAGCAACATCGATTTCCTGAGGGCTCCATGGAGCGAAGTTTTAAAATACCCGGAGGGGGACGCCCTCAGAGGCCTGAGCATCATGTCAAGGCCTCTTAGCCGAAGCCTTCCTTGCCTGAATAACAGTCCTCAGATCTGTTTTCGGCTTAGAAGGCTGAGGGTGTTGCCTCTGGCTCCAGGCCTTTTGTGGTGGAGCACGAGAGGCAACACTCTCCTTCTGCCTCAGCAGGTGTGAGGAGCTGGCGGCGGCCTCATGGGACTGCCCTCTTGAGACTGCCCTCCTGAGCTCTTTAAATGCGGCTGACTGTCGTTTTACCTCCTGAAACCTATCGACGACGTTATTGGCTCCGTCGCCGAAAAGAAGACGCACACTGCCTGAACAGCTTATCTTTATTCGCCATTATATTTTACTTTCAGAGTGACAGACAACACCAAATAAGACAAACAGGTTGACACAGAACGCTTGCTGAACACCAGAAGCTAACATTTCCTGGTTCCTGTGACCCTTTATAGCTTCCGGATCACCGTCACGCGATGTCGCAAGTGACGTAATGACGCTACACCAATCGAGATTGGAATAATTCCATAGTTGACTTCAGACGCTTTAAGGCATTCCCCAAAGCATCGAGTATCGATGCAGCGGGAGTTCACTTACGAAAGGGAACTACTGATTCTCTTTCCCCTATGAGAGTTTTGTATGTTGCTGTTTTTTGTCAATAAAAAAAAAAAAAGTATTTTACTTCTGAACGGGTGACCCACGTGACGACCTGACGTGATGTCAGCGTCTTGAAATTAGCAGTTTTTTAACCATGCAAGTATTAAAGCTGATGTGTAAAGACTATAAATGGATATTAAAGGCAATACATATAGATATTGTACACCTAAAACAACACTAAAACATTTTTTCCTGAATCCTGTGCTTGTGAGGCAAGCCTATGTGTTTTACTTTCAAAGAGCAGAAATACTGTAGCCTACATACAGACATTCAATAGTCTTAATTGTGACCTGTAAATCTACAGTTTAAAATATTTGCAGATAATAAATGTTATGAATTTAAGACCTATTTATGCGTCTTTATTGTTTGTGTTTATTTGTAAATAATGCTCTGTTATGCTGAGAATAAGAGTTTCTGTGTTGGAGTTTTGAGGGTCACCTGTGGATTGTAGTGGATTGAATTGTAGAGCACCTCCTAGTGCTCCAATAATAGGATATTCCAGAAACAAAACAAAAAAAAGCTACTACACTTTACTGTAATATAAATATTGTTACTGAATGTTTTATATAACATAATTAAATAATTAATTTACTTTTCCAACAAAGTAACACAGAAAAGTGTATGACAGAAAAATTTAACACTTGAAACAGAAAAGGCAGTACAATTTCTGAGCACAGTGGTGACTGGGACACTTGATGGCGAAAAGTGTGAGAAGACATAGAGGCTAGTCTATTCAATTACACAAGATGTGTGTCGAGCAGCAACTAACAGCAAGTGGAAACTCCCAAAGCACATCCTCCTATATGCTACACTTCGACACCTCTATCGAAGCAAACAGGTGAGTTATAAGTTAATTTACTGCTTACGAGCTCCTACATTGTCAATGCTGAACTCTTTTTAAAGGTCCTGTTCTTCGTGATCCCATGTTTCAAAGTTTAGTTAGTGTGTAATGTTGTTGTTAGAGTATAAATAATATCTGTAAAATTATAAAGCTCAAAGTTCAATGCCAAGCGAGATATTTTATTTAACAGAAGTTGACTACAAAAAACGGCTGGATTGGACTACACCCCTCTACTTATTTCATTAATGACATCACCAGAACTGTGTTAGACTAACCTCCGCCCACAGGAACACAGGCATATTGATGGCGAAATGTCAACAGACGGTTGATGTTTATCTATAATCGGATACCGCAAAAGTTTAATTCGAAGTTGTTAGTTTGCTCTGTCCATTTCACCACGGACTGTTTTTCTAACCTGGGATAATATCAAGCAGGCTTCTCTCAGCGTTTCATACTGACGAAGGGGACAATTTCAACTATATTCCAGCAAGCGGTAAGTACAAGTAGTGATTTAATATGGAAGTAGCGATCAACTTCACATCGTTTCTCTTAGTAGGATGAAAATAATCTTACTTAAACTGTGAGTAATATACAGAAAGCGATCACAGAACAATCCCTTTCCAATCGCCCAAGCTGTCAATCACACAGCGCGAGTTTATATGAACACTTGCATGAAATCAATGATGCTGTTACACTGCACAACGAAGCTATTATTATATGCCTCATGTTTGCATTGGTGAAATCATTAGTGAGTGCAGAAACTGTGTTGCAATGATAAGATCTTTTTTCACGCGATCAACAGGCTGTCATCTGCTCAATGCTCATCATCACTGCAATTTTTTATGTGATTGAAATAGATCTAAATACTTAAAAAACTTCTCACGATTCGTTAATCCCAATAGCTTTAATAGTAAAAACGTATAATAGCTGTAATAGTAAAAGTTTTCCAGATGTCCCACATGTAATGCCAGATATTTCATATGCAAGCATTTCAGCCAATCACAGCAGAGGGCGTTTACACTGAAGTCTCACAGCAGACACGCCCCTTCAAACAGGGTGTTCAAACCAGGGAATGAAATCAGGCTAGGAAATATGCCTTTTATTTCTAAATTATAAAAATTTTTGATCTAAAAAACATACTAACATTATAAGGGCACCCCTGGAAACATGATAAAATAATAAAAATAATCCATGGAATGGGACCTTTAATAGAGGTATTTGATTTTGATATTTACTAAAGCAATTTTCTGTCTTTGTAGCTCACAACCATTCTTTCATGACTAGGACACTCAGAAACATATGACTTCAGTATGGAACTTGAGACAGCAATGGCCAAGGCTTTTGATTACATTTCCACCCACCTGACCCCTCAAATCATCACCGGCGAGGGAAAAACTGTTTTTCACAGCGAGTGGGACAATCTGAACAGAATCACAGCCAGTGTTCATGGCTCAAATGTTGTAAACAGCACCAGGGGAATCATGATTCAAGAGGTGAAGGAGAGCCATGTGAGCACCAAGAAGAGGACCCTTCCTCTCTATGACAGGTCATCCAAGATGAGAAGCCTTAAGATCACGCCTCCCGAAATGCTCCCAGAGCTGGCATTCAAAAGAGCTGGCCCCAATTTCCCCAACAATGCCAACTTTACCCCTCCTGCTGAGGACCAAGAGTCATATGATGCCTCAATGTTGCAGTACAACACCCATCTTCTCTGCAGATTGTTAAGCAGCCAGGGCAAGCAGCAGGTGCCTGGATGTGGTAGTTTTATTTCAAGCACAAGGAAAGTGCCTCCTAGGAAATCTACAATTGAACAACTTTTACACCCCCATCAACCAGCCCATTACAGACAATGCAGTAGTGTATGAGATACTCAAGAGGTCCGAGGCAGCAACGGAGGAGGTTGGACAGCCATACACTATCAACACGTTTGACCTGGGAGTGGTCATGAAGGCCTGTCAATAGTATGGAAGAATGAGGAGGAATTCAGTAAGCATGTGATCCTCGTTGGCAAGTCACTGGGCCCTGACTACTGTAGCACCCTGCTGGGATTCTATGTCTTTACTGGGGAGGACTATACCAGCCCTTTTAAATGTAACGGAAACGTGAATCACCTGAAGAAGCAACAGCAGAATCCTAAACTCCACAATGCTTTCAGGCAGCTTGGCGCAGACTGGCTGGTCCCATATGAGCTTCAATATGAGATGGAGAGCTTCACATGCATCATGTATGGCCAAGCACGGATGACATCAGTTGATGCAGTACGAGCCAAGATGCTGAGAAAAATGGTTGGTGCTGACAAAGTCCTGGACTCAAAGTCAAAAGTAGACCTGGAACGCCTGCCACCCACCAAAGTCTGTCTCATCCCACATGTACAGAGAGCCAACTACAGAGTTGCCTGCTATAAGAGAGCAGACGAGGCAATAATGGAGAGCCCCAAACCATATGATCCAGGCATGGGCAAGGAGAAGACAGGAGATGAGGAGGTGTTGGAACCTTTTTGGAAAATTGGACCAACCCTCCCTCCTTCTCTTGTTGAAGTACTGGCTCAGAGAGCAGAGTCAGAAGAGCAGGCAGCTCTTGACAAGTTAGCTGATCCCAACAACAACAACTTGTCTGTGGGTGAAGAGGATGGAGAGTATGAACATAATGATGAGGATGAAGTGCTGGAAGAAACAGACTTAGAAGATCTCTTCAGTGATGATGAGGAAGATGAGTAGTTTAGGTCAACTTTTATTATTTATTATTTTTTAATAATATATGTTGTCAAATGTCAAAAATAACCATTCCATTAAATTTCTGGGGTCAGAATTGTATATAAAAATGTGTCCATTTTTCTCTGTAAGTGCTCATCTGCTTTTCTGTAGTATGCATTATTGCTATGGTATTTACTGTGTTTGATAATATCATTTATTTCTTTTAATATCAGTCTAATGCATTAAGCCATGTTAGCGTTTCAGAGCGTCCCCGGGGACATGGGTTTCGTGACATCATTGCGTACAATATAAATCCCATTTCATTGGCTAGGCGCCAACCAATAAAACGGCTCCTTTGAACCCCCCGGCTCCTGCCCCCCTTTCTCTTTCACCGCCACTGAGTTGCAAGTGCACAAGTTAGTTTTGCACCTAATATATCGCGAAAAGAGTAACAAAAGTCAAGGTGCGAAATTTAAAATTGCAGTGACAGATTTGAGAAGTTGCAAGTGCCTAATTGAGGTTGTGCTGCGAAAGTGAATGTAAGATTAAATGCAAATATATATTACTTATATTATAAGTTTGTGTCTGTCATTGTATTTCTGTGAATAGCATTTTACGCATTTGCGTCTACTTGTCTGCAGCTTCAAATTCACAATACAGGTTTGTGACTATTGTCTGCGATTGCAAATTTCAACATTCAACTTCAGATTTTTATTTTACAGCTTTTCACATTGGAGCTGTAAGTGTAAATGTTCACGTACAAGTACGAATATTTATTATACAAGTTCTCAAATTCACATCTACATGTTCTCGAGTTTTGCTACTCTTTTAACTTCATATGTCAGCGCTCTCCATGAAGCATTTTCTTACCGTGCTGCGTGCAGCCTCATGTGTTACAATAAACAACTCAGCCAGTGATAGTTTGTTATTTATCCTCTAGAGGGCGCTCTTGCTCTGTATAATGCCAGCAGTCTCTTCTCAGCGCTCTCATGTAATGACTGTGCACAATTCTCAGCTGCTGCAGCAATGGACGCAACCCGGAAAAACTATCGGTATGGATTTTTGTTGTGGGCCCGGGTCAGACAGTGTTTGAGTGCGAGGTCTTGGATGGAAGGCAGTGAAAAGCCGAGGATCTTGCCGTGGTCCTCACCACTCTCTGTATAGACTTCCAGTCTGTGGCTTTGCAGTCCCCAAACCAGACAGAGATGTATTTTTGAATATATGCAAATATTTGAAATTGGCCCAATAAATATATTTCATACTTATATTTCATATATTTTTGTTATATTTTTCTGTATGGGTCCCCAAAAGTGTCAAAAATATATGTGGCATATATTCCAAATACATTTAAATATATTCTGAAATATAACAAAAATATATGAAATATAAGTATGAAATATATTTATTAATATATTATATTCAATTTCAAATACTTGCATATATTTCAAAATATATTCTGAAAATATATTTCAAATATATTTCTTTTGTGTATGGGCAGTATGCTCTTTATAGTGCCTCTGTAGAAAATGCTGAGAATGGGAGGGGGAATTTGTGCTCTTCTCATCTGGCCCAAAAAGCATAGATGCTGCTGTGCTCTCTTTACAAGAGAGGCTGTGTTGAGGGTCCATGTCAAACTATCTGTGATCTGCACCGCCAGGAACTTGGTGCTACTGACTACTTCCACCGAAGTGTCGTTGATGAGGAGTGGTGTGTGACTGTGCTGCTTTCTCCTGAAGTCAACAATGATCTCCTTTGTTTTGTCGACATTCAGGAGCAGGTTGTTTGTGTTGTACCAGTCCACCAGTCTCACCTCCTGCAAGGCTGCAAAGCCGACTCTGTGTTACAAATATGTTAGAACTATCACTTCTGCCACTGAAGATTGCTTTGTTAATAATATTCCTGATCAGTTTCATCTCCTCATCATCTCAGATAGCTTAGAAGAACTCGATATTGCGACAGAAACTTTTGACTTTTCGACTCTCTTAGAAGAAAACAAACACAACCCTAGGTATTTATTTGAAACAGTGGCTAAATTAACGAGAAATATAGCTTCATACCCAGATGATTCCAAACAGCACAGTAGTAATGACTTTATGAACTTTACTTACAAGATTGATAATATTAAGGAGAAAATGAAAATTATAACTATGCAACCGTCTACTACAGTATCGCATCAGGTAGTGCATTGTAGTCTCCCTGAGGAAAATTTGTATTAATTCACTGCTATAGGAGAGGAAGAATCATCTAAATCGACAACATGTGTGTTAGACCCTATACCGACCAAACTATTGAAAGAGATACTTTCAGAGGTCATAGATCCTCTTCTTAATATCATTAATTCATCTTTGTCATTAGGATACGTACCAAAAACTATTATTAAACCGCTTGTTAAAAAACGCAACTTGATCCTACAGAATTAGTCAATTACAGGCCGATCTCGAATCTACCTTTTCTGTCAAAGATACTAGAAAAGGCAGTATCTTTACAACTATGTTCCTTTTTAGAAAGAAATGGTATCTGCGAGGATTTCCAGTCAGGATTTAGACCGTACCATAGTAATGAGACTGCTCTCATTAGAGTCACAAATGATTTGCTCTTATCATCTGATCGTGGTTGTATCTCTCTATTAGTGTTACTCGATCTTAGTGCTGCATTTGATACTACTGACCACAACATTCTTTTATATAGACTCTAGGGCTGCAACTAACGACTATTTTAATAGTCGACTAGTCACCGACTATTGAAACGATTAGTCGACTAATCGAATAATTATTAAATTTTTCTAAAATTTAGCATGAGATTGCTTTAATTCTGTGGAAAATGATAGTAAACTTAAGAAAGAAGGGGGTACTTCAATGAAAAATGCATATTTTATTGAACTTTGCTGCTGATAGGCCGATTCATACTAAAAGTAAATAAAATGCCCTGTCTAAAACCAATTAGGCACAGTGCTCGGTCAGTATAGACATAAATGCATAAATAAAGAAACTCTATCATTTTTATAAAGGACAGGCACATTTGTTTTATAAGAAAAAATAAATTAAAATCAAGTAAACATTTTCTTCCTGTAAACCAGGGGCAGGCACATTAGCAGCAAAACAGTAAACAAAAATATTAAGTGCATTTTGTGAGATATCTGCAATACTGACTCAGTGAGGGCATTCGCCTGTTGTGGGGTGCACGTCTGCTTCTTTTGCAGAAAGGGGTCCATGGTGGCTCTCTTCTTCAGACTGCATGCATTTAATTTAAAATACTTTTGTCAGGCACAGTCGGGCATAACGTTAAATCCTTTTTTTTTTTTTTTTGAAAATACGCTTATAAAATGTACAATGTACATCCAAAACAAAACGTATTGGCTTCCATGTTATTTAAATATTACCGAGGCGAGTCAAACTCCGTTTCATTCAACTGTCCGACGTGCTTTCTCTTTAAATGTTCGTGCATCACCGAGGTGCTGCCGTGATACGCAAGGACTGCTTTGCAAAACCATGCAGGTAATCTTTTTATTCGCCGTATCCAGGCTAAAATGCTCCCAAACTTTAGATGTTTTGGTACGCGCAGCTGCTGCGTTGGACGCCGCCATTTCTGTATGTTATCGCTCAGCAGAGAAGCTAATAAGCATGTGCGACTCTCGGCAGAGATTGTAATGAAGAGAGATGCCTCACTCGGTCAGAAAAAACATGTCTGGCGACAACTTCGACAATGAAATTCAATTCGATTTTTGTCGACAACGTCGACGAATCGTTGCAGCCCTAATAGACTCGAAAATTATGTTGGCATTAGTGGAATTGCACTAGCATGGTTTAAATCATACTTATCTGACCGTTATCAGTTTGTAGCAGTAAAGGAGAAAGCTGTGGAGAAAGCTGAATAGTAGGAGAAAGCTGAGTAGTAGGAGTAAGCTGAGTAAGTAGGGGTTACCATCCTCCTTTTCCCAGACTTGTCCGGCGGGCGAGATCGTTCAAAATGTCCGGGATTCGGCTTTTGCTTTTTGCGGTCGCCATTCATTGTTTACATGCACACCTCTTGTTTCAATCTAACTGAATTCATTCAGATCGGTGAATCTGAATGCAGTGTTTACATGAACGCTAAACAAGTGATCGGTTGATGTGCGTTTTAACATTGCTAAGAAAATTCCCGCACCTCCGTTGCGAGACCGGCGTGTCTCAGTAATGACGCCACCGGCCTCGCGCCGTTCTCCCATGGCCGTCAGCCTCGTCCTGCTCGCCAGAGTAAACATGATGAATGGCGACTGTAGAACGCAAAAGCCGAATCCCGGACATTTTGGGCGATCCCGAAATCCCAGGCAGACTCGTCACAGAGACTCACTGGTAGCCTAACCTTGTTTTCAACTGCGCTCTCTTACCGGTAGGCGTGGCCCCCTAGGGCAGCGAAGCAAGTGCATTCTGGGAGTTGTTGTCTTTCATCCACATAAGCCAAAAAACATTTTCTGGCTTTTCTCAGTCTAGAAAGCTCCAAATTAAATCTTCACATTTCTTCTACATAAATTACCTATTTTAAATACACATTCATCTTTCCAGAGGTGAAGTATGCCTTTAAAGTCCCCTGCCACAATGAAAACACCCTCCTTCGTTTTGCATCACTGATGGAGCGGTAGAGCACATTCAGGGTGTCTTTAGTCTTTGCACTGGTGTAATGATGACAGTTGTAAATTCTCTAGGCAGATAGAATGGTCTGCATTTTATAGTCAGAAACTCTATCTCCGAAGAGCAATGACTTGAGACCACTGTGGCATTGTTACACCAGCTGTTGTTTGTATAGATGCTCACACTTCCACCCCGAGATTTACCACTGAGAGCACAGCTCCTGTCTGACCTGAGTATTGTTAACCCCTCCTTAACCCTCTGGGGTCTGGGCTGTTTTTGGGCCCCTTGAGATGTTCTGACATGCCCTGAAATTTGTGCTTTTTTCAGTTGCTTATAAACATATTAATGGCAAAGGTGTAAATTCACTCTATAAAGCACAAACAGGGCTACCATAATATGTGAGTCACGTGTATGTACAGATGGTGGACAACCAGAATGCCTATTACCGCCGCGCCAGCTGCCGCGGCGAAATCACCGCGGCAAAAATAAACCAGCCGCATTTCAAAGTCGTTCCCGAAATGACCGCCAGGTGGCGCAAAGGGACATTGCGCAAAACAGCAGCAATTGCCGTATTTTAAAATGTAAGTGGGTTAAATATAAAACCCTAAGAAAATAGCATATTTTTCATATATATAAATAGGCCTATTAGGCTACAACAGAATAGAACCAAAGATAGAATCAATTTTAGAACTGAAAAAATAGAATCAAAAGTAAAAAATAGAGACGATATTAGGAGCAATGACGCTGAATATTTTTACTATTCTATTGAGGCATAGATAAATGAAGAGCTCTCGTGAGCGATACAATTGCATAGTAATTTATAGTGATTTCAAAAGCAGTCCTTAAAAAAAAACATGGAGTAGTGTGGCATAATTTTTGAGAGATTACGCGGAACGCGTTTTAGTTAAGATCCTGGTTTCAATGCCCTTAATGTATGTAGGCTAGGCTGCTTAAAAAAATGTCACAACGCGTTTTGAGATTGTTTTGAATTAAACATTGAAGTTTAAAATGTAGTGTTTTGGCACACCAGGCCGAGTGGCGTTACGCATTGTTCAAAAATCAGGTTTTATTCTGGCATGTTGAATTGGCGTTAGATTTTTTTTTTAGATTTAGATTTTAGATTTCCTTAGATTTATTTTTCTCATAACAGCTAAAATAACTTAATATATGCCTTGTCTTAATATGACCTACTTAATATGGGCAATAGGCATATAATAGCCTATATAATAAATTAGCAAAACTTGGCCACTAAATATTTAATTTTCAATTATTTTAATTATCACAATTAAAGTTTTAATTTAATTAAATTGAACAAGCGCAACAATCAGCATTTAATCAAATATTCTAAAAGATGTATTATTAATAATAATAATGTTATTTCAACATAATATTTCGTTTTTTCGACATAATATGTGTGCGTGCAAGCAACAAGCAAGATGTGTATTTATCCGGTGATGCGTGCATTGATTTTTATCAATAAACTAGTGTTTTCTGACAGTGTCGACTGCAAAGATGAAGTTGACGATCGCCATATTTGTAGTGAACCCACCTAGAGAGAAATGCACATAAAGACATAATCAGAGAGTAGCCTTTTTCTTTTCGTTTTGAATTATTTCGTTTGAAGACATTTCAAGCTTTGTGTATTTGATGTATTTATCATGTCTGTGTGAGGCATACGCTGAGTTTCGTTAAGTTAGGAGGATGAGATGCGCTCCAGCTGACGTGCAATGCAAGTGACCGCGCGGGCGCCTCCATGATTAGTGTCTGTTATATTTGCTTCTCTTACTTATTAAATCCAGGCAAGGGTTGATGAAAAATTTATTAAAATTAAGATACAATTTATAGAAAACGAAATTCACTTTAAAGAAAGGTTTTCTACTAAACAAAACTTAATGAAGTGGTCAAAATATGCCGATGATACTGTGATTTACTGCTCTGCATCAACTCCAAACCAAGCTCTTTGCCAATTACAACGTACTTTTGATATTGTTCAACGTACCCTATCCGATTTAAAACTTGTTTTGAATGATACGAAAACAAAACTAATGTTGTTTTCCAATGCAAAATCAAAGTCAAAGAACCTTGTACCTATTACTACTTCACGGGGTTCCAAGATTGAGTTTGTATCGCAGTACAAATATCTCGGTATATTAATTGATGATTCACTTTCTTTTAAACCTCACATTCAGCAGTTGGTGAAAAAACTGAAGCTGAGACTGGGATTTTATTTCAGAAATAGGTCATGTTTTTCCTTTGAGGCAAGAAAGAGGCTAGTTGCTGCTACTTTCATGTCAGTGCTTGACTATGGTGATGTTATATACATGCATGCATCTCTTACAAGCTTAAAATTGCTGGACACGGTTTATCATGGAGTGCTTAGGTTTGTCACAAATTTTAGAACACTAACACATCACTGTTCTTTGTATGACCGGGTTGGTTGGTCTTCTCTGTCCACTCGTAGACTTAACCATTGGTACGTTTTTATCTATAAAGCAATTCTTGGTTTGCTTCCACCATACCTTCAATCTTACATTATAAAGAAAAACATAGGAAGATATTCTCTTCGTTCCGAGGACTTAATGCTTTTATCTGTCCCTCGTGTACGGACCGAACTAGGAAAAGGGGCGTTTAAGTATGCAGCCCCCTGTGCTTGGAATGAGCTACAAAATGTAGTAAAACTTCAGGAGCTGGTCTCACTTTTTAAGTTTAAAGCAATTTTAAATGAGTTGGAGGCTACCCAAACTACCTGTAAATGTTATGACTGATCATCCGGACGATCCCAGCGAGCATCGCTGTTGTTTTATTGCTTCAGTTAAATATTTGCAACTTTTTTACCTTCATGACCTTGTAATTCACTATTTTTTTTTTTTTTTTTTTTTTTTTTTTTTTTTTTTTTACCAGGATTATTTGTAATACGTTACATGTTACATGTTAAATGTTGATGTATTTTTTTTATGTCTGCAACTTTGTTAATTGTGCTGCTGCCTGTCTTGGCCAGGACACTCTTGGAAAAGAGATTTTTAATCTCAATGAGTTTTCTTTCTGGTTAAATAAAGGTAATAATAAAATCATGTCTGACCCACTCCATATCCATCTCTCGATATAATGCATCCTATCTTACTCGTGCTGTTCACTTTTCATATTCAACATAGATGGAAAAAAATAACATTAGAATATTTTAACAAATATGATACTAAATGAGATTATTTAATGGCTACAACAGTATATGCCTATAGACTCTATTTGTACAAATTGCTGCACATTAATTTAATTAAATGAAACCTTGTAATGAATTCACACTGGTAAAGCATACTGAAATTACATCCCTACAAATTTATTAGGCCCTACTGAAAATAAATGTATCGAATTAAAGCAAAGTATAGCCTAAATGTTAAGACTGTAAGCCCTTTGCTTTTTAGTAGCCTATAAAGGACTCTTATAGCCGACTTTGTGTTACTTTAATTTGTAGAGGATTTTTTTAACTCAAACATTAACACTGAAATAAATTAAACTAAATGATTGTAAAATTTTTGGCACACCACGAGTCCACGACGAGTGGCGCTATGCATTGTTCTAAAGCCAGGTTTTATTCTGGCATGTTGAATTAGTGTTCGACAAACGCGGCGGCGCGTTCATTTTTTGAATGAAGAGCGCTTCTCGCTCTGCGAGCGAACACACACTGGAACGTTAGGCCATGTCGCATCGAGTGAATCATGGCCGAGTGGTTGAACTTACGTTACGATCATTTAGATGACACGGGTTCGAATCCCGAACTTACTAGGACTACTGATTTTTTTATATTAGCCTATTAATGCATTTTATAGTCTATTGTTGACGCAGAGAGATTTGTCTAGTTCTAAAACATAGTTTTTTTTTTTTTTGCTTATAGTCTATTTACAAAATAAAATCACCATGCATTTCCATTTTACACTAAGGAGCAAATATTATACAATGACTTTACTTCTGTAGCCTATAATAATTCCAATGGTAATTTCAAAAGCAGTTCTGTTAAAATTATATATATATATATATATATATATATATATATATATATATATATATATATATATATATATATATATATATATATATATATATGACGTTTAAACGACAAACAATAAAATCAGAACCAGTATTCTGTTGCGTTCATAGTGGCAGTAATGCATCCACGGCTTTTCAAAATGTCACAAAGCGTCTTGAGATTGTTTTGAATGAAATATTGAAGTTTATAATTAAGTGTTTGGGCACACCACGACGAGTGGCAAACTCTTTGTTTTGTTTTGCAAACTCAGCTAGCCTGTGGGGGGTTTGGAGAAGGCAATAGTTGCTTTATCGTGGGGGTGCAGGACAGAGGTGTTAATGTTCCTTCTTTCATATGGAGAGTGTCGGAGCCAGCCTGTTGAGCAAGCAAAGGCAAAATTCTTTTAAGGATTAATCTCAAAATCTCCAAAAGTCCATAGCCTATATATGTGCAGTAGGCCCTATATCTTATTAAATTATATATTGTAGTTTTATTGATTGTATTTAAAGGTTTTCCACACACAATTTCAATTTAGCAGATACAGAGCTCTTAAATTCGCGACCCACCTCGTTTTATTGTAAGGTGAATTCAGCAAGGCATGTTGTATCTTTGAAGGAACAAAAGCTATTTGTTACAGTTTTTTTCTTTCGTGATTTGTGTGGATGACACACAGCGACATATACAGTATTATCAGCTGTATGGTGTTTTTTTTTACGCTGAAATGCTTAATTTCGAGAAAGACCCGCCGCACGCAGTGAGGGAGACCAAACTTCCTAAAAAAATACAGAGAGGCGAAGAAAAACGCCTGTTCTTAATTTATGTTGCTTTGAACTTTTTTCGTTTTGTACCGTTTTATTTTTTTAATTTAGCTGCAATTTCTTTGACAATAGAAATTTAAAATGTTGCAAGAATAAGATTCTGTGTTTCTTATTTTGCATCACAAAGGGAATAAAATCGCATCGATGCAACCCTGTTTAAATAAATAAACTTTCCCGACACTTTTTTCATACCTTGAAATGTGCAATGGGTTTTCAAACTTAATTAATTTTCTTTTTCATTTTCATTGTTTATTTTTTAATTGAAAGCAATACTGTACTGAAAGTATTTTTCTGATTTGTTCGATCTGTTTTGAAAAATGTCTTCCGTTGCTATGGCCGGGTATAACTGTCAGTCATCTCAATCTCGTGAATGATTCACACACACACAAAAATAATTTAGCAGATTAAAGACGAGCTTCATCATCTTCATTTTCTGGTGCAATCGGCTGACAGTCTTCCTTCATCTGATGTGTCGTCTTTGCAGCGGCTCAACTGGAATGTAGCAAATTGATGTTGTAATGTACAATTGATATAATTAAACAAGATGATTGACTTTAATAAACAGATGCATATTTAAGCATCAACGGAAAAACATAAACACTGTCGGCTACACTGAGATTCGATCTCAGATCGTTTGAAGCTTCGAGAGGCTATTGTTATTGCATTGACCACAGAGCGTCTGAATAGCCTAGGTAAACTATTTTCTCTGTTTTAAAAGTTTGTCATATTCTTTTTTATTTGTTTATTTTTTTTTAACATTGGCAATTTACTGTCTCGAAATTATGTGTCGAAAATTTTTTTAAAAAGTGTTTTTACAAGACATGTGCTGTTTGTTTGTTTATTTATTTATTTATTATTATTATTATGCAGATGTTAATTCAGCCATTCTGTTGGATAAAAAATGTCCCTAATGTAAAATGGAAATTAATGGTAATTTTATTTTATAAATATAAAATATTTAAAATAGGCTATGAGAAAAAAACAATAGGCTATGGTGTAGCAATATTTTAGAACTATCAAATCTTTCTGCATTAATAATAAAAAAGTAGCCCATGTTTGTTCGGGATTTGAACGTTATAGCCTACCACTCGGCACGAATTTGTTTTGTTTTATATTGTTTGAAATGTATTTTTACATATTTTGCTTTCGTTAATGTTAACCAATTCTGTTGTAGCATAATAGGCCTATATTTTTTCCCTAAAAGTTTGTTTTATTCTCTGCTTTGTTTGTTTATATTTTTACATATTCAATCAGTCTCATTTTTGTTCAAATAATGAAAAAAGTTTTTTTTTTTTTTTTTTTACAAGATCTTGCGCCATGTTTTTTTTTTTTTTTTTTTTAATAAACAGATAGGAAACTTACCTTTTAAAATGCCGCAGTTGCTGCTGTGCGCGAACGACTTTGAAATTCGACTGGTTTATTTTTGCTGCGGCAGTAGGCTAATAGGCATTGTGGTTGATTATTTATTAAAGAATTCAAATGATAATCATAACAACATGTAAGCCTATTTAATTCTGAATATAACAAAGAATGCTTAAACTGACTAACATCGGGTAACTGCAAGTCCTGAAAATGTTTTAATTTTACGGTAAATTATTTTAATTTATTTCACTGTTATGTTTCAGTTAATAAATCTACAAACACATTAAAATAACACGAAGTAAGTAACCTATTGACATAGCCTTTCTAAATTATAGAAAAACTGGGCACACAATGTTAACGTGTGTCTACTTTGTTTAAATTTAATGAATTTGAATTCGTTTAACCACAATATTTATCTTGAATTTATCTGTGACCTCAGCTCAGATTACTGCCGCGGCAGATTACGTCATAAAGAGAATAAACTGACACTTTTGAAGTCTGTGATTACAGCGCCACTCAGCGGTAAAAGGCAGCAAATACACATCCCAATTTTGCCGCCGCGGAAACGGCGGCGGTAAAAGTCTCATTCTGGTTGGCCACCATCTGTACATGTTTTCATTTTTGAGAGAATAATGTTTATGCATGGTTATTGAAAAAAATAAAAAATAAAATTTCTGAAATAAGGCCACAAAACACATAGTAAATATGTGTCAATAAGACTTTTGAATAATGGATGTCCTCGCCTAGTGTTTTTTCTTCAAAATTATGTGAAAATAGTCTTGCTTTATTGTTCACATAAAACAATACATTGATTTAAATTGATGTAAAACAGGTTTTGCTTGGAAAGCCAATATGCGAGGGGGCGTGAACGAGGAGTGGTTTACAACTTAGAACACCCACTCTGCATAATTAGCCATTCATTCAGGTGTGACACTGACTGAGCCACTGGGACAAAAGATATATTTAGAAGAAGACTTATATTGACCATATAAGATTTTGCTTACATCTATCTTGTAAATATGTTTTGCCATTTTATTAAAAAGGTTACAATTACAACAATATTACAATTTCAACAATATTTCAAGTGTACTCTTTCTTTGTAAAAAAAAAATGATTATAGGCCTACATTTTATCTATGTATTCATTACTTTCATATTTCGCTTGACTGTAACGTTGTTTTCATGAAATAAAAAAATACGTTGCTTATACAAATAGCCTACATTTTATTTCAACATATTTCAGTCGATTTTTACTCATCTCAGTATTCACCTTATTTTCGAACGCGGAAGTAAATATGGGTCAAGTTTCCGGTTTTTGTGCGGCACTTCCGTTTCCTCGCTTCTCTGGGCTAACTAACGATATCGATTGCGAAGGATTATGCAGAGTTGACAGAAAAATGTTACACATGCCTTAGCAGATGAATACAACAAAGAACTAAAGCCCTGCCTCACCCAGGTCGGGTACCGGACCTAGTTGAAAACACTCATGCATCTAGCTGGCAGAGTGCCAAAACTTCGCCGGCGCCTTCAGCACCGCCCTAAACATGTGAAAAATCCTGCAGGATTTTATAATTCCTGCAGATTTTTTTAAAAATCCTGCAGGATTTTATAATTCCTGCAGGACTGCTGTGCAGTACAAGTGAAAAATCCTGCAGGATTTTATAATTCCTGCAGATTTTTTAAAACATCCTGCAGGATTTTATAATTCCTGCAGGACTGATGTGCAGTACAAGTGAAAAATCCTGCAGGATTTTATAATTCCTGCAGGATACCTGCAGAAAAAATGAAAATCCTGCAGGATTCCTGTAGGTTATTTTTGTAAGGGCACGGTCGAGCCAACGCTGGACTAAGTTAATAGATATGGAGGTAGGCTATTTTGTCATGTCAAATGTATTAATAATGCCATCAGAATGCAACCAAAATAAATGCCATGATCATGATCTTGCTATGATGACTAGATTTTATACAGGGATTACTAGGCTATAATGAATTTGTTTCTCCTTGGAGTTTTTATTCAGACTTTGTAGCCCAGCCACTTTTCTGGTATCGGGTGGTCTTCTGTAGGTCTTGTGTTCACGAAATGAAAAGAACAAACATACGGTCATTTCTTCAAATGGGCTGCGTGGCGTGTCCGTTATTTCGGCTCCCATGTTAACAGGTTATTTAGAGCTTGCACACTGCCTGCGTGACACGCGCGTCTCAGGGAAAACGCGTGCATGCTACAAATAGAATCGACGTGTATTTTTCACGCGACAAGCAAGCGTTTTGGAAGCGTTTCGGAAGTGTTTCCAGGCAAAATATAGGAAAATATGTGTGTGTGTCATTTTGATATGAATACATATTAATAAATGACATTTTGATGTTTGAATTTAGGTTTTGACATAAATGCAGATATAAATGTAAAAAAAATATATATATATTATCGATTTTCAAATACTGCACCAGTCAATACAGAACGAAATATTCTGTAGCCTATTTTGCTGGCAATACTGCCGACGTTGTCTTTGCTGCTATATATTTATGTTTAACATTAAGTGCCTTCCACAACTCTCTCCCCATATGTCGTATATATCACCAATGAGGCTTATCATGTCACCTAGCAGCAGCAGCGCCGCGTCAGACACGTTTCTGGTGTGCAAAGACATAGAAAACGCCACGCAACAGAAACGCCACGCAGCCAGTGTGTCGCCGGTCGCCTGATTATTAAAATGTCAATGATTTCGATGATTAAAACACTCCTGCTACAAGTAAATCTTTCTTTTGTGCCAGTTATTATGACAACCTCTAACTGCACAAACAATCCCGGTCTTCCTCGAAGCCGTAACGATGAGTTAGTTGTTACGAACAACGCTCGCCAGTGACCGGAAGTGCCTGACCGGAAGTCTCGCACAAAATACCATCAACTGGCTGCGTCCGTATTTCCGTTAAAAATAAGGTGAATAGCAATACAGCTTGCTGAAACATCATCATTCATTCACACACGCGATTTAAATTTAAACTGTCTTTGCCAGCTGTGGTAAACAGCGCGCATCTCTGCCGTTCATTCATTCATAAACAGAAACCCACGTGAAGAAATTCACGTGAGAAGGAAAAAACTTACTAGTATTCCTCAGCTCGCTCCTCGATATACCCGCACTTCTGGGGGACATTTTCCATTATTATTCCTCACAGCTGCAAGACGGTGTAAACAAGTAATGATCTGAATAAACTTGTGTTTTCTCGCGCTGATATGGGGGCGTTCACAGGTTTGCGCGGATTGCCTCAGTCATTTGCGTTTGAATAGCGAGCGCTCTCCGTGGGCGGAGTCACATTACATCTGAATCAGATGTAATTAGCTCGACTGGAATCGCTCTCTTTTAATACAGATTTCACAAGATGAGAATATTTGTTTTTTATATAAATTACTTCATTAAAAAGAAGAGAATTCAAGCTTCATGCCTGTGTGACTGTATGCCTGTTTGACTGAGTATTCGCTGAGTTATTGTTCATTTTCGGACGCGTTTCAGAATGGACTACACTGGCAGAGAGAAGGCAGAACTCGCCTCGGGTTTATTTTTCTTTATTTGGCAAAAAGCACAACACTTTGTTTTTATTGTGAGTATACACAAAAATAATACACATTTAACAGAATCGATTGATGTATGAAACTTGTTTTGTAAAATCAAAGTCAAAAGAGTATTTCGGGTCTCAATTCAACTCATAAGGAAAAAAGCGAGCAGATCACGCCGGCGTGATCTCCGACCTCTGAGGGTTAATCACGGCATCGTCCGGAATGGATGGGTTTAGCCATGTTTCCATCAGAATTATGGCACAGCAGTCTCTCATCTCCCGTTTTGTTGTTAAGTCCAGCTTCAAGTAGTCCAATTTGTTCTCCACGGAGCGGACATTAGGAGGAGAGCAGAATGGAGCGAGCAGAATGGATGGAAGTGGTGTTCTGCGTGGGTTAGCTTTTAGCTTTGCTGTTAACCCTCTCGGACTGCCTATCGCACCGCCACCGTCTCCTCCAGGAGTGGCTGCTATTTGTGGGAGACTCCGCTGGTTCATGGGCTGCTGGGTCTAGCTGGCGTTGCAGTCCGAGGCTATGCAGAGCGTCTACTCTAGATTGATCGCGTCTACAGTCCCTAAACTAGAACTTTATGCAATTCTAGCATGAAATGATCATATATTTGTTTTGTGCTGCTACACTGCACATAAACTGCTGAACTCACTTGTCTAAGTGGCTTATTTTCTGTTAAATGTCCGGTGCTATCGGGAGCCAGTGCAGCCGTGCAGGGCGCCGCCATTTTTTACATAAATTTCTTATTTTTCCACCTAAATTTCTTATGGAGCCTGGTTGATTTAGTTTACCCCTAAATGTTAATTAATGCATTAACAATCAAACATATACTAACATGTAGGCTAGTTAAGGCTGCTGTTGCTAGTGCATGAATCCTTATGACTCCTGTCGTAGTTAAGGATGGCTCTTCATTGGTTCATGATTACTTCATATCTTTATCATGAGTTCATTAACTATTAATTCAGGTATTAGTACATGATTATTCATGTACTGTTATTGCAAAGTGTTACCATAATTTATGAGCTGAGACCTAGTCTTAACATTTAGGAACAGGGTTTGAAATAAACACCCGCCAACAGCATATTGCGCAGAATCTGCGCATTTCTGGCTTACTTGAACATATACGTCAAATAACGGCGTGCTTGTTCATTTGCACTGAAGCAATAGCGAAGATTAAAAAGCATTTGGTAAAAAGCATTTTACAAATTATTTTTTTTTGTGAAAAGGATGAGGATGAAAGTGTCAGGATATAGACAAGGAGACAGAGGTAAGTGAATCCAAACACAGCTTTATTCAAGGTGACAAGAATGCAAGGTGAGTATTCAGTGAGTTCAAGTGCAGATTCAGTGAAGATCACTCGGTGCGTGGCAGACAGCAGGTAAGCACGTTCACTTCAGGTATGTTGATACCAAGCAGCCACAGTTCATTAATACTAGTCTTTTCTCTTACATATGCGGTCGATAGCAAGCAAGCTCAGAGGACACACTGGAGGTTCGGGAGAACACAGGATCACAGGCAATAGGAAATCGAACAGGAGTCCTGGAGACAGCAGAACAATGACACAGTGGTTAGTGTTTCACAGGTGAGTATACGTTACGTCTTGGTAACCTGGACGCATCAGAGGCTCAGAAGACAACGGCTAATGGGCTGTTCCTGTTGGAGGCTTGACACTGAACTGGGGCTATGGTGAGTGTTTTATAGTGCTTGTTGATGAGGCTGCTGATGGTGAACAGGTGTGTGTAATTAGTATTCTGGAGAGAGTGATCATTGTGTGGTGGATGGAATCAATATACGCATGTGTAAACCGCTAGACGCTATCCGGAAGCTGCTTGCCGCCTGCCAAAACAGCAGATCCCTCCGCGGACAACATGGACACCGCAACAACAACACAAGCCCCAGCCCCGAGGATAATAAAGTTTGGGTTTAGAGATTACGCGTACACGGCCAAGAAAAGAACGGCTGTGTTGGGTGACAAAGTCATCTGAAGTCATTCCTTAGCTTAATGTGAGGGACAGAAGTCTATTTACATCATTAAAGTATACGGAAACTCGTTTTCCCTCCTCTGCGGCTCTCAATCATTCTCTATTCAGTATTCAAACAGCGCGCGCGCCACTTCCGGTTGGATGCACGGTAAAACTCTCTCCAATATGATATATTCACATTATAATGCATGATCTGTAGCTAAAAGGCTATGAATCGGCATCAAACGCACAATAACTGGAATTTAAAACTTTGAAACAAATGATCAATAAACTGTTGGACAGATATACACTAGGATTTGTGTGCTCGACATTTCTTCGCTTTGTGCCGTGAACTTTTAAATGCGCACTTATGCAGCGCTGCACACTGTGACTCCATGTTGCTTTGAGCACATCATTCTGTGTGTGTGTCTGTTTTGAAGTGTTTCATATTATCATGGTTTTGCGCACTGAAAGATTATAATAGTAATAGATAATAGTATTTTGTTTTTATTAACATGTTTAGATTTTATAAAATTACTGTGCAGATTTTTTCAAGAATTACTTTTTGCTGCTGATTTATACACTCATTAAGTTTAATAAAAATACATAATACATTTATGTAATATTTAACTGTAATGTGTTTAAATGTGTTAACTGTAATCTTACACTGCAAAATAATACCTAAAAAGGATTAAATTCATCACAATTATGTAAGTATCTGGAAATTTGCCGCAGGGTGAGGGCTTCGATAACCTCTCTCTTTTTTTACCATAGATGTGTTTGCATCCCTGTAGAGTAAGAACATACAAACTTTGGCATACAGTACTAATTTAGAATGCAATGTCTTTTTTTTTTTTTTAAGATTATGTTTATAATTACTCTAGCGTAATGTTTAAAATGTGTCTATTACATAAAGTAATAGGTGCTTTTCTTTTCTTTTAGATATGAAGAGTACCTCAAGGCCAAAATTGAGATTGATTCAACGCAGCCTCAGATCTTGCAGTTCTTTGACCAGTGCACTGTTCCACTCTACAGCAGTAGTCATCCTCAGCAAAAAACAATAACGCACTCAATATTATCAGACCTGATCATAAACTGCAATCTTCCATTGTCAATAATTGACAATAAAAACTTTCATCACTTTTTGTCGATTGTGGACAGTAAATACACTCCTGTTTGTAGATGCACAATGACCTTAAAACTTGAAGATCTGGTGAGCCAAAGGAAGCTTAAATTAAAAGCGGAACTTGTCAGAATAGACAATGTGTCAGTGACCGTTGACATTTGGTCAGACCGTAAAATGAGGGGCTTTTTAGGGGTCACAGCACACTGGGTCGACATTGAAAACGACAATCTGAAGCTACAGTCAAACTTGTTAGCATGTGACCGGTTCAAAGGATCACACACTGGTGAAAACATATGTGAAAAATTTCAACAAATATGTGATGAGTATCACATCAAGAAGAAGATTTCACGTGATATGCGATAATGCGGCCAACATGAAGAAAGCCTTCACTGTCTGCTTTCCAGGACCAGAGGAGGAGGTGGAGGATAGTCTTGATGACGCAGAGATGTGGAATGATGTGTCTGTAGAGGACCAAGAGATGATGGATAGAACTTTGAAATCGCAAACCAGACTCCAGTGTTTTGCTCATACCTTGCAGCTGGTCATTGGGAATGGCCTTAAAGACTCAAAAGTTGCAAGTGCCAGTTTGTCAAAGTCCTCAAAATTGAGCTCATTGCTCCATACTAGTTCTTCTTTCAAAGAGAACTTTGAGTCGGAGTTCGGTTAACATGGAATACCAGCTTCAGTGACTACTCGCTGGAATTCCACCCTGAGACAGTTAAAAGCAATCCTTGCATGTGAAAACCAAAGACTGGGTGTAGTTCTTTCAAATGTTGGCCATAAAGAACTGATCTTCACATCACGAGAGTGGAGCCAGTTACAAGAACTTGTCCGCATCTTACAGCCCTTTGCAGAGGCCACCGATCTTACCCAGGGAGAAAAAGTAGTGACAATCAGTGCAGTGGCTCCATGTGTTCTCTCATTAAATCACCATTTAGAGAATGAAAAAGACAAAGTGTGCTACTTGGGTGGCTTCATTCATAGCCTGCAGGCCTCCCTTAAAAGAAGTTTCAAGGGGATCTTTGTAACTGTAAGGATGGAAGATGGTGAGCATGATGCGGCAACCCTTCCCTTCTCAGACCCTCTCTACCTGAAAGCTGCATTACTTGACCCCTCCTTTGGCACCATGTGGTTAATGCATGATGTCTTGGCTCCTGATCAGACCAAGGAGGTAGTGTCTACAATGATTAACCCATTTAATCCCAATTTTTTCCCAGACACAAAAATATCCAAATCATGTGTCATTAGTATCCCTTTGAAACAATCAATCATAATTTTTAGAAATTTTCAAAATTTTCAAAATATGGTTTGATCTGATGTACGGTTAATATCTCCATAAATACTGGGGCATGACCTGATAGTTTTTTTTATTTATTTTTTATTTACATTATTAAAGATATTAGAAAACTAATGAAAAGCCCTAGAGTAACATGATCATAATAGTTTGTGGATAACTCTTAACAGAACAAACAATGTTAGGTTCATCACCTTTTAAAAACCACTGCCTCACTTGTACAGTAACTTGTAAAGTTTTTTTCTGATATTGATATTCTACTGCAACCCATTGTTTGGTGTCTAGCACAAGATGGGAAAAGTTTTATTAATTCTTGTTTACTAGTGTTCATTTAATTTATTTTTATTTTAGAGCATTTAAAGTGCTTCTTAACGATATTTTATTTATTACACACAAGTTAATTTATTTATTTTAGTAATCCATCAGCCCTCTGTGTCTACATAAGTAATAAAAGAGTTAAAAAATGTGTAAAACGAGCCTGTGTGTGACTTGGTATGACTTGATGACTAAGTTGCGACTTGACTTGACTTGACTTGACTTGACTTGACAAAGAGTATGACTTGACTTGACTTGACTTCACCCTTACAACAGAATGACTTGACTTGACTTTGACTTGCAATGTTAAGACTTGGACCTGATTTGACTTGAGACTTGCATTTAGTGACTTACTTCCACCTCTGGTGAAAACGAGTAAAAAACAGGGCCCATCGAGTCTTTTGGCTTCCTTCAAATACTGGAGGTTTTTGTGGTCTGTTAGGACGATGAACGGGTGCTTGGCCCCCTCCAGCCAGTGCCTCCATTCTTCCAGGGCGAGTTTAACGGCCAGGAGTTCTCGGTTGCCGATGCCATAGTTACTCTCACACTGCATGAAAAGTGGGATTTTCGTCAGTAAGCGGCACTGTAGATTGTCGTGGAAGTTCAGGTTTACGACTGCACACGGCAATTCGCAGGCAACACGAAAACTGACGTGAATTGTCGGAAATTGACGTGGGCCTTGCTTTGCAGTTGTCCCCCCATGAGCCCCCTCCCCCTAATTCTAGGGGAGGCTTTAACATGTAAATGAAAATGCTGTGAGCTATACAAATGCAAATCAGGGCAGGGGGAGTTTTAACCATAGACTGTAAAAAAATATGGACTTCACGAGTTCACACTTACAAATAAGTCAGATAGAATAAATGCGTATTTGGCATGCTGTCCGAGGAGAGGGCTCCGGGCTCGGTATTTGGCCCGAACCCAGAGTACTCCCCCCGTATTCCTGGCTGTGAAAGAACAAGCCAAGAGTGAGGAGTCGGGGTGGTGGAGGGATGCTGAAAACTGTCAAGGAAGTTAGGTGAGTTGATAGAGTGAATATATATGCTTCCTCTCATGCTGATAGGGTAGACATGGTAATTGTTTGATGAGTTGATTGATTGATTGATTGCTTGATTATTTGAACGTGCTCCTCCTGAACTTTGTTAATAAAACATCATGTAGTGTCCGTGACGTCACCCATAGGTTTCTGAAGAGCATTTTTGAAGCCTAAAGTGGGCGGAGCCAGCCGTCGCCATCTTGGCCCTGCGTCACTCCTGGATAACAGAAAATGGGCAAAGAGGCTGAGAAATTACGCCCAAATAGCTTGACGTGATCGAGTTAGCTCAGGCTGTTAAAGGCTCTGGGTAATGCTGCGACTGCACAGGGCCTCGCGCTAAAGTGACACTTGATGATGTAAAGCCAATTAAAAGTTCCTGTTTTTGCCCTTTGAAATATTATAATAGTTAAAAGACATGGCTACAAGTGAGACTGTATATTGTGATTCTGTACTATTCTGCTAGTTGAAAATGTATTATGCAGTAACTTAATATTACTCTGAGAGTGTGTGTGAGACAGTGATTTATGTGCATACAAGTCAGTCACTCTTTTTTATATAGTCTATGGTCCGTCAGCGCGGCATCGCTCGTCAAGTTCGTAGAGAGCTTATTCACTTCACTTCACTTACTTCACTTATCCCGTAGTCTTTTGGACCGTATGGGCACCACTGAAGACTTGGCAACCAGCTTCTTCCATTCCTCCCGGTTCTCTGCTTTCCGCACTGTGTCACTCAGCTCTAGACCTGTCCACTCTCTGATGTCGTCTTCCCATCTCTTCCTCTGTCTGCCTCTTCATCTGCTTCCCTGTACTGTGCCTTGTAATATTATGTGGGCAAGTCCTGATGATCTTGTGACATGCCCGTACCAATTCAGCTTGCGTTTTTTTACTGAAGATAGGAGGTCTTCATATGACCCAATGGCACTCTCAATTCGGGCTTTCACTTCTACATTAGTGATGTGATCTCTGTAGGAGATGCCAAGAATCTCATCTCCACCGCCTGAATCCTTCTCTCAATATCGGCTGTCAACGTCCATGACTCGCATGCGTATAGAAATATTGACATGACCAGGGAACGCATCAACCTGATTTTTGAGCCAATGGTGATGTTACTGTCGTTCCAGATGACCTTCAATTTGGTCATGGCGGCTATGGTCTGTGCTATCCTGGAGAGTATTTCTGGCTTAGATCCTTCATCCGAAACGATGGCTCCCAGGTACTTAAAGCTGTTAACAGTCTCAAGCTTCTTATTGTTTATCTTGATCTCAGTTCTGATTCCATTGGGGTTGTTGGTCATCAGCTTGGTTTTCTCTGCATTAATCTGCATATTATATGCTGCCGAGGCCTTGTTAAGATGCTTCACAGGATTGACGAGTTCCTGTTCTTTTCCAGCTAATCCATCGATGTCATCGGCAAAACGCAAGTTTGTAATCGTCCTGCCTCCGATGCAGACTGTAAGTTCTATTGTCTTGATCAGGTTGGCATTGATGTTATATAACCTCATGGTAGCCCATAAAGCCGCATGCCAAACCCTATCGAATGCCTTTTTAAAATATATGAATACATGGTAGAGTTCTTGCTGGTGTTGTAGGTACCTCTCGCAAATTATTCTAATACTGAAGATTTCGTGTTGCGGCCCCTTTCTGAAGCCTGCCTGTTCTTCGGCAATGATCTCCTCTGCTTGCGGTCTCAATCTGTTTAGTAATATTTTCAGCATCACTTTACTTGGGTGGCTGATCAGACTAATGGTGCGATAATTTTGGCATAGCTGAAGGTTGCCTTTCTTCGGGAGGGTAATTAGTCTGGTAGGAAGGGGAGGTCCACCTGCACCCGAAAGGTATATTTTTTTAACCTAGTTTTTTGTAATCCTTAAGATAACCCAGATAACTGCTGTATGATGAAGGAGATTTTTGATCTTTCTGTTAGATATAATTGAGGCTGTTGTTCAAGGGCGAGCGAGCATTGCAGCAAGAACCCGTTGCAATCTTCCACCCGGCCTGAGAAGGGCGCTGGTCGGGAGGTGGAGTTGGCGATGTAAACCAGTGTAGAAGCAGGGTTTGCGGAAGCGCCGTCTTCGGGCTGTGTAGGATCCATAGCGGTGTCGGTCAAGCCTTCTGTCAGGATATAGGCAAGGAGTGAATCCAAACACAGCTTTATTCAAGGTGACAAGAGTGCAAGGTGAGTATTATTCAGTGAGTTCAAGTGAAGTGAAGACCACTCGGTGCCGGGCGGACAGCAGGTAAGCACCTTCACTTCAGGTATGTTGATACCAAGCAGTCACAGTTCATTAATACTAGTCTTTTCTCTTACAGATGCGGTCGATAGCAAGCAAGCTCGGAGGACACACTGGAGGTTCGGGAGAACACAGGATCACAGGCAATAGGAAATCGAACAGGAGTCCTGGAGACAGCAGAACAATGACACAGAGGTTAGTGTTTCGCAGGTGAGTATACGTTACGTCTTGGTAACCTGGACGCATCAGAGGCTCAGAAGACAACGGCTAATGGTCTGTTCCTGTTGGAGGCTTGACACTGAACTGGGGCTATGGTCAGTGTTTTATAGACCCCTTTTGCGCGACGTCACAGTTACGTCACGGCGCTAGCTGGAGGCAAAACCTCCAGCTAGGCGGCCAAAAAGGCGTCCAATACAAACCACCACAGATTCGACTACATAATAAGGAGCTTAAATGTGACCCGATCTGGCGAAATGAGTTGGAAGTCGCAACGTTCCATTTTAAGATATGGGCCGATTATGTGGAAAAACAATGAAAATAATAGATTTAAAAATTTTTTTTTTTTTGCTAAATCTCAAAGAACAGACATTCAAAAATAATCTCCTAAAGTTTCGTAGTCCAGATAATTGAGTAAAGGTATTTAAATGACTATTAAAGTTTACAAAGTTTTACTAAATTCGCTCGAAATGCTTTTCTCAAATCCTCTCGTCACCTCTGAGCATTTCCCGGGAATCCCTTCAAACTGTCTCTGCTCTCCAAATATGGTGTTTCACGTTGTATAGGACCAATCAAAAAGCTTTGAAATGTACACAAACGCTGATCATTTGTCAATGGGAAGCCCCGTTTCGACTGACCGGCACGCGATTGGTCCAGCCATTCTCCTGTCAGACTCGCAGCGCTCTGTGTAAACAAGCTAGCAGATCTCCTCAGAAAGATTAAATATTATTAATTTGAGAAATATCGCTGTCAAAAGAGAGCAAAGTCGCCAAAAAGTCGCCAAAAGCGTTGAACTCACTGGAGGCTTCTAACCTAAGCTCTGCTGGTCATCAAGAGTGGCTAAGGCTATCAGTGATTGTTTTGGATCTGGAGACGTGTCATCCTCTGATGACAGCGACAGCCCTGTGGTATTTATCGTGTATGGATGTGAGTGAGTGCAATTATTCTGTGAGTGTATTTATCTGCAAGGAGAATCCATTACAATGTGTTTGATTTATTTTAACCCAATATTTAACTGTTGGTATCTCCGTTATGAATATGTTACACTGTTATTGTCAACTAGCCTACACAAAGATATGATTGCATAGGCTAACATTATTTTTTCTCTGTTTCCTTGTCTCTCTGGCTCTCTCACTTTCTCTCTCTCTCTCTCTCACACACACACACACACACACACACACACACACACACACACACACACACACACACACACACACACACACACACACACACACACACACACACACACACACACACACACACACACACACACACACACACCCTCTCTCAAGGAAAACTGTAGCACCTCTGTTCAATCTTTCTGATTTTAGTAAATGTTTGTAAAAGTGCCTTTGAAATTATGTATTCAAATAAAAACTTTAAAATAATTTGAGCTTCAGCATGGCATAATAGCATATATTAATGTCTTTGGTCAAATTAAGCTGTACAATAAATAGTTCATCCCTTTAAATGCAATGGATTTGGAAAGATATCAACAAAAAACGGGCAAAAAACTTTAAAAGCGATTTTCTCAGGTTTTCAGTTGGAAAAAGAGGGCAGACGACCATATTTCAAATGTATATATCTTTACAACCATTCAAGGTATGACTTGAATGACTAGGATATCATTTGAAAGCTTATGGTCTCCTCTTTCCATTAATACCAAAATCTCAATTTTGAAATTTGGGTCACTGTGACTCATTTTGCTGGATCAGGTCACAAATTACTATTATTATTATTAAATGTCATCTTGTTGTGTTGTTGGGTTCTAGAATCGACGGAGTACAGGCTCCAATTTTACATTTTTCTAAATGATTGTGGTTATTTGTGAATCATCTATGAATCATCTATAGATGAATTTTTATGTCAAGAAAATATAATATTCACTTAATTACAATTGCACTGTAATGTCACTCTTTACATTGTCGTCTTCTGTCTGGCCTTGGCGCTGGCTAGGCAGAACTGCGGATCGTAGAACACGTCTTGTACGTGACCATTCAGCACATAGTTATAGGCATCTAAAGATGTATATGCCCTCAGTTTCTCTTTACGCTCAGTTTCTCTATCGGGCAGGTGTAGAGCAGGCTTCTCAACCGGAGGTAGCGTTGACGTTAATCCTGTCAGATCGTCCATCCATTAACTGAGTGTACGGGTCGGCCAATCTGGTTCCGTCCGTTAAAATGAACTTTTGCAAATAACAATCGTGGCCCTGGACAGTGAGTGACCTTGCACATTAAGATAAATTGTTAAACATTAAGATAATCATTGTTAAAACACAAGCTAACAAAACTGGCAAACTAACGTTAGTGAAGCGGCCAGAGGGATCTTTCTGCCTCCAGCTAAGCCCCGCCCACACAAATATGTCACCATACCAACTGTAAAAGGGTCTATAGTGCTTGTTGATGAAGCTGCTGATGGTGAACAGCTGTGACATAGTTAATATGGTTATTTCTTTCTTTTTTATTTTATTTTTTTTTTTGGCTAGTAGAAGTTCTGAATGCCCGGTAACTTAAATATTTTGTTGCAAAATTGGCTGGGAATTGAAAATGTTAATTTCAAACCCTGCTTATAGGAACCTTTATGAATTACACTTATGAATTCTTACATTTAGGAATAAGAGTAACATTATGTCATTCTTAGAATTGACACACTGTAGTCATGTTAAGTAAATGTTCCTATTATTTTCATTTTTTTTCTTATTATTTTCTTATCTTAGTTCCTCTTATTTTCGATCCTATATTCCTGTTCATTTTCAATGGATGGTCATTTTTGACCAATATAAGCTCAGATCAATGAGGTCTACAATCAGTCAGTTTTTAATACAAAACCTGTCCTAATTGAAAGAAAACAAGTTGATAAAAAGATTGAATTCAATATTTGGTGATAATTGTCATGATATGTAGTGAACTTGAACACGAAGATGAAGAAACAGGAGTATTTTAATAATAAGTCTCAGGCAACAGGAACACAGGAAACATCTACATAGCATTAACGAGGCAAGACAAACAGAAACAGAGAGAACTGAAATACTAGTGATAATGGGTGAACACTGCTGAACTAAATGTAAATTCATAACCATGACAATAAACTAAGGGAAACTGAAAACTGAAAACAGAGTCCAAACGGTGTGTGTGTGTTACAACAATATAGCATAACGAAATATTTTTAAGCGATTTTTTTTTGTGGGCCGGTCATTGGGAACACCACAAGTGTTGACTTTGTTCAATATTTTACAAATTAAAAGCATTTAAAAACAAACTTCCTAAATTAAAGCACACTGTGTGCTAAATTGTACAGAATATGTTTTAATTGTATTCAATATTGCCAAAATTTAGGTGCATAAGCTCAGATAAAAGAGGGCTACGATCAATCAGATCCAAAAAGAAATACAAAAACTGTCCTAACTGAACGAAAACAAGCTGACAAAAAGATTGAAATCCAACATCTGATGATAATAGGGTAATGAGAGATTTAAAAGCAATATTTTGTTGGATGGTCATTTTTGACCGGGAACATCTCAAGTGTAACAACAAGGAGGGGTAATCACAAAAATGTACAAAAGTTCTCAAAAAATGTGGGAGAAGTACTTGTACTCTGGGTGAGTAAAGTCAGTAAGTTTTAGTCCAATGTGATAACGTTAACTAGCATTTTTGGGGATAAGAAAATCCTCTTTGGGTTAAAATGACCGAACACAACCTAAGGGTTAATTCCGTTTGATTTGATATCGATTAATTTAGATATACTGTCTATCATGTACAATTCATGTCGAAAAAAATTGTCTCAATTTTATTTATAATATTTCCACCATGATTTCAAATGTGTTCTGTGGTAGAAATTATGGCGGTGGAAATGCCATTTTAAGTATTTTTTTAATAAAATGTCAGAATCCTTTTACAACAAGTGTTTGTTTCCTAAACTGAACTTTTTTAACTGAATACTTGATGTACTTGATGTTACCAAAATGGGGTAACATACAAGATCAGAGAGCATGGTGTAAACAACCTTCTTCAATACACAATGAAATTATATTATCACTGATATGACAAAATTACAGCCTGATAGGAGATTGTGTACAAAATACTTGAATTGTGCTTGAAATACTTCAGTTATTTACCCTTGCAGATCACATTTATCAAGCATGCACTTCACTAACACTGTTATCCTTGGCAAGGGCGTAGATTTGGTTTGAACATTGGGGGGGTTGAAGTTTGGGTCTGCGTATTTTTCATGTGATCATGGTATAAATATTGGGGGGGTTGTAATGCATAGATTTAAATATTGGGGGGGTTATCTCCCCCCCAACCCCCCCACAAATTACGCCCCTGATCCTTGGTAACCTACACAAAATTGTGATCAAATTGTAGTTTGGCAATATTGTTGGTTGTGATGGAAATGACAACACTGATTGACTGATGGCACCAAATCAAAGTCAGAAGTCGGAATATCCAAGGATGAACTTGCCCACTTTCAAGCTCAGTGCATTCCAGTCAATCACACCACAAGATGGGGCCATTTCATGTTCTGCCAATTATAGCAAAATCATAAATATAAGCAGTGTTCATATTGTCCCAAGATTAGTACATGTCATTTGTTATCCAAAACTTTTAAACCATCTAATGTCAAATATAATGGTATTAAGTACCAGTATGGTAATAGTTTTCAAATTCCTGTATTTTTATATTCCACACAAACCGATTCGCACAATCCTGCAAACCCCCACTTTTACTTTTCAGTTCTGTATTTGTATTATTAACTTTCAGGAATGATTCATTATTTTAATTATTTAAATGTAATTGATATTCTCCTGACCAACACATAATCCTAAAACGACTGGTAACCCTCTTGAAAATATTAACCTATTGCAGGATTACACTTTTGTACAAACCAGCTCGCTTTGCTCGTTGGTCGCGGCCATAAAGTCAAGTGATATGTCATGCAGGGGTAAGGTTTTATTTTTATTCTCAAGTAGGAGGTTGGGAAAAATTTGAAGTTGTCTGGAATGCAGCAAAAGTCCTTAAGTATAGTGACTATCCTGAGATATGACAGCAAAGGCAGCAGACAGGGAAAAGCATTTAAAGATATCACATCATCATTAGTATAATGAAATAATCACAATTTTTATGTTGCAAAATTTTATGTTGTTTATTGTCGTAGAAATTTTAAACTGTGTATTAAACTAACCATGTTTCTAACATCTAACCTTATATTTAACATCTAATATTTGAACAGGATGTATTACGAAACCAATGGAAAACTTGTGTCTTTGATTGTGTGCGTAGGCCTATGTGTGTAAAAATAACATAGTTTGGGAAATGAAACTAGACAGTCTGTTAGAATCTTGTGAAGGACATTTGCAGGTCTGTTTGTCGATTTATTCCTGAGCAGGAAGCTAGTTTAGGAAGTAAGTTAGTTTAGGGGAACAAGTTAGTTAGGTTTATTGAGTGGGGACGTCGATTTGTAGACGAGACCCAGATAGACTAAACGTAGACAGTAGACGTTAGAGGGGACGTCGATTTGTAGACGAGACCCAGATAGACTAAACGTAGACAGTAGACGTTAGAGGGGACGTCGATTTGTAGAAGAGACCCAGATAGTTAGGTTTTGGAAAAAATCCACTACATTATTTAGTCAGAATACACAGCTAGATTTAAACAGCCATCAATGGAGTTATATTCTTTTGCCCGCAGAGTTTGTAGTTATGACATCTACCAGCAGGGGCTAAAGACCTGTTTACACCAATAACAACAACTATAAATGAACGATAACAAATATTGTTATATAGCATCCATACCAACCGACAATAACTTTCTCTTTATATAAGCGTGTGCTGCATTTAAATCCTTTAAACTCATATGGATTCTGCTTGGCTGTCAATGTTTGTATTATTATTATTTACCAGCTGGAAAAATCATATTGTTCCTCTGTCATTATCATTAATGTGGTGTGGATTTCCATACTGTTAATTAGACCGATTATTACAGCTTTATTATTGTTATTTTGAGACATCCTCAAATTCATGTTGATTTTCAGTTCAACTTTTATAATTTGCAATGAAAACATAGCTCTCTAAATTACATTAGAAAAATGCAAATAGAGGCATTTTTACAAGTGGTCTCAGACTCATTTGTAACATATGCACTCAACTTTGGAATACAACATTGTTTTTTTATTATGCAGAAAATGTATTTATTATTGGGCTACTTGTTCGTGACACTCTTGTCACAACACTGGTTTACTACATGACATTTCGAACAATATGGGAAAGAGATGTGACATTCCTTGGTGTGGAACAGGATACGAGACAGGATAAGATGCACAAAGGAGGGAGGTGGGCTTCCAGGGGTTATCCATGGGGTAGCTATAGTCCATTAAAACCCTTCACAGAAGCACGTGATGGTTTATGCACCTGTATGAAATATTTCCGTCTAATTATATTGTATATTGACAGCGAGATTTAAAAACAACACTTTGCTTTCCTCTTCTCTGTAAAGCCAATATGAAAGAAAATCATGGTAAATCATTACCACTTGCAAACAATATCACAGACCATAAAAATAGGACACGGTCTTAAAAATCAACATCAGCAATGTAATGATGAACAGTTACATCATTTGTATAATATTGATATTCTTATTTATAAATGATTCATATTGCTAGATACAAATTGGTGTTTGTGTCCAAAAATAGGAAAATTAACAAATTATTGTTATTTTTGTCTGTGCTGTTCAGACACCGTCCTTGGAAAAGCATGTATCACACACTGTTTCATATCCCTCTATGGCTTATGTAACACAAATGTCCAGGTCACATTTCACTCCGAAATCCAAACAAAAATACAATAAAATAAGAATCTATATCTGCAAAATTATGTTAAGATTTTTTGTATTGCGACATTAGGGCATGAAAATTACCCCTCCCCCATTTTCATACTTTACCAATCAATCAATCAATCAATCAATCAATCAATCAATCAATCAATAGTTAGGTACAATGTACTTACTGTGTTCATGTTGTACTGCAAAACAGGGTTACACGTTATTGGTAACACTTTATTCTACAGTGTCCTTGTTACATATGTTACATGTACTTACCATAGTAATAACAGTAAATTATTCATAATTACATGCAACTAACCCTCAACCTAATCCTAATCCTACCCTAACCCTATAGTAAGCACATGTAGTTAATTATCATTACTCAGTACTTAAATATATAATTACACCGTAGCAATGGCACCTTAAAGTAAAGTGTAACCACATTATGTTAAGGTGCCTGTGTTACAGTATAATTACACATTTAAGTACTAAGTAATAATAATGAACTATATGTACGGATGGTTACATATATGGTTAGGATGAGAGGTTGGTTTAGGGTTAGTTGCATGTAATTATGCATAATTTATAGTTATTATTACAGTAACTACATGTAACATGTGTAACAAGGGCACAGTAAAATAAAGTGTCACCCAAAACAGTTCTGCTGCTATTGAGGTGGGATACGAGTAAAGTTAGGGACAGGTTTGGTGGCATGGGTAGCTTTAAAGCCCAAAGTATACCTTGTACGTGTACTCGAACACTGTCGGTCGACCTCTCGCTAAGAGTTATAACCCCTTTACACATCTTTATAATCTTTTAGGCCAGAGTTGAACAAATGCAAGTACTTTCTTACCTCCTTGTATAATCCTTCATCCATTTTCCAGAAGACAGCAATCAAAAAAAGCAAGAGATTTCAAATGTATCATACATTTAAACAGCCAAACCAAGCTGTTAAGGTTAAAGGTCATTTTATGAAACAGGTTTTGCATTATCATGCATGATGCCAAAAGTCAGTTTTCTCTAAACAAATGTTCTATTCATCTTGACAGCCAAAACCAATGATCAATGAGCTCTGTAGTAACCAGTTATATCTGCTCACTACTCACAGTCATAAACCACACTTGTGCCATTTTGCTTATATGTAAAGCAATCACATATTTAAAATTCTATTGTTTAACACCGCAAGTTTTTTTTCTAAGGCACGTTTATAAAAGCTACTTAAATGTCCTAATTGAACTAAGGCCTAATCCTGGCTTAATCTAAGCCCTGTCTGTGAAATCAGGCCTAAATCATTTAGCAGATGCTTTTCGAGGTGACTTAGAAATCACACAATATTCAACAGTAAGGTGTGTAGCATGCCATACACCACAGATGTGCATTTTTTAAAATGAATTTAGCACTTTTGAATAAGCAGTAAAAGAAACAAAATTTGTAATCGACTAATTATAGTACATATATTGAAAGCTAAATGTTAAACGTTTAAGATAGCACACAAAAAAAAAAAAAAAAAAAAAAAAAAAACTTGATATTGAAATGTGCTTTTGTGCTTTTTTGTTTTGTTTTGTTATCTAGTCTGTAATTTTGTAGAAATTGTATTTCCTGTTCCTTTTCCTGTTTCCCCTTTGTGATTTCCTGATTGTTCCCACCGGTGTCTTGTTAGCCCTTGTATTTACAGCCCTCTTGTTTCCCTACACCTTGTTGGGTTTTGTTTGAGTTTTTTCACTGTCAGTGAGTTTCTATTATCATGGTTCAGGTTCATAGTTCAAGTGTAGTAGTAGTCTAAGTTTGGTTCTGTTTATTTTGTAACTCTGTCACTATCTGTAAATTTAACTGCACTTGGGTTTAGTTTTGTTTTACAGTCAGAGGATTGTGTGATGGTTGCTCACATTTTAAAACACAGCAGGCTTGTTCAAAAATATTACACCCCAAGAAATACAACATTGATTTAAAAAAATCGTATCGAGATTGATATATTTGATTGATTGATATGTAGTGCAAATGTTCAATTCAAATTGAAAATCTCAACTAATATTTAAGCTTTTTGTCATTTGACTTTCATTAGAAATTTGAAGAAAAACATTTTATATTTTAGATTAAACATCCTGAAGTTTAATTACAAAAAACAACATCATAGTGTACACATAATACAATACAGAGTGAAAAAAAAGTTCACAAAAAGTGAATCTAAATTTTGAAAGCTTATATGTGAAATTTAAAAAAATAGTGAAAAACTGTATAATTTTCCTGAGGTACATACTGTTTCACTAAATGAGAGTAAAAACATTAATACAAAACTCAAATCAGTCAATACAAAATGCCAACTGTCCATTTGAGCAACTACATAAATGGTTTTACATTTGCAACTCCACACTGTCATATAGTAAATTTAAAATGAATGCTATTTCTCTGTAGGGGAAAAAAGGATATATTTACAGATATTTTGTGGTCTTGAGGAATATCATTCACTAAATATGCCGAGTATCGCATCACTTTGAAGCCATCTCTACAGCAGGGGGGTCGTCAGTACCGTTGACCTCATACTCTGTGTTTGGGCCGGAGACCAGCACTCTCACGCGCTCAGGGAAGTCGTCCAGTTTAGGGAAGAGCAGAAAGTCATAGACCAGCGCGGCTGCCACACCTCCACACATAGGGCCGACCCAGTACACCTGAAAACGGTGTAGAAATCATTTCAAACATCCTTTAGGAACAGTATAAAAATATTTGCGTTTATGGAAGGACATCTCATGGTAATATCATATAAACAACATCTGAGGGTGCTACGCTTTTTCTGATTTGTTGTCAGTGCTAGAGATTGGTTGCATATCCTTGTTATTTTGGTTCCCAAGTATGACTCAAGTTCTACTCAAATGTAAGTATGCAGTGTAATCAATAATGCAGCCTGAATCATAATTATACACTGTTTGTTCATTGGCCAGAGGAGCACTGAGCGACTGAGTCTAGTTTCTCCCAAGGTTGTTTCCTCCATTCTGTCACTGATGGAGTTTTGGTTCCTTGCCACTGTCGCCTCTGGCTTGCTTAGTTGAGGAAACTTAATATTCAACGATATTATTGATCTGACTGCACTGACACTGTTGTATGAGAACTGAACTGAGCTGGACGATGACATCTTTTTTGTAGAACTGCTTTATAGATGAAATGAACTAATTTAATAATTGATGATCTTTACAGTGGAACTGAATCAACACTGAACTAACTTTATCTGAACAACAGCCGAAATGCATTATTTTCCTGTTATCACTGTAAAGCTGCTTTGAAACAATCGGTAATGTATGAAGCGCTATATAAATAAACGTGACTTGACTTGACTTGTAATCAGATTTTCTTAATAGCACATCTCTTCTCAACAAGCCACAAATTTTAAGGTATCATTCATGTCCGTACCAAACATACTTCAGGAAAGCGGTTTGTTCATCACTAACCCTAGGAAGCACATACACATCTGATAAACATCTTAAAAGACATTTCTATTCAACATTATATAGCAAATGAGCAAACTCTCTACATCTGAGGTAAAATACCGGATGAAAACATGCACTTTAAATAGTCATCTCTGCCATGAACGTGCTATCTGCGACCCTAAGTACACTAAGAAACCTTTAGCAAACAATACACAAACATGACTAAGTTAAAACTAAGTTAACTATAGATTATTCTTGACTAGGCATTCATCTAAAACAATATTATTGTTACTCATTAACTAAGAAAGTTCAACATTAGCTGATTCTGTCTTCTGATAAGATCCTGAAAGGTTTACAATTAACATCTGCATTCTCTAGATATATTCAGATAGCATGTATTAATTTGCAAAGGTGGATACAGAAATGTAATTTTACCCAGTGGTTGGTAAAATCTCTCAGAATTACGGCCGGACCAAAGGACCGAGCTGGATTGATTCCACATCCCGTGAAACTGATCTGCACAAAGACAAACAAAAGAGGATGGAGACGATGTTGGAGGTCATGGGAAATTGAGCGCAAATTTTTTGAATTGGTTGGGCTACTTTATTTTAATTTTTCCTAAAGCAGAAACTGATTTACATAGCTAAACATTGCTCTGTTTGTGTGATGTTGCTTTATTCATATGGTAACCCTGGCAATATTTACAACAGTTACAGGAATGCTCATGCAAAGAAAAAGTAGCAAAGAAAATGCTGATTACTCACGGCTGTCAAATGTCCCAGGCAAACGCTGAGGCCGATGGCCAGAGGGGCGGAGCCTGACACATCCCGCCTTCTTTTGTCTGTGGTTGCTAAGACACACAACACTAGCTGGAAGGTAGCAAAGAGTTCAATACCAACACCTTGACCTGCAGAGATATCGCTGTTGATCTGTAGTAAAAAAAAAAAAAATACATAAATAAATAAATATTTTTTTTTTTATAAAATTATATATATATATATATATATATATATATATATATATATATATATATATATATATATATATATATAGTATTTATGTAGTAAAAGTTTATTTGAATGCATGCTTTTTTGATCCACTTCAAATGTTGACTACTATAGTTGTGATAACTATAGTAGTCAACATTTGAAGTGGATCAAAAAAGTTCATCAAAGTTTTCCTAAGACAAGACCGGGACAAGACCATCATAACTTTGATGAGAGGTTATGATCCACTTCAAATGTTGACTACTGTATATATATATATATATATATATATATATATATATATATATATATATATATATATATATATATATATATATATATAAACTTAAATCAGAAGAAACACTCATTTGAGACTCTCAAAATGAGACTCATTTTATGATGTATAAGCAAGATGTAATTAAGTTAGAAATAGTTTTTAGGTCAGAGGACAGCGCTCTGATGTCACTCAGCAAAAACAACATGACAGCTTTAGCAAAGCAAATAAGTACTTTACGCCTTCTTGAAATGTTCAGAAAGTATATTCACTAGAAAGAACACTGCCTCTGAACAGGCATGATAACTTTATCATCAGATCTTGTCTGCCCACACGCCCATTCATAGTGACGGATTCTAACGTGTGGGTTTCTCTGTTTACAGACTGTTATTAAGTACATTTCTAATATTTTAATATATACTGTAATTTAAACCAGAGTAGTAAATTACTTTCAGTATACAGAATGTTTTTGTTTGTTTTGTTATTCAAACCTTAAAATTACTTCTGTTGGATTAACGCTTAATGATTTGTTCATAATATTGACTTGACTTAAAATTGTAAAAAACAAATTTTGGGCAACACTTTATTTTACAGTGTCCTTGTTACATATGTTACATGTACTTACCATAACAATAACAGTAAATGTTAGGGTTAGGGTTTGGTTGAGGATTAGTTGCATGTAATTATGCATCATTTACTGTTATTACTATGGTAAGTACATGTAATATGCAACAAGGACACTCTAAAATAAAGTGTTATCCAAAATTCAAAATGTGTCGTTCTTTCCTTGTAACTATTTATTAATCCATGAAATTAAAACAAATTTAATCCATTTCTAGACTTGGCTTATTCCAGTAAAGACAGTTCAAAGTTGTAAGTAAACTGAACAGGGACTAAGAGAAGAACAGGTGACTTAGCAGAGATAAGAAGGATCCGCTCACTCACCGTGTTCAGCCCCAGGGTGTCCCCTTTCGTGACGCCATACACGATGCCACTCGCCAACGCTGCACCGAACATCTGGGCCACGATATACATCACAGCCTTCAGCAAGCTGATCTGACAGCTGGCCAGCAAGCCCAGCGTCACAGCTGGATTCAGGTGAGCTCCACTGATGTGACCAAGGCTTTGGGCAAGAGTGGCAATGGACAACCCGAATGCAAGTGCCACCTTGACCTCCTGATCTGGTTTGTCATTGTTGGTGTTTCCAACTGCAGCTGTAATGCTCAGGAAGATGAAGAGGGTCATGCCGACCAGCTCAGCCAAAACAGCCCTCCAGAACGCCTTGCTCTTTAGCTCCTTCATGACTGGCAGCTCTGGGCACTCTCAGCTGTGTGAGGGAGAGGATTTCTGAGGGCACTAAGTAAGTTTCTCTGCCAAAAGAGAGTATTTATAGGGCAGGTCCTGCTAATGAAACAGGAGGCGGGTTTAAGCTTCAGGAGCAGAAAGAGTGAGTGAGAGAGAAGAAAAAAGGCAGGCGAAATTAATGAGACATCTTTAGTTTTTTCCCTGCTTCTTAACTCTCGTTTCATTGACACTTTAAGTATCTCAGAGAAGTGCGAGATCTGAGCTTATTTAAACATCAATTTCTAGTTGATTTGAGTGCTATGAGCAGCTAAAATATAAAAATAATATTAGTAATTTCATCAAAGCTATATTTGGAAATTATGTATTACAGATTACAAATCTGCATACTGAATTTTCAAGTCCATGAGAAACATAAATTCATTCAGGTGTGACCACACTTTTGGCTGGGCAGGTTTTCCTAGTCAAATAAATACTAAATTTAATTTTCAGTAGTGGGATGGGTGTGTTGGGTTTTCATGTTTAATGGGAACTTTCCATAGATATGATGGTTTTATACTGTACAAACTTTATATTATACTGTATATATATATATATATATATATATATATATATATATATATATATATACAGTACTGTGCAAAAGTCTTAGGCACGCTAGTATTTTTGCCCCAAAAAAGATATCTTTAAGCGAGTTATTTACATCTTTTGCTGTAGAGTGTCAGTAGGAAATATCCAATCAGATTGCACAGCAATTTGTACGCATTTTATGAGGTTGCTAATTTGTATAAATGACGTACGAATGACCTACCCCTGACCCCGCCCCTAAACCTACCCAACACTGGGGTTTAGACAAAGCATACGAATTCGTGAGCTGTGGTGAAAAAAAAAAAAAAATGCTAAGTATACTTGCAGCCAGACTAATTATCAGTATACTTCAAGTGTGTTAATGATTAGTTAACTTGAAGTGTGCTATTTTGAAACAACTAAAAGTATATTTTAGTTGTAATTAAATTGTGGTAAAGCATAATTTTAAGTGTATTTAGTGTACTTTTGTGTACTAAATTGGACCAACTTCAAGTATACTTAGTATACTCTAAGTATATGTGTCACGGAGTCACCAGATCAGCACGCTCTGCCCACTCCTTCACTCAATTCTGATTCACTGCACCTGCACATCATCAACAGCACACACTATAAAGAGACACTTCTCCTTCACCTCCTTGCCTGGTCTCGTCCTTGCGTACACTTACAGACTCCGATACCTACCCATGATTACCTGCCTCAAAGATTCCTTTACCGAACTCCATCTTCAATCTGTCATCTGTCTTCCGCCTTCAGTCTGCCTCATCCTCTTCGACGATCTACAATCAAGTAACCTAGATTTAGACTCAGCTAAGTTCATCATTCAACTCTGATTCTCTGCTACATACTCACCAGTCTCCATTGCTGTCCCACTCCGTGCCTCTGCTCAATAAAGACCTTGTTTATATCACTTACCTGTCTGCATCCTTCTGTTTCATGACAGAAGACCAGACCATATACAGAGCCCCACGGAAACTGCAGGGGATCGTCCCATCGATCCGTTTGCAGATCTGGTTCACGCAGTTTGTCTTTCCCTTCAACCTTCTACGTCTGACAACCCACCTGCCGTTCCCACTGATATGACTCAAGCCGCACATCAGTCACTCCTGCATTCAGCATCTGCTGCCTTGTCTGCTGCCTCTGCGAGTCCCATGGCCTGACCTGCGACATTTACCGGATTGCAGCGGGTTCCTTCTACAATGCTCCCTGTATTTTGAGATGCAGTCTCACCAGTTCACCACCGATCGCGCCAGGGTAGCATTTGTCATCTCGCTGCTGTCTGGATGCGCCCTACAGTGGGCTCAATCACTGTGGCAATCCAATGCCCCAATCGTCACTTCACTCTCAGCTTTCCTCAGTCACTTTAAAGAAGTGTTTGGACAAACCGCCCCGGAACTATCTGTTCACGACCAATTATACAACTTACGCCAAGCCAATAATTCTGTCAGCGCCTATGCTCTCCAGTTCTGCACTCTACCTGCTGCTAATGGCTGGAATGAGACTGCATTGCTCACGCTTTCCGACAAGGACTCAACACCGATATCCGTCAACTGTTGGTTATTTATATGCATACCTAACGCATGCGGAGCATCAGAGAAGAATTCTCGAAGTGGAAGACTGCCTTCGTTACTCTGTCAGGTCACTGCGAATATCGGGTCATGCCGATATGGCCTGTCCAACTCACCTTCTGTCTTCCAGGGCTATATTAATGAGGTGTTCCGGGAATTCCTCCAACGATTTGTCGTGGTCTATATAGACGACATCCTCATCTATTCCCGGAACCTGGCCAAACATCGCTTTCACGTGATGCAGGTTCTCGAGAAGCTTCGCCATCACCATCTCTACCTTAAGCTGGAGAAGTGCGAGTTCCATACCACCTCCATACACTTCCTGGGGTATGTCATCGATCAACGTGGCATACAGATGGACCAGAGGAAGGTAGATGCCATCCGGAACTGGCCTCAACCCACTACCATCAAGGAGCTCCAGTGCTTCCTAGGATTCGCAAACTTCTACAGACGGTTTATTCACAACTATAGCCTACTCAGTTCACCTCTGACCTCTTCACTCAAGGGCCGGTCCAAGTCTCTTTCCTTAACCCTGTCAGCATCTGAAGCATTTCAACAACTCAAGTAGGCCTTCCAAACTGCTCTGATCCTGGTCCACCCAGATCCAAATCTCCCGTTCGTCGTCGAGGTTGACGCCTCCTCTACCGGGGTCGGAGCGGTCCTCTCTCAGCGGCAGGGTGATCCTCCAAGACTCCATCCATGTGCCTTCTATTCCAAGAAGCTATCCCCGGTGGAGCAGAACTACGACATTGGTAATCGTGAGCTGCTCGCCATCAAGCTAGCTCTGGAGGAGTGGAGACACTGGCTGGAGGGAGCACATCACCGGTTTCGAGGTCATCACGGATCATCGTAACCTTGAATATCTGCTGGAAGCTAAGAGACTGAACCCACGTCAAGCCCGGTGGGCTTTATTCTTCACCAGGTTTGAGTTCACTGTCTCATATCGACCTGGGGATAAGAACTGTTTGCCTTATCACATCTTCATCAACCTAATCCTGAAGATGCTTCTCCCGAACCTATTCTCCCTCCAGCCATGATTGTCAGTCCTATCCAATGGACCATCGATGAGCAAATTACCCAGGCTACTCGCTCCAACCCTGCTCCGCCGGGAGGTCCAGAAGGGCTCCTCTACATTCCACCAACCTGTTGCCTGGCCCTTCTGGACTCTGTACACCCAGGTAGCCGACATACCCTCTCGCTCCTACGTCAACGTTACTGGTGGCCCACCATGACTCAGGATATTAATGGATGCTCAGTCTGTGCCGTTCCCAACACTCCCCGGAAACTTCCTGAAGGAAAGCTGGTTCCCCTGCCTATTTAACATCATCCATGGTCACATCTGGGCATCGACTTTATGACTGATCTTCCACCATCAACTAACAACACCTGTATATACATCATTGTGGATCGCTTCTCAAAGGCATGTAAGTTGATTCCCCTCAAGGGATTGCCTATGGCCTTCGAAGCGGCCGAAGCATTTTTCCAGAACGTTGCCTTCCCGAAGACATTGTATCAGACCGGGGTCCCCAATTTATCTCTCGGGTCTGGCAGGCCTTCTTCAAGCTCCTCGGAGTATCCGTAAGTCTCTCCTCCGGTTACCATCCTCAAACTAACAACCAGACTAAGTGGAAGATCCAGGAAATCGGGAGATACCTGAGGTCCTACTGCCATCAGAACCAGGACAGCTGGAGCCAATTCCTCCCATGGGCAGAGTACGCCCAGAACTCCTTATGACAATCCACCACAGGGCTCACCCCTTTCCAATGTATCCTGGGATACCAACCTCTGTTATTCCCCTGGTCGGGTGAGCCCTCGGAGGTTCCAGCTGTCAACCACTGGTTCGAGCAGAGCGAGAGGGCATGGGTCATGTGCATCTCCAACAGGCAGTGTGGAGACACAAGAGACAAGTGGACACCCGTAGAACATCTACCCCTCGTTACCAACCAGAAGGTGTGGCTCTCGACACGGGACATCCATGTCCCCGGTACATAGGTCCATTCACTGAGCAGAGGCAGCTCAACGAGGTCACCTGCAGGCTAAACCTTCCACCTCACAACAGAATCTCGCCATCTTTCCATGTGTCACTCCTTAAACCTCACTCTAAACCCATGTTTTCTCCTCCCACAGAATCTGGTGGCGATGAGGTACCTCTTCCTCCCAAAATCGCAGAAGAGGATGCCATCTACCGGGTCCAAGCTATCCTAGACTCGCGACGACGGGGTCCTAGGCTGGAATACCTCATTGACTGGGAGGATTACCGTCCCGAGGAGCATTCCTGGGTAGCTCTTCATGACATCCTCGATCCCGCGCTCCTCACACAATACCATACTGAACACCCAGATCAACCGGCTCTCAAGGGTTGAGGTAGACCCCGTCGTCGTCGTCCTATCCAGCCTTCAGGAGCCGCCCGTGGAGGAGGGGGTACTGTCACGGAGTCACCAGATCAGCACACTTCTCCTTCACCTCCTTGTCTGGTCTCGTCCTTACATACACTTACAGACTCTGATACCTACCCATGATTACCTGCCTCAAAGATTCCTTTACCGAACTCCATCTTCAATCTGTCATCTGTCTTCCGCCTTCAGTCTGCCTCATCCTCTTCGATGATCTACAATCAAGTAACCTAGATTGTTCACTCAGCTCAGTTCATCATTCAACTCTGATTCTCTGCTACATACTCACCAGTCTCCATTGCTGTCCCACTCTGTGCCTCTGCTCAATAAAGACCTTGTTTATATCACTTACCTGTTTGCTTCCTTCTGTTTTGTGACAATATGCCTGTGTAGGGACTAATTACATGCTTGATTAGTGATATTAAAGTGTACTTTATTTGTGTTACAAGTACATTACAAATTCATTGAGTGTCTTTGAAACATACAAGCAATATACCATAATTGTATTTATATATATTTTCTATTTTTATTAAAAAATATATATATATATTTGGTGTTTTGCCTTTTATTAGGATAGGACAGTAGCTAGACAGGAAGTGAGGGAGGAGGGACGGGATCAGGAAAGGTCCAGGAGCCGGGACTCGAACTCGGGTCTCCCGAAGCACATGTCGGCGCACTTGTCCACGAGGGTGGTGTGATATATTTGAGTAAAAAGTAGAGGCTCATTTATACCTTTGGCTCATTCTAAATACTACGAATTGCATACTTTGTCTTCAATAACAAATGTACATTATTAGACAAATAAAACTTAGCTATACTTTGTACAAAATACTAGTGTATTTTGAAAGTATACTTTCAATGCATTGTTACAATGATCATTTCCAGCAGACAGTTAAAATATACCTAAAATATATTTTTAATAAAGTGCAAATAAATACACTTTTAAAAAATAAACTGAATTTTCACTTCAAGTATATTTTTAGAAAATATATTTTTAGAAAATATACTAAAGTACAATTATTTTAAAGTGTGTTCAAAGTTGTATTGTGAAAATAGGTAAAAGCATGATGCTAATATACTTATATATTTAAAGATAGTACTATTTTTGTTAGTATATTTGCAATGTACTATTGAAAAAGGGAATATATTTCAAATACAATAAAGTATGCCCTTTTTTCACTAGGGAGGTCGTACGAATTTCTACGAATTGGTTGTGAGATAGCGTTGGAAATATCAGTTTACATTCTCAAACATTAATTTAGCCATTAATTGTAATAATCCAGTGAGATTTTTGTATGCCCAAGGAGTCGTGACAACTTTTGCATATTATTTTCCTCACTGTATATGATCCATGCAGAGATCTGATCTCACCATCATCGAGTCCATCTGGGATCACATGAAGAAACAGAAAAAACTGAGACAGACTGAATCCAGAAAAACTGCGTCTCCAAGACGTTTGAAGAAACCAACCTGCAAAGCTCCCTGAAAAACTATGTGCAAGTGTACCTGGAAAACAGCTGTTTTAAACACAAAGGGTGTTCACACCAAACAATGATTTGATTTAGTTAATAGAAGTTAATCGATAAACAAAATCTATTTGTGACATTATTTCTGAAAGCATCCTCACTTTACGGCATTTTTACACAAATGCCTAAAAAGCTTTTCAGGAAAGTTTCTTCAAGCGTCTTGGAGACGTTTCCGCTGTTCTTCTAGATTTAGTCTGTCTCAGTTTTTTTCTGTTTCTTCATGTAAGCACAAACAGACTCGATGATGGTGAGATCAAATCTCTGTGTGGATCATATAACAACTGTTATCAGACTCCTTGTGTGTACAAAAATCTCACTGGATTATTACAATTAATGGCAAAATTAATGTTTGAGAATGTAAACTGATATTTCCTATGACACACTATAGCAAAAGATACAAATAACAGGTTTAAAACTATTTTTGGGGGCAAAAATACTAGCGTGCCTAAGACTTTTGCACAGTACAGTATATATATATCCATTTTTCCTCATAGGGACCAAAAAATATCCCCACAAGGTCCCCACAAAGATTTCGGATATTGCCATCTTTGTCCCCATAACATAGGGTTTACCAGGCCAGGCCAGGCCAAACACACACACGCGCGCACACACACACACACACACACACACACACACACACACACACACACACACACACACACACACACACACACACACACACACACACACACACACACACACACACACACACACACACACACACACACACACACACACACACACACACACACACATACAGCTCCTTCTTTAACTCAAACAAAACAGCAAAGTACCAGCAACTTTTACCTCTCTCGATATACAGAATCCAAAACAATTATTTGGAGATTTCAGATTCAAGACCCTTTTCTCGGAACTAACTGAGCTGTATTTTGCGATTACAGTGAGATTGTTTTTGGGCAAAACACAAAGTAAACTAATGACACAAAAATTAAAAAATTCATGCTCCTTCTCCCACATATTGTATTACAGCTAACTGCACTCAACACATGGTTCTTATTGCCAAAATAAAGTTTTTAGAGGACATCTGCTATCAGTGATTTGAGGATTTATCATGGATCCTTCTGCAAATGAACTTGTGGTCACATAGATAAGGCACACACATGCACACATGTGTGTTTACATTTTTTTAGGGTTTCCTGCTGACTAAGTCATTACGCTTACTATCTGTAAATTAAGATGCACCTATAGTTCTTGCTTAATTTTTTTTTTTTTTTTTTTTGCCCTTTAAAATCATCCTTAACAGCATTTTAAATGTATTAAAAAGAAATTAGCTATATTGTATCAAAGCCAGGTGGTAATTTGTCTATGCGCAGATGAAGTGTAATTTTACACCCTTAAATACAGTTTTTTTATTTTTTTTTTATTTTACAAACAATGCCATGGTCTGGTTCTCTTTGGAAACATAGCTGGGAAAGATCAAGATTTGCAGAAGATAAACATGTAATCCAAGCGCCTGACAGTGTTCTGGTTTAGGATTAGATATGGCAGAGAGAGAACTACTGATCTAGGGCCTGTGCCAATAAAGATATGCACCAATCATAGTCACACATTATCTTTATCTTTTGTCATAATTATTTTCATATATAACCCTTTTCACTACTGTTTGTCTTGTTGAAATGAACCAATTTCAGGTTTATCTTTTCTCGTGAATTCGAATAAATACCCATTGTTAATGTCTTATCAGAAAAACAATTCTTGACCTATTTTCAGTTTAAAATGCTTTAAAATGCTTGTCACAGATATTTTCAAATACCCAGTTAGTATTTACACGGCCACTGATAACTTACATGATGCATTTAGTGTCACCCTTTCAGATACGTGAAGCTTAAACAGGCTGACAAAAGATTCAAATTATTTTGTAGGTACTCAACAGTGTGTGTGTGTGTGTGTGTGTGTGTGTGTGTGTGTGTGTGTGTGTGTGTGTGTGTGTGTGTGTGTGTGTGTGTGTGTGTTTGTGTATGTGTAATCTGCGTGTGTATATTGAGTATATATTAGTGTATTTTCAGAGTATATTATTTCCTTAAAAACAAGGAATATATGGATAAAATTTGGTGGAATGTTGGGAGTATAAACACTTAATGATTAATAAGCATTAGCTCAAAAAAACTTATTTCACTCCCTGTAAATGTATATGGAAGGGAATGACTCTTTTAATGGACTGTACAGGGCAGAAGTCAAAAGACTCTTAATAAATCTCATGTCCAGCCATCAGACAGACACTTGAGGCTCTTGGCTGTGTTCCATTAATGCAGTCTTCTCTTTTATGATGTGAGGGGCACAGCAGTGAACACTCAGAGCAATGCATGGTGTTAAAAATTTCATAAATAGTACATTTTGACATTTTACATTAAATTTAAAGAATGCTTTCTTCATTAATAGGTTAAACAACATATATGCAATATCAAAATGTCAAATAGTGATCTCATTAATTGCATTATTGCATTTTGTTGAAAAGTAGAGCATTCCTCTTATGAACAATCAAAGACAAATTCTTTGGATGCCCAATCCTGTTCCTGGAGATCTTTCTTCCTGTAGAGTTCATTTCCAACCCTTTTTGTTTTTACCAATTCTTCCTAAAGATCTTATTTAGCTGTTTTTGGGTGTATTTTATAAGATTTGGAGTTTAACTTTGCAGGAAGGTAGATATCTAGCAACATAATTAGGCACCCCTGCTTTAGAAAGTATATATAGAAAACTTGAACAGGAGACAAGACAGCAACTTGTCTGGCTGTAGAATTGCATTGGCTACTTCCCTACTATATAGTAGAGGAAAAACAGTATGTGTCAAAAGAAATATGCTATAGGCCCCAAAGTAGAAATTCAGTAGTAAAAAAACTGTGTTCACAGATGCACATGTTAAAAAACCTGTGATGACTGAAACAAAATTGAGTACACCTGTGATGCCCAATGTATGGTTATAAAATACATGGTTATAAAATGACCTGTGAACACCAACATTTCTGCATGTCTGCATCACAATGCCACATGGAAAAGAATAGTCAGATAAATTGAAAAATCTGATTGTTGAGGCTTCACAAAGATAGAAAAGGATACAGGAAGATATGTGATTAACTAAAAATCTGTCAAGTTGATGCAGTTAGATGCAGAAGCAGTCAGGAGTTATAAATGAGCCATAGTACCACTAATTTGAGGAGAAGTAGCCTCCTAAACTGATGCCACAGAGAGCATGACAGTGAGTTTCTGTGACAGTGCGAAGGACACAACCTCTATGGACAGTGTCCAAAAAAATTTTTGCGCCCTGACACAAAACTGCAAGATTAAGAACACGAAAAAAGCCTGATGAATATTGGGAACACATTCTTTGGTCGGGTGGGCGTGTGGTGAGTGGGAACGCAAAAGATGTTGGGGAGATTACATTCATAGAAGGCACCATCAATGCCTGTGGTGGATATACCAAAATATTGGCTGACACGATGACTCCAGAAACTTGGCAGAATAGAATATTCAGGGCTGGGTTTCTGCATAGGTATTTTACTTGTGGCGCACAATAATGCTAAAACTCTTTAAAACTATTACTATATAAATGTACAAAATTTAAAATATGGGGCAGAAACACCATGGGCCATATCATAAGTGTTTATATAAATGTTTTTTGCTAGTTTCATTTTCCCGTCCTGCGCCACGTTGTTTAAATAGCAAATGCATTTGCGTCCATTTGTGCGCCCATGGGCTGCTGGTCTGAAAACGAGGTGTGTTCAGGCGCATTGTTGGCACGTTGCTATTTTGAGGCAACAGAAATAGACTGCGCCATTGACCAACTGAAACCTGGTCTAATGTCAATGGCGCAATATATATATTTTTATTTAAAGGGCGGATTAGTAATATGCGCGGGTGCACAATGCGCGTACACTCTGCTTATTACACACACAGGGACGCACAGCAGCACACAAACATGCCAAATATGAAAAATAAAAGTACAAGATTATTCTCGTCCGGTATGCGCCCCCCTTTAGTCTAGCATTTTTCGTCAAGTCATAGTCAATACTGTCTTAAATAGCCTGTGCAAAGCACTTCATCTTTTGTAACATAAGATTTTGGACAAATGACAGAAGAAAAAAGCTACAATAAACTTTAAGTTGTTAAGATGATGAAAATGTAATGTGATGCACTTACTGCCGTCTCATGATGGACAAAACACGTAACCTGTGTCTGACAATCCTGGGTCAAAAAACTACATTTAAGCTTGATTTTGGTAGAATGTTAATAATATAACAAAACAAGCGAGTACCATATAACCATATTATATAAAACCACAATATCAACTTTTATACGTTTTTTTTTTTTTTTTATGATTAGTAGTGGTTTTAAACAGGTTTTTGTCTTTTGCCTATATCACAATATGAGGTAAGTCTGGCATTGAGAATTTTCTAGTATAGCAATCCAAAGCACACTGTCAAAAACATGCAAAAGTTTGTAATGAAAAAAGTGATAACTGTGGTCTGACGGAGTATGTCACCTGACCTTTGAGGTGTTTTAAAGATAAAGCTAGGGCAGCACAACCCCTCCAGCAAAGAGCAGCTGAAAAATATTGTCTCTGAAGAATGACAGAACATCTCTCCAGAAACACTCGTATCCTCCATCAAAAATAAAGGTGGACATGTACTGAAAAAATTAATGATGTGAATCTTTCTGATGAAAGGCGCACTGACTATGTGTGACTGTGTGTGTATTTTATGTTAAAAATGACTACTTTAATAAAAGAAATACAGGAGACAAGACAGCAAATCTCCTAAGAGTTTGGCTTCTCAACTTATATGATAAGGGAGATTACATTTTACTATGACGTTTACCATGTAAACACAGGAGTGGGTGCCGAGCAGTGGGGTCAGATCACACACAGTCATTGGAATGTATAGCAGGCTGACACAAAACACACATGCACAAATCCAGGCGTAGTAAGAAGATATAAGCCTGTACCAGCTAGTACCATACATGCTCATACAAAGTATACGAGATAAGAGCTAAAGTAGTGATTGTTGAGATGTAATTTATTAGCTGTATTAGCTTACATTAAATAAGAAGGTCAAAGATGTTTTTATAATGTCTTAAATGGAGTCCAATAAAATGGATGGGATTTGCTTCTAGATCAAAGGTCTTTTTTTATAGAGCGTAATATATACTGATCCACTATAGATCATCACACAATAAGACCTGTCGCATAGACATAGTCCCTGGTTGATAGTACAGATCAAATAGTGAGAGCTCTGATTAATCCAGCCACAAAACACTGTGTGACAGAAAAAAAAAAAAAACTTGGTTCACTAATTGCTCACATGTACCTAATTGCTTCATATCGCCGCCAGGCAGAGAGGAATGCCCAAACAAAGGCTGAGATCTCCGACAGCTATTGTTTCCATGGGAAATGAAGACTATCCATTGAGAGCTTCAAAGGACGAGGTTTGAGAGGAAACCAGGGGGTGAGAAAAATAAGCATGTGAATTTCAAAGAAAAGAACTGAGAAATAAAGAAGCGGCAGATTCTCGATAAGCTTGATCTTATAATAATCTTATAAGATACAATTTAAAGTAGACTGTAAAATTTTGCACTTTCCAAAGAAAATGTGAGTGCTGCTATCTTTTGGTGGCGACCAAAATTTAATAGGGTTTGGTCAAATCCCTAACCTTAAGTATGAGCGTCAGTAATAGTAATGTCAAATAGTAGTGCCTTAACACAACCACACACTTTTGAATGAGTTTTACCTTTTGAATGAATTTTTGTTAAAAAATCAGGCCAGAGATAGCCGAAGAATGTGAGCTGTTTATAATAATGCCACTCCCTCATTGTTTAATGTCTGGAAGCTTTAGTGTTCCCGCCACAACTTTGTTTTGCTGTCCCTATCTCTCCAGGAACCCTACTCTCTCAAAAGGTCCCATTCAGCTCAGGATGACAGTAACATTAAAGTCCAAATCAGTCATGAGGGCTGTCTCTAATGAGCATGAACTTGGCTCACCACAGGAGCAAATCTAACTGCCAGAATCGTTATGTAATTCATTAGAAAATATGATACATTCATAAAGAATAAATTAAAACGTAACCTGAACTGACATCATGTCAACACAGCGAGTGGACAATGAAACAATGTCCACTGTTTAAAACTGTTTACGCTGAACTCTAGCATTCCAGTATTGCCGTGTTTTGTCACAGGCTCTCTAGGTATGACACCAAAATGGTCAAATGGTCTTTGGAGTGGGATTGGTAGGAGCAGTGTTGGGGCTAGGGGCTGTCCTTTCCCATATGTTCCTGGGAGGAAACACACCCCATTTTCTAGATGGAAGATGTAACCCAAAAATAGAGCATCTTATAAGAATATGTGATGACGGAAGAGTATCAAATCTGGATAAAACTACTTATCTCAATGGGTGTTGATTTAAAGGATTAGTTTACTTCAGAATTAAAACTTCCTGATAATATACTCACCCCCACGTCATCCAAGATGTTCATGTCTTTCTTTCCTCAGTCAAAAAGAAATTAAGGTTTTTGAGGAAAACATTCCTGGATTTTTCTCCATATAGTGACTTCAGTGGGGTCCAACGGGTTAAAGGTCCAAATGTCATTTTCAGTGCAGCTTCAAAGGCTCTACACAATCTCAGCCGAGGAATAAAAGTCTTATCTAGCCAAACATTTGTGGTTAAAAAGTATATAAATGTTTATTTTTTTAGAAAATGAGCAATGGTTTCACTAGATAAGACTCTTATTCCTCGGCTGGGATCGTGTAGAGCCTTTGAAGCTGCACTGAAACTGACATTTCTTCAACCTGTTGGACCCCATTGTCCACTATATGAAGATAAATCCTGGAATGTTCTCCTCTTAATTTCTTTTCGACTGAAGAAAGAAAGACATGAACATCTTGAACGACGTGGGAGTGAGTAAATTATCGGGAAATTTTAATTCTGAAGTGAACTAATCCTTTAAAATGCTTGCTCATGGGTCATGGTTTAAGTTAAATCACCTGAGCCGTAAATGCCACATGAATATTTACTACTCTGACGTTGACAGAGGGTATAATGCAGATAGACTCAAGCCTTTCAGTAGTGATTATCTTGCCATGCTAAACAGCCAAACATTGATGCTGAGAAATGCAGGTGGAGCATAAAGTTAATTTTGGAACATGATAACATCCAAGACAGTGTTTGGTCTTACCATCAGGGCCAGGAAACACTTAGCCAGCTGCAATGGTTTGATCTTTATTGGGCTTTCCCACTATGGCCTTGTTATTAGCCTGCTATACTGTAGGCAGTTTATCTTATGTGATCAGTACAGTAGGATATCCTGTTTTTGAATGAAATGTACACAAATATGGAAAGAATAGATATTTTAGTGTCAGGTTTTTAAGTGTTTTCATGCTTGCTCCTTGTGCATACTATGCTAAGCTAATCATTTTTAAAATACAGCCGCCATTTATATGTAGACATGCAGCTAACATGTCTAGAAACAGTTTGAAGGGGATTCATCATTAAACAATTTTAGCATTCTTGTCACTCAACAGCGTCATTAACTTCATATGTGTTTGGTGTGCTAAGTTGCCGTAGCTACTATCTCTACAAAGCCAACAAACTAGAGATAGTTTTAGGGTGTTTGCCTCACATTTTCTAAGGAGTAAACGTATGCGGATTCAACTTAGTGTCAGAAACAAACCACATCTATCCCTCCTGAGAGTGTGCTAAGTGATCAAACCACTTCTATTATTCATGAATTTAATCAAATATTTAAGAAACAACATTGCAAAGTTATTAAACATAGATATATTTTTTGACATGGAATACAAAAGTGAATGATTCGGCCTTTAATTGTGCATTCAAAAGGTTTTTTGTGTGTGTGTGTGTGTGTGTGTGTGTGTGTGTGTGTGTGTGTGTGTGTGTGTGTGTGTGTGTGTGTGTGTGTGTGTGTGTGTGTGTGCAAATGATAAAGGTATAGCGGAGGATTGTTTTTTTCCGGGTGGATCATCAAGACTATTGGTCCTCCTAAGTGTCAGTCATTCTGGTGATATGTTTACGTAAGGCTGTCGTACGTGCTCGTGCACACGATGGCATGCGCTCAAAACACAGGTTGGGCTTCACACTGATGCCTCAGTCGCGAAGTTTCTACTTGACAGGTAAAGTTTGGCATGCTTTTTGGAGAAATCCATTTAAAATCACTGCTAGTAAAAGTTAATGTAAGCTATAATTAGCTCGTGCATGCTCTCTCGTGCACACGTTTAATAGGCGTTCCCTCTCAGGAGCAGGTAGAGTGTTGCGCATGTGCATTTTTTCAAAAAGTGGAGAGGGCGGTTCTTTTCTAAAATTCGGGAAAATCTTCCGCTATACCTTTAACTGCTGTGTGCATTTGTGAGAACCTTTAAAACTGTAAACTCCATTAAACAGTGGTTCACCCAAAAATGAAAAATCGTATTATTTACTCACCCTCACCAATGTTTCAAACATGTATGGCAATTTTATTTTAACGAAAACAAAGAGAAAATGTTAAATAAATGCACAAAAACAAAACAAAAAAACTGGTCAATCGTTACACGCCGTTACAATTAATGGGAACTAGAGCTTTCAAGCCTCAAAAGAATGCAATGCTTCAAAAACTAAAGAATAAAGTCATTATAAAATTGGTAAAACACTCATGCGCTATATTCCCAATATTCTCTCTGATTTCTAATGAACATACCAATGCTGACAATTATAACTTGATTTTTTTCCTCTATGGATCACCATCTTACTGTGATGAAGGGGATTGAGTGCTCCAGTAACCCTGAGACCTGTGATGTCTGGAGAATTAGCTTCAGTGTTGGTGAAAATGAAAAGATGGAGCTAATTCAGCGTCAGGTGTTGGGATGCTATAAGGACTGCGCCTGTGTAAGCTGCAGAAACAAAAAAGGTATGTGAGGAATGCACATCCCATGTGTCAGCAAACAAAGGGAAAGGCGGTGCTTCAGTTTCTAAACTTGTGCTATTTCAGCGGGGATATTTGATTTGATTTCATTCAGTTTATCTCTTTGTTTTGTTTGTTGAAGTAGTTTCACAACATCTCCACTGGACAGAGAGCTCTCGCCTCAAGACTCTAACCTAGATCAACTTGTGTTACGTCATGTTCTTGGGGCATGAAACCAGTTGTGTGAAGAAACAAACTGTTAAAAATGTAGTGAAATAATTAAAAGGATTTTAATCTTGATTAGAAGTTCTCCCTAGCTCTCAAAACTGTGTTTATCTCTGCAGGAGGAACGTTCCTGGCAGATGCTCAAGTTATTTATTAAAAATTAGATTATCTTGTTTTCTTGGAATTTTAGCATTGCAACAACCAACATTTCACAATATACTTGTAATACTTACAAATGCACAAGATAATAGACAATAGGAAAGTAAATACACAAGTATGAAAAAGCATTAACAATTTACAATAAGGTTTCATTTGTTAACATGAATTAATGTATTAACTAATATTAACTGACAATTATCAATAAATCTGTTACAGTATTTATTAATCTTTGCTAACATTAGTTAATAAAAATACAGCTTCATTTTTTATTCATGTGAGTTCACAGTGCATTAACTAATGTTAACAAATACAACTGTTATAGTATTTGTAACTGTTGGACATGGACATGTATTGTAACTGTTAATATAAATGTTGATAAAAGATTTATAAGTGTAGAAGTATTGTTAATTCTTAGTCTATTTTAATTAATAACTAATGTTAACAAATTAAACCTTATTGTAAAGTGTTGCCAAAAAAGCTAATGCAAGCATGCTTAACAATGACATCTAACTGGGACCTATGGTTCATTGTAACACATATCAGCATCATACACATAATATTTGAAGCTCTTTCTCAGAAGTTTCATGTCCCTTTTGTCCAATCTAGAGTGAGATGGTTTAATTTGATATGTCAATACTGTCTGACAGCGAGTTACAGGCACTGGTCTGTGATGGCAATTGAGAACTATTTTTTTTTTTTTATGAAAAACATATTTCTATAGATCTGCGTGCACCTTCTGAAGAGTCCAGTAATTATTTTGTTGTAGAGCCAGAATCTGTTATCTTTACAGCACAGTCAGTGGCATCTGGTTTTGTAGACAGTGTTTTGAAGATGCTTGTTGAACTCAGTTGTGCTCCTGCTCACTCATGCACTGGGTAATAATGACACCAGCATAGAAATATTCATTAATCTGCATTCCTCAAGCTGGCACTAGAGGAGTGGAGTGTCTTAGGTGTTCTGGTCACCTGTTTTAAGTAATCAACTTTGCCTTTACCATCACGTATTGTCCAGGGTCCAAAAACTCCAAGGCAAGATGCTTTCTCGAGATACCACTCTTCTGATATTTCCAATGTTACTCCTGAGCCCATCATCATCAGCCATCTTCTGCCATCATCAGCCTGATGAAATGAATCATCACAAGTCACCATCACAGACTAAGCTCCAACTCACTGACCTCCAAAATGCACCTTTGTGCCAACTGCTCTTTGAACCTTGATTCTCTTCATTCATCCCCTGGGTCTGTACAACTAGGGATGACCCAGACTGTCTCTCTCAGGAATTGGTACTTGTGCCATGAGTGCATGTGATTTCACCAAGTAGCCTACAATATGTTTCATCTTTGCTGATCCTGAAACAACATTTACAACAACTACATTAGTGTTATTCACATATCAATTCCCTCAGATTTTAGGGGTAAGTTATAGATAGAATTAGGACAAATTTTTTGGACAGGAATGTTTTTCCAGGATCAAAAACATATGCTGATCCAGGGACATGTCAAAATCACGGTGACCTGTGTTAAGGCTAAGGAACTGGGGCCTCATTTATAACCGTTACCTAGGCACAAAACATGCCCTGAAACGTATGCCACTTCCGACGCATAAGTTGTGATTTATAAAAAACATACTTGACGGGAAAATTTGCGCACCTGCACGCAAACTCTAACCCAATGCGTACAAAGGTTTTGGAGATGGAGCAGTTTGGCGACACCGATGGTGAGCTGAGGGACTGACGGCAGATGAAGGAAAACCACTTTAAATCTTCATTATGAGTCCAAATCATAAATACAGTGCATGTTCACAATAACAGTTTAAATAAATAAAATAAAGATTTAAACTATGCTTTAGGCTACATCTGATATACAAATTTAGATTAAATATGCCATTCTCATTAATGGAGTTAAGCACTTAAATTACATGGAATCATTACCAAGAAGTTACAACATTTTTAATATTATAATAAATATAAATATTTGCAGTGGATGCGATGCTTTTGAACACTTTTCCTGTGGCATGCTGTGTTTTAATGTTTTAACTACAGCGAGGATTGCTTAGCGCATGATATGATCTGAGGAAATATTTTCGCACAAATAATGATCAATAATGCACAAAAAGGCCTATCTGCTTCCATTAAAAATATAAAGAAATTAAAAATACTATTTGGCCAGAGGAAAAGATTGAGAAAAACTTTCTCTGAAATGTATTTTATACTATTTTGATTTATTATTAAAAAACAAGGCAAGGATAGGCTACTAAATTATTTTTAGCAATGTAATGTGACGGCACATCTGTATCTCAAATTTTCCAAATGTCTTGTACCGTTAAACATGTTATCACGTGGATGAATATGGTTCCATATTTGGTTATTTCGGGGTTATGTGCGGACAATCTTCCGCTGACTGGGATTTATAAAGGGAATTCAGCGCAGGTTCTGTTCAATGCCCATGATCACATCCAAGAGTGAATTTCACAGATCTTTCTCCCTCTGATGGTTACTCCTACATTCCAGTCATCGCTTTAAAAAAAGCCTTTCATCTTGTACCATTGGAACTGTGCCCATGTCCAAGTTGTCCATTGACAGATGTCCGGCACACCAATCCACCGCTGTACTGGCCCAGACATAAGGCCTGGCTCTCCATCCAGGTCATCAGATTTAGCAGATTAACCCAGTCACTTGCTATCTGTTACCAATACATTATAGAATTGCACCTTTATTTTATGTCACTGTTCAAACCTCATCATCCTTCTCTTTCTCCTTTTTCCACAGAGCCTGGTGAGGTTTATGATCACCTTTCATATTTTCAACGCTGCTCATAGAGGCTGGTCCTGTCTATGCCATGTTGGACATCTTAGACTATCTTTGCAAGAGAGGTCGTTCACTCTCCCCAGACTTTCACCTGTACACATTTACACAGGGAATATATAGTCAATATACAGTATACTCAACAAAAACACTAGTCTCACCACAAAAGGACTTTGATGACTGCGCTGCATTCCCAGTGGATACTCTCTTTGACTTTGTTCTTGGATCTTGTATACTCCACTGCTGTGATTACCTGCCTCATCATCTATGCTCTTCATTTGCTCTGGTTCATATGTGATCTGCTTATTCCTCAGGTTGTTACTCACCTGTTCATCTGCTGTTAACAGTAAATACCCTGCATCTGGGTTTGTACCACATCCCTGTGTCATTCACTGCCTGACACTGCACATTTTAAATGTTGTACATACTCTACTTTTGATTAACCTTTTGAATCAACTATTTGGCATTTTACTGCAAAAGTATAAACAATTCATTTGTATCTTTCACAAAGTTTGGCAGTTGGAATGCAACTGGACTGTCACGCTGAGGCAAGGATGAAGCAGAGAGAGAATCCAAGTGCAAGCATACATTTAATTAAACAAACAGGTAATCCAGGCGGAACACGGAACTCAGGACAAGAACAGGTAACAGTACATTAAACAACGACCGACAACCAACAACTGAAGCACAGAGGTTTAAATACACAGACAAAACAAGCTAAACAAGATAACAAGGGGGTGTGGCTAATTAGAAACACCTGGGAGAACTAATAAGCAAGAAAAACTACAAAGGACTACAAAACATGACACAGAACAGGAAAATAACAAAAGTGCACACAAGACAAGGGAAACACAGGACAGGAAACATTACATAGCCCCCCACCTAAGGAGTGGATTCCAGACACTCCTCAGAAAACAAAAGTCCAGGAGGGTGGTGGGTCTGAGGCGGATCCGGGGGCGGGACGGGGGCCAGGCCCGTGGAGCGGAAGAGGGCCTGAAGACTCTGGCAGGGCAGAAAGCCAGGGCGGAGCAGGCTGTGCAGGTGACCAGGGCGGAGCAGGCTGTGCAGGCGGCCAGGGCGGAGCAGGCTGTGCAGGCGGCCAGGGCGGAGCAGGCTGTGCAGGCGGCCAGGGCGGAGCAGGCTGTGCAGGCGAACAGGGTGGAGGCGACCCTTCAGGCGGCCAGGGAGGAGACGACCCTTCAGGCGACCATGGCACAGGAACAGACACCGGCTCAGAGGAGACCATCTTGTCCGAAGACACAGGCGTGGAGTCGGCCATCTTGTCCGAAGACACAGGCGTGGAGTCGGCCATCTTGTCCGAAGACACAGGCGTGGAGTCGGCCATCTTGTCCGAAGACACAGGCGTGGAGTCGGCCATCTTGTCCGAAGACCCCTCGGGCGGCCACGGCGGTGAAGACCCTTCGGGCGGCCACGGCGGTGAAGACCCTTTGGGCGACCACGGCGGTGAAGACCCCTTGGGCGACCACGGCGGTGAAGACCCTTCGGGCGGCCACGGCGGAGAAGACCCTTCGGGTGGCCACAGCAGAGAAGACCCTTCGGGTGGCCACGGCGGTGAAGACCCCTCGGGTGGCCATGGCGGTGAAGACCCTTTGGGCGGCCACGGCGGAGAAGACCCTTCGGGCGGCCACGAACCTTCAGGCGGCCAGGGCGGATCGGGCTGGTCCGGAGGTGTATTGCCCCCCCCCCAAAATTTTCTTCGGGAGGCTCCCCGGTAAAGATTCCTGGACCAGCGATGAAGAGGGCTTTGAGCTGGGCAGGACCAGTGGCGAAGAGGGCTTTGTGCTGGGCAGATCCAGCGGTGAGGGCTCTGTGCTGGGCAGATCCAGCGGTGAGGGCTCTGTGCTGGGCAGATCCAGCGGTGAGGGCTCTGTGCTGGGCAGATCCAGCGGTGAGGGCTCTGTGCTGGGCGGAACCAGCGGCGAAGAGGGCTCTGAGCTTGGCGGGACCAGCGGCGAAGGAGACTCTGGGCTGGCGTGAAGTGCAGGCTTGGCTGGACTGGCGTGAAGCTCTGGATTAGCAGAAGCGACGTGAACAGTCTCTGGATCAGCAGAAGCGACGTGAACAGTCTCTGGATCAGCAGAAGCGACGTGAACAGTCTCTGGATCAGCAGAAGCGACGTGAACAGTCTCTGGATCAGCAGAAGCGACGTGAACAGTCTCTGGATCAGCAGAAGTGCGCTCTGAGCTTGACGGGACCAGCGGCGGCGAAGATGCGGCTGAACTGGACGGGACGTGAAGATCAGGTGTTGACCTTGCGTGCCACGGGAGGAAGCTCTCCAGACATCTGGAGAGTGCCTCTCTCCAATCCAGACCGGAGAGATCGGGGAGCTCCCTCGGGTCAACCTCCCTAGCCCCCAGCCGGTAACACACCTTAATTGCCTCGTCACCCAGAGAGCAAGAGGCAGCTAGAGGAACAAATCCCCAGGTGTACTGGAACAGATCGAGGCTATCCAGGGCCAAGGCCGCGATCTGTCCAGCAAACTCCCGGGTCAGGCTGTGAAAATCAGGCATGACGCGAAGAGACTCAGGCTTTGCAGGCATGACGTGAAGAGACTCAGGCTTTGCAGGCATGATGTGAAGAGACTCAGGCTTTGCAGGCATGACGCGAAGAGACTCAGGCTTTGCAGGCATGACGCGAAGAGACTCAGGCTTTGCAGGCATGACACGAAGAGACTCATTTAATGCTGCTGGATTCATCGTTTGGTCGGTCGTTCTGTCACGCTGAGGCAAGGATGAAGCAGAGAGAGAATCCAAGTGCAAGCAAACATTTAATTAAACAAACAGGTAATCCAGGCGGAACACGGAACTCAGGACAAGAACAGGTAACAGTACATTAAACAACGACCGACAACCAACAACTGAAGCACAGAGGTTTAAATACACAGACAAACAAGCTAAACAAGATAACAAGGGGGTGTGGCTAATTAGAAACACCTGGGAGAACTAATAAGCAAGAAAAACTACAAAGGACTACAAAACATGACACAGAACAGGAAAATAACAAAAGTGCACACAAGACAAGGGAAACACAGGACAGGAAACATTACAGGACAAGGAGGTTGTGAAAGGGTTCAAGAGATCAGTTGAACAACTCTCCCGGTCACCCAAATTGCTGTGCCTGATAATATTGGGCCTTTTTTACCCTCTTAAACCATTTATGTATAAACAATCCAGGCCACAACCCAAATGGCCCACTGGGTAAAGTCCTTGTGCTCACTTCAACAGCCAATCCATGCCTATTTCTCAGTGAATATCAGAGCTTTAATGTGGCTGAAGTGGGGTTTCTAGAGTTGCAAAGTGCAATAAATGTTTAAAAAGTTCATTAAAAAATGATAAATTTAGGGGTACAACAGTTTGTCACTGTTGCAGTACCCTTAATGTGGCCATGACATGTACTTATTTTTTTTAATCATTTTAATATGTTAATCTGGCCCTATGTCTGAATTGATCCATTTTAGTGGGCTCATCCCTTAAAGGGGTACTTCACCGCTGGAAAGATGAATGTGTATTTAAAATAGGTCATTTATGTAGAAGAAATGTGAAATTATTTTTGAATTTGGAGCTTTCTAGACTGAGAAAATCCAGAAAATGTATTTTTGGCTTATGTGGATGAATGACAACAACTCCCAGAATGCACTTGCTTCGCTGCCTTACGAGGCCACTCCCAAGCCACGCCTACCGGTAAGACAGCGCAGTTGAAAACAACAAGGCTAGGCTACTAGTGAGACTCCGTGACGAGTTTGCCCGGGATTTCGAGATCGCTCAAAATGTCCGGGATTCGGCTTTTGCGTTCTACAGTCGCCATTCATTATGTTTACTGTGGCGAGCAGGACGAGGCTGACGTCATTACTGAGACGCGCCGGTCTCGTATCGCTCACGGAGGAGCGGGAATTTTCTTAGCAATGGTAAAACGCACATCAACCGATCACTTTTTTAGCGTTCATGTAAACACTACATTCAGATTCACCAATCGGAATGAATTCAGCTAGATTGAAACAAAAGGTGTGCATGTAAACAATGAATGGCGACTGCAGAAAGCAAAAGCTGAATCCCCGACATTTTGGACGATCTCGACGGCCGGACATGTCCGGGAAAAAGAGGATGGTAACCTCTACTACTCAGCTTTCTCTTACTACTCAGCTTTCTCCACAGAACAAGAGCCTGCTAGCTTAGCTTCCAATGAAAGACGGCTGATACTATGTGTACATTCTGTGAGTGAGATCCCACCTCCTATGGGCGGGTTGAAAACATGCGGGACAGCCCCTCCTACTGGCTGTAGTCTTTAGCCTCTGGCCAAAAAATCAAAAATCTCAGGGGGATATGAGGGTGGAAAGCACGGTAATTCGAAAATACTACAGGTTTTCTACTAATACAAAGCTTAATGGTAAATCCTGAAGTATCTCTTTAAGGCTGGTCAGTAAATGGCCACTGTTGTGATTTTCTAACACAATTGACCTATCGGTAAGCCCCTCCTCTCGAATGCAGATGAGCCAATGGCGGTTGAGTATCAGCTGTGTCAACAAACTGTCTTGGTTTACTCAACTGGCCTGGTTTACTCAACAATGCTGTCAAATGCTCCGAACAAACTGATACTGATGCAATCCAGGATGCCATTAAAAATAAACCATCCACTTGATACTTATGCTGGGGTCCTTCCGAATGCTGTACATATGCTAACATGCTGTTTAGACTGGACGCATCAAAGCAAATGTTCCAATACTCTTCTAATTGTCCTGTTGTTGCGTGAAGTACATCAGAAATTGAACGGGCATCTGTATATCGTAACCAGTGTAGACAGTATCATTGATTATAATGGGTTCTATTTGGTTTTGATGGGACCTAATGCTCACATCCAGTGTAGACAAGTGTTAGCCGTTTGAAACGACTGAGAGCCAGTGGTTGTGACCAATGGTGTGATAATGTAAAACTATTTGTCATTGTCTTGCTTGAATATTTACATATTCAGGCCCACTTTATGTTAAGTGTCTTTAAGTACTATGTATTAACATTGAAATTAATCATTTGATACAATTGACTTATTATGTACATACATGTTTTTACATTGTACTTACTTTTTTAAATACCTGCATATATCTATAATTAATTTATGTACATACATCTATAATTACACTTTTGAAACAACTTCTACTTAGCCCATCATTAAACTGAACCATATCACTAAACCTGTCCCTAACCTTTCCCGTATCCCACCTCAATAATAACTAAAGTGTTTTGCAATACAACAAGACTACAATATGAACATTGTACTTAAAACTGTATGCAAGTACAGGTACATAGTAGTTAAAGAAACCTAATATAAAGACCTATTCCTGCTATCAGACCTATGCGCTGCTCTCAGCAGTGTGTCACTAACTAACAGTACACTGCTGCTCACGCATTTCAAACTTCTTTTTACCCCATGCAAAGAAAAAAAAAAAAAAAAAAAACCTTATGAGATGGGCTTGACATTAACTTTTTATTAGTCAATTATTTTATGATTAATCGAGTAACTGGATAATATTTTTTTGTGGGATTGGACCTAAGTGAACAATAGCCTTTAAAATGACTTAAAATGCATATATAATAACAACGAGGCAATAATAATTGGTTCAGATAAAGTATCAAAAGCAAGTAATCATTTGGTTTTGTCAAACAAGTACATACTGTAATATACATAACATAAATTCAAAAAGATAGCTGAATTGTAATTCAAATGTCCACTTAATCTTTAATATTTGGCCACTTCTTAATGATATAAATATAAATGCTACAGCCACTGTGAATTCTTGAACAGATATCAAAACATGCAAACTTAGAGTGAGGGTTTAAACCTTTATTTTAAAATCGCGATAAACATCAATTAACATAGAAAAATGTTGACCAATTATAAGCAACCCAAATTCACAGCTTATGCAGAGATGGAGATTGTTAACCGAACTGCTGAGACGCGCTCCACGCATGTAAATGATAACAACACTTCGCAATGAAACACAAAGTGTGTTAGACTTTATATGCGTTTCCAAATGCACATTATTGAAAACACAAACTGACAGCACATGCTGAGACATGAGTATGTGTGGAGCAGCATTTACTGTGAACAGAGCTGCTCTGAGACACTGGAAGAAACACAACCTGCATGAATGTAAATAATAAAGCATTGCACTTCACTCTCAAACCCGCAGCGCATATTATTTAACTGAATCACAGCCTTTGTGATTTCAAAATGCTGTATTATGATTTATAAATGGTTTTAATATATCATATAAAACCATTTAAAATGTAATATGCAGCTTTTGAAAACGGTCTAATAATCAAGCATAGCGTCAGTTCTGGCTGGTCACGTTAGTCAAGCTCTACTTATATGTCTTAGACTTAATGTCTACTTATAGGAATACGACGCTTATCACTGTATACATAATATATAAGCTCCTTCAGTATTACCAGCTATCGCATTTCTCAGGACTGAGCTAATTAAATGGTAAAATTTGGCAGGCAAACCGCATCATCATGCAGACACAAGGAATCGTACAATCGGGAATTTAGCGAGAGGAATTCGTTCCCCACAAGGATTTCACCTCAGATTAATATAAGTTTGTGAACTTGAACTTGAGATTCGCCGCATTGATCATAAGCTGCCTGATTTGCATCACTGCTTAATGACCGGACTCTAAGTGATTCACTCTCAATTCATCTCTGTAAGTCTTCATGAAGTTAAGCTAAGTTCCTTTTTAATGCTCATTGCTAAAAGCTATCATGGTATTGGCAACATGCTTGTTGCTAATGCTAACCGTGTTGCTTGGGCTTATCTAGTCGTTTTCGTTAAAATGCTCTTGCTAGGCTTACGCGATCATATTGGCTATGTGTGTTACTTTTCCGTTGTCATTGGCAACTGATCGAGTTGCACATGCCGTGCTTTTAGCACTATGCAGCACAGATTCAAGCAGCTTGCGGTGATAGTTAGGAAATAACAATTCATGGTGCAAACAGAATCATTTCTGCTGTGGCACAGCTCTAAGACATAGTAAACAGTCACTATTCAGTTGAGTCAGTTCAGCGTTGATCCTGTCGGGTATTGGACACGCTTGCTCTATTTAGTTCTTGGAAACACGGCGTTCTTAAAGCTATAGTGTATTGTATAGCCTACGTGAAACGTACCAAACATTGCTTGTTCTAAAGGCTATCTAGTGGCTATTGAAAACTGCTTGCTCTAAAAGCTGTTAGTTGCTATTGGGAACATGTTTTTTTTTTTTTTACTTTTAAGGTTATTTAGCCAGTCATATTTGGAACATGGCTGTGTTTTAGGCTTATATCTGGTGTCATCACATGCTGTGTTAAGCTTATCAGGTATCAGCAATATGCTGTCATTCAGCAACATTGCTATCAGTTCTGTTGCTTGGCAAATGTTATTGAATATATGCTTGTTACTTAGGCTTCTAGTTTTATAGTGCATACTGTCCGAAGCAACATGCTGTGGTAATCAAGCGTTGTTTTATGCTTATCTGGTTGCACTGGAAAAATGCTTGTTCTGTATTCTATCTGATTATTACAACATGCTGTGTTAAAGTTACCACATGCTTGTGGCTAAACATATTTAGATTATCGGTAACATACTTATGCAAAATACACAGTACATTCACCGCAGAGGTCTGTTATTCCACACTAACAACATCGTAGCTTGATGGTCCTGTGAAGGAGTGTGGAATCATGGGAGTCGTTATCTTCACCTCCACAGCCGATGGGATCAGTACGAAGGGAGCAGAAATCATATTCATGAATGAGGAAGCACACTGTATTCATAGCTTAGCTGTGCACTGCATATGACTACAGGGTTTATGCTTCCCCTGCCAAACTACACTAGTTTTAATAATAGTCCTATTGTTATACAAACATGCTGGTTGTATCAGATTCTGTTGCCGCTAATCTGAGATAGAGCTGCATGGTGTATGCTTCTGCCGCCAAACTACACTAGTTTTAGCATGGTTCCGTGATTATACAACATGCTTGTTGTATCAGATTTTGCTGCTGCTAGGGGTGTAAGCTTCCCCCAATAGATCCCATACAACTGTTAAATTGGCTACAACAACATGCTTGTTGCAATGTGTCCTTTCTTGCTCCAGCTGGGGTGATTCTTCCCCCATAAGATTGAATCTATAGTGCTAAACATATGCCACTAACATCAGGATGTATTAACCATTCTATCAGCCTCAGTCGTGTTCGGGGTAGTGTGTAAAAAAAAGAAGAAAAATCATATTTTCTTGGTTTCTACAGAAGTAAACTACAAGCAAAAATAACAAGGTTATGACATCATTGACAGGTGTCAGTGTGTGCAGTTTTTGCAAACTTACATATTTGTGCCTAAATATATCAAAGTATCAGAATCACGCTTGTTGCATTGAACCATCCAGCTGTATTAATGACATGTTGCTTAATTCTGCGTGAACTGGAAGTTTCCACCATCATTCTAATGTGACATATTTCCAATGAAAAGGATAATTGAAAAGGAAATCTCCATCTCTCATCTCTAGCTTACAGTTGTCACAGTCGATATACAACCACAAGCAAGCAGTTGATTCATTTTGATATCTCAATTTTCACTTCTTCATTTCAGGCGGCATGTCATTCATGGCAATATGCATGTTTACTGCTAAGCATTTCGGGTATTGACAACATGTTTGTTGCTATGGCTTATGCGGGTATTGGCAACATACTCGTTTAGGTCATCCAGGTAAGGGCAACATACTTGTTGCTTAAGGCTTTCCGGTATTGTTGGTAACATGCTGTTGTTCAAGCTTTTCAGGTATTGGCAACATGCTTGTTGCCTTGGCTCACTCAGGTAACTGCAAAAGCATCCAGATTTGCGCTGTCAGTTTGGGGGATATTGGCATATGGTTTTGTTTTGAGGGGTTATTGCTGCTCTCCCTGCTCTTATCCATGCTAGGCTGCAAGGATGCGCAGGGAGTTCTCGCCCAGAACGGAACCATACCGCCAATCCAAACTGTATGCTAATTATCAATTGTATTTGATGATAGTGGTCCTGTCAGAAATGCAGTTCATGGATTCTGAACATGCCACTTCCAGTATATTGTCGGTTAATCAACATGAGTAACACTTTACAATAAGCTTCCATTTGTTACAATTATGTACTACATTACTACATGAACTAACAATGAGCAATACTTCTACAGTATTTATTAATCTTAGCTAATGTTAATCTCAACATTTACTAATACATTAATATTTTATATAAGTTGTATATAGTTACTGCACTAACTAACATTAATAAACAACAAACAAGACCCTTCTGTAAAAGGTTAGCAAAATGTTAGAATCAGATTCATGTATACATGATTTCAGAACACCATTTATTGGTATAAAAATATTTTTAAAAATTACTAAGACAAACAAAAACTCTGTTGAAGCAAGTTGTGGTTTATTTTCATTCAATCAGTAAAAAAAAGAATTTAGTCATAATTTAGTTATTTCATTAAATGTTAATTTAACATTTAATACAAATATAAATTGAATTAGTTCCATAAGTTATTACTTGGACACACATCAAAAGGTTGAGTAAGAATCAGCATAAGTTATGCATAAATAATTGCGACAATGGCAAACTCAGAACAGGATCAAAAAGAAACATAAACTTTAACAATTCGATAACACATGTAAGAAACAATGAAACAAAACTGAACTTCTGACAGCCAAGAAAAGACAACACATAACGATGAACACCGGTCTTATATAAACAGCAGTTAACAGACTAACTAGACACAGGTGCACACAATAGCTGTGTCTCAATTCAGGGGCTGCATCCTTTGAGGACGGAGGACACACTGAGACTTGTTTAAAGGGGAAAGTATAGCCGATTGCATCATTGCGCCGCAACAAAGGCTGTCCCAATGCAAAGGTCCATCGAAGGCTCCTTCAAAATGCGGCCTGCAAATGCGGCCTTCTTTTCCCGTGAATGCAGGATACATCAGAAGGATCCTTTGCAGCCTTGCCTATCCCAGCATTCATTGCGCACCAAGGACGAAATTGCCAGATTACACTTTTAAATGTAAGTATTGGGTTTCAATTTAATAGAGCAATCTAATGTATCTAATGATAAAAATAAAAGAAAAAAATACAATAAAGGTTCAAATGTTGACGAATGCAGCCCCTGACTTACATGTTACCAGTATGTGATTTGATATAGGTTAGTTTATACTCTTTAGACTTTATTATGCACTTAAATTGACCATGGTGAACATTTTTAAACATTTCAACCTTGTTTTGTTTTTAGGCAGTTTTAACTATATATATACTGTATGAAGTTCTGAAGTTCTTAAGATTGTTATTCTACTTCACTTCATCTCAGAGGCAAATATTGTACTTTTTATGAAAAACTGACTTTTTACACATGGATATTAAGTTTTGATATAAAAAAAAATATGAACAGTATATAATAGAAACACTAAAAATATGTCTTCTAGATCAGGGATAGGCAATGTTGGTTCTGGAGGGCCGCTGTCCTGTTAGCTCATAGGACTGTTTTGCATGGTAAAATATTTTATGGTTTTTATTTAGTATGTGAGTTAATTTCATTTATTCTTCCCCCTTTCTGAGAACATCTCAGCCCACGCCTGAGTCAGCCCTGCAAACCTATTGGTGGACATAGGAAATATGCATTCATCCCTTACCAGGGTCTCTATTGTGCACCCCATCCCTGTCCAGCAACACCACCAGGACCTCCTGCTCAGCTCAATAAAAGTCTACAGAATTTTTTTTTCTTACAATCTGTTATATGTATACTGTTAATTTAAACCTTTATTTTATTTTTCCTATCCTAAACGTAATTTATCTTTTAAATAGTTGTAAAAAAAAGTACTGTAAGAAAAAAGTATAGAACAATTTATTTTGAATCATTTACAAATGAATTGACATTACAAAAATAAATGCACAGATTATTCACTTATTCATTACATTTACAAGTTATAACTTGCATTAGAAAAACAATGCACAGAAGTTATTTTTTGTTTAATTTAAATAATGTATACGATTGTTCCATTTACACATTTTAATTCACATAACAAAAAGCTTATTTCTCTACCAATCTGTCAAGAAGAGAAAACAATCTGTTCATTCTCTCCCTGCTCTGTTTATGATCTCCTCTCCTCTGTCTCTCTGCCAGGTCTGCGCAACAAAAGTAGCCCAAAAATCCCATCGGCTTTTCTCCACTGGATTAGTGAGTCTGAGGGATGTTTTGGGGGTGTTGGAGCGCAGAAATTGCGGTAACAAAAAAAAAACAAAAAAAAAAAACCTCCCGGGAAAACCTCGGACTTGGCAACACTGACAGTAGGCCGCATTTGAAGTAGCCTTCGACTTGGGACAGCCTTCGTCGCGCCGCTGTGATGCAGTCCGCCTTCAAATGCGGCCTTCGGAGGATGCAGCCCCTGAATTGGGACACAGTTAATGAGGGAACAATGAGAGGGACAGGAAAAAGCACTACTTAAAAGTTCATATGACAAAATTAGAGCACAGAACTGCCACGATACCACACACGGGAAACAGGGGATCCAATAGCAGTATGTTATTTTAATGGGCAATCCAAATCGTAGTCATCAGGTAGGGGTCACAATCCATATAATCAATCCAATAAACAAGAAACAAGAACAGGCTCGGAACAAAGTGAAAACAGACCTCAGAAGTGGTGGACATTAAACAAGGACTCCGTGACAAACACTGAAACAACCAGGGTATATATACACACAGAGAACTAACAATGAAACAGGGAACAGCTGGGAACAATGATGACATGGAACAGCTGAACACAATGAACACTCAGTGACAGACAGGAATTGTGGGGAATGCAGTTCATGAATGTGGATGACACCGTGGGGAAGAGGACCTCTAGTGGACACCAGGAATACACAAACCAGACACTGTGACATAACCCCCCCTCTACGGAGCGGCTACCAGACGCTCCAAGAACACACTACAAAACAAAAAGTCCAGGAGGGAGGTGGACTGGTGGAGGATCAGGGGGAGGGATGGGGGGCCAGGTCCATGAAGGGGAACAGAAACAGGAGGTGATGACTTAGCCGGGGGCCAGGGCAAAGCAGACGGCCCCTCGGGCGGCCATGGCGAAGACGACCCATCGGGCGGCCAGGGCGGAGACAACAGTCCATCGGGCGGCAAGGGCGGAGACTTTCCCTCGGGCGGCCAGGGCGGAGAAAACCCCTCGGGCGGCCAGGGCGGAGACTTTCCCTCGGGCGGCCAGGGCGGTGAAGACCCCTCGGGCGGCCAGGGCGAAGACGACCCATCGGGCGGCCACGGCGCAGGAACTGGAACAGACACCAATGGCTCTGGAACTGGAACTGGCACCAACGGCTCAGGCACTGGAACTGGTACCACCCGCTCAGGCACTGGAACTACTGGAACTGGCACCACCCGCTCAGGCACTGGAACTACTGGAACTGGCACCACCGGCTCAGGCACTGGAACTACTGGAACTGGCACCACCGGCTCAGGCACTGGAACTACTGGAACTGGCACCACCGGCTCAGGCACTGGAACTACTGGAACTGGCACCACCGGCTCAGGCACTGGAACTACTGGAACTGGCACCACCGGCTCAGGCACTGGAACTACTGGAACTGGCACCACCGGCTCAGGCACTGGAACTGGCACCACAGGCTCAGGTTCAGGAACAGACACAGACACAAACACAGACACAGACACAGACACAAACACAGACACAAACACAGACACAGGCTCAGGAACAGACACTGACACAAACACAGACACAGACACAGACACAGGCTCAGGAACAGACACAGACACAGACACAGGCTCAGGAACAGACACTGACACAGGCTCAGGAACAGACACTGGCTCCGGCTCAGGAACAGACACTGGCTCCGGCTCAGGAACAGACACTGGCTCCGGCTCAGGAACAGACACTGGCTCCGGCTCAGGAACAGACACTGGCTCCGGCTCAGGAACAGACACTGGCTCCGGCTCAGGAACAGACACTGGCTCCGGCTCAGGAACAGACACTGGCTCCGGCTCAGGAACAGACACTGGCTCCGGCTCAGGAACAGACACTGGCTCCGGCTCAGGAACAGACACTGGCTCCGGCTCAGGAACAGACACTGGCTCCGGCTCAGGAACAGACACTGGCTCCGGCTCAGGAACAGACACTGGCTCCGGCTCAGGAACAGACACTGGCTCCGGCTCAGGAACAGACACTGGCTCCGGCTCAGGAACAGACACTGGCTCCGGCTCAGGAACAGACACTGGCTCCGGCTCAGGAACAGACACTGGCTCCGGCTCGGCAGCGGCCATCTTGTCCAAAGACCCAGGCTCGGCAAATGTGACGTGAACAGGCTCGGCGGCGGCCATCTTGTCCGAAGACACAGGCTCGGCGGCGGCCATCTTGTCCGAAGACACAGGCTCGGCGGCGGCCATCTTGTCCGAAGACACAGGCTCGGCGGCGGCCATCTTGTCCCCTCTCCGTCCGCGACGGCGAGACGGTGGCACCACTTGATCCTCCACCATCCCAGAGTCGAAGGGGGGCCATGGTGGAGAGCGGTGCTGGACTCCCCCTCGACCCACCAGTCCTCCGCGACCTCCACGGGTCCCACGGAAAACTACCAGGCGGGTTCCCCTAAACAAATCTCTCCTCTCCCGCTCGGCGGCCGGGGAAGAGAAGCCCGAAAACATACCTCTGGATCCTTCTGTGACGGAGTCCTTCTGCCACGATACCACACACGGGAAACAGGGGATCCAATAGCAGTATGTTATTTTAATGGGCAATCCAAATCGTAGTCATCAGGTAGGGGTCACAATCCATATAATCAATCCAATAAACAAGAAACAAGAACAGGCTCGGAACAAAGTGAAAACAGACCTCAGAAGTGGTGGACATTAAACAAGGACTCCGTGACAAACACTGAAACAACCAGGGTATATATACACACAGAGAACTAACAATGAAACAGGGAACAGCTGGGAACAATGATGACATGGAACAGCTGAACACAATGAACACTCAGTGACAGACAGGAATTGTGGGGAATGCAGTTCATGAATGTGGATGACACCGTGGGGAAGAGGACCTCTAGTGGACACCAGGAATACACAAACCAGACACTGTGACAAGAACAGGCAATAAATGATAGTAACCTAGAATGCCCTTATCATTGTGCATCTGCTCTCTGTACACAAACAGCTGCTGTTTTAACCCTCTGATGGTCTTTATTTATGTCTACACTCGAGTTTTTTGGGGTCTCTAGAGACCCCAGACAATAACATTTAATTTTGTAACAAGATAATAGTTTTTTTTTTTTTTTACAAATGTAATTTTATTCTGTTTGTTAATGTTTTTACTCAACATTTGTGCAGTTTTTGGAGAATTTTTAAAGTTCTATAAATAAATAAATAAATAAATATTTAAATAGCCTTTTTACAAAAAAAACAGCATTTGATGTAAAATTCACTTTATAAAAGACCCAGATTTCTAACTTTCATTCATGGGGATAACATGGATAATTTTAAATGGTTTAATGTAACATTTTTGCCCATTTTTTGGAAAATGCAGTTTTAAAATAAAAAATAATAATTTTAACATCTAGATGGCTATAGAGCTCCAGTATATGCTATTTGCTATTAGACTACCTGAAAGATATCTTTTCACAAGTTGGATTCAGTTGGATTCATATCTAAATATTATAAAATCACAATTATAACAAAAATAAAATATTTTTGTCAAAGTTTAGCATTTTTTGTACCAAAAAACCCCCCTAGTTTTTCAATAATGTTACATTATGATTAGAATGAAACCTGAACAAAATGTTACAAAGAGAAATGTTGGAGTCTTAAGATTTTATCATTTATTTCAATCATTTATTTTTAATCTAATTCTAGATTCTAGACACACACAATTGTGTGTGTGTGTGTGTGTGTGTGTGTGTGTGTGTGTGTTTACATTTTCAATGTGTCAGTGTCACCAATTTATTTTTGTGGTGGTACTGCATTTTGGATGATTTTATTTGACAAATTATAGCCTTACAAATGTTCCTGTGTGTGTGTGTGTGTGTGTGTGTGTGTGTGTGTGTGTGTGTGTGTGTGTGTGTGTGTGTGTGAGAGAGAGAGAGTGTGTGAGTACACATTGTCGGTGTCAGTGTCACCATTTTATATTTGTGTTGGTTCTGCATTTTGGATTATTTTATTTGACAAATTATAGCCTTACAAATGTGTGTGTGTGTGTGTGTGTGTGTGTGTGTGTGTGTGTGCGTTCACATTGTCGATGTGTCTGTGTCACCAAATTTATTTTTGTGGTGGTTCCGCATTTTGGACTATTTTATGTGACCATTTTTTTTTTCACGCTAACATAATAGATACCTAACATAATGTAACAGATATCATTCCAATTGATTTATTTATTTAATTTTTTATTTTTATCTAGAAAGTGTTGAGAGCCGTAGAAAGTTTCATACCATTTGGACAAAGATAAAAAAAAAATATATATAAATTTGAGCAAAAGTCATTTGCGGGTTAAAAAGACCCCGAAGATAACCAGAGGGTTAAATGGATAATGACATTTGAGAGCTGCATGGCTGGCGAAGATTTTATTTGAACAACTTCAACTTTGGTTTGTTCCTCAACAATAGGTTTGTTCCTATTGTTACTCAAGTTGTATGGACTAATTTATGATTGTTTTACTGTGTCCTTTTTAAAGCTTGATAGCCCTTGGTCTTTATTTGGAAATGTCTAAAAGATTCTAAAAATGTTCTATTTTTTCCTTGATTCTTTTATGTTCCACTGAAAGAAATGAAATAATACAACACATCCAGAGTGACTAACCATGGAGGAGTAGGGCAACAGATGGTAGATCCTCTGGTAGGAGAAGATATACATTCTGATGACGTAGTAACATGTAAGGGGCACAATGGATCTGAGGGAGCCAAGGAAATGAGAAGTTCCTCTGCATGCATCTTTTATGCAGTGTCCTATACATCAGGAAGCTACCAGCGGCTGCTCTTAGGGGAATTAAGCCTAATCTCTCCTCTACACAATGCGCTCTGAAAACACCATGACGTTGTAGACAGTATGTCTACTGTCTACAAATGGTCAGTTAACATCAAGGTTCGCATTTAAATCCTTGGCATTTAAAAAAAAGAAGAAGAAAAAACAGGATAAAATGAAGCACTGTTGTATAATTAATTGAATTCAATTGTTTTACTCTGGCAGGTGTATTCCAAGGTGAAAGGGTTTGGTAAACCTTCCTAAATATTACTGGCTGGGCAATTGTGAATTCGTGTTTCTTGAAAACAAATGTTCACACCATAGACTGTAAAAAATAGGTTCACACTCAGTTAAATGCATTGATTTCCTCTTGCGGGGGATGGGGGGTCTTGCTGTGCCTCTTGCTAAAGGGATTAAACTCAGGGTAGCCTCTTTCAATTCATTCAGGGGCAACCACTCTCACAGTGGATCTTGTTTTTGAGTTCCGGGGGGGGGGGGGGGGGGACTCTATGAACAATTAGAATAAAGTAATACTGCTGAAAGGATTGTCTAGATATTGCTGAAATATATTAAATAGTGCAAATAAGTTATCTTTATGAAAAAGGTGTTTAAAAAAAGTATTTAAGAGAATAAATAAATAAGAATGATAAAAGAAGATCTATGTCTAATTGTAGTTATGAAGTAATCAATTGAATCAATTGAAACTATTTGCAAATAACATATAAATATTAAAATGCACACATTCACTCTTATTCATATGCAAACGTTTCTTTTCTCGTCACATTCAGTTATGAATTACATGAATCATGATCGCATATTTTCATTTCAAAATGGCTTGAGTAATTTTCATCACTAGATATGCTATTACTGTCGTTCGCTGAACATTTCTATCATAAATCAGTTGTCTAATACTTACATCTATTTACATCTTTCCACAATCTCTTGTTGTGAACTCCACCTATGCTGTAAATGTCTTCAACACATATATGTAGCATGGGATGCTTTAATTGGCAATGGTGTGAAGGCTTTATTGTAAATTAACAATTTAGAAGATATATAAAGAAATGTTTCAGAATAAAGTTGTAACAAAAATGATCAAATAATTAGCTTCAGAAAACTCTGGCTCATGGAAGTGAACAGTCTTGGCTTTTACCCTTGCTGTGAAAGACTGGTTTGTGCTTTAGTGAAAAGCCTGGAGAACATTCAGAGGTGTTTACTGCTAGCTTTCACTTCAAAACAATGCCATTAATGGTCACAGCAATATGCTTTGATAAACACTGCCACTGACTTTAATTTCTACAAAAAGCCTGTGTTTAAATCTGATGCTGACTGTGTTTTTCTCTGTGAAATAAGTGTGTATATCTGCAAAAACAAGTGCAATTCAAAAATATGTTTTTTGAAACACTGACGAATAGTAAGCAAATGGTCAGTTAACATCAAGGTTTCCATGTTGATTTGGCACTTCCTGTCTAGTTCCATTGCCAAGATGAGCTGAATAGCTTGGGTTTTAACTAAACAGTATCCCATTATTGGCTGTCCATTGAGTGAACCTGGGATCTTGTGTGTAGACTACAAAAACGTTTCTCCAACACCCAAACCTGCATGACACAAGCAGACAAAATGAGAGTTCTTACTTTTCAGGAAATCATTAATAACCAATTTACTGAATTAATTATCCTGGTGGTTTAAACGTAGCATTCAGTTATGGTATTCATATGTTCAGTCTGGGGTTTTTTTCCGGAACAGCTTGTTCATAAGTTCAGTTCAGTTCAGTATTTATTTATCCCTGTAGGGATAATGCATGGTTAGTGACAGTAACTCTGTCAAGGATGTAACTGAATAACTGGTAAACGGTATTGCCACAGCTTTGGCTTTTCTCTTACTCTTTGCTGCATCTTCTGTTTGCTTGAAGAAGAAATATACAATTGAGGGAAGTAGATTCCAGATTGCTTCCTTCCCATGAAAAGCCCTTTATGGCCACAAAACAAGAGAAAGACAACAATTCAATCTCCCTAGAGATGGTCTTTGTGAGATTCCCTAATCTATTTCTGCTGTCACGTCACTGACTCTCGTTGACCGAACATTCTCACTGGTAGTCCCAGCCTTTGCTGTCTGCTTTGCACTTAAATTGATGAACTATAAGCTGGCATCCAACATGCAAGTAGTTAAAACTTTTTTTTTTTTTTTTGGTGGGCCATGTGAATAAGTCAGAACATTGCCAGACTTGGGGATCTTTGCAAGCCTCATGTGCTGCAGCAACTTTGTGTTTAGGACTAGATGACACTAAGAGTGACATAAGCACAGTGTCACTAATTATAAGGGTTATAAACACTTTTACCCCAAGTATTAAGTTTAAAATAAAAGCTCAAACTACGTAACATACAGACTACATCCAGATATGTCTAAAATAAATGTTAGTAAAATCAGTTATGTTAATGTACTGTTAAAAATAATGAAGAGTGAGACCACCACACTTACTCTCACATTTTCTCTAAGGCATCTTTAATAGAACTGGCACACTCGAGAAGGTGTAGGCATGGGAAGGGAAGCCATCAGAGGCTCTCATTTCTTGGTGGGTTCATATCTCTTGTGCAAAGTTCTCGAGGAAATTCATTGTGTCTCTCTTTTCCTTTGAACTTGTATTTAGTCTGCCAACACTTGTGAACTAAGCCCAGACAGTCAATGGGCCCTATCTTGCACCCAGCGCAATTGACTTTGTACACCGACGCATGTATCATTCCTATTTTGCACCCGCGAACAGCGGACTTTTCCCTCCACAGACGCACGTCAGTTAACTAAAAAATACACTTGCGCTCCCCGGGGAGGTTCAGCGCAAAGAGGAGGCGTGTTCCGGCGCAAACGTTCCCTCATGCTGTTTTGCAGGTTTAGAAAACAATTCCGCCACTAACCGAAAAAAAACTAGTTTAAAGTCAGTGGTGCGTTGTTCATGTTATTCATATGCTATTTTAAGGGCGCATGCTTGGCCATAATCAATGTAGCGCAAGGGCGTAGGTTTGATTTTGAAATTGGTGGGGACGGGTCGGGAAATTAACTGTTGGCATATTTGTTTCACATCAATAATGTCCAGTTTGTCCTGTTGGACATGACACACAGCAATACTGTTAAGTGTCACTTGTGCCATTGTTCTTCTGAGCCATGTTTTCAGTGTCCTAAGAGCACTGGAACTTCTTTCAGCCTCAGCTGATGAGACTGGGATGACAAGGGTTTCAACTTCATCAAACATTCCTCTCATTTCAACAAGACCAAGCAATGTTGTGTTTTTATGTTTTATGGGGACTTTATACAGACATCATGATTTTATACTGTTGGCCTACAAACGGTATGTTATATCCCCCTAACCCTGCCTATCACAGAAAACTTTCTGCATTTTTACATTTTCAGCTGTTTTCCAAAAATAAATAAATAAATAAATAAATCCCCACAAGGACAAGTATTTCGGATATTGCCATCTTTGTGGCGACATTTTGTCCCTATATAGTGTTGCACACACACACACTTAAGCGTACACAATCTCTCTCTCTCTCTCTCTCTCTGTGTCTAACGATTGTCAAACTAACGATTGTTCGCCACTTATCCCGCGATTGTAATAGTAAAAACTGATTTGTCCCGCATTTTTGTGCACAAAACTGTTGATTTCTCCCTAGCTTACCGCATCTAGGTTTCCTTCGGAGGAGCATTGCCGCTTCACAACCAGAGCCTCTCACAAGTTATAGAAAAAACAAAGCCAATCAGTTTAGCGATGTGTGTTAAAGGACAAGTTCGGTATTTTACACTTAAAGCCCTGCTTACAGATCGTTTCTGATGAAATAGAACGGTTAAGATTAAAATTTGGACATATGCTGCTGTCCCGAGAATTTGAGGTTTATTTCGCTTTCCCCAAAACCTCTAGAATGGGTGTATAGGTGCACTGGAACAATCCTTCATAAAACGTATTAAACTTTCATTTACAAAGACCTGAAACTCACCGAGTGGTCAGGGGTGTCCACTGATATGCTCACACAAAAATCGCTGCAAAAGATGCTTTCCAACAGGTTTTATCGTAGTTTTTGTCCAACTCCATTGACTTGTATTGAATGTGCTGTGAGAGGTACGGTATTACTCCGCCGCTTCTTCTTCTGCTTCTTCTGTGTATTCAATGAAATGCCAGTGGTTTGCTTGCAATTGGCAAAGGTGCATTATCGCCACCAACTGGGCTGGAGTGTCTATTATTCAAGCTCTCAACGGAAGAATCTACGGGTGTGAGACGTTTGGAAAAATAGATCCACAGTTTTACAATGAATGGTAAAACACCTGTTGGAAAGCAACTTTTGCAGCGATTTTTGTGTGAGCATATCAGTGAACATCCCTGAACACTCGGTGAGTTTCAGGTCTTTGTAAACGAAAGTTTAATGCGTTTTATGAAGTATTGTTCCAGTGCACCTATACACCCATTCTAGAGGTTTTGGCGAAAGTGAAAGAAACCTAAAATTCTTGGGACAGCAGCATGTGTCCAAATTTTAATCTTAACCGTTCTATTTCATCAGAAACGATCTGTAAACAGGGCTTTAAGTGTAAAATACCGAACTTACCCTTTAAGCAGGCGACTCAGATATATATTAATTGTTTGTGTACCATGAATTGCGCATTTTTCTCTGAACGCTCTTGTAAGAGATTTTAATCTAAATAAGATGTTTCCTGATTAAATAAAATAAGTCTAATACATAAAAACCACAAGACACAACCGGACAACAGTGGTTATATATAAATATATTTTAAGTTTTGATCGAAATTATTGATAGGGACATATCAGTGTCACTGGATATTGGTAGGGACACGTCCCTAGCGTCCCTACTAAATTCTACGCCCCTGATGTAGCGTGTGCACAACGCGCATACACTATGATTCTCTCATCTACACACAAGACGCAGCAGTTTTCATTTTTGCAAATCATAGCCTATTATTAGCCTAGATAGAACACAAAACTGTTGATTTCTCCCTAGCTTACCGCATCTAGGTTTCCTTCGGAGGAGCATTGCCGCTTCACAACCAGAGCCTCTCACAAGTTATAGAAAAAACAAAGCCAATCAGTTTAGCGATGTGTGTTAAAGGACAAGTTCGGTATTTTACACTTAAAGCCCTGCTTACAGATCGTTTCTGATGAAATAGAACGGTTAAGATTAAAATTTGGACATATGCTGCTGTCCCGAGAATTTGAGGTTTATTTCGCTTTCCCCAAAACCTCTAGAATGGGTGTATAGGTGCACTGGAACAATCCTTCATAAAACGCATTAAACTTTCATTTACAAAGACCTGAAACTCACCGAGTGGTCAGGGGTGTCCACTGATATGCTCACACAAAAATCGCTGCAAAAGATGCTTTCCAACAGGTTTTATCGTAGTTTTTGTCCAACTCCATTGACTTGTATTGAATGTGCTGTGAGAGGTACGGTATTACTCCGCCGCTTCTTCTTCTGCTTCTTCTGTGTATTCAATGAAATGCCAGTGGTTTGCTTGCAATTGGCAAAGGTGCATTATCGCCACCAACTGGGCTGGAGTGTCTATTATTCAAGCTCTCAACGGAAGAATCTACGGGTGTGAGACGTTTGGAAAAATAGATCCACAGTTTTACAACGAATGGTAAAACACCTGTTGGAAAGCAACTTTTGCAGCGATTTTTGTGTGAGCATATCAGTGAACATCCCTGAACACTCGGTGAGTTTCAGGTCTTTGTAAACGAAAGTTTAATGCGTTTTATGAAGTATTGTTCCAGTGCACCTATACACCCATTCTAGAGGTTTTGGCGAAAGTGAAAGAAACCTAAAATTCTTGGGACAGCAGCATGTGTCCAAATTTTAATCTTAACCGTTCTATTTCATCAGAAACGATCTGTAAACAGGGCTTTAAGTGTAAAATACCGAACTTACCCTTTAAGCAGGCGACTCAGATATATATTAATTGTTTGTGTACCATGAATTGCGCATTTTTCTCTGAACGCTCTTGTAAGAGATTTTAATCTAAATAAGATGTTTCCTGATTAAATAAAATAAGTCTAATACATAAAAACCACAAGACACAACCGGACAACAGTGGTTATATATAAATATATTTTAAGTTTTGATCGAAATTATTGATAGGGACATATCAGTGTCACTGGATATTGGTAGGGACACGTCCCTAGCGTCCCTACTAAATTCTACGCCCCTGATGTAGCGTGTGCACAACGCGCATACACTATGATTCTCTCATCTACACACAAGACGCAGCAGTTTTCATTTTTGCAAATCATAGCCTATTATTAGCCTAGATAGATAGATAGATAGATAGATAGATAGATAGATAGATTTTATTATAAAATATTTTATTTACAGTTTATTATAAAAGCATACATCTAGCTTACACATTTACCCAAATTATCATACGCCTGTTTAACCGAAGTTAATTTGGGTTTGTTTCTCCATCCCCAACGTCCCTGACGAGAGCGTCGGTCTCCTCGGCTGTGAACCGCTCCTGGCGTGCGTCTGGCAAATCCGCCGTTATAATAGGAATCCGCCATAGAACAAGCGCGCCTGCTTTTAAAGGGAATGTGAGATGAAACTCTGATTGGTTTATTTCACGTTACGCCCAAACCACACCTATAAATAATGAAGCTACTTCAGACCAACCCATTTTAGATTTGCGTCGGACGCAAGAGTCATTTATCCCGCCGGTATAATAGCAACAGCGCCAAGACCCGCCCACAAAGTTACTTGCGTTTTGCGCTTGATACTTGCGTTTCAGATCGTTAAAATAGGGCCCATAATGTTTTATGACTCATTTGATTATTATGTACTTTCCATCATGGTCAGAATATACAAACGTAATGAAAATTACGTTTGATACCCAGTTGAGATTAAATTTTCAATTTAGTTTCAGTAAAGAACATTATTTTATTATTATTATTATTACATTTTATTAGTGAAGGTGAAGTGTAGGCCTTAAAAGAGACACTTTTTAAAAACATTCCAAACAGAGGGTCAAAATGAGAGTTGAAAATAATATTTTTTTGTGAATATTTGACTTTGTGTAAAAAAAAACTTTACCAACATTATAAGAGAACCTCAAGGAACATATTTAAATAAAAAAAGTCATGTCATGACCGCTTTAATGTGAGAAATTCTGTCTTTAATCTATCTAATGGCTCAAATGGGGGTTCTGTCAAAGCCTTCAGGACAATGCCGAGATCCCATGAGGGAATCATGGGATTCAAGATCAACAAGCTCCTTTCAGAAAGCGTTTTACAAGAGGTTGGAAACCAATTGAGTAACCTCCATAACCCATATGGTGATCAGAGACAGCCACTACGTATCCCCTCAAGGTTGACTCTGTAAGACCAGTCTCCAACAGGAACTAGAGGAATGACAAGAGTGAATCAACCTCACATGAAACTGGGTCCATTTCTCTTGACTGACACCATCAAGAGAACCTTTCCCACTAAACAGCTTAAAGCCACCTTGTAGAAGGGGCTTTGGCTGCTTGAAAGGTTGTTAGAAGTGCATTTGTTTGCCAGAGAATCCATCCCCGAGGGATTCCCTGGGGACCATCATTTAATACCACAGGGGACAATGAGTGGTTTCCTGTGAGGCAAAGAGTTCCACCTGAGAGTTCCACCTGAGTTTATTGAAATGAGCCAGGATGGTCCGCACCATTGCTGGGTGAAGTCGCCATTCTCCGGGCCTGGGGCCTCACCTGGACAAAAGGTTGGCTTCTAGGTTGTCCTCTCCCAGCAGATGGACAGCCATCAGGGACACCCCTCAACATGCGCCAATAATGGGAGATCTCAAGCTTTCCTTTATAGGGATGTTGAGCATACATTGGCTTGGCCTACCCTGGCTTATTAGACTACCGCATTAAATGTCTGAATTAACAGTCACATGCTTTTCTTGAATTCAAAGCAGAAAATAGATCAAGGCCCAAAATACTAACTCCAGTTTCAGAAGATATATGTGTGTTCCTCTTTACAAGGCACCCCATTGTCTCCATACTGGATTGCCTCACCAGATAACATCCCAGCCTGTCTGCAAGGCATCTGATGATATAGTCTGATAATGCAACTCCCTCTTTCAGGCCTGAAGTCAAGAGCCACCACTGAACTGTTGGAAGACAATCCAAGTCCCATGGAATCAGTCGCTGTCCATTCTCATGTGGACTCACTTTGTACTTCGTAAACCATAACTGTGACACAACCCCAATGGTACCACCTGACTGGTAAAATTTCACTACTAGGCGGATTCCATGGTGTGCAGGGCCCCACAGGCCTGTCTTGCTGCCGCATATGCCTCGCCATGAGCCACAAGGTGGTAAAGCATAGGTGGCAAACTCATCCGCCTTGGCTCTACCCACCTGCAACCCCATGATCAAAGGTGGAAACACTTGACTTTCATTTCTTTTTTAAAAGAATTTGCTCTATTTTTAAGAACAAGCTTCCAAATCCACCAAATGGGATTGAGAGAAATGGATCTATTAGGATAAGACCAAAAAGGAGAAAAAAAACCCCAACAGATTTCTCCCTAAGTTCCGCCTACAATCCTCACGATTGATCCTACCCTGCCACTTCGGCAGCCACGTGACCTGAACCGCAAGGTGCAACACAGCAAACAGTGAATGCATTCAGCTCTCGAGAGAGTATGTGATCCGTGCAAACGCTTGACTCTCATCACTCTAAGAGTATCAAGCAAGAACAGAACTTTTTACTGCAAATGTATCCCTATGAGTGCATCCAACTCCTCGAGAGCCAAACACGCTTTGTGCAATCGCATAGATTCTATCTAGCATTCTATCTAGAGAGTAACAGAGATGGATCAAATCAAACAGGTTTATTAATTTGATTTGATCCAGAGTTTATTAATGAAGTGGCAAGGAACACAATCCACAAACATGTAAGATGAGTAATAGTAAGCAATTGGAAATACTGGAATACATGGATGGTAATGTTGAGCTTGTCTTAAAAGTTATCTGAGCACACACAAAAAAGGGAACAGACGAGATGACTTTGGATGACTGGTTTACGACTTAGGGGTTATTTACACTGCACTGTTTTCAACTAAAAAATGGCCTGAAAAAATGCAAACTTATTTCAAAGTGCAAGTTTTGGAAACCGATACCTATCTCCGTGTAAACTACAAAAAACGTGAATTTGTGAAATGGTGATGTCATGCACATTACGCATTCAGTCTATAGGTGCATAGTGTTTCTTTACAAAGTCACATCACCAACTATTTATCAAACAAAGAAGCCATTAAAGTGGTCCCTATGCGAATGAGACTGGCATCCAGCTTGGAGGACACTTCGCTGACGTTGGTGCATGCAGCTAGTATCCCTAGACCAGCGCCATCTAGCCCACCAGCCTCAGCGCTCTCAAGCCTGCCGGTGCCTGCGCTGTCCATCCCAGAGGTTGGCAATGGCCATTTTGTGTGTTTGAGTCGCACACTGCTCTTCAGCCCATGAACCCGCTTCAACCCATGAGTCCGCTCCAGAGCCCTTTCTGCCCCAGAGTCCAGTCCTGTGTCGATTCCAGCTTAGGAACTTCCTGTCTGCCTCAACGTGACTGCAGAGGTCATATCTGAACTTCCTGCCTGCCTCTACACGACGGCAGAGGTTGTACACAAACTTCTCAGCAACCTGAAACATGTTGCTGGTCCAGTTATGCCCATGGAGGAAACCACTGAGCCACCCGCCTGTTTTGACAGAGCTTCTGTGGTCAATGCTAACCTTTCGTTGCTTTGTGTTTCAGTCTTGCTTGATCAACAGTCTTGGTCTCTTATGTTACCAGATTTGCCCTGGGGGTCATTTGCTCCACCTTAGTGGCCTTCAGCAATGCCTTGGTGGACTCCGCTGTGGGGGTCTTCAGACTCGTCTACAGTGTTGTGGTCTTCAATTTTGTCTTCTCAAGCTTTGCTAAGGGGGCGACCTGCCTGGCCTGCATCACACTGGCCATTTGCCAAACCTGCACCACCCAGGTCCTCTACTCAGTCTGCTCCACCTTGGGTTCCTGGTCTATGTTTGTCTGGGGTCCCTCTTCCTATACATGGACCTGGCCAACCTTCCCAACTCCGGATCTGCCTCCAATCCACCTCCAATCCAACTCCCACTGGTGTGGGGGCGTCTGGAAGAAGCTCCTTCGGCTATGTCACAACCGCCAACTGCGAGTGCCCTTGTACACCAGCAGAGGGCACTGTTACCGCTCACTCTACACACATCATGGACTCAGTTTCTCACAATGCTTTGTCTGTCATCTGTGTAATCATGTGCAGCTGTTTCCTATCACCTCATTATCCCTTAGTCTCTCTGCCTATTTACCCAGTTCATCTGTTTGTCTCATGTGTAGTCTTGACCTGTATTCCACATCATTACTGAGCATTTCCTTGTTTTTTCTGTTGTTCCTGGTGTTTGATTTCTGACTGTGTCCTGAATTTTTCGTTCCTGTCTTGCCCTCTGGATTTGAATGTCTGTTTGGACTTATTTTCTGTGATCTGACCTTCTGCCTCTTTTATGGCCTGCAACTTTGGATTGTGCTATCAATAAACTGCATTTGGATCCTCAATCGCTGTGCTCAGTACTGTACGTTACAACATTTTATTGTGTCCTGTTTTACTATAAACAGATGTCCCACTTTTGCCACCCTTTCTTTTTTTTGTGATGTTTTTTGAAATCTTATTGTCTTTTAAAATATTTGTTGATTCTTTGGTTTACAATAAGAGGGTAGCTAATTTTTCAGAGGAAGATATATTTAGAGAATTTGAAAAAAAAATATTTTTCAGAATTGTCTCCAGATCACAATGTTGGCATACAGTGAATGTGATGACCTCGCCTTGGTGGTGCCATTATTGTGTTTGTTGTTACATTTGTTTATAAACATTCATTGTGAAACCAAATAAAATGATCCAACTGTCAGATTGTTTGGCAACACCTTTTCCTGAGTGAATCAAAATGCTTGGCAAAATGCTGCAACAGACTTCTGACTTATTTTGAAGATAACATTTCCAAAGATCTCCTTGATTACAGCAACTTTGGGAACATAAACTGTTTTCGAAATCGCCCCCTGTACCCTCATTCACTGTTTCCTACATTACTCCACTAATATAGTCCACTTGAAGGGGTGAATAAATCTGAGTGAGTGAATTTGGACACTGAGTGCACTGGAATGGCTGCCGCTTTTGCTTAGTTTGTGCTCGCTGTTTAATAATCATTTGAAACATGGAAACTGCTGTAGTAAAATGAAAAGATTTATCTTAAAATCTGTCATGGAAACTCCTTAACTAAACAATTTAATAATCAGGTAAAAAAGGAATGTATACCTGTATGATATTACGCTGTATCCACATTGGACATTTTGGAAAATGGATGTATGGATTATTCAGCTGCGGGCGCCATCTTCTAGCAAGACATGGGAAATCGTGCACTATGGGGTGCATTATGGGTACTCTTTAGGTGTTGAGCGTGCATCGGTTGTAGACTCGATATTGCAGTAAATTGTGGGATTGAATAAATGCACTTGACAACATCCACTATGGATTTGGACACCACTACTGTCTCCTCAAATGGTGCTCAATTTTAGGGTATAGGGGGCGATTTCAGACACAGCCATAGTCTCCTGTCATCGCTTAATAATGTGTATAACAATTTTCTGTTGGAGAAAATGTACATAAGAGGTCCAAAAGTCTGGAATGACAAGGTCCTAAATGGAGTAAACTGCTAAAATAGCTCTGAAATAAACACTGCATAGGTTTAACCTTCTGATGGTTTACGGGGTCTTTTCAGACCCCAAATGACTTTTGCTCAAATTAAAAAAAATGTTCCCTTTGTCCAAATGGTATGAAATCTTCTACGGCTCTCAACACTTTCTAGATCTACAAAAAAAAAAAAAAAATTGGAATGATATCTGTTTTTATGTTAGCGTGACAAAAGTTGTGACACTCGTGGTCTTCAATCAAAATAGACAAAATTCATCATCAAAATCAGAAACAACGCAGAACACATCGACAGAAATGGCACAAATAAAGTGGCACACTTCCACCAATGCAAAAAACATCCACAATGCTAAATTATATTGCTCACAACACGCATGTACACACACACACACACACACACATATCGAGGAATACATTTTTGAGACTATAAAAACTGTTCTCTTATCATTTGTAAAATAAAATCATCCAAAATGCAGTACCACCACAAAAATAAATTGGTGACACTGAAACATTGAAAATGTGCACACACACACACACACACACACACACACACACACACACACACACACACACACACACACACACACACAACCACAGCGAGAGAGAAAGATACAAAAGTTACTGCTTTATTTGCTCATTTGTTATGCTGTTCAGTTCATTGCATTTTGATGTTCATGTCCTGTATTTGTACTCAATATATAATATAACTGTACATATCTGTTCTGTTACAGTCAGTAACTGAAGTGTAGATCACATTTGTACAATTATATGAAAAAAAGAAGATTGAAATAAATAATAAACTCTAAAAATTCAACTTTTATCTTTTTCAGGTTTGATTCTAATCATAATGTAACATTAATGAAAAAAAACTAAATTTCAGTACAAAAAATGCTAAACTTTGACAAAAAAGTCATTTTTATTGTTAGAATTGTGATTTTATAATATTTAGATATGAATCCAACTGGAAAAACTTGTGAAAAGATATCTTTCAGTTAGTCAAATAGCAAATAGCATATAGTGGAGCTCTATCTGGTGGCTAAAATGATAATTTTTTACTTTTAAAACTACATTTTACAAAATATGGGCAAAAATTTTACACTAAACCATGTAAAATTATCCATGTTATCCCCATGAATGAAAGTTAGAAATATGGGTCTTTTATAAAGTGAATTTTACATAAAATGCTGTTTTTTATTAAAAAGCCTATTTAAATAAATATTTATACATTTATTTATTTATAGAAATTTAAAATATATCATAAATCCTCCAAAAACTGCACAAATGTTGAGTAAAAACATTAATAAACAGAGTAAAACTACATTTGTAAAAAAAAAAAAAAAAAAAAAAAACTATTATTCTGTTACAAAATTAAATGTTATTGTCTGGGGTCCCTGGGGACCCCAAAGATAAGTAGTGTCGGCACAAATGAAGATAATCAGAGGGTTAAACTGCATATTGGCATTTTGCTTTTGGATTACAACATACACAAGAAACCAGTAGTTTATTGGCTTTAATGATGAAGTACCAAAATGATTTCATGTGATTTTTGAATGTCAATACAAAATATAGCTGCGAGCAGCGATTACGGGCCCAAGCCGGTGGCACCGCAACCCCGGTGCCTTTAGTTACCTAAAGGCACCGGGGTGGCGGTACCGCCGGCTTGGGCCCTCCATCGCTGTATGTGCTGTATGGGCCCTCCATCGCATATATTTGTATGTGTGTGTATGTATATACATACATACACACACATACATATATATGTATATATATATATATATATATATATATATATATATATATATATATATATATATATATATATTATTGTTCAAAAGTTTGGGGTCAGTAAGATTTTTAATGTTTTTAGGAGAAGTCTCTTCCGCTCACCAAGGCTGCATTTATTGATTAAAAATACAAACAAAAACAGTAATATTGTGAAATATTATTCCAATTTAAAACAGCTGTTTTCAATTTTTAAATATTTTACATAGTAATTCATTTCTGTGATCAAAGTTGAGTTTTCAGCATCATTACTCCAGTCTTCAGTGTCACATGATCCTTCAGAAATCATACTAATATGATGATTGATGCTCAATAAATATTCATTATTATTTTCAATGTTGAAAACAGTTGTGTACAGATTTTTTTTTTCAAAATGCTTTGATGAATGTAAAGTTCAAAAGAACAGCATATATTTCAAATATATATATTTTTAACATTATAAATGTCTTTACTGTAACTGTTGATCAGTTTAACTCATCCTTCATAAATAAAAGTACTGATTTATTTTATTTATTTCCCCCCAAAATAAAATTTTAATTATTACTAACCCAAAACTTTTGAGCGGTAGTGTTTAACGTTACAAAAGCTTTAGATTTCAGATAAATGCTGTTCTTTTTAACTTTCTATTCATCAAAGACTGTACACAACTGTTTTCGACATTTAAAATAATAATGAATGTTTCTTGAGCATCAATCATCATATTAGAATAATTTCTGAAGGATCATGTGACAGTGACGACTGGAGTAATGATGCTGAAAACTCAGCTTTGATCACAGGAATAAATAACAGTTTAAAATATATTAAAATAGAAAGCAGCTGTTTTAAATTGGAATAATATTTTACAATATTACTGTTTTTGTTTGTATTTTTAATCAAATAAATGCAGCCTTGGTGAGCAGAAGAAACTTCTCTGTTATGTGCGCGCCACAGACTGCACGCACGTCCGCTTAGAGTTCCGCCTTTTGCCTTCCGTCAATATTACGTTATTAGAAAAATATTTTTTTAGAGAATCGATTTTTTGACATTTGTGAATCGATTCAGAATCGTCCACATCCGCATCGCGATGCATCTAAGAATACATTTTTTCTCCCACCCCTAGATTTCATACAACAGGTTAATAAACAGTTGCAATTAAGTCACTTACATTTTAGATGCAATGTTGACTGTTTTTGTTCTGTTTCAGCAGCGAAAATAGTTAAACAAAGATCACGGCAGAACCATCACGCATCACGTGTTTTCTCATAACTGAACGATTCAGCATTTTTAACGAATCGGTTGACTCAAAGATTGAATGATCAATCCATAAACATCTGTCTTAATCATGATCGACTCATTCGAACGAATCGTTTGAACGAATTAATCAATGACTCGCTTATTAAGATGGATGCCTGTCGACACCTAATGGCGGTTTAGTGTTGTTTAAAAGCATCATTCTTTCCCACATGTGTGTGATTTGTGTGTGCAACATTATCATTATTTTTCTTTCACTATTATATTAGCGATTTAAAAGCACCCACTCGTGTCACACGTCGATTAACCGGTGGGAAAATATCCTCAGACACATACCTAATAAATGTATATTTAAATACAATATTGGCCTACCTGGTAAAAAGTTTTATATACTATTTTGATGTCCTTTTGGACACAAGAGGGCAGTATAACCCTATGTTTGCTTTTTTGTTGAACCAAATAGCACTAAATAGCCTGTTTTAACTTTTTCATTCTTCTTGAATTGCAAAAACAGAATAAAATGGGTTTAGTTGTGACATTTGTATTCTTTTATATAGAAATAAATAGTATATAATTACATTTTTAGAAGATTTTTAGTGTTTCCTTTTTGGACATTACTTTAATCCCTCACCATAGCAAAACCGTTTGAGATATTTATTATCCATTCACAATTTAGCATATTTAATGTAGTTTCATCATGTTGAAAAAGTTTGGTACGAATAAAATAAATAGTTTAAGAGGAGTGGCTAAAAATTCAGAGGCTGATTTTGCAAAAAAATTCACATTCAGACCAAAATATCTGACTTCCTGATGGCCAGAGCTATTGAATGTAAATTAGAAAGTTGTCCGGCTTGATGAGAACAATATACAAACTGTTTTTTCTTTACTGTAGTTAAAACTAACCCCCCCACTTTTGTCAAAAGCATGTTGAAAGTGACACACTTCCTGCTGCCAGTTGGTGGCGCTATAACTTTGACTCACAATAGCTTCATCCATCTGATCGGCCTCTTACCACGAACACACTGCTGAAGTTTCATCAAGATCAGTTAATGTATGCAGAAGTTATTCAACTTCCGTGTTTCTCTTTTCTCGCCATAAATTCGATTCCTCGCCACAGCCAAACCGTTCGAGATATCAAAAATCCGTCCGCAATTTAGCATCCTCAAAGTCTTGACTACATGCACACCGAGTTTGAAGGGGACACGGAGAATTTTCTAGGAGGAGTATTTCACATTCCACAGCAAGCGTTTTCCAAACAACCCATAATAGCCGACTTCCTGTTGGGCTGGCGTAAAACTTGACGGGGGTAAAGTTGTTCGGCCCGATGAGATCTATATGTGTACCGAGTTTCATATTAATTCATGCGAGCGTGTTTGATATATGGATCAAGTTTTAGAACCCCGTTCAAGGGGGCGCTGTTGAGCCCCCCAGCCACGCCCGGGTCCCTGATGGCCGTGGGTTCTGACCTGTGTGCAAAGTTTCAAGAGTTTTTGAGCACGTTAAGGACCCCAAAAGCCCCTGAAACCTTGATTAACAATATAAAAGCAATAGTCAAATCCCCCCCTCCCCTCACACACACACAGACACAGAGAGAGGGAGAGAAAATTCTTCAGAAAATCCACATTCAAACCAAAATATCTCTCTTCCTGTTGGTCGGAGATGGTTCATGTAAATTAGAAAGTTGTCCGTCTTGATGAGAACAATACACATACCAAGTTTTGTGATTCTAGGAAAAACTAAGCCCCCATTTTTGACTAAAGGTGGCGCTACTGAGCCATTCCACCACGCCCGTTTCTGAAACTTTGCACATGTCTACGGGCTAATAAATGTGATGTGTCTGTTGAGTTTCATGCAATTTCAAGTATGTTAAGAGTCTCAAAAGCATCAAAAAATAATATTAAAGTTTGATGCGTTGCCACGGCAACAGTATCTAAGATATCAATAATCCTTTCACAGGTTTACATCTGCCGTGTGTCTACATTGTACACATAAAGGTTGAAGCAAATCGGGTAAAAATAAGACACTGATTTCAAAGCATTTTGAAAGTGATGTACTTCCTGCTGCCTGTTGGTGGCGCTATAACTTTGACTCACAATAGTCACATCCATGTGATCGGCCTCTTACAACGAACACACTGCTGAAGTTTCATCAAGATCAGTTAATGTATGCAGAAGTTATAACACACTTCCTGTTTCATTTTTTCGCCATAAATTTGTTTCCTCGCCACGGCCAAACCGTTCGAGATATCAAAAATCCATCCGCAATTTAGCATCCTCAATGTCTTGACTTCATGCGGACCGAGTTTGGAGGCGAATCGATGAATTCCCTAGGAGGAGTACATTAAATTCCACAGCATGCGTTTCCAAACAACGCTAAATAGCCAACTTCCTGTTTGGCTGGCGTAAAACTTAGAGCACGAAAGTTGTTCGGCCCGATGAGATCTATATGTGTACCGAGTTTCATATTATTACATGCAAGCGTGTTTGATTTATGGACACGTGTTTGGATCCCGTTCCAGGGGGCGCTGTCGAGGCCCCCTGCCACGCCCGGGTACCAGCTTCAGTCCGGCCCTGATGGCCGCGGGTTCTGACGTGTGTGCAGAATTTCAAGAGTTTTCGAGCATGTTAAGGGCCCCAAAAGTGCCTGAAAGGTTGACAAAATAATAATAATAATAATAATAATAATAAATATAGCTGCGAGCAGCGATTACGGGCCCAAGCCGGTGGCACCGCAACCCCGGTGCCTTTAGTTACCTAAAGGCACCGGGGTGGCGGTACCGCCGGCTTTGGCCCTCCATCGCTGCTCGCAGCTATATTTTTATATATATATATATATATATATATATATATATATATATATATATATATATATATATATATATATATACATACATACATACACACACATACATATATATGTATATATATATATATATATATATATTATTGTTCAAAAGTTTGGGGTCAGTAAGATTTTTAATGTTTTTAGGAGAAGTCTCTTCTGCTCACCAAGGCTGCATTTATTGATTAAAAATACAAACAAAAACAGTAATATTGTGAAATATTATTCCAATTTAAAACAGCTGTTTTCAATTTTTAAATATTTTACATAGTAATTCATTTCTGTGATCAAAGTTGAGTTTTCAGCATCATTACTCCAGTCTTCAGTGTCACATGATCCTTCAGAAATCATACTAATATGATGATTGATGCTCAATAAATATTCATTATTATTTTCAATGTTGAAAACAGTTGTGTACAGATTTTTTTTTTTTCAAAATGCTTTGATGAATGTAAAGTTCAAAAGAACAGCATATATTTCAAATATATATATTTTTAACATTATAAATGTCTTTACTGTAACTGTTGATCAGTTTAACTCATCCTTCATAAATAAAAGTACTGATTTATTTTATTTATTTCCCCAAAAAATAAAATTTTAATTATTACTAACCCAAAACTTTTGAGCGGTAGTGTTTAACGTTACAAAAGCTTTAGATTTCAGATATATGCTGTTCTTTTGAACTTTCTATTCATCAAAGACTGTACACAACTGTTTTCGACATTTAAAATAATAATGAATGTTTCTTGAGTATCAATCATCATATTAGAATAATTTCTGAAGGATCATGTGACAGTGACGACTGGAGTAATGATGCTGAAAACTCAGCTTTGATCACAGGAATAAAACAGTTTAACAGTTTAAAATATATTAAAATAGAAAGCAGCTGTTTTAAATTGGAATAATATTTTACAATATTACTGTTTTTGTTTGTATTTTTAATCAAATAAATGCAGCCTTGGTGAGCAGAAGAAACTTCTCTGTTATGTGCGCGCCACAGACTGCACGCACGTCCGCTTAGAGTTCCGCCTTTTGCCTTCCGTCAATATTACGTTATTAGAAAAATATTTTTTTAGAGAATCGATTTTTTGACATTTGTGAATCGATTCATAATCGTCCACGTCCGCATCGCGATGCATCTAAGAATAATTTTTTTCTCCCACCCCTAGATTTCATACAACAGGTTAATAAACAGTTACAATTAAGTCACTTACATTTTAGATGCAATGTTGACTGTTTTTGTTCTGTTTCAGCAGCGAAAATACTGTAGTTAAACAAAGATCACGGCAGAACCATCACGCATCACGTGTTTTCTCATAACTGAACGATTCAGCATTTTTAACGAATCGGTTGACTCAAAGATTGAATGATCAATCCATAAACATCTGTCTTAATCATGATCGACTCATTCGAACAAATCGTTTGAACGAATTAATCAATGACTCGCTTATTAAGATGGATGCCTGGCGACACCTAATGGCGGTTTAGTGTTGTTTAAAAGGATCATTCTTTCCCACATGTGTGTGATTTGTGTGTGCAACATTATCATTATTTTTCTTACACTATTATATTAGCGATTTAAAAGCACCCACTCGTGTCACACGTCGATTAACCGGTGGGAAAATATCCTCAGACACATACCTAATACATGTATATTTAAATACAATATTGGCCTACCTGGTAAAAAGTTTTATATACTATTTTGATGTCCTTTTGGACACAAGAGGGCAGTATAGCCCTATGTTTGCTTTTTTTGTTGAACCAAATAGCACTAAATAGCCTGTTTTAACTTTTTCATTCTTCTTGAATTGCAAAAACAGAATAAAATGGGTTTAGTTGTGATATTTGTATACTTTTATATAGAAATAAATGGTATATAATTACATTTTTAGAAGATTTTTAGTGTTTCCTTTTTGGACATTATTTAATCCCTCGCCATAGCAAAACCGTTTGAGATATTTATTATCCATTCACAATTTAGCATATTTAATGTAGTTTCATCATGTTGAAAAAGTTTGGTACGAATAAAATAAATAGTTTAAGAGGAGTGGCTAAAAATTCAGAGGCTGATTTTGCAAAAAAAATCACATTCAGACCAAAATATCTGACTTCCTGATGGCCAGAGCTATTGAATGTAAATTAGAAAGTTGTCCGGCTTGATGAGAACAATATACAAACTATTTTTGCTTTACTGTAGTTAAAACTAACCCCCCCACTTTTGTCAAAAGCATGTTGAAAGTGACACACTTCCTGCTACCAGTTGGTGGCGCTATAACTTTGACTCACAATAGCTACATCCATCTGATCGGCCTCTTACCACGAGCACACTGCTGAAGTTTCATCAAGATCAGTTAATGTATGCAGAAGTTATTCCACTTCCGTGTTTCTCTTTTCTCGCCATAAATTCGATTCCTCGCCACAGACAAACCGTTCGAGATATCAAAAATCCGTCCGCAATTTAGCATCCTCAAAGTCTTGACTACATGCACACCGAGTTTGAAGGGGACACGGTGAATTTTCTAGGAGGAGTATTTCACATTCCACAGCAAGCGTTTTCCAAACAACCCATAATAGCCGACTTCCAGTTGGGCTGGCGTAAAACTTGACGGGGTAAAGTTGTTCGGCCCGATGAGATCTATATGTGTACCGAGTTTCATATTAATTCATGCGAGCGTGTTTGATATATGGATCAAGTTTTAGAACCCCGTTCAAGGGGGCGCTGTTGAGCCCCCCAGCCACGCCCGGGTACCAGCTTCAGCCCGGCCCTGATGGCCGTGGGTTCTGACCTGTGTGCAAAGTTTCAAGAGTTTTTGAGCACGTTAAGGACCCCAAAAGCCCCTGAAACCTTGATTAACAATATAAAAGCAATAGTCAAATCCCCCCCTCCCCTCACACACACACAGACACAGAGAGAGGGAGAGAAAATTCTTCAGAAAATCCACATTCAAACCAAAATATCTCTCTTCCTGTTGGTCGGAGATGGTTCATGTAAATTAGAAAGTTGTCCGTCTTGATGAGAACAATACACATACCAAGTTTTGTTGCTGTTGATAAAACTAACCCCCCCACTTATGACTAAAGGTGGCGCTACTGAGCCCCTCACCACGCCCGTTTCTGAAACTTTGCACATGTCTACTGGATAATAAATGTGATGTGTCTGTCGAGTTTCATGCAATTTCAAGTATGTTAAGAGTCTCAAAAGCATAAAAAAAGAATATTAAAGTTTTATGCGTTGCCACGGCAACAGTATCTAAGATATCAATAATCCTTTCACAGGTTTACATCTGCCGTGTGTCTACATTGTACACATAAAGTTTGAAGCAAATCTGGTAAAAATAAGACAGTGATTTCAAAGCATTTTAATAGTTATGTACTTCCTGCTGCCTGTTGGTGGCGCTATAACTTTGACTCACAATAGTCACATCTGTGCGATCGGCCTCTTACAACGAACACACTGCTGAAGTTTCATCAAGATCAGTTAATGTATGCAGAAGTTATAACACACTTCCTGTTTCATTTTTTCGCCATAAATTCGTTTCCTCGCCACGGCCAAACCGTTCGAGATATCAAAAATCCGTCCGCAATTTAGCATCCTCAATGTCTTGACTTCATGCACACCGAGTTTGGAGGCGAATCGATGAATTCCCTAGGAGGAGTACATTAAATTCCACAGCATGCGTTTCCAAACAACCCTAAATAGCCGACTTCCTGTTGGGCTGGCGTAAAACTTAGAGCACGAAAGTTGTTCGGCCCGATGAGATCTATATGTGTACCGAGTTTAATATTATTACATGCAAGCGTGTCTGATTTATGGAAAAGTGTTCGGATCCCGTTGCAGGGGGCGCTGTCGAGCCCCCCTGCCACGCCCGGGTACCAGCTTCAGTCCGGCCCTGATGGCCGCGGGTTCTGACCTGTGTGCAAAATTTCAAGAGTTTTCGAGCATGTTAAGGGCCCCAAAAGTGGCCGAAAGGTTGACAAAATAATAATAATAATAATAATAATAATAATAAATATAGCTGCGAGCAGCGATTACGGGCCCAAGCCGGTGGCACCGCCACCCTGGTGCCTTTAGTTACATAAAGGCACCGGGGTGGCGGTGCCACCGGCTTTGGCCCTTCATCGCTGCTCGCAGCTATATTTATATATATATATATATATATATATATATATATATATATATATATATATATATATATATATATATATATATATTTAGGGTGCATCAAAAAACACAATTCTTGAATTTTGATATGGCTGGGTGCTAAAAATGTTCCAATATATGTAGAAACAACACATGCAAAATATTTGTCCAGTACATGATGATTTAGGGGTGCCACCGCACATCTGTTTTTGTTGGATAAAGTGCTTAACAGTGCTCAATGGTCACAATGGAGATTTGAGGTAAACAATACTACAGCTCAAGAAAACTGAGATGATCTTTCTGTTTGAGGTGATCTTTCTGTGTTGGGTATGTATTACTACATAATTACTATCATATCTGTAATTGTGTCTTTGTATACTTATTTATTATAAGTCATTTAAGTCATATTTATAGGTATTTGGTGCTCATTACATCTAGCTAACGTTAGCTAGCAACAGTTTGCTAACCAGTCAGCTATCTATGTTAGCTAAGCTATTAAACTTAACATCAACAGTATTCTAGAGTGGACACTGTCATATTCAGAGTATACAGTGGGGAGAACAAGTATTTGATACACTGCCGATTTTGCAGGTTTTCCCACTTACAAAGCATGTAAAGGTCTGTATTTTTTATCATAGGTACATTTTAACTGTGAGAGACGGAATCTAAAACAAAAATTCAGAACCTGTATAAAAGACACCCGTCCACACGCTCAATCAAACAGACTCCAACCTCTCCACAATGGCCAAGACCAGAGAGCTGTGTAAATACATAAGGGATAAAATTGTAGACCTGCACAAGGCTGGGATGGGCTACAGGACAATAGGCAAGCAGCTTGGTGAGAAGGCAACAACTGTTGGCGCAATTATTAGAAAATGGAAGAAGTTCTAGGTGACGGTCAATCTCCCTTGGTCTGGGGCACCATGCAAGATCTCACCTTGTGGGGCATCAATGATGATGAGGAAGGTGAGGGATCAGCCCAGAACTACACGGCATGACCTGGTCAATGACCTGAAGAGAGCTGGGACCACAGTCTCAAAGAAAACCATTAGAAACACACTACGCCGTCATGGATTAAAATCCTGCAGCGCACGCAAGGTCCTCCTGCTCAAGCCAGCGCATGTCCAGGGCCGTCTGAAGTTTGCCAATGACCATCTGGATGATCCAGAAGAGGAATGGGAGAAGGTCATGTGGTCTGATGAGACAAAAATAGAGCTTTTTGCTCTAAACTCCACTCCACAAGAAGGATGAGTACAACTCCAAAAACACCATCCCAACCGTGAAGCATGGAGGTGGAAACATAATTTTTTGGGGATGCTTTTCTGCAAAGGGGACAGGACACCTGCACCGTATTGAGGGAGAATGGATGGGGCCATGTATCGCAAGATCTTGGCAAACAACCTCCTTCCCTCAGTAAGAGCATTGAAGATGGGTCGTGGCTGGGTCTTCCAGCATGACAACGACCTGAAACACACAGCCAGGGCAACTAAGGAGTGGCTCCGTAAGAAGCATCTCAAGATCCTGGAGTGGCCTAGCCAGTCTCCAGACCTGAACCCAATAGAAAATCTTCTGAGGGAGCTGAAAGTCCGTATTGCCCAGCGACAGCCCCGACATCTGCATGATCTGGAGAAGGTCTGTATGGAGGAGAGGGCCAGAATTCCTGCAGTGTGTGCAAACATGGTCAAGAACTACAGGAAACGTATGATCTCTGTAATTGCAAACAAAGGTTTCTGTACCAAAGTTCTGCTTTTCTGATGTATCAAATACTTATGTCATGCAATAAAATGCAAATTAATTACTTAAAAATCATACAATGTGATTTTCTGGATTTCTGTTTTAGATTCTGTCACTCACAGTTTGTAGAGTCAACTTAAGAGATCAAAATTACAGACTTCTACATGCTTTGTAAGTTGGAAAACCTGAAAAATCTGCAGTGTATCAAATACTTGTTCTCCCCACTGTAGATGTCTCATGTGTATTGAGAGTAGCATTGTAGTTGTTACAGTAAATTAACAGGGTAAGGCCACATGAACATGTCCCATTGACCTCCATTCATTTTGTCTATAGGACAAATGAATGGACAATCTTGAAAGTTGAATTCTGAGAAATGCCCAAGTTGCCCAAAGGGTTCAAACAAACAACTTTTACTTTGATAACCCTATAGAACATGTTACTGTATAAAAGTTCACTGTACTCAACATTTCCAGGTCAACCTTTTGGCAATTAGACTAAAAATTGCACATTTTTCGAAATTTCGCCAAAGTTCATGTGTTAGGTGGCACCCCTAAATCTCAATGGAATCCCTCAAAACTTTGCAAAAGTCATTTTTATGTTAATTGGAACAAAATGCAATGCCAGCCAAATTGATATTTTGAAATTAAAATTTCCCATTCAAATTTGATGCACCATAATATATATATATATATATATATATATATATATATAATATATATATATATATATGTATATATATCGGATAAGTAATATTCTCTGTCTTGTCACTTTAAAATATATATATATAAAATTCAGAGGCCGATTTTGCAAATAAATCCACATTCAAACCAAAATATCTGACTTCCTGTTGGTCAGAGCTAATGACTTTAAATTAGAAACTTGTCCGGCTCGGTGAGACCAATATATATACTGATTTTTGTAACTGTTGGTAAAACTAACCCCCCCACTTTTGTCAAAAGCATGTTGAAAGTGACACACTTCCTGCTGCCAGTTGGTGGCGCTATAACTTTGACTCACAATAGTTACATCCATCTGATCGGCCTCTTACCACGAACACACTGCTGAAGTTTCATCAAGATCAGTTAATGTATGCAGAGGTTATACCGCTTTGTGTTTCTCTTTTCTCGCCATAAATTCGTTTCCTCGCCACGGCCAAACCGTTCGAGATATCAAAAATCCGTCCGCAATTTAGCATCCTCAATGTCTTGACTTCATGCACACCGAGTTTGGTGGCGATTTAATTAATTCTCTAGGAGGAGTGTTTTAAATTCCACAGCAAGCGTTCTCCAAACAACCCATAATAGCTGACTTCCTGTTGGGCTGGCGTAAAACTTAACTAAGGGAAAGTTGTTCGGCCCGATGAGATCTATATGTGTACCGAGTTTCATATTAATTCATGTAAGCGTGTTTGATATATGGACCAAGTTTTCAGACCCCGTTCAAGGGGGCGCTGTTGAGCCCCCCTGCCACGCCCATTTCTGAAACTTTTCACATGTCTACTGGCTAATAAATGTGATGTGTCTGTCGAGTTTCATCCAATTTCAAGCATGCTAAGAGTTTTAAAAGCATCCAAAAAGAATATTAAAGTTTGATGCGTTGCCACGGCAACAGTATCTAAGATATCAATAATCCTTTCACAGGTCTACATCTGCCATGTGTCTACATTATATACATAAAGTTTGAAGCAAATCGGGTAAAAATAAGAGGGTGATTTCAAAGCATTTTTAAAGTGACACACTTCCTGCTGCCAGTTGGTGGCGCTATAACTTTGACTCACAATAGTCACATCCATGTGATCGGCCTCTTACAACGAACACACTGCGGAAGTTTAATCAAGATCAGTTAATGTATGCAGAAGTTATAACACACTTCCTGTTTCCATTATTCGCCATAAATTCGTTTCCTCGCCACAGGCAAACCGTTTGAGATATCAAAAATCCCCTGGCAATTTTTCATCCTCAATGTCTTGACTTCATGCACACCGAGTTTGGTGGCGATCGGATGAATTCTCTAGGAGGAGTATTTCAAATTCCAGAGCATACGTTTTTCAAACAACCCATAATAGCCGACTTCCTGTTGGGCGGCGCTAATAACATAGAGTGCGGAAGTTGTTCGGCCTGATGAGATCTATATGTGTACCAAGTTTCATACTAATACATTCTTGTATGTGTCCAAGATTTCAGATTGTTTTCTAGGGGGCGCTGTCGAGCCCCCCTGCCACGCCCGGGTGCCAGCTTCAGCGCGGCCCTGATGGCTGCGGGTTCTGACCTGTGTGCAAAGTTTCAAGAGTTTTCGAGCATGTTAAGGGCCCCAAAAGTGCCCGAGAAGTAGAAAAAAATAATAAATATAGCTGCGAGCAGCGATTACGGGCCCAAGCCGGTGGCACCGCAACCCCGGTGCCTTTAGGTAACTAAGGTAACCGCCGGCTTTGGCCCTCCATCGCTGCTCGCAGCTATATTTATATATATATATATATATATATATATATATATATATATATATATATATATATATATATATATATATATATATATTATTGTTCAAAAGTTTGGGGTCAGTAAGATTTTTAATGTTTTTAGGAGAAGTCTCTTCTGCTCACCAAGGCTGCATTTATTGATTAAAAATACAAACAAAAACAGTAATATTGTGAAATATTATTCCAATTTAAAACAGCTGTTTTCAATTTTTAAATATTTTACATAGTAATTCATTTCTGTGATCAAAGTTGAGTTTTCAGCATCATTACTCCAGTCTTCAGTGTCACATGATTCTTCAGAAATCATACGAATATGATGATTGATGCTCAATAAATATTCATTATTATTTTCAATGTTGAAAACAGTTGTGTACAGTTTTTTTTTTTTTTCAAAATGCTTTGATGAATGTAAAGTTCAAAAGAACAGCATATATTTCAAATATATATATTTTTAACATTATAAATGTCTTTACTGTAACTGTTGATCAGTTTAACTCATCCTTCATAAATAAAAGTACTGATTTATTTTATTTATTTCCCCAAAAAATAAAATTTTAATTATTACTAACCCAAAACTTTTGAGCGGTAGTGTTTAACGTTACAAAAGCTTTAGATTTCAGATAAATGCTGTTCTTTTGAACTTTCTATTCATCAAAGACTGTACACAACTGTTTTCGACATTTAAAATAATAATGAATGTTTCTTGAGTATCAATCATCATATTAGAATAATTTCTGAAGGATCATGTGACAGTGACGACTGGAGTAATGATGCTGAAAACTCAGCTTTGATCACAGGAATAAATAACAGTTTAAAATATATTAAAATAGAAAGCAGCTGTTTTAAATTGGAATAATATTTTACAATATTACTGTTTTTGTTTGTATTTTTAATCAAATAAATGCAGCCTTGGTGAGCAGAAGAAACTTCTCTGTTATGTGCGCGCCACAGACTGCACGCACGTCCGCTTAGAGTTCCGCCTTTTGCCTTCCGTCAATATTACGTTATTAGAAAAATATTTTTTTAGAGAATCGATTTTTTGACATTTGTGAATCGATTCAGAATCGTCCACGTCCGCATCGCGATGCATCTAAGAATAATTTTTTTCTCCCACCCCTAGATTTCATACAACAGGTTAATAAACAGTTACAATTAAGTCACTTACATTTTAGATGCAATGTTGACTGTTTTTGTTCTGTTTCAGCAGCGAAAATAGTTAAACAAAGATCACGGCAGAACCATCACGCATCACGTGTTTTCTCATAACTGAACGATTCAGCATTTTTAACGAATCGGTTGACTCAAAGATTGAATGATCAACCCAGAAACATCTGTCTTATTCATGATCGACTCATTCGAACGAATCGTTTGAACGAATGAATCAATGACTCGCTTATTAAGATGGATGCCTGGCGACACCTAATGGCGGTTTAGTGTTGTTTAAAAGCATCATTCTTTCCCACTTGTGTGTGATTTGTGTGTGCAACATTATCATTATTTTTCTTACACTATTATATTAGCGATTTAAAAGCACCCACTCGTGTCACACGTCGATTAACCGGTGGGAAAATATCCTCAGACACATACTACATGTATATTTAAATACAATATTGGCCTACCTGGTAAAAAGTTTTATATACTATTTTGATATCCTTTTGGACACAAGAGGGCAGTATAGCCCTATGTTTGCTTTTTTGTTGAACCAAATAGCACTAAAGAGCCTGTTTTAACTTTTTCATTCTTCTTGAATTGCAAAAACAGAATAAAATGGGTTTAGTTGTGATATTTGTATACTTTTATATAGAAATAAATGGTATATAATGACATTTTTAGAAGATTTTAAGTGTTTCCTTTTTGGAC